>NC_059105.1:54074811-54788978 GCF_020740685.1 Jaculus jaculus | reverse complement strand
TGAATAAAATTTCTTTAGGAGGGCAGTTCCACATAATAAGTAACCCCAATTAAATTCACCAGTTCATTCTGGTACACTGCAAAGAATCCCTATTCTCCATATAAGCAGATTCTTGTTCAAATCTAAGAACAAAATAAAATTACACAACAGTCTATGATTTTTATTTTGTTCTTTTTGTCTGTTATAATCTTCTGGCACACCAAGTTTGTATTTGTGTTTATCAAAGTTGTACATAGTTTATATTTATATATTATCATTAGGAGTTATTCTTTCTTTTGCATATAATGAATTTTGGATGAAATTATTCTAAAAGTAGTTAGCTTTTAAGGAAACTTTATGACTAATATCTGATTGTAAAATTGACAACATTTGGAATCACCATGCAAACCAATTTCTGGTCATGACTGTGAGCCATTTTCCAGATTCAGTTAAGATAAGAGAGCAGCCATATCTGCCAATGGTACCATCCCACAGGCTTGGCTCTGTTCTGTATAAAGAAGAAAACTGAACACTCAGCATTTGTTTCTATGCTGTTCTTATTCATTGGTGGGCTGAATGTGACCAACTTCCTGTTCCTGCCATGGTTTCTCTGCTATGATGGATATAACTTTGAGCTGTAAACTGAAGTAAATATTCTCCCTGTTATTGTCAGGAATTTTGTCCTGGAAATGTGATGCTCAGCAACACAGCAAATTATTACTGAGCAGTGACAACCATGTGGTTCATAGGCATTTGTAACTGGCTTGCTGGAGGAATTAAGGAAGGATTTGGAACTTTGGATTACAAAGGCCTTAAAATCCTGATAACAGAGCTTAACGGGTCATTCTGGTGGGAGTATGAAAGATGAGATAAATGTAGACATTGGAAGCTTGACTCTTGAAGTATCACAGGGGGAAATGACAGTTCCTGTGACATTATGAAAAGGAAATTGCCAGTATTCTGTCTGTGTCCTGAGAACTTGAGCAAAGTTGAATGTAAATGTAATGAACTAATAGTGTGTGTCTTGAAGAACATTTCAAGGCAATAAAAAATTGAATCTGTTGTATGCATATTTTTGCTACCTGTATGTATTAAAACCTACAATGAGAGGAAAACACTGAGCATAAATATATCAAAAAATGCCAAGTTTGAGAAGGAAAGATATGTAGGCAATTTTAAAATTGCAGGCCCCAAAATGTCAGTCATTTCAGCTATACTTCTTAAAGAGGTTACTGTGATTAACAGGAAATAGTCTCTGTACTGGGACAAAAGAAAAGACACCCTGAGGACAGACGAAACCATATGAAAGATAAAGATATGAAGAATTAAAATGATTTTGCAACAAAAGCCATGCACAAAAATGAAGACAGTTGTCTCTACTCCACATGGCCAGCATAAAGACTCTGGGGTGCCTGGGCACCAGGCTTCATCCTGATCTGATAGCAGAAGTTGGCAGCATTGACCACGTGCCATTCGTTTTAGAAAAATAAAAATTACATCCCTGAGGAGGTATTCCAAAGAGATGAGAAGTCTAAGTGATATGAGGCAGGGTCAGGGTCAAAGTCTCTCCAAGAAGGACCAGTGGAAATCTTCTAAGAAACACTGTAGGCTAAGAGTAGATGCCATTCATGAGACAAGTCACAGGCAACATAGCTGGAGGGACAAAGCTACACACACCTTTTAGGATCTCAGAAGATTCTATCATGAATCCATGATGCTATAGAATTTGATGTTTTCCATCCTAGGTTTTAGTCTTGATTTGGTCTGAGCATTATACTATGCCCTGAATTCTTCATTTTGTAGTGGTATGATGCTTATTTTATATCAAATACAAGTATAGGTGCTATCTGAACAATGACTTTAAAAAGACAAGAAAATACTCCAGTGCAAGGCATGGTTCATCCTCATGGCCCCATGGGGTCTCTATGCAGGCAACCAGCAAACCCGCTTCACACTGCCCATGGCCATTTCCAAAACACAAGACTGTGTTGCCAACTCAATGACCCTCTTTCCAGCATTTCTTATATTCCACGATACCAGGTAGGGTGCCAATTTGTTAATCCAGGGGGGGAATAAAGCAGACTTTGACAGACAGGGCACTCCTTTAGCACTCAGTCCCCTTCAAAAGGGTCTACATTCTTGTTGCCCCAGTGTGGGTCAGCTAGCCCAGTCTCAAAGGTTGTAATCTCTCAGTTGCAGCTGAACGGGCAACAGTTCACCCAAAGATTTTTCTTTCTGTGCCAAAGCCACACAGTCAGGTGTCTAGCAGCAATCCCACTCCTTAGTACCACTTTACTGTTACAGTACAGTTTGCATTGCTGGTAGAAATCACCCAATCAAGAGCAGCTTATGGAAAAAAGAGGTTTATTTTGGCTTACAGGCTCGAGGAGAAACTCCACAATGGCAGGGGAAAACGATGACATGAGCAGAGGATGGATATCACCCCCTGGCCAACATAAGGTGGACAATAGCAACAGGAGAGTGTGCCAAACACCGGCATGGGGAAACCAGCTATAACACTCATAAGCCTGCCCCCAACAATACACTTCTTCCAGGAGGCATTAATTCCCAAATCTCCATCATCTGGGAACCTAGCATTCAGAACACCTAAGTTTATGGGGGACACCTGAATGAAACCACCACAACATGTGACATAGAGATTTATGTAATTGTGATGGAATAGTAAAAGTCTTATGTTTCTTTCTTTTTTTATTATGGAAACTAATGTTTATTTTTTATATTCTGAAAGAAAATGAATATTTATATATAAATTAGCCATACCAGATTTTTATAAGTAAATTAAATAATTGACCTATTAAAAACCACTACTTTGTTTATATTGGCTTCAAATAGAGCTGGTCTGACCTCTAAAGTCCACTTTGTATGTAATATCATAGCAGGCACTGTTCTATTTCTGAGAGCTGCTGACCTCTTTGGTTTTATTTTTGTTCCACCTTATTTTAGCTTCTCCCTCCACCCTGAGGCATTGTAAAATGCTAATATATATGTTCAGGTGTTAAGAACCAGTGGTGGTAAATGTAAGTGGAATTTGTGTGAATACCTAGTAGTATACAGAATGTCTTAACTATATTTTCTATTACTTCTAAGCCTCATATTTACATTGTTATTTTGTCCTATGTTTGTCTCTTTGATTTTCTGCAGACATTGATTAGTGATTATCAGTGTCTCTAAACTCTTAAAAAATAAGTCCAGCTCTGCTAGATCTTTCAAACTTAGTACCTATCAAGGTTCTTCTCTTATTACATGGCAACCCTTTATTCGGCTTTGCAATGCCTTCCTCCTGATTACCTGATAGCGCTTCAAAATTCTACTTGTCACCATAGCACAAAAACAATAATACATTCATACTCCTTAGTTCTGCAGCTAGCCTCAACTCCTGAATGATCAACTCAGATTCCATAAGCACCCCTTACTGGTCATAAGTTTAAGAAATCAGATTGCTCTATCTTACTTGGTCATATTTAATGGTAATATATAATCCATATTACCTTGAAGATTCTAGTATTTCTACCAGGAATATCAGTTGATCAAGAGTTCTACTTTTTTAAATATTCTTTTGGGTATTTGAATAAAATTCTGAGAGAAGAAACTGATAGAATTACAGGCATGTTATCATAAAATTTGTAGACCTGGAGTTATCTTCATAAAAATAGGTTGTTATTTAAAATTTTAAATAGGGGTTTTATTTTTAGACATTATAACTTAAATCATTGCTATATTCTTAGTTGAACATCTGCATTAAATTGTTTATAACCTGCTTGCTCTTTTCATAGTTTGATTGCATATGAATTAACAACCCTATTCAAGTCACACACAAGAAGTAAATAGTTTTATTTTGATTTAATCATACTTCTTTAAATTGAGAAGTAGTGTAGGCTTCCTGTGCACTTTGAATAAAAGTTCCTCATAATGTGACTACCAGCCTAGGGATCTTAGCACCTGTGTGGAATACAGTGAATGGAATGTATCTATTGTCACTTTACATAGATGTGATAATGTTTTCATCACCATTTCGGTGGCTTCGTATAGTAGACATATTTTGATGAAAGATGAGAGGTGGTGGGAATCTTGCATGTCCACTTGTAGAAGAATGAAACTAGACCCTTATATTTCACCCTTTAGGATTATTAACTCAAAATGATTTAAAAACTTTAATGTACAACATAAAGCTTTGAGGGTATGAGAATAAAATACACATCACATATGTAAATAGGTTCTTGCTTTCTCAATAACATTCCTAAAACTCAGAAAATAACAGAAAAAATTGACAAATGAAATTGCGTCATATTTTAAAGCTTCTTCCCAGGAAAATAAATAATAAAGTGACAAATCAACCTAAAGAATGACAAGAATTATTTGCCAACTATTCATGTTGCACAGTATTATTCTCCAGATATAAAGAACAATAAATAAATAAATCCAAATGACAAAAGAGCAAGTAGATTTCCAAGCATGGAAAATAATGAAAAACTTTTTAACATCTTTGGTCATCACAGAAATGCAAAGCAAAACTGTTTATTTTCACCAAAATCAGAATGGCTTCTTAAGAAAATTTAAATAAACAACAAATTAATCATGTGGGTGCAAGGTCACTTACACAGTGTTAATGGAACTTAAACTAGTCCAAGAAATCCAGAAGTCACCACGGATATTTCTGCCAAAATTAAAATTACAACTTTCTTATAATTCATCTATAGCACTGTTAGGTATGTACCTGAAGAAATCAGTGAGTTTATTATAGGGATTTCTTCACAGCCATGTTCATTACAACATTATTCACAATAGATCACTTATAGAGTTAGCCTAGGGGCATAACAGTGGAGGAATAGATAAAGGAAAGAAGTTATATATACATGACAAACTTTTATTCTGCCAAGTGGAAGGTTGAAATGTATCATTTGCTTATAATTGGATGCATCTGGATATCATCATGCTAAGTGAAGTCAGTTTCACAAAGACAAGTGTTTCATGTTCCCTCTCATATGTGGTCTTTAAAGGGGAAGGGATATGAAAGTAGAATACTATTACCATTGTGGGAAAAGAGCCAATGGTGGAATGATAGCAAAGTATAACCTAGTTAATAAATGTGTTCAAAGTACATCACAGGAATATATGGAAATGTAAGAATGAAGAATATTATTGCATAATTAATTTATTATAACCCAGTTAGGGAAAAATAGCAATATAGGTTTTATGGTCAGTGGATGACAGTCATTGACATTCTGGATTCAAGACCATCTTTGATGTGTGATTATGGTATTCTTTAGCCATTGTTATTATATGTTTCTAACAGTGAAGATTAAGCGAATGAGCTATGAGCATATATGTTTAACTGCTATTTGAGAAAGGCACAGAAGTTTTTGACTTAGATGCCATGGGTGAGAACAACTTTGTGGCTACAGAAAAAAAAAAAAAACGCAGGGACTAAAGAAAAACTGGGTGTAAATCATAAACTGGATTATTTCCTTCTGGGGTGAGGTAAAAATTAACTATGTTAATGAAATTTATGGTTCTTCTGCTTTCAAGCCAAACTTACCATAAACTCTGCTTGGGATTTGACAATGAAGGCTCTCCATGGGATAAGATCTTTCATCTTAGACTTCTCAGGTATTAACTATGTTGTGGGATGAAAATTATGGTGTATAAGTAAATAAATATCTATAATGGCACACATATTCTTCAAAGGTCAACAAATTTCTCAAGAAATAAAGTAATTTGATGTTTTTTACATATTTCCTGTCCTTCATATAACAATGTCAGAAGTTTCAGTCTTGCTGTTGGAATCCACTGGAAGTTACATTCCTACAAATGATCATCAAATGTATCACTTTAGAATAAATGTTCAGATTGTCTCATAATATTTGTCCTAATGTTATTTCTTTCTTTATTTTGCAATTATGCATAGAACTAAAAAAAAAAGAAAAGAAAAGAAAAGAAAAACCAATAGCCTCTAAATATTTGGAGTACATGCTCAAAACAGTAAAAGCGTGGTTGACAGCATTCAAATTTCCTGGAGCTTTTAATCCCACTATTTCTTTGGTAACTTGAAAATTTTATGTATTTTTTCTGCTTATTATATTCTTGGCATAGCTAGATAATGAAAGGATTAATAAGAGATGTTAAGAAGAAAATAAAACTATAAGTATTGCTAGAAAATAAACCACATTCCATTAAATACTATTGATACAGATCTTATTTTCAAGTGTAAGTATTCTCAACACTGTCAACAATTAAGCATCCTTTTACTTCTGATAATCTCCTTTAAATGTCCCTATTTAAGAATTTCAGGTTTTAAGAGTGATTTTTAACTGTTTCAGCTAACTTTTTTTTTTTTTAATTTTTTATTTATTTATTTGAGAGCAACAGACACAGAGAGAAAGACAGATAGAGGGAGAGAGAGAGAATGGGTGCACCAGGGCTTCCAGCCTCTGCAAACGAACTCCAGACGCGTGCGCCCCCTTGTGCATCTGGCTAACGTGGGACCTGGGGAACGGAGCCTTGAACCGGGGTCCTTAGGCTTCACAGGCAAGTGATTAACCACTAAGCCATCTCTCCAGCCCTCAGCTAACTTTTGATAAGAACTAATTGGAGATGAATTAATAAATACATATGTCAATATAGAGTCACTTCTATAACTAATTTACTAAAAAATGTGTTTCCTGTCTTTTTTAAAAATCATGAATGAATGTTGAATTTTTCAAAGGTTATTGTTTTCATTTGTTGAGATTATTATAGAAATTTTATTCTCTTGCTTGTAACCTTTTCATGCCTGGAACAACAATGGGTTAGTCGTAGTGTGTTAATATTGTTGTATCATGCTAATTGCTAAAGACTTGTATATTTGGTCAAATTTCCTAGTCAAAAACATAAATGAAAGAGTTTTTTTTAAATGTTTTATTATAAATATAAATACCATGCCCAACTAATTTCTTTACTAAATGTAGGAATGAGATTATTTTCTACTTATTCTTAACAGGACTGTAATAGTATCAGCCAAGCAATATTTACCAACTAACTCTTCAGAGTTCTGTACTTTCTAAGCAAATACTCTTATAGTGTCTTTTTAAATTTTCTGGCATTAGTGATTTTTCTACTTTCATTACTGCTGTTTCCAACTTTTGTATTTAAATTTTTATAAATGGATTAGGTTATTATTTGATTGAATTTATGTTTTCTTTATATTTTAAATAAATTCTATTTATATATTATACAAAAAAATTAACAACTTTAATATATATTTCAATAAATATATTATATTCCATCTGTCTTTCTGTTCTCTTACATATGTATGTTGTCAGATCAAGGCCAGTACATACTCTTTGATTACACATCTATGAATGTCTGATAAGAAAATCAACATCCAAAAGATGTCTGTGCAAGAATCACCATGGGAATACTGATTTACTGTACCGTATCATTTATATACTATTTATATGAGCATATGTATTAATAGTTTTATCAAATTATCTACTTACAATCTATGGATTTAATTGTTTTTTAAATTTTAGTCTGAATTTCAAAAATAATGAACAAGAAAGTACAGTGTAGCAGACAGCTTTAAGTCACTGAGATTAACTCTCAGACCAAGCACAGCAATGGAGGAAGGAATATTTATTGAAGCTTATAGATCCAGGGGAAGTTCCTTAATGGCAGAAGAAGCTGGCTTGCTTTCACAGATCCAGCAGAGAGAGAAACACCACAAGCCAAAATCCCAAAAGCCACATCACAAACAAGTATACTTCAGGAATTCCAGGTACTTTGCATTTCTTCAGACAGGAATTATAAATCCATCACCACACCTTAGAGCTGGACCCTAAGATCTGCTCAGTGACACTTCCTCTAGCCAGGTGGTTGGAAATACAAGTTTTAATAAACTCCTGAATCTATAGAGGAACATCTATTCAAACTATCAATTATCTTAGCACTCCTAAGGAGACTATGACACAGAAATTTAGCATTTTAACTATCTGGTTTTATATATCTGATAAGAAAACCACTTCCATGTCATACTTTCTAATTCTGAAATCAAAGATACAACAGTTTTTATTTCATGTTGAAAATGCTCTTCTCTAAATTGATTACCTGACAATATATTATCCGTTGTCATAATTTTGCTATATCACTATAGTCAGCATACTCATTTCCACACTCAAGTTTTAATAATGCACTCTTTTAACTATACTGAATATATATAAGAGAATTCTATTCATAATGTTTACCCTTTATCTACTGATTTTTTTTTTCTTGTGAGTTTTGCATTGATAGTTCAATGGTATGACAACATAGCAAAGCCTACAGTGGCAAGTAAGTGTATATTGTCAGTCTTCCTCCTGGGCTCTGAATTTACCAAGAAATTACTCATAATAACCAGCAATAAAAATGAGATGTTGTTTTAATATTTTAAAATATTTTGAAATAAACATGTGTTAAGCAGTTGATATGTTGCTAACATGATTCTAAACACTTCCTACTTCTCTCTAATACCCTCAAAGTTTTATGACAAATTATTATTGTTCCATGTTATTAATGAATGACTACAGCTCACATAGGATTAACTTCTTTAGCTTACAGTATGGATGATTTGAGGAATTGTTTTCAAAGTTAATTCATTTAAAGTAGGTTTTTCCATGTTTCCAGTCCACTAGAGTGTTGCAGAATGTAACATCTTGTTTTCAAAAGCATACCTTGATTGTATTCTAATAACTATTTACCTAATAAACAAGAAATTATTCCTTAATAATCATTAAAGATATTTATCAGCAATATTCTTCATATTTATAGATCCCTTAACACACATTTATATATATTCAATTTTAAATAGCTCATTAGTTTATAATATACTCATATGATTATATGGGTAAATTTTATACAGTAGAGTGTCATGCTTTTATTGGCTATAAATGACTTTCAGGTTCTAACTTAGGAACACTATAGGCTTAATGGTACAATCTAAATTGTTTTCCTTTAGAATAGTACCAGATAGTCTTATGTAGAGGTTATCATGAGACTTCTTTAAAAAAATAAAAACCCTTCACATATAATATTTTCTTTTATAATTAATGTGATTCTGCTCCTCCTTCTGTCTTTCTCTATATATACATACATATATATATATATATATATACACATTTATGTATATATAAATATTAACATATATCAAAAATTTAAAAATATTTCATTTACTTAATATGAGAGAAGGAGGCAGGAGAGAAGAAGCCTCCAGCCACTGCAAACAAACTCTAGACACATGTGCCACCTAGTGTATCTGACTTATGAGGGTACTGGGAAATAGAACCTGAGTCTTTAGGTTTCATATGCAAGCACCTTAACAGCTAGGCATCTAACCAGCCCAACATGTTTCAAATTTTAAAATTACAATAGGATTAGGTAAACTTATTTGTTGCATGTTAACTCTTACCGATAATTTTAGATAAATACAACTAATTTTATTCTGAGATTAAATTTACTTTTTTAATAGGTTTCTATATATCTTACAGATGAGTACATAATGAAAATTGTTATGCAAATGAAATAATGACTATAATCAGTAAACTTTGTGTTCATATTTATTTTATTTGAGTCTTTCAGACAGCTGAATTGATTTTAATCAAGATGAGAATTAAAATAAAATAAATTATTTAAACATTTTTTCTTCTGAGATGAAATCTAATGTGATATTTGGAAGTTGGTTTTATAACCAGTATATTCCAAAATGAGCTTAAATAAATATATATTACTTATTTTAAGAAAAGCTATTAGTTTTATTAATATGTAACGAGGTTGTAAAAAAAAGGTTGCAAAGAAAAGAAAAGGTACTAGTTTTATGGCTTCTACTTAGCAAAAATATTACCTATTTTTTTTTTTTACTTTTTCACATTTTGTATTTGAAGCATTCCTTCCAAAGATCTGTTTTATCTGTTCAGCTCCCTTAATAGTTTTAAGAGTAATATTCATGTGATAGTTGTTTTTAAATTTTGTTTCATTTTAAAAGTTTTTACAGTTAATTATACTCACTTTGAATATGTTTTCTAATCTCTAAGCTTAAAAGTAATTTAAAACTTAAAGATATTTATTCATGGGAAAGGGTGGCTGGTAAAATATTTCTATTGACTTGTTCAAAGAGATATCTTTATTTCTAGACATCATTTAAATAGAAAGAATCTCATCAACTCAGTATAATCTTGGCATTTAGTGACTTTGGAAGAAGGTATTTTATGGGGTAAAAAATTTCATATATACATATGTGTGTATAGAATATATATATTTAAATGGGGTAAGTTCTGAAAGTATAAATTTTTCCAGTCAATTAATGAAATCATATGTGGTAACACTAGATTTAATATCAGATGACCTTCTTTGTCATTGGGTATTTATAACACTGGGCTCATAACATTACTTAGTAAGGTAAACATTACTTAAGTAAGGTAAATCACTGAAGGTATAAGAAGAAAAAAAATCATGAAAGTCTTTGTCTACATGGTATCTAAACAGATAACTTCCAATAAACTTTTTGTTTTTCCTTTATTAAAATAATCATATTCATCAAAACAGAAAATTCACCCTGTGACTTCCTAACTAGTAAAATAACATCACACCATCAAATGTTAGACTTGGCATTCAACAATATATCACGTCAATGAAACACACAGAAATGAATTTTATGAAATACGCCCTGGAGTCTATGCTGTTGATATTTAACACAGAAATGCAAAATTTTCAGAAATGATTATTCAATACTTTTGTATACAAATGTATATTTTCAAATATATGTTGATAATTTTGATACAAATCATTTTCCTTTTTCCCAGCTTATTATGATTTTGAAGTCTCATAAAATTTATTTTAAAGAGATATATATTAAGTTATTCTTGTTTCTGATACAGGAAATATATCCAGGGCTGGATAAGCAATGTGCTATTAAATGATCCCTAGCCCTAGGCTCATTCTTTGCTAAAATAAACATAATAAAATTTTCACAATTATTCCATAAACAGTAGTGGTATCCAATAAATGACAGACACAATTTAACCATACATATGGTCTAAGTAGTTAAAGTATTGAAAATTATACCTATTTCTTAGTGATGTTAATAAGAGTGGAATTCTGTCTAACATGGTGCTGGTGGCTTGGGTATGGGTAGTGGGAGGGAGGATGAATATACAGGAAACAGCAGTAAATTTCCATCCTTCACTTCAGACATGGAATTAAGATGAACTGAACTGATGTTTTTCCTCATAGGCCTTCAGAGTTTGTTTTACCTGAATAAAATCCAATTCTTGTTGGAAATTTCTCTTGCATTTAATTGCAGAGTTTCCTTCTTTTGGATATAGAGATATAACTTTCTTCATGTATTTTTCCCACTTCCTACCTATTATCTGGATAAAGCTTACACTTAAGCAATTTATAGTTTCTTAACCATCATAGTAAACATTCACATAGCAGCTATTGCAAATTAACCACTTTGATGTTAATTATTTGTGTGAATTTTCCAACTTGATATCTTATGTCTTTAAAAGAGATAAATTTACTACCTTCAGAAGATGCCAAATTTTTGAGCCATCAACTCAGTTAAAAATCAAGGGGATCACCTTGAGCTCTGAAAATGCAAATCAACTGGAAAAACACCAGCTGGCCTTAATCTTTCAACATTGCAGTTTTGTCTGCCTCATGTCAGCAGGCTAGCAGGTATGCTTTTTATAGAAACAGAAGCTTAACAGATGTAGTTGCTGTTTCTTTCTTGTCAAAAGTGAAATTATCCCCTTCCCATATGTATTCAAACACCTCCCCTAGAAACACACAGACTCCAATTTGACAGAAATATATATTTGGAAAATACTTATATGTTATTGAAATACTATCCAGTAGCAAGGCATTACTTAAAAACATTGTATTTAGTTTTGTACTAAGAATCTTTTATGTCCAGCATTCAAATAATGATCTTTATATTCTGGCATGTTTTAAATAGCATGTGATTTGCTTTGTTTTCAGTAAATTATCATTAGCTATAATTACAACTAAATCAATACAATCACAATCACTATTCACATTGTTTTGTTTAAGAGACATGGGTGCCAAGAACTAGTCATTAAATTTAGCATGAGATTATGGTCCAGTTTAAAAATATTCATCTACATTGCACTACCATAAAAATCTCAGCATGTTCTGATTCAATCTCCCTATCTATTCTTTGGTGTCTTTATTTTAAGGCACATAAGTCACTGTCTCTTTTTTAATGTTATTATGTCACAAAAAGATGAATATATGCAATCCAAAATAATCACTTCTTACAATAAGTAAAGGTTAAGACCATTTATACAGTGAGTCATTGAGCTATGAAGTGTGGTAGTTATCAGACCTCCGATATCCACATATACATCTAAGCAGAGTGCATGGGAGTGATGTTCACTCATCTGAATTCTATTTTTGTTTAGGAAATAGAATTTAATTTGAAAACTAACATTACCTGAAGAAGAAGCAGCCTATTGTCCCTGTGTAAGTCCTTGAGTTTACTATTTACCTGGTTATTTCTCTTTCCATGCATATTATATAATCAAGGACATGCACCTGATCATAAGACAATTACTCCCTCCTTTCCCGTAGTTAATATAGCTTCCTTTCTTCACTCTGTGACAACTCATGGGAATTGCCACTTTGAATCTGAATTTTTTTCTTTATTAAAGAACAGTAGTCAGTGCTTTTAAGTAATGTGGCTCTTTCATGAACTATATGATTAGTAGCACCTCTGAGAGGCCTGATGACTAAACCATACATGGAAACCTCCCTTGTGTGACAAGTACTTTCTAGCTACAGTGGAAACTACTGTACTTGGAGATCAACTGTCACAAGTTTACTAGCTTAGCATATTTACTTCGCATTAATGTACCTATTCAACAAATAGTGCAGGCAAGACAGGATATCCAGCTGCACAAAAATGAAATTAAAACTGTATCTTTCACCCCGTAAAAATATCACCTGAAAGTGAATGAAAGAGCTTAATCTAAAACCTGAAACACTGAAACTGACAGAGGAAAAATAAACAACATTCTTCAAGAATTTTCTGAAAAAGACTCCAGTAGCTCAGTAGCTCAGGAAGTAGATCCAAGAATCAACAAACAGTACAACATGAAAATTTAAAGTTTCTGCACAGCAAAATAAACCATAAGCAAAGGAAACAGCAACATTATAGAATATATGTAAAAAAAAAAAAAAAAAAACTTTTCCAGCTTTATTTCCATGATGGGGTTGATAATCAGAATTTATAAAAAGCTGTGAACTTTTTTTATATTTTATTTTTATCATTTATTTATTTGAAAGAGAAAGAGAAAGAGAGAAAGAGGCAGAAAGAGAAAAAGAGACCCACACATAGAGAATGGACATGCCAGGTCCTCCAGCTGCTGCAAAGAAACTCCAGATGCATATGCCACCTTGTGCATCTGGCTTACATGAGTCCTATGGAATCAAACCCGGGTCCTTTGTCTTTGCAGAAAAGATCCTTACCCACTAAACAATCTCTCCAGTTCCAGAGCTGTGAAATTTTAAATAGCAAAAAATTAAATACCTTATCTCCAAATTTGCTGATGAAACACACAGACAGTTCACGAAAGAAGAAGCACAAATGAACAATAAGTATTTTAAAAGTTCTGAACAAACTTAGCTATTGACAAAAATGCAAATATTCACCACTCTACACCAGTCAAGATGGCTATCATTAAGAAAATTGATATCAGTGTTGTCATGGCTGTGGAGAAAGAACTCTTATTCACTACTGGTGGGAAGGCAAAGTAGTATAGGCATAGAAATCAGTGTGGTGGTTTCTTAAAAGACACACACAAAGAAAAGAAAAAAAAAAATAGACCCCTCCTGGGATCCAGCTATAAAACTCCTGGGCTTTTCTGAGTACTGATAGTCTAAGCACAATTTATGCTGTTTTATTTAAACTAGCTAAGAATAGGAATCATCTTAGATGTCTATGAACATGTAATTGGATAGTGAAAATGTGGTAATATAGAAAATGAAATTCTATTCAATGGTATGTACAAAGGAAATTATGAAATTTGGAAGAAAATAGATGGACTTGGAAATACTAATATTATGTGAAGTGGTACAAACTCAGAAAGACCAAAACTGCTTTTTCTCCCTTATATGCAGGTGTTACTTTTTTTTTTTTTTTCGTAACTGTAAGTAAGTATACATGGGGGCAAATATGGATAAATCCTATGAAGGCAGAATATTAGCCGATGGCCAGGATGAAGAAGTGAGTTGTAAGAGGAGTGAGTGATGGGTGAAAGACAAGTGTGACCTGTAGAGAATGGGAGATGAAGGAGGACATGAGAATCAACTAAAACAAATTACATTTGAAAATGCCAGGTAGTACCATACCTAAATCTCTGTGTGTTAACTAAAAACAGAACAATATATTTTTAAAAGTAAAGCAAATGGAAATATGATGGACTTAGGATATCTGAGTAATATGCTACACATTTATTCTGATTTCCGCTGCAGTTTTACATCTCATACAGGGAAATTGAAAATAGGAGATGCTCATAGTAAATATATTGTAATAGAACACAAAGAAGCATGTTACTATAAAAATTTGATATCCAATATTTTACATATACTAAAGTTATAGTGTTCATTATATTAAATTTAATTTAGGAATATATTAACTATGAAGATGAATTATAAAGAGAAAAAAACAAAATGCTTTTGTGTTTAATAATATAACATATTTGTGATATATTTAAGTTTGCTTTTTTTTTTTTTCCTTGGTTTTTCAAGGGTCTTACTCTAGTTCAGGCTGACCTGGAATTCACTATGTAGTCTGTGGGTGGCCTTGAACTTTCAGTGATCCTCCTACCTCTGCCTCCTAAGTGTTGGGATTAAAGGTATGTGCCACCATGCCAGGATAAAATGGGCATGACAGGGCCTCTAGCCACTGCAAATGAATTCCAGATGCATGCACCGCTTTGTGCATCGGAATTTACATGGGTCCTGAAGAATTGAACCTGGGTCCTTTGGCTTTGCAGACAAGCACTTTAACTGCTAAGCCATCTTTCAGGTGGCTTTTTATATAATAAAACATGGTATTTGTAATTCTTCAATCTTTCTTAAAACTTAAAATCTTAGTTTTACTTATGTATTTATTAGAGAGAAAGAGAGACAGAGAGAGATAGAATGGGTGCAACAGAGCCTCCAACCACTGCAAGTGAACTCCAGATGCACATATCACCTTGTGCTTCTGGCTATGTGGGTTATGGGGAATTGACCCTGATTTTTTTGGCTTTGCAGGCAAGTGTCTTAACCACAAAGCCGTCTCTTAAGCCCTTTTTTCAACTTTTAATCACAGATTTAAGTTCTCAGTTCAAGCAAGAGTGAATTATTTCTTAATTATCCAATCTTTCTTACATGCAAAAATATCCATATACACATGAAAATATTTTATCACTCTACAATTTCATAGATAGAATAATAGTTTTTTTTTCATTTCAACTATTATCTAAACACTTTGATATGAATGACTTTACACATAGCTCTATTGCCGAAATTTTAAAGATTGGCACTATATTTCAAGTGAGACTAAACAATAGTTTAGTTACTCATGTTTTTTTTTTTTTTTTTTTTTTTTGGTTTTTCAAGGTAGGGTCTCACTCTAGCTCAGGCTGACTGGGAATTCACTATGGAGTCTCAGGGTGGCCTCAAACTCATGGTGATCCTCCTGCCTCTGACTCCTGAGTGCTGGGATTAAAGTTGTGCACCACTACACCTGGCTACTCATGCAACTTTTATCAACAATTAATTTTTAAACTTACTAAGTCCTGCAAGGAATATTTTAAGTGTATATTTTTGCTACATGTACAATATTTCAGAAAAATCTACATAGTAATGACATCTTCAAAATTATCAGATGTGGTCATATTTGTTTCCAATGTCTTTGCCAAATTATCATCCAAAAGGTATGCATGAATGATGCTCTTCAAACCTCTAATGCTGGGTGGTTTTTCTTTTTTCTTTTTGATTCAATAAACATCAATTAATGATTAGCTGCTTATTGAGACCACATTTTATTTTAATGTGTTTCTCTGATGGTTAGAGATTATGAGTAGCTTTTATGTTCATTGGACTTCAAATACTTCTTGCTTGCATAAATTGACTGTTCTTGTCATTGATTATTTTCCTATTGATTATCTGTCACTCCCTTATGCTCCTTAGAATCTATTTAATATTCAAACATTTATAGCATCATTTAAAGGATTTCATATGCCTTGCTTCTCCTAGGATTATTGTTTCTGCATTCTGAATTTTTCTTCTGAGAGGTTTATTATTAGTCCATGCTGCGCTGGATCTCACAAGATAGTCTTTGCTGGCTTCAAAGTCATGGTAATTTTCTTGTTTCAGCATAATGAGCTCTAGGATTTATAGGTATGAGCCACCATGAACAGCTTTTCCATATGTTTTGACATAAATAAGTTTTTCCTTAAATTCTCATGTTAAATATATTAATCTGTAACTTTCAGAACATTCCTACCTTGATATTATACATGATTTTTCTATGGTTTATCTTGATATTTCTTTCAATTTGTGCATATTTTGCTTATGTACATTACACAAAGGCAAATATTTTATCCCTACACTATCACTGTGAATGTCTGCCTTTGCTGGCCAGTTCCATGGATCATATAAATTATCACTAAAGACTAAAATTTATATCAAAGCATTTATAAATATAATGTAAAAATCATTTAATATTTTAGATTGTAATTTAGCAAATAAATGAATTTTTAAATTGTTGTGGGGAGGCTCTAGGGAGATGGCTCATTTGGTAAATTATTTGCTGCATAATAAACATGAGGACCTGAGCTTAGAACCCCGTCACCTACTTAAAAGCTAGGCTTGTTTTCATGCTCCTGCAATCTCAATACTGGGTGAGCATAGACAGGAGGATCCCTAGAGCCTGTTGGCTCTCTAGGGTAGCTTACTCAGTGAATTCTGGGAATATCTTGAGAGACTCCTTCTCAAATGGTATGGTTGAAAACTATTGAGAAAGATATCTGATACTGAATTCTCTATCCACACATAGACACACACACCTGCATACATATGTGCCCTCCCAAATATAGGGACACACACACACCCCCCACAGATATATACACTCAAGAAAAGTTTTTGCTGTAATACTCAAAAGATGACAAAGACATACATAATAATTTTACTATTGGTAATTTGTTTTATTTATTATTAATTATTGTTTTATTTATACTTATTAAAATTATCCATATATACATTTTGTGCACCTGCATATATTTAAACTCCATGCATACCTTAAATATGCATTATAAAAAAGTGTTGTAATTATATATTCATAAATATTTGTGTGATGTAGAATCCCCAGATGAAATACTAAAAAAAAATTAGAGATTTATATATTTTGATATTACAATATGTTTACTTACAATATTTTGTATTTATGATTCCACTCATAAGATGCATAAGTACTTGATAAAATATAATAAACTCATTCTTGATGTAAATGTGTTAAACTATTGGTAAAAATGTTGAATGTGGTTGGGCGTGGTGGTGCATGCCGTTAATCCCAGCACTAGGGAGGCAGAGGTAAGAGGATTGCTGTGAGTTCAAGACCACCCTGAGACTCCATAGTGAATTCCAGGTCAGCCTGGGCTAGAGTGAGACCCTACCTCAAAAAACCAAAATAAATAAATAAATAAATGTGTCTTCTTAAGGTTGAGAGACTTAGTAAGAAAATATGTTTGACACTACTGTCCCCTTGATCTCTTGCTGATGTTCATATAAATCTAATAAAAATACAAAATAATTTTCTTTGCATAAGTATTGTGAACATTCACTTCTTTACTTTCTTTATTTCTAATTTTTTTGTTTATTTTTATTTATTTATTTGAGAGTGACAGAGAGAAAGAGGGAGAGGGAGAGAGACACACCAGGGCCTCCATCCACAACAAACAAACTCCAGATGCGTGCACCCCCTTGTGCATCTGGATAATGTGGGTCCCGGGGAATTGAGCCTCGAACCGGTGTCCTTCAGCTTCACAGGCAAGCGCTCAATCACTAAGCCATCTCTCCAGTCTGACTTTCTTTATTTATAAATCACAAAATACAGACTGATAGGTTATAGGAATATGAAAGCATTTGTGAGTATGTCTTCAAAATCAGACAATCTTAAATATAATTTTATTTCCTCTTTGGTTTTAACTCTATCCTCTTCCTTCTCAATATTCTTTATCATGATTTCCAAATTTGCTGAAAATACAATTTTTGATACCAAATATGGTGTCCCTGCTCAACTGGCAAATTTCTGATTTTGTGTTTTGCATAATTATGAATGTATATGTATGCATATGAATATATTGATAGGTTATGATAAAAACAGATGTTTCTGTGTTGTAATGGCCCTATTGGCTAGTGATGATATACAAATAAATATCTTCCATCATTCTTCTGTTAAACATAAAAATATTTTATTTTTCAAATTGAACTGATGCACAATATTTGGATTTTCTTGGATAATCTTTCAGTTTTGAGGTCAGGTAAAATGATTGCATCCTGATTCTCCTGCTTCCCTGAAAAGCAAGAGGTTTTATTTTTTTCTTTCAATATGCACTAATAAATTTTCTATAATTTTCTTCATTTTTCTTTTTGATGTATATTTTTATGTCTTAAGCTATAATGTTCATGCTAATGAATCTTCAGTCTGCATTATTATGTCTTTTACATACAATGGATACTGGGCATAGCTACTCAAATATAACAGTAGTACTCAACATCTAACAAGACTGGTTTTTAAAAGCACTGTCTGGGTGTTTGGTCCTGCCATCCTCTGCCTACTGATGGCCTCACAGCTAGCTGCCATCGTCTTTACCTGTTTATTCTCTTGCAACCCTCGTCTTGCTGAGTGACTTAGAAATTCACCTTGTCTCTCAAATCAGCAACTCTAGCCAATTTTAGTGATCAGTTTTCTTTTTACAGGAAAATCCAGTATAACAGAGTTTCTCATATTTTCATATCTGAACGATCTTTTGCTCTCTTTTGACAGCACAAGAAACTAAAATTTAGGTCTTAGTTTTCCTCTATATCTATTTCTAATTTATTAGTCACTATATATCTATATGCAATTTTGAATTTCTTTCCATCCCTTTTATTGTGCAGAAGTGATTCTCTGAAATTACAGCTGGGTCATTTTGTTTTTTTTCTGCTTACAGTCCTTTAATAAACTCAGCCATGCTATGTTCTTTATCACATATGTTTTTCTGACCCTCTTATTGTGTCCTTTAATATAAATACATCTTGTAAAGAGTGCAACTCTGTAAAAAATTCTGTTTGGATTTTTGCGCATGGTTGATGTAGTGGTTTGATTCAGGTGTACCCCATAAACTTAGGTGTTCGGAATGCTAGGTTCCCAGCTGATGGACATTTGGGAGTTAATGCCTCCTGGAGGGAGTGTATTGTTTGGAGGCGGGCTTATGGGTGTTATAGCCAGTTTCCCCATGCCAGTGCTTGGCAAACTCTCCTGTTGCTATGTCCACCTTATGTTAGCCAGAGGGTGATATCCACCCTCTGCTCCTGCCATCATTTTCCCCTGCCCCTGCCATCGTGGAGCTTCCTCTTGAGCCTGTAAGCCAAAATAAATCTCTTTTTCCCTACAAGCTGTACTTGGCTGGGTGATTTCTGCCAGCAATGCAAACCTGACTGCAACAGTTGACTTTTATTAAATATAGGATATGATGTCCTCTCACACTTGTTTGTACACTTCAGTCCATCGTGATAATATCTGTAGTATCTTGAATATGCTAAAATGGGGTATTCATAATTTAGAATGCTTGAACAAAACAATTTAACTGATTTTAAGAGAGATCAGATAAAATTTAAAAACATGTATTTGAGCTAATTTAGTGATATAAAATTTTATATTATGATATGTGTTCTTTCTTAAATTTTATTTATTTATTTATTTGAGAGTGAACAAGAGAGAGGAGGGCAGATAAAAAGAGGGAGAATAAGTGTACCAGGGTCTCTAACCGCTGCAAACGAACTACAGACGTATGTGCCACCTTGTGCATCTGGCTTCTGTGGGTACTGGAGACTAGAACCTGGGACTGTAAGTTTCATAGGCATGCACTTTAAGCCATTAGCCTAGTCTGATTTTGTACTTTCTATTGTAGAAAGTTTTATTATTATAGCACAAATTTAGTATTTATAATTAAATATGATAAATTCCCCCATGTTTTCACCTAGTAAAATTTAGTTTTTCAACTTAATTTTCAACTTTTACTTGAAGAATGAACTGATTTTAGTGAATTTATTTCAATAGACAAATGTTTCTGCTGTTCCCTTTTAAAAACGTATGTCCATATTATATTGTTCCATATCTTCTAATTATTAATTTCTATTCCGACACGATGCCGAAGTTCTCCAACTATGAGTTAAGTATGTGTCCTTTTCTCATAGTGTAATGTTTTGTGCATTCACAATTAAAACTCCAAGATAAAGGTGAAAACCTTTTTTTTTTTTTTTTTTTTTACTTTTTTGACTAAATAATTTGACTTGATAAATACCCTGAATTTTGAGATTCTTATTTAATAATCAAAACTCTATTGACAAACAAATGGCTGTATAATAGCCCAGCTAATAGTATCGAGCATGTACATGTAACATGGTAATAAGTCTGCTCCCCCATATTCACTTATGGCATTTTACCAGTGTCTTTAATAATATTGTCATACACAATCAGGTAATTAAGTAGCCTTAGTTGCTTAGAAGCTGGATCAATTACTTTCTCATTGGTGGGACAGAATATCATACTAGAAGCAGATTACGAAAGGAAAAAGTTTACTTTTCTTAGAATCCATCATCATGGGGAAACACGACAGGAGCAGGGAAGTGGCACATCAATAGGGAGAAAGTAAAGAGAACGACAAGTGGAGCCAAACTATGACACGCAAGGCCAAACCCCAGTCCTCCACCTTCCAAATATTCTTGCTTAACAGTGTCAATATCAGCAGATTACGCATTAAAACACAAGAAGGTATGGGTGTCACTTGCCATTAACACCACTACAGTAACAATTTGCTATTCCTCTTATAGGAGCATATGAGATATATACTGATTAGCTAAAGTCCATTAAGTAGAAATAGTAAGAATAGGGGAATTGTTAGAGCTAACTGTATGGATGTCTGGGTGAGCAAAGAAAGAAATTAACTTATACTTAATACTTATTTTTATTTTATCTTTATGCAATATCTAAAAGTGTCATATATTTAAATCATTAGATGGTGAATGTAATAGGGTCTATTTTGATAATAAACTCCAATCAATCTATATGGAAGTAATACTCGAAGCTATGCACTATTTCATTTTTCAAGTAAGTACTCAGTTAAAAGCAGCTTGGAACATATAGAAACATTTATCAGAAAGACATAAAAATGCTTACATAGGCAGAAATTAGTGCATGATATATATATATATATATATATATATATATATTAATATATATATAATTAATAGAATATATATATATTCTACAGCATTAGTATATATGCCTATATATGCTAATACACATATGCATGAAGAATGATATCTTGTGGGGGATTGTTAATGTTTTTTATTTATATTTATTTATTTTGAGGTAAGGTCTCACTCTAGCTCAGACTATCCTGGAATTGACTCTATAGTCCCAGGATGGCCTAGAATTCAAAGTGACCTTCCTACCTCTGCTTTCTGAGTATTGAGATTAAAGGTTTATGCCATCATGCCTGGACCCTCTTTGTGTTTTTCATAGATTTTATTTGGATGTTGTAAGATTTGTCTCAGTACAAAATGTGGCATAACTATCCTTGAAATGCATTATTAATTTTTGAGCTTCCAGAGTTTTACCTCATTAAGTATGCAAGAATATGAGACTTAGTAAGTTTCAAAATGTTCAAAGGCACAATAATAACATGCATTCAATTAAATAAATTTATAGCATAGTAAGAAGCTGTATTTGCCTATCTACAATAATTAGTTATTTTTTATCCAGATAAATTGTTTTGTCCAAATAACACATTTAAATACTCTACAACTTTAAAGAAGCATAACAAGTCTCCTTTTCTAGCTTTCTAGTACATAATTTATAGCACATGACATTATTAAGCAAGAATTTGTGGACAGTGTAACCAGGTTGACTCATCATTTATATGCAAATACAGAAATATGTTTCTACAGTTTATATTAGCATAACATATGCTAAAGCTATGGTTGTACATCTGCACTTAAAATTTATGCTTCAAATATATGTTTTCATGTCAACTCTGAAATACGTTCTATGGAATATAATTAAATGTGTGAATACATACAATACTTATCTTTCAGTGTCAAAAAATTTTGCCATGGAAAATCAGAACTTTCTTGTTTTAGAAATATGTATGATTTAAACATTCTAATGAAAAATATATAATGCAATTATTAAATCTTTCTCATTTATTATCATCCGATCCAGCTTTTAAAAATATGTTATTTGTTAATTTATTTATGAGAGAGAGAGAAAGAACAAATATTGTAGGGCTTGTAGCCACTGGAAATAATCTCCAGACATATGTGCCAGCTTGCGCATCTGGCTTACATGGTACTGAGGAATCAAACCTTGTCCCTTAGGCTTTATAGACAAGTGGCTTAACTGCTAAGCCATCTCTGTAGCCCTCATTTTTTTTTTCATTCTCTAGTCCACCTTTCATTCATTCTCTATCACTCTACTATGATTCATCAAGACATTTTCTCTTTTGACACTGATGTTTTCCAAACATTGTTTGAATATAGTCATTCCCCTTTCCACAAACATACTTACAAGTATCAAGATTTCATAACTTGGGCTGAAGAGGTGGCTTAATGGTTAAGCACTTGCTTGTGAAGCCTAAGGACCCCAGTGCAAGATTCGATTCCCCAGGACCCATGTTATCTAGATTCACAAGGGGGTGCATGCGTCTGGAGTTCATTTGCAGTGGCTGGAGGCCCTGGCATGCCCATTCTCTCTCTCTCTCTCTCTCTCTCTCTCTCTCTCTCTCTCTCTCTCTCTATTTGCCTCTTTCTTTCTCTGTCACTTTCAAATAAATAAATAAAAATAATCAAAATAAAGTTAAAAAAAGATTTCATAACTTGAGGTCCTTTATACCTCCAAACTTTCTGTAAAATAAGTATTTATATACATACTGCTGGCTTGCCTCTTGGAAAAAGATGCACTCAGTATATCAAATTATCAGGATGGTAAAAGGTCCACAAAAATAGGTCCACAATTTCATCTCATATATAAAAGAAGCATATGGTTTGGGTTATAATGTATATGATAATTGCCTAAAATGAATTATGAAACTCAGTGAGTTTTCCTTAACCCATGAGAGAAATGCAGTTGAAGGGAAAATTGCCAAAAATTTCAAATCTAGAGGGATAAGAAAATCAAGTCATAACTAAGAGCTGGTTATGTCTATCAGAAGCCACTAGAGCTAAGACATGGTAGGAATATGTATTAAAAGGAAACTTTGATGAATTGATGGAAGCTGAGTGTGTTGAACGAAAAGCTCCTAGGGTTTCTCCAATCTTTCTGGGACCCCAGAACTCTTCCCTGGGGTTTGCTTTAATCAGTTCCAGCAGGTTCTTCTAACTAGTATGTGAGAGAAATTCTCTAGAAGCTCTGGCATAGGAAGAATGATTACAGTGGCATAAGCCCTGAACTTTTCCACAAAACAACCAACATTGCAGAGAAAATATTATCAGAGCTAAACTGTGATCCCTTATGCAAGCCATAGAAAACAGCCTGTCCCTGTACATATCACTTGCTTTACATTACAATTGGGCTCTAATATGATAGCAGTATATTATAGACTGCACAAAATGTCTTTTAGGCAGAGTACACAGAGGGATACAAAGTAAGCAGTGAAAAGAACAATACAGACATTAAGAAAATTAGAAATGTCTGGCACCTGAATCAACTACAATCATCATGCAGGGCCCACTTCCTAGATAGAGCAACATTAATCTTCTCACTAACATTCTATTTAACTCAGTTTCTCATACTCAGTGCAGCATTGTAGCTTTCAGCAAATAAAATTACAAGACATTTCAGAAGATTAAAAAGCACAATCTGAAAAGACAAAGCAATCAGTATACCAGATTAAGATGTGACATAAATGTTAGAGGATTATCAGGGAGGGAATTTACAATATTATGTTAAGAGGGCTAATGAAAAAAAGTTAACATAAAAGAACCACAGGGTAATGTGAGCAGTGAGATGAAAACTTTAAGAAAAAACTCAAAAGAAATTTCTAGAAATAAAAGCAATAATAATGGGAAGAAAGTGGCTTTGACAGGCGCATTGTGGGTTCAACATAGCTGAAGAATGAATGAGTGATACTGAAGGTAGGTCAATGGAGACTGCTCCTAAAGAAATGCAGAGACTAAAAGCATGAACAATAACAGCACACTATACTTAGGAAATTTGAGACAAGCTTCAGAACTCTAACAAGTGTAATTTTAATGCCACCTGGAACAATTGCATGAAATACAGGAAAGTAAATAATAATGGCAGGTTTTATGTGTCTCATCACAGTGCCAGAACACAGGTCAGGCAGCTTAGAGCACAGCAAACAGGATCAATAGTAAACACTCATCCACGTACACTGAGGTCTATAGTATTTATACTGCTGAAACCTAAAGACAAAGAAAAATCTCTCCAATAGACCCATAGGACTAAATTTGATGTTGAGGGACATTTTTTCACTTTGTCAACATTTAATCTGTTGATACATATGCAAATATCACACACATAGATATGTTATTGTATTGCTCCTATGTAAAAATTGAAGTAATGTGCTTGCATATAAATACAGAGATTTACCTAGAATAAGCACATTTTCAGATAATAGCTTATTGCTTACTTTGTGCCTTTTCCTTAAGGATAAAAAGATTCTAGAAAATAAGTATGTATGGGTCATTGGAATACCAAAAATATCATTATCTTGTTCATCAAACTCAGGTTTTATTATACCATAGTATACCATATTTAATCACATTTCTGAATGTCAGATGTTGCTCAGTTGCATAGTACATCCTTAGCATTTATCTCTGGGTTTGATCAAGCACCACACACACACAAAATATGAACATAATCATCCATACAAGTGTTATTCACACACACACACAAAATAAAATAATGTATACCCATCACAAGTATGAGAATAAAGCTATAGCAATCTTTGAATCATAAAATATCCTTTAGAAAAGAATGTATAACATGAATTTATGATAAGCAGATCTGTACTGTAAATATAAAATGTGGTTCCCAGATTATATGGAAGACTAGAAGTTGTCTTTGTATAACCCTGGGTAAGAGAACAACTAGTATAAAAAGTAGACTATTCCAAAAAGAGAAAGGAATAGTTTTGGAAATTCACAAAAGTATTAATAGCCCACCTGAAATTTTCAAAGGAAAAAGACAATGAGCTGAAATGAATGGGGACAAGCAGAGCACAGATCTGCCTTTTTGGCTCCCAGTCAGAGAGGAGGCAAGCAGAAGACACTGCCAAAAGGTAAGCCAGGTGCCGGGGTGAAAGAAGACTGGCAGTACCACTCCCTGGACAGGTGCATGACCCTCACAGAGCCCAAATGTAGTTATAGATTTCTATGAAACAGTGATTCCTCTGGTGAGCAAGTCAGCACTGGAGAGGAATCTTATTTTCATTTTACATGACTCAGAGCACTGGCCAGGTGCCACCTTGCCAAGGAATCTATTGTTTAAAACCAAGGTCTGAGGACTGGGATAAACACAATACAGGAACCTGAGTTACACCTGGCAAAGCTCCAGTGTGATAAACAGTCCCAGGCAGCAGTTCTAGAAAGGAGAGACAGACCTTTAAAGACAAAAATGTACAAGTACCAGAAGGTTCAACTCAGGCAGGGAGGCATATAACCCAACTCTGGTGGCTGGGACGTGGTCTCATCAACTGAATACCTTGCTTGTTTTTTTTTGTTTTTGTTTTTGTTGTTGTTGTTGTTGTTTTGTTCTTTCCAACCTTGTGATTTGACAGCCCTAAGCCCGTGGTCCACAGGTGATTGAGCTCTGGAGTCCCCAGTGTACTGCTTACTGCTACGGAGCCCCAGAATGCCGAACTTTCCCCGCTGAGCACTGGAATTAAAACTTAATAGATCTTAGGATGGAGAGATGGCTTAGTGATGAAGGGGCTTGCCTGCAAAGCCTAAGGATCCAGGACCCACATAAGAACCCAGGTTCAATTCCCCAGGACCCACATAATTCAGAAGCCCGAGGTGGCACATGTGTATGGAGTTTGTTTACAGTGGCTGGAGACTCTGATGTGCCCAATCTCTCTCTCTCTCTCTGTATGTATATATAAATATAAATAAATAAATAAATATATATAAATGTACACATTATTTATATATTATATATTTATTTATATTATTTATTATTTTATTATATATTCATTTTCATTATATATAGGTTCTCTCTCAAATAAATGAATACATAAATAAATTATATAAATAAATATATAAAATTAAAAACAATTAACAAATATTGAAAGTATGAACGCATGTCATTTTCCCAGCATCACTCATTCCAGAAAAATTGGGGTCATGCCTCCAAGTAGAACAATAGCCCTACAGGGAGTGCAACCCGACAGGCTCACAGCCTGAAAGACCCTGGTAAAAATGAAGAGAAGACATAAAATGAAGACAGCTCTGACACTGAACTTGTCTCCAACATATGCTGAGAACCGACATAAAGCAGAAAGACAATAGCCTCCACGCTTTCGTATCCTGCATCATATGTGCATGTGACTAGAAGTCTTTAAATTCTGAGAATCCAGACAAAACCTGCTCCAAAATTGCATGCTCTTCTTTTTTTCTTCTTCTTTGTTTTATTCCTCTTTTGCTCTACTTTTCTTGGTTTTTTTTTCAATTATCATACTTAAATTATTATTTGGTAAATTTTTTAATTCCTCTTTGTGACAGGTCATGTTCCGTATAAGCTTCACTGGACTAAAAATCACATAAGTTACACAGCTCTGGGCATGTCTACGACAGTATTTCCAGAGAGGATGGTCTGAAGAAGGAAGAGCTACTCAGAATGGGGCCTGAGTTCCTAGACTGATAAAAGTAGGAAAAAAAAAAAAAAAAAGATGCAAACAGTAAAGCACTAGTATTCATCTCTCTCTGCTTCCTGCCAGGAAACAATGGGACCAGCTGCCTTACTTCTCCACTGCTCTCCCATACCTTGCTACCACAGGGATTATAACCCTGTTATTTAGATATACCATTGTTGGGTATAAACCTAAACAAACCTATGTAAACAGACGACAGAGAAACTTGCATATCCATTGATGTTTCTTGCTGTGCTACTGACAATGGTTAAGAAATGAACAGTTGACTTTCAGGAGATTAACCACCTCTGCACATCAGCCAAGGCCCAGGTGAAACCACAGAGGAACTGATGGGAAGCTTCCACTGCCAGCCCGACAACCTGCACCAGAGTGACGGAGACAGACACTGAGGAGACCCAAAGCATACCAGAGCAGAAATCCAGAAGCTACCGGGAGCTCAATTAATGCTCACTAAACTAGACTTAAAACACACCCATAATGGCTTAGGGAATTTTTTTTTTTTTTCTCATTTCAAATCATTTATTTACTTATTTATTTTAGCTTTTCAAGGTAGGGTCTCACTCTGGCTCAGGCTGACCTGGGATTCACTGTATAGTCTCAGGGTGGCCTTCTACTCACGGTGATCCTCCTACCTCTGCCTCCCAAGTGCTGGGATTAAAGGCATGTGCCACCATGGCCAGCTTTCATTTCAAATCCTTACTGTGTGCCAGCAACCTCAGTATGTTCTGCAATCTCTTGAAATCTTTGCGTTCTCATTTGTGAATGGTGGCAAAGGTAGGTGAACAGTGAAGGTGTGAAGAGAAAACCCAATTCCTGATACATGGTAACCATCAGTTATCAAGCAGTGCTGGGAATGGTGCATCAGCCTCTGAGAGAAGCTGGACAGGTGTGTTTCTGAAGTGCCGGGCAGAGAGCAAATCACAGCTCTTCTTCCACACTGGCCTTGAGTTCAAGTGTGAGAGCGAACAAGCCAGGAGCGTTCTTGGTAACAAATCTACAGCCCAGCATGAGCTGACTGGGTCTGTATCCTCCTTGGAGAAGACACAGGGACATTAAGAAGCAAAGGCTAGGTCTTAGGTGGAATTTTCCGAGATTTCTGAGAGGTGGTACCTCCCAGTGGCCGGACTAGAATGCCAGGTGCCGTGCTCCATCGCTCTTCTGCCCGTTACTATTTGAGCCAGAGTCTCTTACTGATGCAGGAGCTTGTTGTTGTTCCAAAGCTCTAGAGATTCCCTGCTCTCGGCTTAGGGAATTTTAAAGATGAGGAGATGGAAGGATTTTAAGAGCCATTTTAAGAGTGGGAAGGAATAACCAGAGGCGTTGCCCCACCCCCCACTGTTGGGCTCTGAAAGTCCCGGGCATGAGGCCAAGTGGAACTTCCTAAACTTTGGTGACCTGTCTCTGGCCAGCTAGGACTCAGCAAGACGCCTAATGACTTCTGGCCTGCCACCTCCGTGTAGCAATTGTAATTACCATTTCAATTGTTAAAGTTTACTATTGGCCCTTAGCACTTCCCCCATCCTAAAATCCCCAACATGATATAGGCAACTGCTCAAAGTAATAAAGCGAAATTTTTCTGTGAGTCCTTGCATCGAAAAGACTCCCAACTCAGTGTGGTTTTTCTCCGGTGGCCAGGAGAGGTCTGGGTTGTCCGAAGCTCATTATCCTCCTCAACCCCTAGGGAGGAACCAGCAGGCCTGGTTCTTCCCTTGGCACTACCTGCCTGACCGGGAAGGAGCCCCATACCCAATGATGACTAATTGTTTCTATTACAATACATAATCCACAATGCCCAGCGGGGAATAACAGCCATCCCACTGAGGAGGTCCCTCAATGGAATGGGGGCAGGGAGGGGAGAAATGATGGTACCAACACATGATGCTCCTTAACAGTTTCTACTTAAGAAGAAGAAGAAAAAATGGAACCAACCCAGATGATCATCAACAGATGACTGGATATAAAATATGGCACAGAGGGCTGGAGAGATTGCTTAATGGTTAAGGCGCTTGCCTGCAAAGCCCAAGGACCCAAGTTCCATTTCTCTCCAGATCCTACGTTAGGCAAATACACAAAGATGATACAAGTGCAAGGCTGCACATGTGTACTAGGCGGTGCAAGTGTCTGGAGTTCAAGTGCAGTGACTGAAGCCCTGGCAGGCAAATTCTTTCTGTCTGTGTGTGTGTCTCTCTCTAAAACAAATGCGGTACAGATAGACAATGAAAACGCTTTTCCCATAAAGGAACGTGAAATCATGGTATCTGTAGTACAATGGATGGGGCTGGGGCTAGAGCTGGACACCATCATTTTCTGAGTCTGGACTTGTGTGTGTGCGTGTGTGTGTGTGTGTGTGTGTGTGTATGTGTGTGTGTGTGTGCTTAAAGTGTAAGTCCCCTAATGAGAGGGAGAAAGGGGAAAAGAGATACATTGGACGTAAACTCAGAAAGGAGGCCTATTTAGAGGATTTGGGGGGATGAATAAGCAAGAGGGAGAAGGTTAAGGACAATAGTAGAGGAAGTTGAATACACACACACATATATGTCATAACGAAACATATAACTTTTATGCTAATTCAAAATTTATGTAAAACTAACTCAAGGCCATGAGTTAAAGTATGTTTTGTTTATTGATTATTTTGTTTATGAAGATGAGATTTCACTATAAAGATCAATGTGTTCTCAAATCCATGTTCCTCATTTCTCAACATGCCAGTGTTTGAATTATAGGCATGCGCTACTGTGACATTTATTAATTCTTTATTTTGATGTATTTAAAGAGCTACTAATACCTTAAGGAAGATGTTACCTAATATTTACAAAATAGGTAACAACATGTTTAATTTTTATAATAAAATTATTAATGTTGTTTTATTATGATGATATTATTATAGTGGTTCAAGAGTTCAAATTGAATGCAATTTTGTGTGTGTGTGTGTGTGTGTGTGTGTGTGTGTGTGTGTGTGTGTGCTCTGCATTCATGTACATGGGTGTACATGTTTCTTTGTAAATTAGTTGCGACTTTATTTACTGCACCAGGATCTTTCACTTGAAGCCAGAGCTCACCAAATCATTTGATCTAGTCCAAGCCAACTTACCCTGTGAATTCCTCATATCTATATCCCAAGGACTGGGATGAGAGGCAGATCACCATGCCCACCCAGTACTTACATGGGGCTGGAGCCCAAACTCAGGCCCTTACATTTGTGCAGCAAGCACTGTATACAAAAAGCCATTTCTTCAGCCTCTAAAATCAGTTTCAGTCAAACATTTTGTTAAATTTTTATGGTTGTATTTTAGTCAGAATTATACTAAAGTTATTTTAAAAAGAAATCAACTTATAGTACTTTTAAACTCTACAGGATGCCTATCTGGAGGGTAATGCCTTTCACTCATTAAATTTCCCAATAACAAAATTTATTCTGCCTCTGCAATGTGTTAAAATTATCATCTTAAATTTTTTTTTTATCTTTTCTTCTATTTCTTCATTTGCTTACCCTAAGAGGACTAGATACTGGTACCTCCTGATCATTTCTGAAAAAAAAAATATTACAAATATAAAGAATTACTGTTCAATTCTACAAAAAATACACTGGAATATAAGTGATCAGGAAATTCTGAGAAGCAATTTGTAGTCATTTTCAATTGTGTTTTTGTAAACTCTGGAACAACAAAACTTTATAAATTGAAATAAGTTATGAATATGCATGCTTGAAAACATTAAATAACTATTTTCCTACTTTCTGAAGACTAAGGCACTAAGGAATAAAAACAGTGTTATTAGTTCCTGGATTCAATGGTCATTCTTAGGGAATTACTGGATGGTAAGGAGTCCAAGACTAATAATTTCATTGAGGAAATCAAAGGTACAAAGTCAAGACAGCTAAATATGTTAGACAGTGTGAAACAAATCAAAAATATTTTTAAAATTATTTCTCAGAATATTCAATAATCATATAGAGGGCTGGAGAGATGGCTTAGCGGTTAAGCGCTTGCCTGTGAAGCCTAAGGACCCCGGTTCGAGGCTCAGTTCCCCAGGTCCCATGTTAGCCAGATGCACAAGGGGGCACACGTGTCTGGAGTTCGTTTGCAGAGGCTGGAAGCCCTGGCGCACCCATTCTCTCTCTCTTCCTCTATCTGTCTTTCTCTCTATGTCTGTCACTCTCAAATAAATAAATTAAAAAAATTTAAAAAATTAAAAAAAATAATAATCATATAGATTTATTTGCAATTAAATGTTAGGGTATGCTTTAAAGAATTTTCTTACCTCTTCAGAAAACAAGAGAATATCTATGATTAATATATCTTACTTAAACTAACACACATGCACAAACACACACACACACACACACATATATATACTTTTAATTACTTACTTGAGAAAGAGGAGAGAGAGAATGCATGTGCCAGGACCTCTTATATATATATTCCAGACTTAATGTGACACACTGTGGATCTGCCTTACATCGGTTCTGGGGAATCGAAGCTGGGTACTTAGATTTCACAAGCAAATGCCTTAACTGTAAACTATCTCTTGAGCTCAATTAATTATAATTAATACATTGCAATTCAAATTAGTGTGATTTCAATGACATTTTTCATCATAAGAAAATGAAAAGAGACATTAAATTATTTGTTTTAGTACATTAGCATATTTCTTCATCACATTTTTACTGTGGTAAATATAATTAAATACTATACCTGGAATTAGATTCTGTTGGGATAAATATTATCTTAACACAGCCAATGAACTTCCACATTTCAGTTTATTCAAACTAGTCTAAGATTAATGTGGGAAACTGATGACTGTTTTTGGAAAAGAAGATGTAAGAGATAACTCCCTTGTGCCATCTGCTTTTTCCTGAACAAAAGAAGAGTAAATATTTTGCATCAATGCCTCTGTCACTTTTGTGTCATTAGAATATCATTCTAATTCAGTGTATTATCTATAAGTCTTAGAAGTATTTTGTATCTGTGTTTAAAACACTGAAGCTAGAAACTTACAGACTCTGGTTTGTTCAGGAAACAATAGTCACCAATGACAATCGTAGCCACGTCAAAAGCAGTGCATGGCTGCATGGGCCTGTGACGCCTGGGCTGGACAGCCAGTCTAACTGAAAGACTGGAAGATCAGGGTTCCGTGATTCTGTTTCAGAAAATTAAGGTGGTAGGTCAGTAGAGAAGGATACCTGACTTCTTCCTCTGGCCTCCACATACATGTGTACAGGGCATGTTTATCTGCATATACATGTCCAGATATCACACACACACACAAATGCACACCAAAAAAAATTCAGAAACTAAGTGATGGCAGGGGAAAGTGCATAATTCAGAAATAATATACTGCAAACATCTCATACATTGCTAAAATATTATTCAACCATTTAGATGAGGAAATAATTTTAGTGATCCTAAGAGTGAATTATTTTTTAGAGTGACTTAAGAATATAATTTAACTCAACAGGAAAACAGAACAGGATACTGTAACATACTTAGCTTGACTATGTAAGAACAAAGGGGGCTGTATAATTATAGAGAGACTGAAATGATAATTGAAGAAAAATGGGAACAGGTTTTGTGGTGGTTTGATTCAGGTGTCCCACATAATCTTAGGTGTTATGAATGCTAGGTTCCCAGCTGATGGAGATGTAGGAATTAATGCCTCCTGGTGGCAGTGTGATGTTGGGGGCAGGCTTATGGATATTATAGCCAGTGACTCCTTGCCAGTGTTTGGCCCACTCTCTGTTGCTATTGTCCACCTTATATTGGCCTTCTGCTCAAGGTATGGTTTTCCCCTGACATCATGGAGTTTCCCCTTGAGTCTCTAAGTCAAAATAAACTATTTTTTTTTTTCCACCAAAGGCTGCTCTTGACCAGGTGATTTCTGCCAGCAATGTGAACCTGACTACAACAGTATTAGCGGTACTGAGGAGTGGGATTGCTGCTAGACACCTGAGTGTGTGACTTTGACCTTTTGGAGCTATTTTTCAAGAGGAATGTGGATGAATTTAATACCTTTGCCTAAAAAGATGCCTTGCAGTGCTGTAAGTACAGCTTGATGGACTATTCTGGTCAGAGTTGAAAGACCTGAATAAAGTAAAAACTATTCACTGTGAGGACTGGCTTGTGAGGGTGAGAAAGAGCTTTGTCTGGACTGGGCTAGAAGCAGATTGTATGAGAGGCTTGTTGTTATGCCCAGGTTCTGAGAATTTGTGCAGGATTGCTTTATGTAGAAATGGACTGGTGTGAGCAGAGGAATATAACACATAAATTAAATCTTTGGGCTGAAACTTCTTCCCGTTCAGCTGTAGTTATATGCGAGATTACAACCTTTGAGGTTGGACCAGCTGACCTGCACTGGGACAACAGGAAAAATGTAGCAACTCTTGAAGGGGCCTGAATGCTCAAGGAGTATTCTGCTTTTCAAAGTCTGCTATACTCCCCTGTGAATTAACAAATGTGCACTCTACCTTGTATTATGGAGTATAAGAACTGCAGAAAGAGGGGGTCATTGAATTTATAACAAGTTGTTATGTTTTGGAAATGGCCATGGGCAGTGTGCAGCAGGCTTGCTGGATGCCTGCATGGAGATCGAGAGCAGAAGCAGGGAGGATGAACTGAGGGCTGCAGTGGAGACCCAGTGGAGATGCTGGGACCACAAGATGTCTACTAAGGAAGGCTGCCGGCCTGGATGAAATTTTCCAGGACCATGAGTAGCCTAGCTAGTGGGGCAGAATTGGAACTCCAGAGACTCGTTGCTGGTTCAAATTATGAGACTTGGAGATTTGTCACTGGCTGGAGTTTTTGAACTTGGAGCTACAGAGTTTGATGTTTGCCCTGTTTAAATCTTACATTGGTTAAATATTTCTTTGCTATTTTTAATGCCATTTTTTTGCAGTATGAATGTTTATTCTGAGACATTATGGTTTGGGGAGGGATTTTTTTGTGATGGCTCAATTTAAAGACCTTGGATGTTTGAACATAATTGGGATTGATAAAAACTGTGGGGACTTTTAAAGTTGGATTGAATGCATTGCATTTTACATCATGGATGGTTATCAGCTTATGGGGGCCATGGTCAGAATGTGGTGTTTGATTCAGGTGTCCCCTGTAAACTTAGATGTTCTGAGTGCTAGGTTCTCAGCTCATGGAGATTTGAGAATTAATGCCTTCTGGAGGCAGTGTATTGTTGGGGGTGGGCTTATGGATATTATAGCCAGTGTCCTTGCTAGTGTTTGGCCCACACTCATTGCTATCATCCACTTTATGTTAGCCAGGGGGTGGTATGTCCACCCTCAGCTCATGCCATCATTTTCTCCTGCCATCATGGAGCTTTCTTTCGAGTATATAAGCCAAAATAAACCCTGTCATCAAAAAAGCTGCTCTTGGTCAGATGATTTCTGCCAGCAAAGTGAACATGGCTGCAATAAGTTTTATCTGTTATTTTCAGCAAGTACTGAGAATGATGATGCAGAAATACTACACATTTTATATGTTTTTAAAAATGGTTCTAGAATAGGAATGTAACTGTAGTAAACCTCAAAATTAAAAAAAGAAATTGTAAAGAAAGCCAAATAAGACAAATAAAACATTAACCACATAAACCATAGAAAAAGAAATAGGCCAGGTGTGGTGGCACACGCCTTTAATCCCAGCACTCAGGAGGCAGAGGTAGGAGGATCGCCGTGAGTTCGAGGCCACCCTGAGACTCCATAGTGAATTCCAGGTCAGCCTGGGCTAGAGTGAAACCTTACCTCGAAAAACCAAAAAAAAAAAAAAAAAAAAAAGAAATAGAATAGCAATTAAAGTAGCCAAAAATGGGAAAACAGTTATTGTGAAATTTATTAATTGTGTCTAATGTGAATACATGGAATCCCTTAGTATAGCATAAAACACACATTACTGAGAAAGGGAAAAAAGTTCAATCTTGGGATTAAATCTATAAGCAACTGCCTTATTTAATAAAGCTTGGAGATTTGTATGATAATGACAGTAATGAGAACTGGGGAAAGTCTTTAAAATTTCTGAACGCAGCACGTTTGCAGAATGAATGCAGAGGCATCACAAACTTGTTAGAACACGGGGATTGTTCTTTGCATGCTCTGCAGAATACCTGGAAAGCAATTGTACAAAATATAAATTTTAAGTTCCTTTGATCTATGACTTCCAACAGGATATTGTTTTCTGAAGAGGGAAAGCAGTGGTTTTGAGTAGTCTCAGACTCAGGATGGGCTTAGCTGACCACTCAAAGGTGACACTGGTGAACTCACATCAAAGCTTCTCTATAAAGGCACTCTATAAAGAGACCACTCCCAAGAACTGTATAAAGAAAGGAATTGAGTTAATTTATCAATTAATGAGAGGAATCAGAGACTTCTCTAAGTATGTCAAGAATAATCTGCTAAGAACACAAACTGTTACCATATCAATCAATGAGCATTTACTCCTTCAAATGTCTCCAATATGCACCCTGGGTGCATATTAAAGGAAATGGCTCTGGGATAAATATTATAGTAACAGTGGAAATCGAATTGCCTAATACTAGATGGAACAAAAATACTTTGACACTAGCATATTAAAAATATCACATTCTCTTTTTGCCCTGTTGAAAATTCCATGATAGTCTGATCCCAACAGATAGTAATCTGTGAATCGAAAGACATTGTCGTAAATTGAATGTATGATCCCCACGGACTCAGGTACTTTATGAAAGCTTGTAACTTGGGTTCTAAATGCGGGGCTGGAGAAGGTGTCACTAGGAGCATATCCTGGAGTCAAGCTTTAAGTCCTGCTTAGGGGTGGGCCTGATTTTCAGCCCAAGGTATGCAGAAAGGTCTGAACTGGCTAGGTCCCTACTGTTTGCTTCCCATTTGGTGCTTGCTGATTTTTGGTGTTACTGGCTGTTTGGTTGTTTCTCTCTGTTGGGATGTATGGAAGCAGCTTCTTCTGCCATTGATGGAACTTCCCCATGGATCTGTAAACTTGAAAAAAAAAAAAATCCTTTCTCCTCTAAACTGTGCTGGGTTTAGTTGTTCACCCCAGTAATGTGGAAACTGTCTACTATCAAAATGTTTGAAGAGTCTTTTGGAATTGGAAAACAATGATAAATGGTGTTTCTCTGGATCCATTGAACGCCATATGCAGCCATTTTCTCAAAGGACTACTATTACACACAGGATCTACGGCAGCTGATGACCAAAACAAACCAATGACCACTTTGCTGACCTATCATCAAACTAGGTGAGTCTCTGAATTGAGTGGGCATGGTAGACTGAATGTAAGACTTACAGCCTTTCTCTAGCTGCCTAGCTGGAGGAGATGTCACTGGAAGCCATCTTGGGGTCTAGCCCTAAGGTATTACTGAGGGCAGATCTAAATTCAGGCTAGTTTTATGCAGAGAAGTCTGAGCTCTGGCAGGTTCCCTGCTGTTTGATGTCCTTATGTGCTTCCTTGTGGTGTTGGCTGCTGTTTTGTTTTTTTCTGCTTGGATTTGTGAAATGTGGGCAGTCTCTTCTGTCATTATGAAACTTCTCCTGGATCTGTAAACCTGAAATAAATCCTGTTCCTCCTATAAACTGTACCTGTTTGGAAGTTCAACCCAGCAACATTTAGCTGTCTATAGCAGTGGACCACAAGCTACATATACAAGGGCTATCTAGGACAAAGATGGGAAAATCAGTTCATAACTAGCTATATCTAGTTTTTCTTTTTTTTTTTAAGTCAGATAATTTTCCTTACCAATTTATGAGCAATTCCTTTTAAACTTAATCTACTTAAATTTCTGCTGAACCTAAGACAAAGCTTTTGTATTGGGGAACCTGTGCTGTCAAAGAGCCTCTGTGGAGTAGAGTGTAATCATAGTCATTGAGTAAGGAAAAGGTTGCAAAAATGGAAGCCATGTGGATTTACATGCTTTCTCTTCAGTGGAAGATGATAAGAAAAGACTGATAATATGTAATAAATTTGAAGGTTAGCCACACCTGGAAAATATGTTGATTTTTTTAAAAGATGTGAATATTTTGAAGAGATCATATGAAAAGAGTAATCTGTATTAGTAACCTATATATTTTCTTTCTTATATAATTTTTTATATAAACTTTTTCTTCTATCCTCAGATCAAATAGATAGTTGGTAACTTCACCCAAACATCCAAGAGGGTAACTCAGAATTGAGAAGGGGGCAGGGAGAAAGAGATACGGACATCTTCAGCAGAGGAAGTAGAAAAGAACAATCACTGCTTTGCCAGGAAAATGCCTACAAAGAGGCTATCACTCTAACAATATCCTCATTTCCTATGTGTGATATGAAACTGAGGTGAAGGTGAGGTCTGAAATGGAAATATAGGGTCACCCCTGTTTCCTTGTACAACCAATTTACAAAGCATTCCTTGTCACCATCTGCAGCAGCACCATTATTTTGGTATTCGCTATATTCCTATGACCTGGAAGTGCGAGGAAAAAGAAAAACATTAAAAATAACAACATGTTTGCTCCAGCCAAAAGAACAGAAGTTTAATTAAAAAATCATGTTATCAGAGTTGAAGTGGTAGTTTGTACACACTTGTTTTTGTAGTCTGTGCTTCATGTTTAGAGCATTTTGAACAGTGTGCAGTGTGCCTAATGAACAACACTAGAAGCAACATTGCCTCCAAAAACATGTGAGATGTTCACTAAATTATATGCATAATATTGTGCTTTTAAGAAGGAGGGTGTCATTTTACAATAATAATTATTATGAATAAAAATATACTATACCCTTCAGCCAAAATGCTAATGTGGAAATTATAAAGCATGGTAGAATTGATTATTTTATTATAAATATAATAATAAAACAAATATTAAAATGTTGGAAGGGGTTCACCCTTTTACCCTTGAGTATTGCACATATTTACGTTTTAGTTTTTAGGGCTGGAGAGACAGATTAGAGGTTAAGGCACTTGCCTGTGAAGCCTGAGGACCCATGTTTAACTTACCAGAACCCACATCAGCCAAACACAAAAGGTGACACCAGTGTGCAAGGTCGCACATGTGCAAAATATAGCACATGCATCTGGAGTTTGATTGCAGTGGCTGGAGGCCCTGGCACATGAAAAATTCACTCCCTCTTTCTCTCACACACACATTAAAATAATCTTAGATTTCAATGCATTTATTTGCTGGTGGACATAGAAGTACGGGAATGTTTTTTGTCCCAGCATCCAGAAGATAAGTACTCATATTCCTCATGCATGTAAGGAGGCCAGAGGAGGATGTTGGGTGTGTTCCACCACTGCTCATCTGGTTTTCCTTAATGGAGTCTCTTAAAAATTCCAGAGCTTGATGTTTTTGGGAGACCTAAATTGCCATTTTTCAGGAATCCCAATAATGCTTTGACATCTGTTTTCCACAGGACTATGGTCATAGATATGTGTACTCAAGCCCCATCAAGCCTTTGTTCTGGCTCAAAATAATGTGGTCTCAAACCTATTCAAGCTTTTACTCTTGCACAGGCAGTGCTTATATGTACTGAACCATCTTTCCAGCTCCCAATTTAAATACATTTTAGGAAACTGTAAAAGAAAATTGCTAAATGATACCCCTATATTGATTTTACTCCATCATCTGATACCTGCAAAGAGTTAAGTAGTATTAATTTACTTTTCATGAAAAATAGTCACAATGTTTGTAATCTGATACTAGATGTACATATAAATTGGTTCATGTGAATAATAGCGGTTTCTTGGTGATTATAGTAACACCTGAAATGGGTGTATTTGTATTAAGACTGTATGATAATATCCACAGAAGCACCTAATAGCTCAATGCTGCTGGGATGCACCTCCAAACCAGGCACAGTTTATGGGAAGAATGGGATTCACTTCAGCCTTATAGATCCAAGGGAAGTTCCATAATGTTAGAAGAATCTGGCTGACTTTCATAGATCCACAAACAGAAAAATCAATACCAACCACAGCCCTCCCCAGAGCTCACTCTACATACCTTACTCTGTAAATCATTTTCACCCATTAACACCTTAGGGCTGGACACCAGGATCTGTGCACAGTGACACCTCTTCCAGCAAGGCTGCTGGAAATCTAGTTGCAAGCTTTTTAATAAAAACGCCTAGTTTCTTGGGCAACATTCAAACTACCACACAGCCATACACTGAAACTAATAAAATATTCATGGATAAATGAAATATAAAAATTCATAGAACATATGCATACATAGGCAAAATAACATTGACCATAGTGGACTGCAACACAGCAATGAAAATGTAACTACTGCACAGGGAGGGACAGGAGAGCTTCAAAACCATTATGATAGAGAAAGGCACCTGATTTAAAAGACTGAATACTGTATATATTTTTTTTCTCTTTTTTTAACTTTAATTTTAGTTTTTATTAGTTTTGTATTCAGCAAATACAGGCAGTTTGGTACCATTATTAGGCTCATCTGTGACCTACCCCCTCCCCATTGGCCCCTCCTTGTTGAGGTATATGGGTCCTGCATTGTGGAATTAGCCCACAGTTATAGGTACGATAAATGTCTCTGCATATCATGAACCAACATGTGGCTCTGACATTCTTGTCACCCCCTCTTCTGTAAAATTTCCCTGAGCCATGTTGGGTTCATTTTTGGTCTGCTTCAGTGATGAGGTGTTGGGGACCTGTGAGGCTCTGGCTCTCTGATTTGATAGGAGTTAATTTTTCTCTGTGTAGGTCTCCTTCACCCTTTTGCTTGTATCTGGTTCATCAGGAAAACATCACCCTTGCTTGTTTTGCTAATTTTCCATACTTTCAGCCGGGGCCCTTTTGAGGTATGATGGGGTGGCTCTCTCCTTAGGATATGCATCTATCTGAAAAAGAGAAGCAGATTCTCCAATGAAGAGTGAGTTAGCACCAGGACAAGTGAGATAAATCTTACTTTTTTTATAGAGAGTTTAATAGGTGTAGGCCCTCTTGTAGCCCATGATTGATGGTAGCTAAATACTGGAGAATGGGCTTATGTTTGGATATGGTTCTGACTCATTTCCCAGTTCCAGCTATGGGTCCCATACCACTGAGGGGATCAGTTAGCCAAATCAAGAGCAGTTGGTTCCCCACCATGGCTGTGTGCCACTATTGCACTTGTGTGGGCATCACAACAAGTTATTTGTTGCTAATTAGGTTAGACCATGAGTTGCTTGGACAGTTATTGGTTATTTTCCCCCAGTCGCCCATGTAGCACCTTCTGGCACTAGACACGCTGACTGTCTGGGGACTGACTCTCTCCTGGCTTCCAGACATGCCGATCCATTTTATGTGTCAGCTGCATATGGCGTCTTCAGCAATAGGGTCTTACCATTAACCTTTGGTGAGTCATCAAGTACTCTGACAGAAATCTGTCATTCTTTTAGGAAACGTTGTAGGTTTCTCTGATCAAAAGCTCATTGTGGATGGTAACCCCATGCTGCTACTGGGAGTTACTGGTCAGTGCCCAATAAGAAAAGGAGGAAAAAGATAAGTAATATACAAGAGCTAGAGAGGTAAGAGAGAGAGAAAGAGAGAGAGAGAGAGAGAGAGAGAGAGAGAAGGAAAGGGAGGGAGGGAAGATTTAGAAGATTTGGGTTAGAATTGAGACTACCCTCTACAGTGTCTTGTAGTTCATGTATTTCCTATAAGGGCCTGGTGAAGGTTCAGCCATTTGGTCTGCCTTTCAGGAAGTAGAATTTTATGGTACCATTGCCATTTGGGTCTACATTAGTGTTTCTCACCCCTTCAATGTCCTCCCCTCCCTCCCCATCCATCCTAGTGTCTAGTCCATGAGATGTTTGCTGGGTACGTAAGGTATCTTGGGTAGATTCAGGTTAGGTGCTGTAGATGAGTGAGACTATGTGGTGATTTTTTTTTCTGTGATTGGCTAAGTTCACTGAGAATGATCTGTTCCAGGTTCAAACATTTTCCCTCAAATTTCTTGTGTCATATTTTTTCTTACTGCTGTATAGAATTCCATTGTGTAGATATACCACATCTTAGTTATCCAGTCTTCTAGTGTTGGACATCTGGATTGATTCCAGCTCTTAGCTATTATGAATTGAGCCGCTACAAACATGGTTGAGCAAATCTCTCTGGCCTATGGTTTGAAGGTTTTAGGGTAGATGTTCAGTAAGGGAATAACTAGATCTGTTGGTATCTCTATAGTCAGCTTTTTTGGGAGTCTCCATATTGCTTTCCAAAGTGGTTGTACCATCCTACATTTCCACCAACAGTGGATGAGTGTTCCTACTTCTCCACATCCTCACCAGCATTTATTTTCATTTGATTTTTGATGTTTTCTATCCTTATTTGGATAAGGTGGAATCTCATAGTTGTTTTAATTTGCTTTTCTCTGATGATAAGGGAGGATGAACATTTTCTTAAGTGTGTGTTCGCCATTTGTGTTTCTTCCTCTGTAAACTGCCTGTTCAGCTCTTTGTCCCATTTTGTGAGTGGGGTGTTTGACTTCTTACTGTTTATATTTTTGAGTTCTTAATCTAGAATCTCTAGATTCTAGAGATTAAGCCTCTGTCAGTTGGATAACTCACAAATATTTTCTCCCATTCTGTGGGTAATCTTTTTTTTTTTTTTAATTTATTTGAGAGCGATAGACACAGAGAGAAAGACAGGTAGAGGGAGAGAGAGAGAATGGGCGTGCCAGGGCTTCCAGCCTCTGCAAACGAACTCCAGACGCGTGCGCCCCCTTGTGCATCTGGCTAATGTGGGACCTGGGGAACCGAGCCTCGAACTGGGGTCCTTAGGCTTCACAGGCAAGCGCTTAACCACTAAGCCATCTCTCCAGCCCTCTGTGGGTAATCTATTGGCTTTGCTTATGGTATGCTTGTCTGTAAAGAAACTCTTCAGCTTCATGTGATCCCATTGGTTGAGTGACTGTTTAAGATTGTGAGCTACTGGGGTTTTGTTCAGGAATTATTTTCCCCTTCTTATATCATGGAAAGTACTTCCTAAATTTTCTTCCAGTAGTATTCAAGTTTCTGGTCTTATATTGAAGTCTTTGATCCATTTGGATTTGAGTGTAGTGCATGGTGAAATGTGTGGATCAAGTTTCAGTTTCCTGCATGTGGTTATTCAGTTTGTCCAGCACCTGCATGTGGTTATTCAGTTTGTCCAGCACCATTTGTTGAAGATTCTGTCTTTTTTCCAGCCTATATTGTTCGGGCCTTTGTCAAATATCAAGTAGCTATAATTTCTTGACCCAAAATCTGGGTCCTCAAGTCTATTCCATTGGTCTATACTCCTGTTTTTATGTCAGTACCATGCTGTTTTATTACTATGGATTTGTCATATAGCTTTAGATCAGGTATGGTGATGCCACCAGAAGTATTTCTTTTGCTGAGGATATGTTTGGATATGTGTGGCCTTCTGCCTTTCCATATGAAATTTGAAATCATTTTTTTCTATCTCTGTGAAGAACACTGTAGGGATTTTAATTGGAATGACATTAAATCTATATATTGCCTTTGGTAGGATTGTCATCTTGACAATGTTAATTCTGCCTATCCAGGAGCATGGGCATGGGAGGTCTTTCCATTTTCTCAAGTCCTCCTCAATTTCTTTTTTCAGTATTTTTAAGTTTTCATTGTATAGATCTTTCACTTCCTTGGTTAATGTTATTCCAAGGTATTTTTGTTGTTGTTGTTGCTATTGAAAATGGGACTATGTCACTTTTTTCTTTCTCTGTATCTTTGTCATTTGCATATAGAAATGCTACTGATTTTTGTGCATTGATTTTATATCCTGCTACTTTTCTCTAGGAGTTAATCACCTTCAGGAGTTTTGGGATGGAGTCTTTTGGTGTCTTACATATATACTCATGCCATCAGTGGTGGCTGTTTGGTATTTGGTGGGAGTTGTGGTCTACCACCTACAAGGGGATCCATGATTCCCTGTTTTGCCCCCCTCCGTACCCTCCCACTGACAAGAAGACTCTAAACACCCTTAATGTCTTACTTTACTTTTCCAGAGATTTGCAGCACAGCTATGTGGTCACCATCTTGGCTAGAAGTCTACTGTATAATTTTCGATGTACTTCTCCAAAAATCCTAAATAGCATGATGGATTTCATGGTGAATGAAAACATGGAGATTTCTTGGGAGACAGAATAGTCATTGTTTGTAAGTGATCATGGTGACAGGACTGTATACATTATTAAAACCTGATCAAAATTTGCATTTAATAAACTATAAACTTTCTATATATTATCTCATGGCAATATTATTTAAAAATAAAGTAATTAAGAATTATGAATGAAGAATTATGAAGACTCCACATACTTGGACTACAAGAGCACTGAAAAATCCTCCTGGAACTGAGCTGATAACCTCCTCCATGTAGACCAGCTGACCAAAAGCTGGAAGAAGTCATTTTACATGTAGTTCAATGGGAGAAAGAGATATCACCAGTGAAGATACTCAACAGTGGATACTGTAAACCTTATAATTGGCCAGCCAGGCCAAATGAGCCAACGAGTGCAATAGTGGCACATCTGTCATGGTGGAAGCCAACTGCTCTCCAATTGGACTGGAGGCCCGCTCTATGGGGGGGGGACACATCCCTATCACTGAAAACTTAAAACAGGGGTAGTCATGAACCCTAGGGGTGTAACATCTGCTGATGTCTGGATAAGTGTATATACTATGCTTATAAAACTGCCCAGAAAGCACTACTCTTAATATTTATACCCTTATATTCATGCTACTCTCACTTTGGGTAGAGAATCTTCTCTCTTCAGATGGCAGTGACCTTGGGATGACTCAGAAGATATCATAGTGCTGGGAAGAAGTGACTGGAGTACTGAGTAACATCTCAATCACACCTTCCAAGGCTCAGGGTCTAATGCAGAAGAGGAGGCGGAAAGAATGTAAGAGCCAAAGGAAGGGTAGGACTCCTTACAACATGCTCTTGCAGACACAAAATGGCCTGGATATCCATGGCCTCATAGTGCCTGACACTACCAACACAAGACCATCATAAAAGGAGGAAAAGATCATGATATCAAAATAAAAGAGAGATTGATTGAGATGGGGAGGGGATATGATGGAGAATGGAATATCAAAGGGGAAAGTGGGAAAGGGGATGGAGGATAGTACCATGGGATATTTTTTATAATCATGGAAAATGTTAGTAAAAATTGAGAAAAAAATTAAAAAAACAAATAATTATGGAGCCTTGGATACTAGACCCATATCTAATATTTAGAAGAGAAATCACCAGGCCTAGTGGCATAGGCTACTCTATCAGCTGTCAGGCACTGCCAGGCATAGACTGGAGCCTTCAGAAGAGGGGTCTGAGTTTCTAGGCATGGCTAAGGACTCCCAAGCCACTCCCAATCCAAGCCCAGCACACCAGAACGTAGACTCTGCCCACAGCCCTGTGACCTTTGGCCAGTTGCTTAGGAAACTCCTTATCAGCCTTCACACAGCCCATCCTCCTGAGACCCTAGATCACCTGACCACCCCCCTCACCCCCAATCCCGCCATTGCCTATGTGCTATAATGAATGTCTCCAATGCTAATTCGGCATCAGAAATGAACTTGGTACGTCCAATCCCTTTAGGACCCTCCCCCACTCTTGGATGCTTATAAACCCATTTCACTTACAATAAGCTGAGAGAGCTGTTCAACTTTCTCCTAGGAGTACTTCTCTCATCACGCATTCACCCATCCCAGTTGCCTGGGTGCCTTCGGGGGGAAAGGTGGCTGCCCCATGGAGCAAGAAAACAGGAACCCATACTGTTCTAAAAATCTAAGCCAGCAGATCACAAATTTTGGGCCTGCCTGGACTACAATGACAAAAATTGGCAAAATTGGCCAAACTGGCAAAAATTCAGAGTACATTTTTCTAAATGTGGCAGAAAGTATCTAAAATGTCATTGTAGATTCTTCTCTAAGATAGCCATTGGGATTATTCTTCATTCTTCATGCTTGTCAGGTCATGGTGACAAGATAGCTATTTTTAAATCCAGGTGTACTTAACTTATTCTGTACACAGAAAGATTATGTGGACGAGGAAAGTGGATTTTTCATTAGGACTTGTTCCTACTGTGAGCTGAGGAAAGGGACAGTGCAGAAATTGACTCATCCATTCTGGCATTTGGCTCTGTGGCTACAAGGCATAGCCACACTGCCAGGGGGAAAGACCCAACCAACCAACCAACATACAACAGAAAAAAAACTAAGTTTCCAAACAGTGAAGAGGCCAGCAGACTGTGGAGCCAGGGGCAGAGGGTCAGGAGATCAGTGCAAAGCTGGGTGGAATGGTATCAGAGAAGCCCAATTTAGCTAACTTTTATTAAAAATAAGATTATTGTTGATATATAATAAAGTTTTGTTTTGTTTTTTTTTCAAAGCAGGATTTCACTTTAGCTATGGCTGACCTGGAATTTAGTATGTAGTCTCAGGGTGGACTTGAACTCATGGCAGACCTCCTACCTCTGCCTCCCAAGTGCTGGAGAATCAAGTTTTTTTTTTTTTTTAATTTAATTTATTAGTTTTCTTTTCAGTAAATACAGGCAGTTTGGTACCATTGTTTAGGCTCATCCGTGATCTACCCCCTCCCATTAGACCCTCCTTGTGGATGTAAATGGGATGTGCATTGGGGAGTTAGCCCACAGTTATTGGTATGATAAATGTCTCTGCATATCATGACCCAACATGTGACTCTGACATTCTTTCTGCCCCCTCTTCTGCAAAATTTCACTGAGCCATGTTGGGTTCATCTTTGGTCTGCTTCAGTGATAAGGTGTTGGGGGGCCTCTGAGGCTCTGGCTCTCTGATTTGGTAGGAGTTGATTTTTCTCTGTGTTGGTCTCCTTCCCCTTTGTGCTGGTATCCAGTTCATCAGGAAAACATCACCCTTGCTTGTTTCGCCAATTGTCCTTAGTTTCAGTTTGGCCCCTTTTGAGGTATGTTGGGGCAGCTCTCTCCTTAGGAACTGCATCTATCTGAAAAAGAGAAGCAGATTCTCCAATGAAGAGTAAGTTAGCACCCGGAAAATTGAGATAACAATTACTTTTTTGATAGAGAGTTTAATAGGTGTAGGCCCTCTTGTACCCCATGATTGATGGTAGCTTGATATTGGAGAGTGGGCTTATGTTTGGGTATGGTTCTGACTTGTTTCCCAGCTCCAGCTATGGGTCTCCTACCACTGAGGGGATCAGTTAGCCAAATCAAGAGCAGTTGGTTCCCCACCATGGCTGTGTGCCACTATTGCATTTGTGTGGGCATCACATCAGGTTATTTGTTGCTAATTAGATTAGACACAAAGAAATTTGAGGAAAAATGGTTGAACCTGGAACAGATCATTCTCAGTGAACTTACCCAATCACAGAAAAAGTCAACACATAGTCTCACTCATCTACAACACCTAACCTGAATCTCCCCAAGATACCTTACATACCCAGCAAGCACCTCATGGACTAGACAATAGGATGGATGGGGAGGGCGGGAGGGCATCGAAGGGTGGAAAACAGTAATCTGGACCCAAACGGCAATGGTACCATAAAATTCTACTTCCTAAAATACAGACCAAATGGCTGAACCTTCACTAGACCCTTACAGGAAACACCTGCACACTGGAGAGGGTAGGATAAAGAGTAACCTAAATCTTGTACATCTTCCCTCCCTCCCTCTACCCCTCTCCCCCTTCTCTCTCTCCTCTCTAACTCTTGTATATTAGTTATGTTTTTCCTCAATTTCTTAGTGGGCACTGACCTGTATCCCCCACTTCCAGCTTGGGGCTACCATCCACAATGAGCTTTTGATCAGAGAAACCTACAAGGTTTCCCAAAACAATGACAGACTTCTGCCAGAGTACTTGATGACCCACCAAAGGTCAGTGGTAAGACCCTATTGCTGAAGACTCCATATGCAGCTGGCATGTAAAATGGAATGGCATGGCTGGAAGCCAGGAGAGAGTCAGTCCCCAGACAGTCAGCGTGTCTACTGCCAGAAGGTGCTACTTGGGTGACTGGGGGAGAATCAAGTTTTGTATCTTCATTTTTAAGTTAACTTAGAAATAAGTGAAAATAAAAAAAAAGCAACACATTAACATAATTTTAAGGCATGTATTTTTTTAAGTAAAATACATTATAGGGCTAGAGGTATGGCTTAGAAACTAAGGCATTTGTCTATAAAGCCACAGGACCCAGGTGCAATTTCCCAGGACCCATGTTAGCCAGATACATAAAGGGGCACATGCACCTAGAGTTCGTATGCAGTGGCCGGAGGCCCTAGCAAGCCCATTCTCTCTTTCTCTCTCCCTCTTTTCCTGTCAAAAAAATAAAAGTAAAATATTAAAAATACATTGTAAAAGAAAAAGCACTATAGTGTAGTCATGAAAATATATATCTATTATTTCCCTGCCTTGCCATGAGTTAATTGACAGTGTCCCTGAATGCTGCTATTGAATATATTATTGCATTTCTGCTTAAAACACACTTTTTGGCTACTCTTCATGGCTGAGTGTGGCTGAAATTTGTGCAGATCTGTCCCAGGAGAAAAATTATCCTGAGGGCTGGCTTAACATTCTATTATTGACCTCACTCTCTGATAGCCTGCCTTAGATTTGCTTTGTTTACTAGCCAAGACACTTGATATGAAGCATTCTGTTTTCATAGTGCCTTGGAATTAAAACTGCAAGGTGGGCTTTTGGCTTTTCTAGACTGTTCCTCCTTCCTCTCATGGTATTTACTTAGGATAAGTCTCCTGTACTAGTAGTCTTTCTTTTTTATTAGTTATGTACAGTGAATACATTCATATTGATATCATCATTAGCCTCCTCCCTGCTACACAGGAACCCTCCTTGTTGGAGAATATGGGTGATGCATTGTGGGTTCTCCATCAGTTATGGGTAAGCGGCAATGTCTCTGCATAATGACCCAACGTGTGGCTCTAACAATGTTTTTGCACTCTCTTCTGCAAATTTCCCTGAACCATGTTGGGTTCATTTTAGGTCTAATTTAGTAATGAGATCTTGGGAGCCTCTGGATATCTGGATATCTGGTTCTGTAGGAGTTGATGGTTCTCTGTGTCTATCTCCTTCACCCTTGTGCTGGTACCAGGTTCACCAAGAAAGCAGCATGCTTGCTCATTTCCCCATTTACTCTATGGTTTCAGCTGGGGCTCTGGTGAGGTGTGATGGGCTGACTTTCTTCTCAGGTTCTGAGACCATCTGAGAAAGACAAGCAGATTATCCAAAGGAGAATGAAGTCAGCACCAGATAAATAGGATAACCATTATTATTTTAGAAAGAAGTTAATAGGTGTAGGCCCTCTTGTAGCCCATGATTTACATGTAGTGGCATATATTTAGCAATATGCCTGACTTTTTTCTTTGCCCCCCCCCCCACTTTGGGTTTTCAAGGTAGGGTCTCACTTTAGTTCAGGATAACCTGTAATTCAGGGTGGCCTTGAACTTTCTGCAATCCTCCTACCTCCACCTCCCAAGTGCTGGGATTAAAGGCATGCGCCACCAAACCCGACCAATATGCCTGGTTTTTGTGTTGAAATGAGATTACATAAGAACAGAGGCAAAAACCGAACAAACAGTGAGATGACAACTCCAATATCTCAAAGATGTTAGTATGGATTGTGGCAAGTTGTTGGTAGTTTAGGTTTTGAGATGGAGTCCTAGCTTAATGCACTTTGAATTTAGATGGGACACAATCCTTTACACATTAGGTATGAGAAAAAAATTATATATATATAAATTACATAAACCAGGCGGAAATATGGAACGTTTTATGGATTTGAAGTGTGAAGTGAAGGGTAAAAATGGATGTAATAATTAAATTTTCATTAATTTTAATTTGGGCTAGGTGAAGTTTGGGAACTTGTTTTTAGATATGCAAATGAATTGGTCCAACATACTTTTAAAAAATCTTTCAAATAACTGTGTCTGGAGTTTAGAAAAGCATAGTTGGGTATTTATATTGGGGATTATTTCTATCTCTGTGCCTAATAAGAAAGGAGAGATAAGTAAGACATATCTAGGTGACTGGGAGAGAAAGTGAATGTATATCTGTATTTAAGAGAGAGAGAGCAAAAGAGAGAGAGAGAGAGAGAGAATGAGGAAGAAGGAGGTGAAGAGAAAGGGAAGGAAGGAGGAGGAAGGAAGAGCAGGGGAAGAGAGAAGATCAGAGGAGAAGAAAGTTGATGAGAGAAGAGTAAAGAAGAGGAGGAGTCTAAGGATTGAGACATTGCACCTTGTTTGCGGAAAATGATTTTTGTGAGGTGAGGAGGACAACACAAAGGGGAATATGAAATTGACTATGAATGAGAAGGCAAAGCAGGCAAGTGAGGCAGGAATGTAGTTTGTGAAAGAGAATAATCATCTGTGTGGGGGTCACACACTCCTCATGAGTCAAATAAGAGGGATACAGAATTTATAATGACAAGACTGGCATGTGGTTTAGAGCATTTACAGTGATACCACATGGGAACTAGTATATAAGAAATAATGTGGAAAATAGATTTAAAACTTAGAAGCTTAAACAGTTACTGGGATTATCACAAGATTGATCAGGTTATATTCAAATTTTAATGAAAGTGATTATTTTGTATGTGACTACATTTTAATTGTTGGTTATATTTCTTCAATGTGCTTTTTTTCACACAAAGTTAAAAGTGATAATGGCTAGAGAGATGGCTCAGTGGTTAAGGTGATTTCTTGCAAAGTTTAAGGACCTGGTTCAATTCCCCAGTCCCCACATGATGCCAGATTTACAAGATGGTGTTTGTGTCTGGAAATCATTTGCCATGGCTAGAGGCCCTAGCATGTCCATTCTATCTCTTTCTATCTGTTTCTGTCTCTCAACTCGCTAAATAAAATATTTTAAAAATTGTTGAACAATTTTTAAGTTTTATTAAGAAAAACATTTTAAGTTATTAAAGAAAACTGTGCAAACAACTACAAGTGCTCAGCACATCAAATCAGTTATGATTGCCATTCTCATATATGTTTAGTTTTCTTGACTTGATTCCATTTCAGAGACAGTATAGCCCATCTTACGACAGAAACTGGAAATAAAAAATAAGTCTCAGATCTAGCCACTTGAATGCATTAACATGGGAATACCACCTGTATTAGTCAGGGTTCTCTAGAAGTACAGAATTATTTTAAAAAGGGAATTTATTGGATTAGTTTACAGTAGTTCAATAGCAGTTGCAGGCCCAAGAATCATGGAAACTGGTAGCTGCTCAGTCCACATGGCCAGATGCCTCAGTATTCCCAATCTGGCACTGCAGATGGCCCTGGAAGGCCTGGAGGCTTTCTGAGGAGCTGCTGTGTTTTGATCTATGTGGGCTTTCAGTTGATGGTGGTCTTCAGTCTGGGGCTGGTCTTCAATCCACAGTGGAAGAGAAATCACCTGGGAAGATACCCAACAGTGGACACTGCAAGTCTTATATTTGGCAAGCCAGGCCAAGTGAGCCAATGGGTGCAATAGTGGCACATCTGTCATGGTGGAAATCAACTGCCCTGTAATTGAACTGGAGGCCTTCTCCATAGGAGGGAATATATCCCTGATACTGAAAACTTAAAACAGGTAGTCATGAGCCCTAGGGGTGTAAAGTCTGCTGCTGTCTGGCTAAATGTATATACTATGCTGCCAAGTAAGCACTTCTCTTAATGGTCATACCCTTATATTAATGCTACTTTTGGTAGAGAATCTTATCTTTTCAGATGGTAGTGACCTTGGAATGACTCAAGGCATCATGGTGCTGGAAAGAAGTGACCAGAGTGCTCAGTACTGTAACATCTCTATTACATATTCCAAGGCTCAGGGTCTAATGTGGAAAAGGTGGCAGAAAGAATGTAAAAGCCAAAGGAAGGGTAGGACTTCTTACAACGTGCTCCCCCCAGACACAAAATGGCCTGGATATCCATGACCTCACAGTGCCTGACACTACCTATGCTAGTCCATCATAAGAGAAGGAAAAGATCATGACATCAAAATAAAAGAGAGACTGATTGAAATGGGGAGGGGATATGATGGAGAATGGAGTTTCAAAGGGGAAAGTCGGGGGAGGGAGGGTATTACCATGGGATATTTTTTATTATCATGGATGTTGTTAATAAAATTTTGAAATAAATAAATACAAGAAAAACATAAATAAAAGGCCATTCCACCGTTCTATAAAGCCAGCTGCTTCTGGATGGTGGAGCACATGGTAAACCAGTGAGTTACATGATCATGAGGCTACTGCCCTACTTCCTTGGTGGTGAAGTGACTTTCTTGGTCAGAAGCAATGCTATGTGGAATGCCATTATGGTGGATAAGTCATTCTGTAAGCCCATAGATGGCAGTTTTAGCAGAAAAACTACATGAAGGAAAGACAAATGCATACCCAGAATAAATGTCTATTCATGTAAGGACAAAATGCTGCCCTTTCCATGATGGAAGTGGCCCAATGTAGGCAACCTTCCACCAGGTTGCTGGCTGGTCACCCCAAGGAATAGTACCATATTGGGAGCTCAAAGTTAGTCTCTCCTGCTGGCAAATTTGGGACTCAGCAGTAGCTGTAGCCAGGTCAGCCTTAGTTAGTGGAAGTCCATGTTGGTGGACCCATGTATAGCCTGAATCTCTGCCACCATGGCCACTTTGTTCATGGGCTCATTGGGCAATGACAGGGGTGACTGAGGAAAGATGTTGACCACTATCCACAAAACGGTTCAGCTTATCTACTTGATTATTAAAGCCATCTTCCAATGAGGTCACCTTCTGATGAGCATTAACATGGAACACAAGTATCTTTATATCCTTTGTCCATTCAGAGAGCTCTATCCACATACACCTTCCCAAAATGTCCTTCTCACCAATTTTCCAATTGTGCTCCTTCCAAGTTCCAGACTATCCAGCCAAACCATTGGTCACAGCCCATGAATCAGTGCATAACCATACATCTGGCCATTTTTCTTTCCAAGCAACTGCATAACCATGTGCCCTGCCTGAAGTTTTTCCCATTGTGAAAACTTCCCTTCACCACAGTCCTTCAGAGTTGTCCCAGAAAGAGGTTGTAATGCTATAGCTGTCCACTTCTAGGAGGTGCCCACATAATATGCTGAACCATCTGTAAACCATGCCCTAGTCCTCTCCTCCTCAGTCAATTGATCATAGGGCACACCCCATAATGCCACAGGTGCATGCTTGGTGACAGAAGGCATTGTGACAGAAGTAGCAACCATAGGCATTTGGGCAACTTCCTCATGTCACTTACTCTTAGCAACAGGGCCTGCTTGAGCCTGATCACATTCATATTACTTCCACTTGATGGACTGCTGCTGTGCATGTCCAACTTTATGGCCTGGTGGGTCACATAACACCCAGCTCACAATGGGCAGCTCAGGTCACATAATAACTTGATGGCTCATTGTCAAAAGTTCAGTTTCCCCTAAGGCCCAATAGCGGGCCAAGAGCTGTCTCTCAAATGGAGAATAATTGTCTGCACATGATGGCAGAGCCTTGCTCCAAAATCCCAAGGGCCTCTGCTGTGATTCACCTATGGGGTCCTGCCAAAGGCTCCAAACAGAATTCCTGTCTGCCAATAAAATCTCAAGTACCATCGGATCTGCTGGACCATATGGACCAAGGGGCAGAGCAGCCTGCATAGCAGCCTGGACCTGTTTAAGAGCCTTCTCGTTCTGGACCCCATTGAAAACTAGTAGCTTTCCAGGTCACTTGGTATATGGGATGGTGTAAGACACCCAGTGAGGAATGTACTGTCTCCAAAATCCTAATAGGCCCAGAAGACCTTGTGCTTCTTCTTAGTAGTAGGAAGGGTCAAATGCAACAACTTTTCCTTCCCCTTAGAAGGAATATCCCTGCATGCCCCACACCACTGAACTAGAAATTTCAATGAGGTAGAAGGTCCTTGAATTTTGGATGGATTTATTTCCCATCCTCTGATGTGCATATGCTGTACCAGTAACTCGAGAGTGGTTTCCAACTCCTGCTCGTTTGATCCAATTAGCATTATGTCATCGATATAATGGACCAACATGACACCCTGTGGAAGGGACAGGAAATCAAGGTCCCTGTGAGCTAAGCTATTACACAAGGCTGGAGACTTAATATAACCTTGAGGTAAAATAGTAAAGGTGTACTGCTGACCTTGCCAGCTGAAGGCAAACTGCTTCTGGTGGTCCTTATGGACAGGTATGGGGAAGAAAGCATTTGCAAAATGAATAGCTGAATACCAGGTACCAGGAAACATGTTAGTCTGCTCAAGTAAAGAAACCACAGCTGGTACAGTAGCTGCAATTGGAGTCACCACCTGATTAAGTTTCTGATCATTCACTGTCATTCTCCAGGATCCATCTGTCTTCTGAACAGGCCAAATAGGAGAGTTAAAGGGAGCTGTGGTGGGAACCACCACCCCTGTATCCCTCAAGTCCTTTATAGTGGCACTAATTTCTGAAATCCCTCCAGGGATGCAATGCTGTTTTGGATTCACTATTTTCCCTGGTGGTGGGAGCCTCAGTGGCTTTCATTTTGCCTTTCCAGCCATAATAGCCCTCACTCCATAAGTCAGGGAACCAATGTGGGGGTTCTGCCAACTCCTAAGTATATCTATCCCAATTATGCATTCTGGGATTGGAGAAATAACCACAGGGTGAGTTCAGGGACCAACTGGACCTATTGGCAGTCTAACATCTGCCCAAACTCCATTGATCACCTGACCTCTGTAATCACCTACTTTACCTGGAGGGCCATGGTGCTTTTTTAGGTCTAATGGAATCAATGACAATTCAGAGCCAGTGTCCAATAGGCTCCAGAAGGTCTGATTATTTCCTTTTCCCCAGTGAACAGTTACCCTAGCAAAAGGCAGCAGGTCCCTCTGAAGAAGGATAGGTGTAAGCTTAATATTGAAACTTTAGTGGGTTGTAGGAGGGTCCTTCCTCAAGGGGAACTGACCACCCTTCAGTCAAGGGGCTCAGAATCTGTAAACTGGCTCATATCTGGAAACTGATTAAGAGGTCTTGATTCTCTGTTGCTATAATGCACAGTGGCTTTATGTTCCCTTGCTCTGGAACTTTTCTGCTTATATAAATCAAGAAGGAACTCAGTAGGCTTCATATCTATTTGACTTCTGGGAACACCATGATAATCAGCCAATTCCAAACGTCTAAATGAGTCATACCTTTATGTGCATTATTTTGTCTATGCTGTCCATCCATTATGAGAAAAACATGTTCCTACTGCTTTTGGCAATTCAGCACTGCCACTTGACCCTTGTTACCCCAAAATCCAGTTATACCCATTGCATCTAAATCACCTAATGCAGCAGCTTCAGCTCCCACTGTGAGGTCTTCTTTACATAAAAGACCAAATGATAGGGGACTTTAAGTATGCTGGTGCTCCCCTCACAAATCTGTTTCTTTCTTTCTTTCTTTTTCCCCTTATTTTTTGAGGCAGGGTCTCACTCTAGTCCAGGATGACCTGGAATTCACTACGTAGTCACAGGGTGGCCTTGAACTCATGGCGATCCTCCTACCTCTGCCTCCCCAGTGCTGGGATTAAAGGCACGTGACACCATGTCCACCTTTCAAATCTGTTTCTTATAGTCTTAGTGAAGGGCACATCTTCTGGACACTCCCATTGTGGGAGCAAAGATGAGTTTACATAGCAAATCCACTCCAGCATTCCAAGTAATCTGAGTTTTTTAATCCCTTCATCAACATTAAGCCAAGGGATATCAGGCAGCTCATAATTCAACCAATCAATCAAATAAATTCTTGGCACCCCTTCCAACTTCATAAACTGTCGTATTAATCAAAAATCTCTGCTCAATGGGCCTATTTCAGTAAATTCAGCCTGATCTAATCTTAAATTCCTTCTTCCATCATCCCACACCCTTAAAATCCATTCCCACACATATTCCCCATGTTTATGCCTGTACAAGTTAGAAAACTCCTAAAGTTCTTTAGGGGTGTACCTCACCTCCTCTTGTGCCACATTTTCCATCTCACATTTAGGGACCTACATAGCCTTCCCTCTGGTTATAGGCATAGAAGCAAAGCTGAGTGGGAACTGAGAAGCATCAGCACCTCCTGCTGATTCCTCAGACAAAGAGGGATTAATTCCTTCAGGCAAGGGTGGGGAGGGTAATACTTCAGGGTGTGGAGGTGGGGATAAAACTGCTGCTAAGGGAGGGGAGGTCATATTTTCATCCAAAACATCTTCCTCAGAATCTGGACACTTCAATGTCCCAGGTTCTTCAGGGTCTTCCCACACATCACCATCCCAAGGCACAGGATCCCACTCTTTTCCAATTAGTGCCCTCACTTTAACTTCTGATAGCTGGTGAGGCTGGGACTTGAGTTTACTTTGCAAGTTAGCCAATCTCATAATGAGTGCTTGGGTTTGGTTTTCTGCACTCTGAGGGATGTTTTGGCTAGAGAGGAGACTCCCCTCCAGAACACCCTTACAAACCTTGAGATCATGTATGTGGGTCTTAAACTTGGAATTACCCTTTTTGTGTGTCTGCTATTCCCTCACTAGTTTGTCCAGAGATGCTAAAACCAACCAACCAGCCTCATCATTTGTCTTGCTTTTCCACAAATATTCAAATGTTTTAAATACAGAGTCACTTAATTCCTTGGTCTTCACAAGACATGACTCAGGATCACCTAATACATCTATCTCATGGAGTTCTTTAAATAGTGTACACCATGGATTATTAGTGTCCTCCTTATTTCCAGTAAAAGTGCTCTCCTTATCACCAGTAGGGCATTTAGTAGCATTGAAGTTGAAAAGCCAACACCAGATAGCACCAAACCCACTAGAGATCTATCTTTACAATTACCTTTCTCTAGAACTACCTCTGGTTCAAAATCTATATTAGTCAGAGTTCTCTAGAGGAACAGAACTACTAGAATGAATTATTTTAAGAAGGGAATTTATTGGATTAGTTTACAGTAGTTCAATAGTAGTTGCAGGCCCCAGAATCACGGAACCTTGTAGCTGCTCAGTCCACATTGCCAGATGCCTCAGAAGTCACAATCTGGCTCTGCAGATGGGGCCCGAAGGCCTGGAGGCTTTCTGAGGAGCTGCTGGGTTTCAATCCACATGGGTCTTTAGTTGATGCTGGTCTTCACTCCATGCTGGTCTTCAATCCACAGTGGAAGTCAGCAAGCAGCTCTGGCAGCCAAGTGGGAAGAAGGAAGGGGCTCTTTTCACCCAGAGTTTCCCTATGTGAAGTCCTCCTCTGACTGGGACCACCTGCTCTGGGAGAAGGGCTCACTCTGGGGGAAGACCTTCCTCCTTTAGTTGATCCTTCCTGGAAGTAACCTCTGAGACCCACCTGAAAGGGATTTCTGTGGATTACTAAACAGATCAAGTTGACATCACCTTAACTATCACACCACCCATTCACATTCCAATAGGCAAAGCAAGTTATATCACAACTTTCAAGGACACAGGAGTAGGATACAAATTAAAAAAGGGAATTGATCCTCTCTTCTTTGCTTTACATAGCAGCACCTCTTATAAAAATATCACATAACTCCATCAGAATAAGAATGAAGTGTGCATGCAATTACCCAGGAGATGCTCCCATCTTGATATACAGCCTGTTTAGGCTATCTTGACACATCCATGTCAGAGCATAATATAACATTCCCATTCAGTTGTTATCAACCACCAGTAGGTAACAAGGTACAAGATTTCTTCTTATTCAAAACACACAATACTGAAAGAGTTAATGTAACAAATAATGGTGTTTAGTAAAAACAGCTGGAAATATATTCATTTTAGTATGACTTAAGCTCAAGAATATATTCTGAGTTACATAAATTTAATATTTAAGAACATGCTTCTTAATATAATTTATCAAAAAAATTAGACGTTTGTATAGATTGAAAGAAAACTAGAAATATGTTTGTAGAAGGAAAGAATTAGAATGAGTTAATCAGGTTCTAAGAAATGAAGTTTGTTTTAGTTAGATGAACATCTCCAATTTTCCAAATATACTTTGCACAACAACAACAACAAAATACCTAATTAGATTTAGGGGAATGATTGTTAGGTATTCCAAATTTTTCCTTACATAGTAATTGTTTTAATGAAGAACAAATAGTTAAAGTTTTCACTATTTTGTTAAAAGAGTAAGGCAAAAAAATAAGTGTTCTAAAAGTTTGCAATGAATAAAGAAAGGGAAGAAAAGGTGGGGCTGTTATCAATATTACGGGTTCAGTACAATGTTCCCATGAACTCATGAACATGATTGTACAATAGAAGAGTTGCGCATGCTTTATTATACATGCCTGCATCCCCAGGCTTCCTTACTTTTATGATTGTACTGATGGAGGATGTATTATAAATTTCTCTCTTGTTTAAATGTTCATGAAACCGAGCATATACTCTAAATACTTCCTTTCCATATTTGCTATCTTGTCAAGTGATATCTATAGTAATCTTTCTGGCCAATTTAAATATCAATATAGCTTGTACTTCCTACCCTTTAATGTCACTTGGTTTAAGTTGAACAGGTTCATTTACTACACTGTCGTAGTATCACTTTCTGCATTTTTTTTAAATTTCAAAATGTCATTCATGTAATCTATATAACTATGTGGGCTAAATTTGATCCCAATCATTTAGTCTAGGTTTGACAGTTATATTCACTCTAAAAAATCAAAGGAGCAAATATGTGCAATTTTACTACTAATATCAAAAATCTGGATAATTGAAAGTCCATGTGGAAACTTGATGTCATTATTCTGGAGTGTAATCAAATGTTTTTTTTTTTTTTTTAATTTCACAGTGGATTTTTTTTCTTAAAACTCTACAATTTATTCATGTTAACTGCCTACACCAATGTTGTATAATATGTATTTTCTCATGGCTTCTGGAGAAAAATCAATATGTTCATAACTTCAAAATGCAGAAATATTAATGTGCACAGATTTTTCTTCTGTCATTTTTTTCTTTCCTTTATAAAGAAATGTAAGATCTTTTGACATTAATTAAGTTGTTAAGTTTCTCAGAGGCATTTCTGTCAAAGCTGGTAATAATTTCACAGGTACATAATTATATTCAGCTCTCTCGCTCAAACTAGGGTCTACCAGGCACTTGTTCATTTTAGGAAAAAAATAAAAATAAAAAAGGTGATTGTTCCAATAAGTTTTATTTCCTATTATTGAAAAATTGCTCTGTAACCTTATTCTAGCTAGTAGAAAAATCCATCCCTTTAATTTAATTAGTAAATATTTTTGGGATATACTTCTACAAAATCTAATAAGATTGTACTATATAAATTTAAGCCAATTTAAAGTGTTTGATACCAAGTTTTAATTTAAAGAGATGTGAGGAATGATGTATAAAAGAGCTTCAGAACAAAAGTACCAGCTAACCAAGTTTTTCCTATGTAATCAGTGTTAAGACCAAAATCTTTAGATATTTAATAGGTAACAGGCCTGAGCTCCCTGGTATTCTTCTTAAAAACAGAATTTAAAAGCAGAAATGGAACCAACATAAAACACCAGTTTCCGTCTTGGCATTTAGATGAACAGTGGCACAATGGATGGCATATAAAGGTCATCTTAAGAGTGTGAAGGCCAAAGTATTCTTACGTTCTTTCATAAATTACTTTTTAAAATAGCTTCTATGTGAAATAATGATTTTAAAGAGCATATTAAAACTTGAATTTTATTTCAAACTTATCTGAACAGAAGAAAAGAGGGAAAAGTAAAAGGAATGGGAAGGAAGGGAATGAAGAAAGGACATGGATAGAAAGTAAAGAGGAAGGAAATCAAGAGCCTAGACATGTGGCTCAGATTTTAGTTCCTAGCACCACAAGTGTAAAAAAAAAAAAAATCTATCTATCCATATATAACAAATTCTAGTTGATTAGACTGCAGATCCAGTAAAAGATATGAGGATATTATAGCACTGGGAATTCAGTGTTAGTAGCATGTTGAGGTCAAAAATCTTAATATGAACATTAGCCCTTTGAGTAGTCAGGCAGGCACAGGGGAGAATCCCTGGGGTGGGAGGGAATGAGCAAAGTGCCTCTGTTCACCTCAGATTAGCTGACCAGCCTAAGGGAATGCCCTTATATTAGGCAAACTACCTTGAGAAATTAGAACTCAATCACACTGAAAAATCACCTTGTGCAGTCCAAGGGCAGAAGTTCTAGCACCAATCCACTGTTTCCAAAACATCTAAGATGATGGTTTCATATCCCCACTTTTCTTAAGAGACTTAAAAAAATAATGTTATTGCTTCAAGCTGATTTCCACAGTAAGCATTAAAGTCATCACTTATCTGTTAACTTATTATGCACTACTCTAACTTAAACTGCATGGTTATCGAGAATTCTGTGGGTCTTCTTCCACTGGTCTTCTATCCCCTTCTCTCTATCCAGAGGTATGGCAGCATGGACTCACTGCCACCTGCTTGGTCAGCACCACACTTGATTCCCCACATGGTTACAAAGCATCCTACACAGTCTTCCCTTAGCTAACCCTGCTGGGGATCTACAAAAACTGCTTCTCTTTAAGTTTTAATGTAGGTTTATTATCTTCCAAAAAACAACCAAGTAGAATTTTGATAGCAACCAATGTATCACCACTTTTTTTTTCCCCACTCAAATCTGGCTTATACCATTCCTTGTCCACCTTCAGTTACACACTCTGCTGTGCTGCTTTTTACATAGTAATCCTGGTAGTAAGCTCTAACTTACTACTTATCTTGACTAGGAGGTAAATCACACCATGGGATAGTGGCCAATTAAAATCAATGGTGGCCCTACTAACTGTAGAAAACAGCTTCTGCATTGGAGGGAGTCCTAAGACCTGAGCAGACTGATTGAAAAAATGAAGAGAAGATGAAATTTAGACTTTTTTCCCCCATGAGTATGAAATGTGGTTTGAATTATATCAACAACTGGCATGTGGTGGAAAACAAGGAACAATGAATCAAAGAAAACTAAAACTTCATGAAACTGTACAAATGGAATAAAGGTGCTGGAAAGTGGATTTGCCTACAAAGAAATGTTAAGGCAAGTAATGGCAGCATAATTTCAAAACAAAAATACATTTATAAATATTATTCCAATGACACTTATGATAGTTAGTATTTCACATTAAGTAGGAGAAAAGAACAATAGTTGTTACATTAAGCACAGTGTATAGAATTATTATTACTTAAATATCAACTAAAAACAAACCTCAAAATATATCTTCAGGGAATTTCACAGAAGACAGGGCGGAAAGATTGTTAGAGCCACAATTTGAGTCATTACACACAGAGACATTGCCTCTTTCCAATAACTGATGGCTATCTCCACAATGCATGATGCACAGTCTTTATGGGGATAATTGGCATGCTCAAGGAGAAGGTTCCATTTGAAGGGGGGGGCAAGGATGAGGGTAAGGATGGCACCAACATGTGCTCTTTACATATCAGTCCATAACTAATAAAACCACTGTCAGTATGTTTAGTGGTCATCCATGAATTTTTTTTCTAATCCATATTAGTATGAGATCAAAAGCATTAAAAGTTAAGAAATATTCTTCACATGTTCATAAGGATGTGTCAATGAGTTCTAAAACCATTGAAAGGGTTCACACTGGTCAAACTGGGATGATTAGGGCATCAGGGTAGGTGTATCTAGTCTAAAATTATAATTAACTGGGTAGAATAAACATCATAATATTATTCTAAAATAAATTAAGATATAACTTTAAAGCAGAAGATATTCATTTAATAAATATCAAAAGGTGAGTGGATGCAATATCAACTTATGAAGTGAGCTTTATTAAAGCATGACATTGAGTGCACTAATGAGTGGGCTCAAATCCTAAAACAATTATTAATAGAGATCTGAAAGAAAATGTTTGCATTGTTCACAATTTTACCTATTGATAACTTTCTATTAGCTGTTCATCTAACTTGAGATAGATGCTAGCCCCAGCTTGTTTGAAATCACCTGTGATATGTAAATGTTCAGTCATAAACAAGAATGTCCTATGATGGACTTCAGTAGAAGTCATTATGATGTAATTGACTGATTTTTCACTTTTAGGATCTAATAAACCTGCTAATTTTGTGTTATTTGTCTATTTCTTCAGCTGAAGAAATTAAATATAGATTTTCAGATATGCATGACTGTCTTTCACTATACTTTTGTAAAGAGAATGAGAACTTTACTTATATAGATGGGATTCACTTGCCTTAAATAATACTGGTTGGCTTCATGAGTTTAATCAAATTCTAAATGAGGTGTTATGTAAAAAAATTATAGACTCTGAAATGCCTCCTATTTGGATAAAAGAAAAACAACACTTTTTAAGCACAGGTGTCAATACATAAACAAAAGATATAGTTTCTTTACTCTCTTTTGGAGGGACACATGTGCCTTAAAGGGTAGGAAAAGAAGCCTTTCAACGTGTAGGAAATATGTTTGGTCTAGGGGAAAATTAATTTTACCATGACAATGTTGAGCCAAAGTAATGTTCTAAACAATCTGTGTGCCAGCACCTCTAAATAAAGTTCTGTCCACTGGCATTGGATTAGGGGAAAAAAGAAAATACTGTGAATAGACCTTATTACTGATCTATATGTTCTTGAAACTTATGTAAAAGGATCATGACTGAGTTTTAAAAAAATTTGGGCCACTGATGAGAAAAAGCATAATTGCAAAAATTGGTGAACTACATTTAATATTTAAGAAAAACTATGAATAGCGTGAGTTTTCCTCCCCGTGTTTACTATTGTTTTGGTGTTCCAAATTCAGGAATTGTCATTTTTATCAGCCAATCAAATGCAACACAGCTCTCCTGACTTAGGGAGTATGGACATGCGGCTCTTTAATGGAAAAATCAATCTTCCCTTTTGCCAACACATTCATGTATACCCATGCAGTTATGATATATTAGATATTAATTCCAGGCCTAATATTCTAACCTTTGACATCCTTCCCTTACCTTTCTAACCAGGCAGGATTCCATGGAAATAGGAATTTACTTAATATCCATATGTTGACTATTGGTTGTCTTTGAGTATTGACTATGCTGTTCTTTAGTTAGTGGTTGTCTACTCATTATTCTCTAAATTCCAGCAGATGAAGAATGCATTGTTTATTTTATGATGGACTTTATCTCCCTCTAGTTAATGCTCTCTGGAGTGTAGGATACTTTCCTGGATGCAGTATATTCTAAGTAAAGATTAATTGATCATAACTCAGTGAAAGTGAGGAGTGAGGAGGTATCAATAAAAGCTGGTGTTGTATAGTCACAAATGATAGTTAAGAATAAATCTGTGGAGGCACTCCCATTCATATTTCCAGATAATTTATATTCTGCTCAGGATAACTTTTAAGGAGCCAAATAAGTCACCAGTATCTGAATCCCCTCACCCAGAAACAGACACAAAACTTAAAATTCATGATCATAAACCACCTTTTATTACTGAAATTTCATGGATCATTTTATGTCTCCATTACTTGTTAGGATGGAGCCCTTTGAGGTATATGTTTTACTTCCCTTTTAGATGTTTCTTTTTCACAAACATCAAGGCTTTTACTAAAAACTAAGGTTAATATTGATTCAGCGCAAGCTTTAGTGCAGGGTCTTCTAATGATCATTTATGTTGATGGTGCCAGACAGACATCAAAGTGACATCTATGCTTAAGTTCACATGATTTTTAATGGTACATTGGTATGTGGAACTTTACCCTCCTAAATCTACAATTACAAAGTTTGACCTTTTTACTTTTCCTTCAAAACCAAGAATGCTAAACAATCTTTTAGATAATGAGTTAAACTTGTTATGTTAAAAATGTGTTTTTAGGCTCTGGGAATGGTTCAGTGGATAAAAATGCTTTCTGTGTAAGCACTATGGCTGAAGTTTGAATCTGAAGCACCCACATACATGCCCGAAAGCCTTCATGTAAACCCAGCTAAAGAGGTGCTCCTGAGTTTAAGTGAAAAATCCTGACTCAGTAAGTAAGGTGGAGATGGATGAGAAAAACACTCAGCATCATCTGTAGCCTCCGCACCCATGCACTCACATGTTCATGCACACCAGCACACACATGTGCCCAGAAACATGTGAACATTCAAACACACATGCACCCACATTACACATACATACACACCAAAAATGTCACATAACAACAACAAAAAATCAACAGTACTGATTTACATGATACCATTAAAGCTGAATCATATTTTATAGAGTTAATTTTGGGTTAGAGAGATATCGTAGCAGTTAAAGCACTTGCCTGCAAAGCCTAAGGACCCAGGTTCAATTCCCTAGTACCCACGGGAGCCAGATGACCTTAGTGGTACATGGATCTGGAATTTGTTTGCAGTTGCTGAAGGCCCTGGCTCACCCATTCTTTTTGTCTTTCTTTTTCTATCCCCACTGACTTCAATACAGTTTTTTAAGATATCAGGTTCTAAATGTTAAGTAAAGCATTAAAATAATGAATTGACAATGTGTAGATATAATACATGATATACCTGATTCCTTTATGCCTTCATTTTCTAACTTAAATACTTAACTACTTCAAATCTAATATATTGAACTTGTTTAATTTATATGTATAGAGGACAAAGATTTCAAAATAAGTATTTATGAAGGAATATCTGTTCCTAGGCAAGAATATTGAATATCCAGTTTACCTCCACTGGGTGATGCATGCTAGAAGAAGTCATCATGGTGCTTCTAATACCATGTACCCCTAATTCTTACGCAGTATAAGAATTTAACACTAGAGTTACTAAAACATTCATCAGATCTCCAAAAGTATGCGTAGAATAATTTTATCACTGTGTAATTAAAAATTTATTTATTCTTCCAAAGTTTCATGTACATTACTTATATGTTTCATATTTCTTTCATGTGGAATCTGAGATACCAGACCATTTCTTTGTCTTAAATATCTATGGTATATCAAATTTCCACATTAATAATCTATTAAAATCCTACTTTGGCATAATTCTTGTCAGATGGCAAAGTGACTTTACTACATTTATCTCTACCATAATAATCCTATTGTAAGTAGGGAAGAAGTCTTTTCCTTTTTATCATTTAAGAAATTAATACTTAGTGTGATTATGAGATTGCCCAAGGTCAGACCTGTAGTCATGTGGGTAATCATTGCCTTGAATCCAGCTTTTCTCTTTTTGAATCCAGGGATTTTGGCTGTTATCACAGGCTGCTACTTATTAAATTTTGTAAGGTCAAATCTGCCTCCCATCTTAATCTTGCATAAATCCCCTTTATCCACATAAGCACTCAATTTTAATTTCATGATTCATTTAGAGTCTAGTACAAGCTATTTTATTAGAGAGATAGTCTCTTATGTAGTTGATTAATGCTTTCAGTTAATCTTAAATGTCCATTAGGCACTCCACAATATGAAGGGTTAAGTAAACACATCCGTCATTTGCATTTATCATACATGCATAGACATGATCACTATGAAGAAGACTATGTGTGGTGTGAAGTGCGGTGGGGACCAGTATCCACAGAGCCTACCTGACTGCTTGGGAATTCAGGGATGCTTTCACATGGGTTCAGATGGTATGAGGAGATCTTCACCAGCAGAATGTGCAAGAGTTTGTGGAGACAGCATAACATGTTGTGTTGCTTGCTTTATTTTTTCCTGCTAAATCATAGATTAATGGGAAGCCAAAAAGGAGACTGTAACTTCATTTTACTGCAATGTGGACTTAGGGGAAGTCTAAGTCAGAAGGAAAACTCTTGGCCAATAGTCAGGAGGAGGTGATGTTTTGGAATAGTGATTTGCTGTCATGCTCATATTCTCTTTCTCTCTGTTTTTCTCTCTCTCCCCTCTTTCTCTCTCTCCTATTTCTTTACCTGCAAGTAAATTAAAAAAAAATTTTAAAAAACATAAAAATAATTTACTTTATATTTTAATTTGAAATTCCAGAGGTTGAATTTGACTCTTAGCTGATTAAGACCCATATCAGCAGTAGAACTCTCTGTAGAGCCCTCAGCTGCCTCCATTTTATAGGTTTTAATGTCTGGCATTTACAACAATTTTATGGTTGCTGATTCCATGGAGAAAATTGATAGTCCTTCATTCTATGGCATCTCATTTTCCCATTCCTGGATAAATCACTGGGTCATAATCCACCATCACTACCCTAGAATACTTTGCTCATGAGTGCAATACTTATGATGAGTCTTTCCTCAGTCACACTGAGTGCCAGTGTGTGGAATGTGGATCATTCAAGGACAGACTGAACAGGTAGTCTCAAGGTCCAAGCCTAAAAACTCTTCTTTTCCATTAGGCCTCTAGGCAGATAAGAGTGCTGTACATAGAGCAGGGTGTGAGAGAGTGGTGCATGTTCTGATAGTGAAGATCATAAATGAAGTAATTCCTTAGGAAGCTTAGGGCTGGATTCCAAACAAAAAATAGAAATCTATGACTCAGAAGTCTAAGGCCTTTATGTAGTTCCCCTTAGGTACAGGGGAAAACACCATGGAAACTGTAGAGTGAAATCCTATCACACACATCAAGGTTTGTATATGTGAATAGGAAATCCAAAATGTTGCCTTTCATGTTACAAGTCAATCAATATATCTTGCTCATGTTATGAAATTATTACTAATATATATGGATACTCAAGAGCATATGGAATTCAGATTGAAGTTTAAATATGCATATAAGGAAAACTTTCTGTTCTGATTGGCTGTGGAAATTTTGGGAAACACTTTATAAAAGTAAAGGAATTTGGACATTTATGTGTCTGATAAGAAAATGTTCCTGTTCTTCTCATTATATAATAGGTGAAAACCTTAGTATAGGGCTGACAAGATTCCTCAATGTTTAAAGGTGTTTTCTTGGAAGGCTGCCAGTCCATGTTCAATTTCTGAATACCTACATAAAGCTAGAACCATAAAGTTGTACATACATCAGGAGTTTGCTTGCAGGGTCAAGAGGTCTTAGCACAGTCATTCTCCCCCCTCCTTTTCTCTATAATCCATCCATCTATCTCAAATAAATAAATAAAAATTCTTTGAAAAATATTATAGATTCTCTTGCTGCTTTCCTTTCCATTGAATTAGAACAGAAAGACTATACTAAAAAGTCAGGCAAACACTTGACACATTCACACTGTTTTTTATGTCTACTCATCTCTACCATTAAGATCATATGCAACTCTATTTCAAATATATGTCTTCAAAATATTTGTGCATATGTATATATAAACACATGACTGCTCATTATTCTTTATTTAGTCATGTTTGAAAACTTTCAGTGAAAAAATTCTATGTGCAATTGTTTATTAACTTATTTAATGTAAATGTAATTAGGTTTAAAACTTTGTTTTATAGGGCTGGAGAGATGGCTTAGTGGTTAAGATACTTGCCTGCAAAGCTGAAGGACCTAGGTTTGATTCCGCAGAGCCCACATGAGCCAGCTCCACAAGGGAGCACATCTGTCTGGAGTTCATTTACAGGGCTAGAGGCCCTGGCACACCCATTCTCTCTCTTTCTCTCATAAATAAATAAAATAAAATATTAAAAAAATGTTTTATAGACTAAGGACTCAGGATTGTGTGTGTAAAATTCAAGGAAAAAAGAGGAAAACATCACATTTTGTCCTGGTATTAGCTGTACATGACAGATAGCAGTCCCACAGGAAAATCTTTCCTTATTAGAATTTTTAATATACATTGTTTACAATTACTTTATATCCTGTAAAAATCACTTACTAGAGTGAAATTTTGCCTTAAAAGTGGCAGTGGGTGTAAAAGGTCTCGTGAACTAAGTTACTTTAAATTTTAAATGCCAAACTGTCCATTCAAAACTGCAGATAACTGCTTATGGAAGAGAAGAGAGGCTCTGTTAGGAGAACACCTTTAAAATGTCACTGTAGAATTTTATTTTGTAAGATAATTGCTTACTTGATTTTCCCAAAGCAATATGTTTTTCTAAGGTTTTTAATTTCCTTATATTCTTAACTTATTTATTTCTGTCACAAATATTCAAGTTATAACTTCAAGTTTGCTAATACATAATCATTAATGTAAGACTTTGAATGAATATTTGAAAAATGGAAATATGATAGTCAATAAGGAGAGAGTGATCAGACTCTAAGAAAAATGACATCCAAAACACCTGTTGATATAGAGTATCTTCATTGGTGACTGATGACTGGAAAGATGCCCATAGGACTTTTAACATAGTTCTCTTTCAAAGCCTATGCAGTACACATAGTGTTTTCTGTCCAGGACAGAGGTTAAACACAGCACACTAATTTTATCATGTATTGTTATGATCACTCTTCATTTGTATATATATATATATATATATATATATATATATATATATATATATACACACACACACACACACACACATATGTATTACCTCTTTAAGATATTTCCTATGCAATATAGATTTCCTTAACTTAGGATAATTATATGCGCATACACATGGCATAGATTGTAAATATCATTAAGTTGAAAATGTGTTTAACACCCTAATCTACTCCAAACATAGACTAGCAACACAGTAAACTATAGAGCATAGGTGGATTGCCCTTGTGACTACATGGCTGGCTGCTGCTCTCTAACATGTCAAAAGAGCAAAAGAGTAAGGTACCACATCACTACCCAAGGGAAAAAAAAAAAAAAAAGATCAATATTCAAATCTCAACCCAACTTTATGCCATGAGATTGAACTATCATATTACCATTCAGTCTTGGACCATCTGTATGCTTAACATACAAAAGTACATACAAAATTCATAAATGTAATTTAAAGAAACAAAACAGTCATCATGATTAATATTATATATCAATTTACCAGATTTGTTGTATGCCTGCCCACATGATATTCCCTTTTCTCCTACCATTTGTGAAATAACCAAAATATTCTTTGTGCTTATTATTACTTTTCTGTGTTCAAAAATTGTCATATTTCTCATATAAATTACATACTTTAAAAATAAACTGTATATGATAGAAGGTAATTTCTTCACAACTATCAATAAATAAATTCTGTTTTTACCTGTTGCTTAGCTATCAAAGTAATGAGGTATTGCACAACAAGTTTACTTTATCTAGCCTCATGTCAATGGGTATTTAAATATTTATGTGTAGAATAGTTGCTGCTATTTTTAACAACATAGGAAAGGGATACTAAGCACGCTAGGTCACAGATGTGTATAGGGTTTTTCTTGAAGAAAGACTGAAAGTTATAAGACATAGATTCAGGGTAATAAATTGACTAATTTATTATAATTCCTAAAGTTTAGTAATATAATTTTCAACCTTTCTTTGTTTACCAAAAATACACTGAATCCTGAAAAAGACATAGTTTATGAGACCATATTACTTTTCTACAGTAATATTTGCAACTAGGAGGGATTCTTTAAGATTAATTTTATTGAGGCTTAATGTGTGCACATACAGACAGGCTCACACATGTGCACAGGTCAGAGAAAAGGTGTCCTCCTCTATCTCTATTGCTTTTCTGTTTATTTCCTGAAACAGAGCATTTAGGATAAATGCCCAGTAAGGGAATAACTGGGTTTATTTGTAGCTCTATGTTCATGCTGTTCAGGAATCTCCAAAGTGACTTCCATAGAGGTTGTACAAGTTTACATTCCCACCATCAGTGGTTGAGAGTTCCTCATTCCCCACATCCTTGCCAACATTTGCCATTGTTAGAGATATTTTAATGATTCCCTTCCTTACTGGAATAAGGTGGAATCTCATAGGTGTTTTAATTTGTATTTCCATAATGGCAAGGAATGTTGAACATTTTATTAAGTGTGTGTTAGCCATTTGTAATTCTTCCTCTGAGACCTATCTATTCAGTTCTCTGTCCCATTTTGGGGGTAGATTGTTTTACTTTTTATTGTTTAGTTTTTTGAGTTCTTTGTAGATGTTAGATATTAGGCTTCTGTCAGTGGACTAGCTTGCAAAGATTGTTTTCGCACTCAGTGGGTAACCTATTGGCACTGCTTATAGTATGTTTCTCTGTGGAAAAGCTATTTTAGTTTTATGAGATCCCATTGGTTGAGTTATTTTTTAATTTCCTGGGCTACTGGGGTATTGCTCATGAAGTCTTTTCCCACTCCTCATGGTGAATAATTTCTACTTTTTATTCCAATAGGAGAAGAGTTACAGGTCTTATATTGAGGTCTTTAATCAATTTGGACAGTGTGTGTGTGTGTGTGTGTGTGTGTGTGTGTGTGTGTGTGTGTGTATGGAGAAGTTAGTGAGGCTATTTTCATTTGCTACATATGGTCATTTACTTTGTCCAAAACCATTTGGTGATGATTCTGTCTTTTTTCCAGTCCACATTATTGGCACCTTTAACAATGGTCAAGTAGCTATAACTTGACCTAAGGTCCAAGTCTTCAATTCTGTTCTTATGCCAGTACCACATTGTTTTTCTTACTATCGCTTTATAATATAGCTAAAGATTGGGTATGGTACAACCTCCAGAGATTTTTTTTTTCACTGAGGATATGCTTCCATATTCAAGGCCAGCTGCCACTTAGAATCCATATGAAACTTGAGATCATTTCTTTTAATCTCTGTGAAGAATGCTGCTGAAATTTATATTGGTATTGTATTTAATATGTATATTGCTTTTGGTAGAAATGCCATTTTCATAATATTAACTTTACCTATCCAGGAGCATGGGAGAACTTTCCATTCTACTCAAGTCCTCCACAATTTACTTCATGATTTTTTTCCATGTTTTCATTACATAGGTCTTTCACACCCTTGGTTAATGTTATTCTAAGGTGTTTAATTTTTTGTTGCTTTTGTAAAAGGCATGCCTTACTGATTTCTTTCTCTGTATATTTGTCCTTTGCATATGGAAAGATTCCTGACTTTTGTGCATTTATTTTGTGTCCTGCCACTTTACTGAAGGAATTAATCACCTTTAGAAGTTTTGAGATGGAGGCTTTCTGGTCACTTATAGGACCATGTCATCTGCAAGGAGGGCTGACTTGAATTCTTCTTTTCCAATTGAATCACTTTTATTTCTTTCTCCTATCTTAATGTTTGGGCTAGTACTTCTAGAACTGTGTAGAAGAGCAGTGGTAAGTGTGGGCACCCCTGTCTTGGTCTTGATCTCTTAAGAATTATTTAGGGTGGTGGAGAGATGCTTTATTTGTTAAGGCACTTGCCTGCAAAGCCAAAGGACTCAGATTTGAATCACTCAGACCCACATAAGCTAATGCACAAGATGCACATGCCCCTGAAGGAGGTGCTAGCTTGCCCATATTTATTCCCCCTGTGTCTCTGTCTCAAAATAAATAAAAAATTATATATATATATATATATATATATATATATATATATATATGTAGAGAGAGAGAGAATTATTGTTTTGATTTTTTTAAATTTTTTCTCAATTTTATTAACATTTTCCATGATTATAAAAAAAAATTCCATGGTAATACCCTCACTTCCTCCCACTTTCCCCTTTGAAATTCCATTCTCCATCAATACCCTCCCCATCTCAATCATTCTACTTACATATATACAATACCAACCTATTAAGTACTCTTCTCCCTTTCTTTCTCTTCCCTTTATATCTCCTTTTTAATTTACTGGCCTCTGCTACTGAGTTTTTTCCTTCTCACACAGAAACCCAATCATCTGTAGCTAGGATCCACATATGAGGAAGAACATGTGGTGCTTGGCTTTCTGGGCCTGGGTTACCTCACTTAATATAATCCTTTCCAGATTCATCCATTTCTTCTGCAAATTTCATAACTTCATTTTTCTTTACCGCTGAAGAACTCCATTGTATAAATGTGCCATCTCTTCATTATCCACTCATCAGTTGAGGGACATCTAGGCTGATTCCATTTCCAAGCTATTATAAATTGAGCAGCAATAAATTTGGTTGAGCATGTACCTCTAAGGAAATGAGATGAGTCCTTAGGATATATGCCTAGGAGTGCTATAGCTGGGTCATATGGCAGATCATTCTTTAGCTATTTTAGGAACTTCCACACTGATTTCCACAATGGCTGGACCAGATTGCATTCCCACCAACAGTGTAGAAGGGTTCCTTTTTTTCCACATACCAGCCAACATTTATGATCATTTGTTCTCATGATGGTAGCTAATCTGACAGGAGTGAGATGGAACCTCAATGTAGTTTTAATCTGCATTTCCCTGATGACTAATGACATTTTTTTTAGATGCTTATATGCCATTTGTATTTCTTCCTTTGAGAACTCTCTATTTAGCTCCATAGCCCATTTTTTTGATTAGCTAGTTTGATATCTTATTAACTTTTTGAGTTCTTTGTATATCCTAGATATTAATCCTCTATCAGATATATAGCTGGTGAAGATTTTTTCCATTCTGTAGGTTGCCTCTTTGCTTTATTTATAGTGTCCTTTGCAGTGCAAAATCTTTGTAATTTCATGAGGTCCCAGTGATTAATCTGTGGTTTTATTGCCTGAGCAATTGGGGTTGTATTCAGAAAGTCTTTGCCAAGACCAATATGTTGAAGGGTTTCCCCTACTTTTTCCCATAGCAGTTTCAGAATTTCAGGTCTGACTTAATTCTTGTGCATGGAAAGAGAGAAGAATCTATTTTCATCTTTCTAGAGTTGTATATACAGTTTTCTCCACAGCATTTGCTGAAGAGGCTAGTCTTTTCTTAAATGAGTATTTTTTTGGCAATTTTATCAAATATCAGGTGGCTATACCTACCTGGACTTACATCTGGGTCCTCTATTCTGTTCCATTTATCTACATGTCTTCTTTTTTGCCAGTACCATGCTGTTTTGTTACTATGGCTCTGTAGTATAGGTTAAAATCAGGTATGATGATACCACTAGCCTTATTTTTGTTGCTCAGTATTATTTTAGATATTAGAGATTTTTTTGTGATTCCAAATGAATTTTTAGATTGATTTTTCTAATCCCATGAAGAATGCCTTTGGAATTTTGATGGAGATTGCATTAAATGTGTAGATTGCTTTTGGTAAGATATCCATTTTCACAATATTGATTTTTCCAATCCAGGAGCAAGGGATGTTTTTCCACTTTCTAGTGTCTTTTGCAATTTCTCGCTTGAGTGTTTTAAAGTTCTCATTGTAGAGATTCTTTACTTCCTTGGTTAGGTTTATTCCATGGTACCTTAGTTTTTTGATGCAATTGTGACCAAAAGAAAGAGAGAAAAGACACAAATTAATAAAATTAGAGATGAAAAATGTAACATCACAACAGCTGCCAGAGAAATTCAAAAATCATAGGGACATAATATAAAAGCATGTACTCCACAAAGTATGAAAATCTGAAAGAAATGGGTGATTTCCTTGATTTGTATGACCTATCTAAATTAAATCAAGATGAGATTAATCACTTAAATAGACCCATAACAAGCATGGAGATCTAAACAGTTATCAAAAATCTCCCAACTAAAAAAAGCCCAGGCCCAGTTGGACTCGCTGCTGAATTTTACCAGACCTTCAGGGAAGAGCTAACACCATTGCTTCTTAATCTTTTCCATAAAATAGAAAAAGAAGGAATTCTACCAAACTCCTTCTATGAAGCCAGCATCACCCTGATACCAAAACCAGGCAAAGACAGAACCAAAAAAAAAAAAAAAAAAAAAAAGATTACAGACCAATCTCCATCAGGAACATAGATGCAAAAATTCTCAACAAAATATTGGCAAACAGAATACATGACTATATGAGAAAGATCATTCACCCTGACCAAGTAGGCTTTATTCCAGAGATGCAGCAATGGTTCAATATATGCAAATCGATAAATGTAATAATAAAGGCTATTTATGACAAGACTACAGCCAACATATTACTAAATGGGAAAAACTGGAAGCTTTTCCACTAAAATCAGGAACACGACAAGGGTGTCCACTGTCCCCACTTTTATTTAATATTGTTCTGGAAGTCTTAGCCATAGCAATAAGGCAAAAGACACACATAAAATGGATGCAAATCGGAAAGGAAGAGATGAAGTTATCATTATTTGCAGATGACATGATTCTATACATAAAGTACCCTAAAGACTCTACTAGCAAACTGTTAGAACTGATAAAAACCTACAGCCATGTAGCACGATACAAAATAAATACACAGAAATCAGTAGCCTTTATATATGCTAACAACAAACATACAGAGGATGAAATCAGTGAATCACTCCCATTCACAATTGCATCAAAAATTATATATATATATATATATATATATATATATATATATATATATATATTAGAATTATTTGGGCTTTAGGTGCTTTATATATAGCCTTTATTGTGTTGAGATATGAACCCTCCGTGCATATTTTTTCCAGTGTTTTGATCATGAACTGGTATTGTCTTTTGTCAAAGGCCTTCATGGCATAAATTGAGAAGATCATTTTCTTATGGTTAAGTTTATTTGTGTGGTGTATTATGTTGACCAATCTTAGTATGTTGAACCATTCCTGCATCACTGGGTTGAAACCAACTTGATCAAGGTGGATAATGCTTTTGATGTGTTGTTGAGTTTGGTTTGTGAGGATATTTTTTTCAGAATCTTTGCATCTAAATTCATCAGGGACATAGACCTGTAGTTTTCTTTCCTTGTTACATCTCTGTCTACTTTTGATATTAGGGTGATACCAGCTTTATAAAAGGAGTTGAGAAAAATTGTTTCAGTTCTTCAATGAAGGGTTGATAGAATTTAACTGAGAAGCCATCTGGTCCTGGACATTTCCTTTTGGGGAGGTTTTTGATTACCTCTTTAATCTCCATGCATGTGATGGGTTTGTTCAGGAGATTACTCTGCTCTGAGTTTAGTTTTGGTAGGTAATATGTGGCTAGGAATTCAATCATTTCTTCCAGATTATACAATTTTGTGGACTAGAGGTTTTGGAACTATGCTCTGATGATTCTTCCATTTTCATTAATGTCTATAGAGACCTTTCCTTCTTCATTTCTGATTTTGTTAATTTCAGACTTTTTATTTTTCGCTTTTTCTTGATCAAATTGGCAAGGAGTTTAGCAATCTTATTTATTTATTTTCTCAAAAAAATCTCTTTGTTTCATCAATCCTTTAATTGTTTTCTCAGTTTCCTATTTGTTACATTCTGTTGTGATATTGCTTATTGCTTTCCACCTGAAGCTTTTAGGGTTGGTTTCTTCTTGATTTTTCTAATGCCTTTTGTTGGAAAGTTAGGTTATTAATTTGGGATCTCTCTTTCTTTGTTATTTAGTATTATGAATATTCCCATTAGTACTGACTTCATTTTGTCCCATAAGTTTTGATAGGCTGTGTTTTCATTAACATTCAATTCTAGGAATTTAATTTTTTTTTTTTATTTCTTCCACAAACCCTTCATTGTTTAAAAGTGTGTTGGTTAGTCTCCTGGAACTGGTAGAGCTCTTGATGTATGTCTTGTTAATTTGTAGCTTTAAAACATTGTGATCTGGTATGATACAGGAAGTTTCTTCAGTTTTCCAGAATTTATGGAGGCATTCTTTATGGCCTAATATATGGTCTATTTTGGTGAAAGTTGTGTAGCATGATGCAAAGAATTTGTATTCTGTAAATTGCGGTGGAAAGTTATGTGGATGTCTGTTAAGTCTAGTTGACCTATGGTATTTTGAGCTCAATCATTTCCATGTTTTCTTTCTGCTTGGATGATCTGTCTGTTGATGATAGTGGAGTATTGAAGTCTCCAACTATGGTGGTTTTGGTGCTTATTTTTGTTGTGTTGTCAATTAGGTTTTGTTTTATAAACTGTGGTGCATATGTGTTTGGCACATTATTGATTAATGATTGTGATGTTTTCATGTTGGATCATTCCCTTGATGAGTAAGCAGTGGCCTTCTTTGTCTCTTTTGTTTACTTTTGGTTTGAAGCATATGTTATCAGATATTAATACCAACACATGCTTGTTTCTTATTTCCATTTGCTGGGAATATCATTTTCCATTATTTCACCCTGAAGAGGTGTCTGACTTTGGTGGTGAGGTTGGTTTCTTAAAGATAGCAGATAGAAGGATCAATTTCTTTGATCCAGACTGTGTCTTTGATGGGTGAGTTAAGACCATTAATATTTAATGTTATAACTGTGAGGTTTTACTTAATCTTTACCATGATTAGGTATCTTATGGCGTTTGATGCTTTTTTGTGTTTTTACTTTTTTGAGCCTGGTCTCTTTTTGGTTATTGTGATCTTGTTGGTACTTGTGATTGGATGTTTGACTCTTCTCTGTGGAGTATTCCCCAAAGAATTCTCAGTAGGTTGGGCTTTGTGTCCATATAATAACAGAATTGACATTTGCATGGAAAGTTTTTCTTTCACCATCTATTTTTAGGGCTATTTTTGTGATGTAGAGTAGCTTGGGTTGGAAACCATAGTTGTTTATACTTTGAAGTGTCCCATTCCTGGTTCTTCTGGCCTTCAGGGTTTTTATTGAGAAATATGAGGTAATTCTGATGAGATTGCTTTTGTATGTAGTAAGTTGTTTCTCTCTTGCCGCTTTTAGCACTCGGTCTTTGTTTTCATTGTTAAGAGTTTTAACTATGATGTGCCTTGGGCAGTTTCTTATTTGGTTCTGTCTGTTTAGTAGAGAAAGAGAGAAGGGAGACCGAGTGAAAGAACTGAAATGCATACCAGGGCCTCTTGTCACTGTAAACACACTCCAGACGCATGTGACACTTTGTGTATCAGGCTTTACATGCTGTCAGGCTTTGCAAGTAAGTACCTTTAACCATGGAGCATCTCTATCGCCTGTATTTTCTGTAATTTTAGCATTCATTTATGTTCTGTACTTTGAGTCACCACAGGAACTATTGACTTATAGAACCTGATTATGGATAGGCATAGTATTTTAAAGTGTTTTGAAGATATTGCCTTTCTAGTTCTTCTTCATTATCTTACTTTTCACCTTCTCTTCCTCCTATCCTTTCTCTTCTAGCATGTTTATCTCATAAGAAAAAAAAATAAAGGAATCAATACCTGTTAGGGAGAGTAATGGGTATATTTATGTAATTACACTGAAGAGAGTTGTGTTTACATGTGTGTAAAACTTCTGTATTTCAGTGAAGAAGCAAAAATTGGTCCTTACAAAGGGGACCATATACACATGTCTATTAACAACTTCAGTTTTGAAAATATACAGCTGAAATCTACTCATTAATCTTTGATAATTCCTGAACCTGTGAAATAACACAAATATTCTGTGATGATTTCAATTTTCCTCCATAAGCTCAGCTAATGCATTTTGGGCACTGGGGCATTGCTGGAGGAGATGTGCCAATGCGTGGTAGTCCTTGAGGATTAATAGCACAAAGCTTGTCAGTGCTAAATAAATTCACTTTCTTCCTGTTTACTACCAGCTAATGTGGCAAGAAATTATGTCTAACCTCTTCTCTACCATTCTTTTTATACCATGATGAAGCTTAACTTTGAGAGTATAAGCAAAAATAAACCCTCCCCTCACCCAATGTCAGCTAATAAGGTTTGATTGTTTTGTCCCAGCAATTCAAAGGTAACCACAATATATACATACTTACAAATTTGTATTATAAGATGTTAATGTTAATGTGTGTAATAATGTAATAATATGGTGTTATCATTAAGGGCAACATGGAAATCTGGAAAGATTATAAATGCTGTGAGAATATAGAAAAGACTTAAAACCCAGAATTAGACTGAAGATGGCTAAAAAATTAGAATTGCTAATATGTAGAAAAATATTTATCAAAACATGGTGGGAGACTTATTTCTAAGAGACACACAGGAGATTCCTGTAAATAGTACTGGAGATGGAGCCCTGAAATCTCATAACGATAAATTTTGTTGAGTTGAGAGGTGAGCTCTCTGGAATGTATACAGGAAGTGCTGGTGTTCTGTCAAATGAAGCAACACAGAGTGATTCCAGGATATTTTTATTTATATGTTTTTAAAAAGGTGACCAGACTTCCGGTTAAGATGGCGGCGTAGGTACCACGCCAAAGCAGCCTAGGGGGGAAAAAGACCAAAAAAACTCAGCAAAATACACACTTTTACTAAAAAGTGAGGTGTATAGGAAATTGAGGCGGCAGTGGAGAAGTAGAAGAGTTCCAGAGCATCCAGAGCCTGCACAGGCGGGAACAGCAGCTCCGGGGCGGCTCGGCCACCCGCCGCAGCCGCGGAGCGGCAGAAAGCCGCCGGACTTTCGGCTCGAGCCGCAGGACAAGCCAGGTGAGGGATTTTCCCCTCACACCGCGCTCTCTGCAACTTGGGAAACGTGAGGGGAGAGCGGCAGCGAGCAACGGAGGGAAGAGCAGACCACGAGGTAGAAGCACACGTGGAACAGCGATACAACCAGAGCAGCCGCGGCTCCCTCCCCTCCCCCACCACCTGAACCCAGCTCCAGCGAACACAGCAGCAGCCCGGGACCCAGCCAAGCCAACTTGGGCTGACAGCGGGACCCAAGCAGGAGTAGAGTTCGGCAGCAACTTCAGTGGCTCCAGCACCGGTACCAGTGGCCCCAGCAGCAGTGGACCCAGGAGCGGCAGCGGCGGCAGATACCGCAGCAGCGGCTTCGGGGTGAGCAGCGGTGGTGGACACGGCAGCGGCAGCTTCAGCAGCGGTGGTGGCTCTGGGGGTGGCAGCTACAACAGCAGCAGAGGCAGCAGCAGCGGCTCAGTTTGCCCCGTAGGAAAAGCAAGTGCCCAGCTCCAGAAATCAGAACAGCAGCCCGACGACCCAGGCAGCAACTTGACTGAGACCACAACCACCCAAGGTAACTGGGATTGCACCAGGGAAGGGTCTCACTTGGGCACAAGCTGACTTGGATACCTCAACAGACCAGAAATCTAAACCTCTTTGTTGATAGAGGATCTGGTCATTATAATAACTACTCTTGCATACATACTCGGGGCTGTTTTTGATTGAATGTGTACAGTGTTTAGTTAAATTTTAGAATCTACCAGTATTTTATTCCACTCAGCCTGCTTGAATACTCCTATAGCAGGGAAACTCAACCCCTAAGAACATCTTTGTAGATACTCTGAGAGTCTTAAGAGCCACACCTAATAACTTAAGGTCCTACCCTGAAAATATATTACATCAAATCAATTGATACAGCTAAGAATACACAGCTAGCTAGAAAATCCAAGCATTAACTTAATCCAAGATGCAAAAATATATACATTATAACACAAGAAACACTAAAAAGCAAGACGATATAAATCCACCTAAAAGTATTAATGCATCAGAAATGTCCTCCAGTGAGAAAGAGTTAGAGGAAATGCCTGAGAAAGAGTTCAAAAGAATAATTATAAATATGTTCAAAGAGGTCAAAGAACACATGAAAACAATCAAAGAAGAAATCAAAGAGGAAATCAAAGAGGAAATCAAAGGAATCAAAGAAGAGGCAGGACACCAATTTAATGAAATAAAGAAGGCAATACAAGACATAAATAGGGAAATAGAAATAATAAAGAAAAACCAGTCAGAATTACTAGCAATGAAGAACACAGTTAATGAAATAAAAAACTCTGTAGAAAATCTCACCAGTAGGATGGATGAGGGAGAGGACAGAATATCTAAGCTAGAAGATCAGGTGGCAGACCTAATGCAGTCCAACAAAGAGAAAGACAAACTTATAGAAAAGTATGAGTGGGAATTTCAAGATATTCGGGACACTATGAAAAGATCCAATATAAGAATTCAGGGCATAGTAGAAGGAGAAGAACTCCACTCCAGAGGCATAGTAGGCATCTTCAACAAAATCATAGAGGAAAATTTTCCCCAAATTGGGAAAGAGGTGCCAATACAGATACAGGAAGCCTTTAGAACCCCAGCCAGACAAAACCCAGAAAGAAACTCTCCTCGCCACATTATACTCAAACTTCCAAACACACAAACCAAAGAAAAAATATTGAAAGCAGATAGAGAGAAAAATCAAGTTACCTACAAAAGCAAGCCCATCAGGATTACAGCAGATTATTCAACACAAACTTTTAAAGCCAGAAGGGCTTGGAGTGATATATTCCAAGTTCTGAAAGATAACAACTGTCAACCAAGGTTACTTTATCCTGCAAAGTTATCCATCCAAATAGATGGAGAAATAAAGACATTCCATGACAAAAGCAGGTTAAAGGAGTATCTGAAGACAAAACCAGCTCTACAGAAAATACTTGATAGAATCCTCCATGCTGAACAAAAGGAAAAGCACACATATAAGGAACCTAGAAAAAACCAGCTATACTCAAATACCAGTTAACAGAAGAGAGCACAGGTAGAACCAGTAACACACACACACACACACACAAATGGCAAACATAAATACACACCTTTCAATAATATCTCTTAATATCAACGGTCTCAATGCCCCAACGAAAAGACATAGATTTGCAGACTGGGTTAAAAAGCAGGATCCTACAATTTGTTGTCTCCAAGAAACTCACCTTTCTACAAAGGATAGACATTATCTTAGGGTGAAAGGTTGGAAGACGGTGTTTCAAGCAAATGGGCCTAGAAAACAAGCAGGGGTTGCTATCCTAATATCAGACAGGGTAGACTTTAGTCCAACGTTAGTCAAGAAAGATAAGGAAGGTCACTTTATATTGATTAAGGGCACACTCCAACAGGAGGACATTACAATCCTAAACATATATGCACCTAACATGGGGGCTCCCAAATTCGTCAAACAAACACTATTAGAACTAAGGTCACAGATAACACCAAACACAGTGGTGGTGGGTGACTTTAACACCCCACTCTCATCAATTGACAGGTCATCCAGGGAAAGAATAAACAGAGAGGCATCTGGACTAAATGAGGTCATAGAAGGAATGGACCTAACAGATATATACAGGACATTTCATCCAAAGGCTGCAGAATATACATTCTTTTCAGCAGCACATGGAACATTCTCTAAAATAGACCATATATTAGGACACAAAGCAAATCTTAACAAATTCAGGAAAATTGAAATAATTCCTTGCATTGTATCTGACCAAAATGGAATTAATCTACAAATCAGTAGCAAGGAAGGCTATAGAGCATACACAAAATCATGGAAACTAAACAATACACTACTAAATGATGAGTGGGTCAATGAAGAAATCAAAAAGGAAATCAAAAAATTTATAGAGTCAAATGATAATGAGAACACAACATACCAAAATCTCTGGGACACAATGAAGGCAGTTCTAAGAGGTAAATCTATAGCCTTAAGTGCCTATATTAAGAAATTAGAAAGGTCGCAAGTAAACGACCTAATGCTTCGCCTTAAAGCCTTGGAAAAAGAAGAACAAGGCAAACCAAAGAGTAGTAGACGGGAAGAAATAATAAAGATTAGGGCAGAAATTAATGAAATAGAAACAAAAAGAACAATCCAAAGAATTAATGAAACAAAGAGTTGGTTCTTTGAAAGGATAAACAAGATTGATAAACCCTTAGCAAATCTGACCAAAAGAAAGAGAGAAGAGACACAAATTAATAAAATCAGAGATGAACAAGGTAACATCACAACAGATTCCAGAGAAATTCAAAAAATTATAGGGACATACTATAAAAGCATATACTCCACAAAGTATGAAAATCTGAAAGAAATGGATGATTTCCTTGATCTATATGACCTACCTAAATTAAATCAAAATGAGATTAATCACTTAAATAGACCTATAACAAACATGGAGATCCAAGCAGTTATCAATAATCTCCCAACTAAAAAAAGCCCAGGCCCGGATGGATTCACTGCTGAATTTTACCAGACTTTTAAGGAAGAGCTAACACCATTGCTTCTTAAGCTTTTCCAGGAAATAGAAAAAGAAGGAATTCTACCAAACTCCTTCTATGAGGCCAGCATCACCCTGATACCAAAACCAGGCAAAGATAGAACAAAAAAAGAAAATTACAGACCAATCTCCCTCATGAACATAGATGCAAAAATTCTCAACAAAATATTGGCAAACAGAATACAAGAGTATATCAAAAAGATCATTCACCCTGACCAAGTAGGCTTTATCCCAGAGATGCAGGGATGGTTCAACATACGCAAATCTATAAATGTAATACATTACATAAATGGGTTGAAGGACAAAAATCACCTGATCATCTCATTAGATGCAGAGAAAGCATTTGACAAAATCCAACATCCCTTCATGATAAAAGTCCTACAGAGACTGGGAATAGAAGGAACATATCTCAATATAATAAAGGCTATTTATGACAAGCCTACAGCCAACATATTACTAAATGGGGAAAAACTGGAAGCTTTTCCACTAAAATCAGGAACAAGACAAGGGTGTCCACTGTCTCCACTTCTATTTAATATAGTTTTGGAAGTCTTAGCCATAGCAATAAGGCAAGAGACACACATAAAAGGGATAAAAGTGGAAAGGAAGAAATCAAGTTATCATTATTTGCAGATGACATGATTCTATACATAAAGGACCCTAAAGACTCTACTAGCAAGCTGTTAGAGCTGATCAAAACCTACAGCAATGTAGCAGGATACAAAATAAATACACAGAAATCAGTAGCCTTCGTATATGCTAACAACAAACACACAGAGGATGAAATCAGAGAATCACTCCCATTCACAATTGCATCAAAAAAAATAAAATACCTTGGAATAAACCTAACCAAGGAAGTAAAGAATCTATACAATGAGCACTTTAAAACACTCAAGCGAGAAATTGCAGAAGACACTAGAAAGTGGAGAAACATCCCTTGTTCCTGGCTTGGAAGAATCAATATCGTGAAAATGGCAATCTTACCTAAAGCAATCTACACATTTAATGCAATCCCTATCAAAATTCCAAAGGCTTTCTTCATGGAAATAGAAAAAACAATCCAAAAATTCATTTGGAATCACAAAAAACCTCGAATATCTAAAATAATACTGAGCAACAAAAAAGAGGCTGGTGGTATCACCATACCTGATTTTAACCTATACTACAGAGCCATAGTAACAAAAACAGCATGGTACTGGCACAAAAACAGACATGTAGATCAGTGGAACAGAATAGAGGACCCAGATGTAAGCCCAAGTAGCTATAGCCACCTGATATTCGATAAAAATGCCAAAAATACTCATTGGAGAAGAGACAGCCTCTTCAGCAAATGGTGTTTTGAAAACTGGATAAATATCTGCAGAAGGATGAAAATAGATTCTTCTCTCTCGCCATGCACAAGAATTAAGTCCAAATGGATTAAAGACCTTAACATCAGACCGGAAACTCTGAAACTGCTAGAGGAAAAAGTAGGGGAAACCCTTCAACATATTGGTCTTGGCAAAGACTTTCTGAATACAACCCCAATTGCTCAGGCAATAAAACCACAGATTAACCACTGGGACCTAATGAAATTACAAAGATTTTGCACCGCAAAGGACACAGTGAAAAAAGCAAAGAGGCAACCTACAGAATGGGAAAAAATCTTCGCCAGCTATATATCTGATAGAGGATTAATATCTAGGATATACAAAGAACTCAAAAAGTTAACCAATAAGGAATCAAACAAGCCAATCAAAAAATGGGCTAAGGAGCTAAATAGAGAGTTCTCAAAGGAAGAAATACGAATGGCATATAAGCACCTAAAAAAATGTTCTACGTCACTAGTCATCAGGGAAATGCAGATTAAAACTACATTGAGATTCCATCTCACTCCTGTCAGATTGGCCACCATCATGAAAACAAATGATCATAAATGTTGGCGGGGATGTGGAAAAAAAGGAACCCTTCTGCACTGCTGGTGGGAATGCAATCTGGTCCAGCCATTGTGGAAAACAGTGTGGAGGTTCCTAAAGCAGCTAGAGATTGATCTACCATATGACCCAGCTATAGCACTCCTAGGCATATATCCAAAGGACTCATCTCATTTCCTTAGAAGTACATGCTCAACCATGTTTATTGCTGCTCAATTTATAATAGCTGGGAAATGGAACCAGCCTAGATGTCCCTCAACAGATGAGTGGATAATGAAGATGTGGTACATTTATACAATGGAGTTCTACTCAGCGGTAAAGAAAAATGAAGTTATGAAATTTGCAGAAAAATGGATGGACCTGGAAAGTATTACACTAAGTCAGGTAACCCAGGCCCAGAAAGCCAAGCGCCACATGTTCTCTCTCATATGGGGATCCTAGCTACAGATGACTGGGCTTCTGTGTGAGAATGAAAATACTTAGTAGCAGAGGCCAGTAAGTTGAAAAGGAGACATAAAGGGTGGAGAAAGGAAGGGAGGAGGATACTTAATAGGTTGATATTTTATATATGTAATTACAATGATTGTAATGGGGAGGTAATATGATTGAGAATGGAATTTCAAACGGGAAAGTGTGGGGGTGGGGAGGGAGGGAATTACCATGGGATATATTTTATAATCATGGAAAATGTTAATAAAAAATAAAAAAAAAGGTGACCAAAAATTCAATGACTCATTAAGATATTTCACTGCCTTATTGGTTTTTGTTCATTTTCTCTCCATTCCCTGCTCTATAGTTTGTTTCTCTCTGGATTCACCCCCACCACTCTGACCTTTGCAGCCTCTGTAGGATTTCCCAAAACTATTAGAACTTTTGTAGATGTTCACATTTATATTAAAATGTAAATCAAGTTTCTTGTTAAAATGCAAAATCAACACCATAATATGTAGATATTTCTTCATAAAGTCACAGATAAATTCTAATTATATTCAATTATAAAAGTGCAACTCTTTTCTAATGAGGCCATGCTGTTTTTAATAAGTACTAACTTGTTACAGGGCATGTCTAATTTCAGTAAATGTTCCTACTGCCTGTGGCTTCCTAGGGGTTTCCCAAATGCATCTACACTACTTCATGCAAACATCAGATTTATTCCTCTTCAAGGATATCTTGTGACTTAATGTGACCCTCTTTACCAGGCACAGAAACATTTGCTAATTGAATTCTTATTTCTACACTGTCCTTTTATTTTGTATTATAGTAATGAAAATGAGAATCAAAGAAGAGAAGAGGAAAGGTAGACAGAGAAGAAAAGAGGATGAAAGAAAAGAAGGGGCATTGAGGATTTAGATCAAATGGTAAAGAGCTTTCTTAGCAAGCAAAGGACCTGAGTTCCATCCACATGACTCATTCCAAAAAAAAAAAAAAAAAAAAATCCAGGGTTGGTGAGATATACCTGTATTCACAATGTTGGGGAGGAGAAGTTGGGCAGAACCCCTGGGCTCTCTGGTTAGCCAATCTAATTCACTTGATGAGCTCCAGGCCAGTCTCAACAAATGACTGTCTCAGCTCTGTCTTCTCAACTAAGGAATGATACCATAGAATGTCCTCTCTGTCTCTCTTTCTCTCTCTCTCTCTCTCCTCTCTCTCTCTGTCTCACACACAAACATACACATACACATGTGCACCTTCACATGCCATGCATACAAGTGGAGGAGGTATTATTTTAGTAGAATATATGATGTACTGTTAAAAATTGTATTCTAAGTGGGATTCAAAATTAAAAGTAAAAATAAATGGTGATATGTATGATCATTAACAGTTCCTGTCCATTCAATATATTCCTCACTTTGGGGAGTCCTCAGTGTCTCTATTTTATAATCTGAAAAATTTCCATCATATGAATAATAACTGATAATAGAATCCTGAATTATATCAGAAATAGTTTATAATATCTTAGACTATCCTTAATTTTTCTCTTGATCAAGTTGATTATTATTTTCATTAAAACAAAAAAGGGCTGGAGAGATTGCTTAGTGGTTAAGTACTTGCCTGTGAAGCCTAAGGACCCTGGTTCCAGGCCTGATTCCCCAGGACACACATAAGCCAGATGCACAAGGTGGCATATGTATCTGGAGTTTGTAGTGGCTGGAGGCCATGGTGCACCCATTCTCTCCCTCTCTCTCTCTCTCTCACTCTCAAATAAATAAATAAATAAAAACTTACTGCAAACATATACACAAGAAAGTCCCATGGGAATCAACATTCTTTGATTTTTGTCATTTATTGTGATACCGTCATTTCTAAGTAAGAGTTTTCCTTTTTTCTTTTCCCTGCAGTAAAAAAAAAAAAAAAAAAAAAAAAAAAAAAAAAGATTATTGAGGTTAAGTTATCTTTTCTTTACTTAGGTAAGAGTGAGGGAAATGAGCTTCAATAGATAAATGCCTGACATGACAAATCTTGTTTGCTCATAATTTATAGCAAAGAAATAGAACTAAGTAACTGTCAACAAATACATCCAAAAAACAAAGAGTTCTTCTAAGAAATTGCTACAGCAAAAAATAGCTGCTTGAAAGGTTAGAGAAATAGGTTGAAGATTTTTTTCAAATACTCTATATAAGAAACGTTAAAACAAGTTATTGTGTTTAATATGCTAGGAAAATAAAACATTTTAAACAGAAAACTACCTAGTAGTTGCTTAGTTTAAATTAAAAAAAAAATCATCCTTAAGAAATCAATACATCTTAACAAGATATAAAGATCTTGAGAACCAAATTCAGAGACATCATTTTGGACCTAATACATCCACTGATAACTAAGTGGTCTTCTTCAAAGCACATTATAACTTCTGCTAGTTTTGCCATGTATAAGAACCAACAACAAAAAAAAAATGGATTAAATGATACTTGGTGCACCATTTTATTCATTTTATAATTTATGTATTCTTCTATATATTCTAAACACTTTATAATCATGTTAATTTATCATCTTAACATTGTCTAAATATAGTCATAGTGTTTATGGGGAGCTTTCCTCACCTTCTCCAGCCAGGAAAGTTCAAACCAGGTGAATCCCTGTAATTAAGACATTATTTTCACCCCTACCATCTTGTCTCCTTCCACTATCCCCAGTTATCCTTAATCCTGTTTTTACACCCAACATCTTTGCACGCTGCTATTTCCACAGAAGGCTTTTCTTCCACAGAAAAATGAAGATTGCGCAAGACTGTTATCATCTATCTGATCGAAAGACATAGGAGATAGCATTTTTGATTTTTGATTTGATAGGCTGCATCTCTAATTGATGCCATTTTGTAAATTTTTCAGATGCTATAAGTGCCCTGCAAAAGACTTTAAAGTGATATCTAATATTTGAACACCATCTCATAAGATGAATATTATTCAGAATACAAAAACCTTAAAAGCTAGTCACTTATCAAATACATATCTTTTTCATAAACTTGTCAACTCAAACACTTCATTATTTGGTGAAAAAGATTTAATCATGTTAAAAGTGTATGAATTACAAAAAGCTTTTTTATATCTCACTTTTGTAGCACCTTTATTTCTGCAGTTATATGAACAAAATTTAATGCACATTGTGACCATTCATCCCTAATCTTTTAAAAGGTAGTTCATACACTACTTGATAGTTCTGTAATAATAGTTCTTCAATTATATTTTGTTTTAAAATGCCATAATAAGAGAATCTTTCAAATGTTCTCAGAGCTTCAGATATACTGTATGCTTAACTTTTACCTTGAGTATGAAAAGATTATGGCTATCTTCTCCCTAAAGCCCATACTGTCCTGGAATTCACTATTCAGTCTCAGATTTGCTGCATATTTATGGAAATCCTCTATCCTCTGCTGGGATTAAAGACAGTAACTGCCACACCCAGCTGTTTATATTTCCTTGATTCATTGGTTTTCAAATATACTTATGAAATATTTGTGATGTCAAACTCCAGTGTTAGGTTAAGATTTATTATTTAATCAGCTCTTACATGTGTGGAGGGGGTTGATTAGTTTGCTAGCTAACTAACTTCCTTTTCCATCCACTAAGTCTTTCTTCCTTTACTTTTTTTTTTTTTTTAACAAAAGCTAATGTATCCTTAAGCAGTCCCTACTTAGCACTTACATTATGAATAAGGCTCTTTTGGTCTGTGCTTCATCAGTATTACCACATTTAATCCCGACACATATCAGTGAATATAATATTGTTGTTTCCCCATTGAAAAAATGGTCTGATTGAAGCATAGTACATTTTCTGATGTATTTATACCTTGTTATGGTAGAGCCTGAATACATACTGGATTACTACTAACTCCAACTATTCAAAATTAAATGTGTTTTCATTTAAAAATACAGTTTTTAGCATATTGAAGATAATAATTTTCTTTCCAAATCTCCTTTTGGCTACATCTAACATGACATGGCATAATATTTACAAATATTTTTACTTTGACTTCAGTAATTTTGAAGGATTTCTTTCTAATTTTTGGATGTTTGCAATGTTTTATTATGGACTATTTAACACAGGGAATATAGAATAATTTAAAAACACATGTATTGGTAATACTATAGTTAATTGACATTAGTGTTAAATATACATATTGTTAGAAAAATGACACATTTATAGTTAATACATTATTTTTATCCTTTCCTACCCTAATTTAAAATATTTTTCACTCTCTATCAATGGCTTATGTTTTTTACATATATATGCGTTGACTTTTGTTATACTCATGGATCCAACTGTAACTTACTTTTTGAAACTGTCACTATTCTTTTGAATATTTTTTTTCATTTTTTATTTATTTATTTGAGAGCAACAGACACAGAGAGAAAGACAGATAGAGGGAGAGAGAGAGAATGGGCGCGCCAGGGCTTCCAGTCACTGCAAACGAGCTCCAGATGCATGTGCCCCCTTTGGCATCTGGCTAAAGTGGGACCTGGGGAACCGAGCCTTGAACCGGGGTCCTTAGGCTTCACAGGCTAGCGCTTAACCACTAAGCCATCTCTCCAGCCCTTGAATATTTTTAAAAATAAGTTCATTTGCAAGTAGTGAGAGACATGAGAAAGAGAAAGAGAGAGAGGGACAGAGAGAGAGAGAGAAAGAATGGGTGTGCCAGGGCCTCCAGCCACTGCAAACAAACTCCAGACACATATGCCACTATGTGCATTTGGGTTACATGGGTACTGGGGAATTGAACCTGGGTCCTTAGGTTTTGAAGGCAAACATCTTAACCATAAGACATCTCTCCAGCCCTATTTTCATTAGTTTATGTTGATAATTAATGCCAGGTTATTATTGCATCAAAGTTTAACGTTTTTACATTGGCTGTAGCTGGTTTTCTATAGAAAATGATGCTAATGCTTGTTTTCATGTTATCAGGTTTGGAAGTATCCCTGGGCATATACTCAACAGAGGAGCTATTGTACCTTGCAAGCTGCAGACTAGATTTCTAGGTATTGCCTGCACTTGAAAGTAATTACAAAACACTTTCTCATCATCTGTGTATGAAATTTATCTTTTATCCCAATCTATTTCTGTTCTCATGGCTTCCAAGCTAGATTTTTGTTATTACTTTATATTTATATGGCACTAATAAAATGAATCTTATATATTTCATGATAACCCTCACTATCTTTTTTTTTGTAATGTGTACCCTGGACTGGCCTTGAATTCCTGATTCTACTGCCTCTTCCTCTTCAACAATTTCCTACCCGTGTGCACCACAAGTGACCTTATTATCATTATTTGACAAGTTGTTTCACATACTTTTGCTATATTTCATTACACCCTTTTCTTATGTGTTAATTAAAGTTATTTGAACAGTGTAAATTATACATGTTTTCACTGGTGTTTAGTCTATTCATTTGAATATCATCTTGGATTGCATTTGAAATCCAATTTATAACATCTTTTGGTGTTTCAAAAACGTAGGAGTGGGGCAGGTAGCCTCAGCAAGGTCCTCTTTGAGTGTGGGGTTGAGCAGTGTTCTATCACTGCATTATTCAGAAAGTACAGAATTTTGTGAGATGTTTTCTCAAAAAGCAAAAACAGTGAGTGTGACATCCTTCTTGGGATGATCATTTCTTCAGACTCCTGACATTCCCATTATAAGTCATCAGTAAGTACCCCATTTTATAATTGAGCAACATTATAATACGTGGGATGTTCAAAGTTTTTGACTCTTTTTTCATCATGGTTCTTAACCATAAACCTTTTAAAGTACTAATATAAGATTTATTTAAAAAAAAAGATAAAAAGAAAGAAAATAAATAAATAAATAAATTTCCATTTTCAAAAACAACATGCATACATTATGAACACACAGTTTAATATCCTGTATTAATAATTGGCTTCAAAATAAAATGAGCTTAATGAATAAACATGGTTAAGAACAATAGATTTAAGCTTGTTAGCCACAGAGAATTTCAAAATATCATTGTTCTTCTAAACCTGATTCTTTTGTGCCATACTTTTTTTCCATTTGAAGAAATTCACTGCCTATAATGAGTCAGGTACTATATCTGCTTTAGTTTTGTATTACATTACCAGGAACCATTAACTCAAACACATGAGATTTACAATATTTATTGAAAACAATATGTTTCTGTAGATAAAAATGTCATGTCTTGAAGTAGGAATATAACTCAGTGGTAAAATGCTTGGGTAGATAAGGACCTAGATTTATCCCCTACATATTTACCTTTGCTACAATGTTAGAAAAACCTTCCTACTTCACCTTACACAAATGATGTCTGATATTTTGCTGAAACCTTTAAATCATCCTGAGTTGACCTTTGCTTGCCCAGAACAATGACCCTTTTTTCATTTCTTTTTGGATATCTCATTTGCCCTATAGTTCTACTTGCAGAACAAACTATCCTTTCACAATTGTGTATTCTCAGGATCATTATGAAATTACCAGTTGCCTGCAAATGAATAGGCTTAATTCTGTTTGGGGCTATCTTTTATATTTCATTGCTCCATATACCAGTGTTTGTGCAAGTACCACACTGTATGTACTACTGTAGCTAATATAAATATTCAAAGTTAAGTAATATGATAATTCCTTATTTACTCTTCTGTTATATGAATGCTGACTTTATGCAAGGGCATTTATGGTTCCATGCGAATTGTAATGAATCTGCACAACATTTGGACATTTGGACATTTTAGCCATTCAACTGTTCTGATCTGTAAACCAGGAGGCCTTCCTTACATGTGCCACTTTATGTTATTTCAACAGTGGCTTATAGTTTTAAGGATACAGGTGCAGCATCTTCTGGAAATTCCTGTGGTTCCCCCAGTTGATGGAATTAGAAATGGGAGCTTTTAAGCTTCCTTATGTTTCATTTGTTGTCAATGGGAAAAATTACTTTTTATGTGTTTTGTGTCCTGAATATTTATGAACTTTGTTTATGATGTCTCAAATTTCTTTGGAATTTTTATCATTTTCTACATATGCAATTATGTCCTCTACAGACATTGTTTTAACTATTTTTCAGCCAAAAAAAAAATAATAATTGTCTTCCCTGGAACTTTTAGGAAGAGTTGACTTATTTGTCTTGTTCTTCATCTTAAAATATATATATTTGGGATCTGGATGCAGTGGCACATGCTTTTAATCCCAGAACCTGAGAGGCAAAGGTAGGGGGATCACCATGAGTTCAAGGGCACCCTGAGAATACATATTGAATTCCAGGTCAGCCTGGGCTAGAGCTAAACTCTACCTCAAAAAAAAAAAAAAAAAAAAAAAAAAAAAGGAAAAGAAAAAAAAAAAGCCAGACATGGTGGCACACACCTTTATTCCCAGCATTCAGGTGGCAGAGGTAGGAGGATTGCCCTGAGTTCAAGGCCAGCATGAGACTACCTAGTCTAATTCCAGGTTAGCCTGGGCTAGTGTGAGAATCTACCTCAAAATAATAATAAAAAGTTTTCATAGCTAAGTATGGTAGTTGTTGGCTTTTATTTCTGTTCTTTGTTGATTGATTTAAAGTGCTTTTCATCTAGATGTAGTCTGTGGAGTATCTTAATCAACAAAAATAAGAAAAGGTATTAATTTTGTCAAATCCTTTTTCTGCAGCTGCTGAGAGATAAATCAGTAGTTGTAATGTTTATCTTTCCTTTAAAAATTTGATGTTTCAAACATTAAAACTATTACAGGAAAAGACAGGAAAAATGATTGATGTCATGAAGGTGGCAACAATTTTTTGCTTATGAATTCAAAAGTTCACACAACATAAATAAGACACTTGTCATTCCATCAAAATTAAATTTCTGCATTGCAAAGAAAACGACCCAAGATGAGAACTAGAAACTGGTATATTGGAAGAAATTTTCTGATAAAGGCTTACTATCTAACATGCATGAGTAATTGTACCACTCAATAGCAATATATACATATATATGTATATATATAATTTTATATATTATATTATATATTATATATAATATATATCATATATATTATATAACATATTATAATTATATAATATATAATAAAATTATATATTATATATAATTAAAAATTAGAAATTGGGACATACTTGGTGTGTTTGGGGCCAGAGCATGGGTGGGGGTTGCCAATGCTTTTGGTGCCTGAGCAATCCTGGGTGTGAGAGGTGTGGAGTGTTTGGGTCCTGTGTGGGTGGGTGGGGGTAGGGGGCTTGGGACGTGTGAGTTCCAGGCGAGGGAAAAGTGCTGTGTTTGGGTCCTGTGCACTTGGGGATGGTGAAGGGCACAGTGTGTTTGGGGCCTGAGCATTCAGGAAAGTTAAGGAGAACAAAGTGTTTGGTGCCTGTGTGCCCCATTTGTACAATCAGAGCTCCAGTGGGTTCCCTACCCCACCCCACCTCTTGCCTCCTGCCTAAACAGATATTTTGGGTCTCAGCCACCTCCTCTGATTCTGCCAAGCCACATTGCTGGGTGCCTCTTCTCACCAATGTCCCTACATCAGGTAACTCACTCCAGCCTGATCCATGGTATCCATAACTTTTCCCTACTTCTACTAAGTACACTGCTTATGTCTACTTGTATCTACTTACCTGTGTCCCCTTGTGACATTGTGGCTCTTGCCACAGAAGGGAGCACAGGAATATCTAGCAATCACCCAGCAGGGGGCACCAGTTAGTCCCACATAACCTACCTGTCTGGGTACAGTAGAGGAAATGGATCAAGTTCTACAGACCCTGGGCCCAACAGGCAAGACAAAACTGTGACTATGGACTGAAGAGATTCCAGAACACCAGGCACAGGTCTGGTATCAGCCAGAAGCCTAGAACTGCAGGCATAGTTTCATGTTCCACATCCATGCATCTGATCATACAACCCCATCCCACTTCAATTGGGTTCAAACCCAAAATAGAACACTTACTGAAGATCCTACAAGAGCAAATGCTTGCTTACTTCAAAGAATTCCACCCTGAGAAAAGTAGAAGCCAACTCAAGAGAAATATGGCCAAATAATAGTAATAATAATGATGATAGAACAAAATAAAAATAAAGTAAAATAAAAACAGAGAGTTCTCCACCCAGGTTGCCCAGTCCCACAATGGAAGTCTGAAATTAAAACATTGAGGAGACAACAGAAATTGAATCCCAAAATGAAGACCCAATGAACTTATTAACCCTGATGAAGCACATCACTGAACTGGAAGCAAATCATCAAAAAACCAACAATCATATGAATGAATGAAATTGGGTGGAATCATATTTACAGCACTCAGCTTTTGTCACTAGGTTTAACTTAATGGAGGAAACCCAGAATGAGCTCAAAAGAGAGATAAATGAATTGAAGGTATGTCAGCAAATTGAGGATTTCAATAGCCAACTGATTAAGCTTAATGATTAAGTGCAAGAATGAATTCTATGAGGCATCAAAACAATGTAACCATGTCCTAAAATGGGAGCTCAGCAAAGGGACAGATAAAATACAGAAAACATATATCAGATAGATCTTAAAAACCTTTCTATAAACCCTCACTATCAGGGTAAATCATGTGGAGGACAGAACCTCAGATCTGGAACATGAGACAAAAGAAATGGTTTTAAGAAATAAAAAAATAAATAAAAACTTGCAAAATTTCACAAAATTTGAACACAAAAATACAACATACCATTGAAGGCAGCACTAAGGGGAAAATTCATAGCACTAAAAATCATCATTACAAAAACAGAGAGATATCAAATTAAAAACTTAACCATCCACCAAAAGGCATTGGGAAATGGATAACCTAAAAGCTCAAGATGGAAAGAAAGAATTAAAATCAGAGTGAAATTAATGAATTGTAAAATAAGAAAGCAATTAAGAAAAATTATGAAATGAAGAGCTGGTTATTTGAAAAAAATAAACAAGATTGATACACCCTTGACCAATTTGATCAAACAATAAAGGGAGAAGCTTCAAATTAACAAAATTAAAAATGAAAAGAGAGACTTCCCAACAGACCCTAATGAAATTAGAAGAAACATCAGGACATATTTTCAAAACCTGTGTTCCACAAAATTGGATAGCACAGAAAAAAACAGATAAATTCCTAAAAACATAACACCTACAAAAGTAAATCCAGAATAGATAAATCTCCTAAAAAATACTATTATATCTGTCAAGATTGAAAATGTAATAAAAAACTTCCCCCATAGGGAAAGTCCAAGACGTGATGGACTTTTGGCTGAATTATATCAAACCTCCATTTAGAAGCCGAAACATTTTCTCAAGCTTCTTTAACATAATCAGAGAAAAGGGAATGTTTCTCAACTCCTTCTACAAAGCTAGCATCACCTCAACACAAAAACCATACAACAAGATAAGAAAACTATAGAAATATATACCAGATGAACTTAGATGTAAAAATCTTGACAAAATCATTGCAAGCCAAATTCAGCAACACATCAAAAGTAGTATCCAGCTTGATCTAGCAGGCTTTATCTCAGGTATGTGGGGATGGTTCAAAAAAGGAAATTGATCAATGTAACACCACATAAATACTCTTAAACACAAGAACCATATGATCATTTTAATTAATACAGAGATGGTCTTCAACAAAATATAATGCCACTATATGATAAAGCCTCTGAAGAGACTAGTTGTATAGGTATTTTTATCTCAACACAATAAAACCTATATACAAAGTACCTAAAGCCCAAATCATACTTAATGGGGAAAGAGAGAAGGAGTTCCCACTAAGATCAGGAACAAAACAGGATTGCCCTCTCTCACCATTGCACTTCCACATAATGTTAGAATTACTAGCCAAAGCACTAAAACAGGAGAAAGATATAAAAGGGATACAAATTGGAAAGGAAGAAATCAAACTTGCCCTACTTGCAGATGGCTTTATCCTATACATAAGTACCTCAAATACTCGACCAAAAAATTCTAAAGGTGGTAAATTTGTGATTTTGTATCCTGAAAAGTGGAAATATACAAAATGAACACACAAAAATCCGTAGTCTTCCTATACACAAAAGACAGATACACAGAAAAAAAAGGCAGTGAGGCTGTTTATTTTCAACAGAAAAAAAAAAAAAGAAACCCTTGAAATAACAGTAATCATGGAAGCAAATGACCTATATAATGAAAGCATAAAAACTCTCAAGAAAGATATTGAGTTCATGAGATAACTGAAGGACCTTCCATCTGCCAGCCTAGGTAGAATATTGTAAAAGTGGCAATTCTATCAAAAGCAATATAATGATTCAATGCAGTACCAATAAAAATCACAGCATGATTCTTTATAATAGAGAAAATAATCTGAAAATTCATATGGAATGGCAGAAGGCCTCAGCTATCCAAAACTTTTTTTTTTTTCAACAAAAGAAATTCCAACTGGAGGAATCACTATACTAATCTAAATCTATACTACAAAGATATAGCAACAAAAACACCATGGTGCTTATATAAAAGCAGACATATAGACCAATGAAACAGAATTTAAGACTCAGACCTTACTTCAAGTAACTACAGTTACTTGATGTTTGACAAGGGATCCAACTATGTATACTAGAGAAAAGATAGCATCTTCATCAAATGAGCACAGACAAATTGCATAACCACATGTACAAAAATAAAACTAGACACATTCATCCACCATGCACAAAAATCAACTGCAAATGAATTAAAAAGCTCTCAACATGAGACTAAAACTTTCAAACTACTAGATGAAAACATAGGGGGAATTCTCTACGATATAGGAGTAGGAAAAGACTTCCCAAACAATACCTCAATATGCCAATAAATAAAACAATCATTCAACCTGTGGGATTTTATGAAGCTAAAAAACTTTTATACAGACAAGCATACCACAAGCAAAGCCAGCAGACTATCCAGAGAATGATGGAAAATCTTTGCCAACTATACCACTGACAGCTATACCACTATACCACTGCCTAATATCTATAATCTACAAAGAACTCAAAAAATTAAGCAATAAAAAACAAATAACCCCCACAAAATAATGAGGCAGATAAATTAAGAGGGAGTTTTAAAAGGAAGAAATACAAATGGCTAATTTTCAGCAGCCTTAACCATCATGGAAGTGCTGCATTCCCAACACATAACCCACAACTCCATGGTGAATACCAGCAATCCCACTAAATAGGACTGTCAGTGAAGTGAGGGTATGGAGGAAGTAAATAATGGCATCAACACATGATATATCCATACAAAGTTTCTACTTACAAATATAGAAATTAATTTGAATATTTATTTCTCTGAAGAACACCTACACTTGGCAAATAGATCTAGGAAAGAAGTTCAAACTCATTGTTCAATCGATAGAGTGCAGTGGGATGATTTTGATGTGGCTTTTGTCATAAAGGTTCTTATGTTGGATTTTGGTTATCACTATGATGTAGGTAGTAATAGGATCTAGAAGTGAAAGAGATTGAGAGAGGACATTAAGGGAGCAAGCCATGCAGCGATTAAAGTGTTATTGGGAGAGGAAATTATAAGAGTAAGATTCTTCACATGATTCTACATGTATATATTACATGATGTAACCTGATATGATGTTGTACATTTAAGAGTGCCTTTACAGATGTCAAATGGAGAGAAATATTCAATCGTTTATTGTTGACCTCCAAAACATTCATCTAAATAAAACTATATTCTTTCTAAAATTAGTAAATATCAGGCATGCAGTTTATAATTTCTGTAAAGCATAAAGAAACTTTACCCCTTTATATTATTTTATGAATGCATAATTACATGGCTTCATAGAAAACAGTATAAATGTTCTCAACCAAAAAGAAAAAAATTAACCTGTTATAGTATACAGAATTCCCTCATCTGGCTAGAAGAGTTAAAGGTAGAATATTAAAGACATCTCTGCCCATACTCAATGCAAATTTATCCATAGTACCAAGATCCATAGAAATTCAATTATCCAACAGTGGGATATTATTCAACCTTTCAAAGGCAGGAATATCTGCCATTTTCAGCAATGTATATGGTCCTTAGTGACATTTAGCAATGGAAAATAGTCACAGAAACTGAAGTGGTAGTTATCATGAGATAAGGAAAGGAGAAAAAGAGTTCCTCCATTGTGGGGCTTGGGAAATAGCTCAGTTTTTGGTGTTTCAGTTTCATTCCCAGAATCTATATTCAAAAATTTGGTTGTAGTAGTGTTTTTTTTTTCATTTTTAAATATTTCCTGCATGGGGAAGTGGAAGCAGGGATATCTCTGGGCTCATCGAACAGTCACTGTATCCTACATGGGGAGTTCTAAGCCAGTGAGAGAACTTGTCCCAAGAATAAAGATGGCTGATGTTTGAGCAATGATATATGATGCTGTCCTCTTACCACTATATGCACACATGTGCACATACACACACACATACACATGCACTTGCACACACATGCACAAGCACACACAAAAAACATTAAATTGGCATAAAACTTTAGTTATAAAGATGAGTAATTTTAAGAGAGATATTGCCCAACACAGGTCATACAAGTTCCCACTAGTGTAAATTTAAGAGGTCTGATTTCATGACTTGTTCTTCCCCTCTAAAAGTGAGCTAAATAATAAGAAAAAGCTCTAGCTGATGGGTGTACATTTCCTTGAGTGTGGTGATGCACATCTACTACAGGTGTCATCATCAAATAACATGCAGGAAATATACATAGTTTCATTTTTATCATTATCTAAAATAACTTAGATGCATTGTAAACCAAACAAAATATATTACTATACTCTTCACTTTGGTCATCTGGAATTGTACCTGAAATATGTCATGATGAATTGTGTCTGTATATAGTTTATTCCAATAGATAAATATAAATATTGATAATATAAATAAATTGATATATATGAAAATATTGCAAATTTCTTATATTCCCATATGGTTATATTCTTATGACCCCTCTCTCCACCCCATCTCACTGGGGAACTCCTCAATGGGGATATTGGTAACCACTGTGGGTCATGAATATACCAGTTAGTCCCTGTCTGGGGCAAAATGACTTAGAAGATAATTTCGGCAGTTCTTAAAATCTTTTCTCTCCCTCTCCCTCTGCAATGTTCTCTGAACTTTGGAGGCCTCCTTATAAGTCTCTTTTGTGTTGAGCTTTTGGCATCCTTTAACTTTCTGCTGAGATGAGTTTTGTGTTTCCTCAGTGTATACTGATATCTCCCTGGTATTTTTAAATTAATGCTTTACTAAGTTTTGATACTTTCATACATGTACATTTTCATCATGTATATCTCACAACATAGTTCAGTCTACTAAATATGTCTACAATATTATTGTTACCATTTTTAATTTAGTGTAGAAAATGTGTATCTGCATATCACTGAACAAAACCATCTATGTGTCATTTTAATAACTTCATAAAACTATTACATATGATAATCTCTTACTTTAATAATTAATCTACTTATGTATTACCTCATCATAACTTTTATCACATTTTTTTAAGGAAAGTCAGGTTATTGTATTATGCAAGCTGCGGCATCATGTCATTCCAGATACCCACTTTTCTCCTCTTCCTAATATTTCCAAGAGAGCTGACAACCTTTCAGAGACTTCATCTTGTTTCCTTCTCAGCATTCTTGAACAGATGTCATCCAGGCCAAGAGATTTACATTTTCATACAGCAACTAAGTACTCTCTAAAAATAGCTTTTCTTAAAATCTTCTCTCCTATCATGGTGTTCATATCACTTTTTTCTGGTGTTGAGTCTAGTTTTATTGCCTTGGGACTTAACTGCTTCTCAGATGAGTCTGGGAATGTAATCCTTTGCCTATGTGTTAGAAATAGAATGTTGTTTTAAACTCAACTCAGTTTCATTTTAGACATTTTTGCTTATTGTACTGCACTAAACAGTGCACTGAAAGATCATTTGCCACCATTTATTGTTATTTTCCCTATGAATTATCTCCTAATAGTTTTAATTTAAAATTTTGTTTTTATAATATCTGAGTTTATTAACTTAAATTAAGTACTGTACATTCCATGCTTTATATATTTTACAGCAATAACCAAATTCTTTAAATGTCCTTAGTATTTATTTTATTCCTATTAGGATAAGTTCTGGCTACGACATTACTTTATTTCTGAAGCATTCTATTATTATTTATACTTTAAAAAAAATTATTTATTTATTTATTTGAGAGTGACAGACACACAGAGAAAGACAGATAAAGGGAGAGAGAGAGAGAGAATGGGCGCGCCAGGGCTTCCAGCCACTGCAAACAAACTCCAGATGCGTGTGCCCCCTTGTGCATCTGGCTAATGTGGGACCTGGGGAACCGAGCCTCGAACCGGGGTCCTTAGGCTTCACAGGCAAGTGCTTAACCGCTAAGCCATCTCTCCAGCCCTGTTTATGCTTTTCTTATTGATGAATCTTTGTGTTGGGGGGGGGCGGCAAAGTTTTATTGGGTAAAAAGAAAGGAAAAGAAGAAAGCTGGTGCGTCAGGTCTGCATCCCAGAGTTTGGGATCTCAAGATGCAGCCCTGAACTCTTCAGAGTGTCACCTTTTATTGGAAATAATTACATGATGTTTATAGTAAAAACAGGAGTGGGAGTTAAACCAAAAAACTACATACTGTTAAACAAGGGGGGTATTACAAGAAGTCACAAGGTTACATAGGTCACGTAGGCAGAACTGAGGCAGGAAACATTTTATGCTATGTAGTCACAAAGATATTTAGACGCAAACAAACACAGGGAGGTCATGGTATATTGTACAGGGGCATCACCCCATTCCTTAGATAACAGTAAACACCTGTATTGCACAGAGGGATGATGGCAATCTTTTCATGTTCCATTTTCCATTTCCCCCTCTGATATGACACTAAGTCAAATCTTTGTTTTGAAGAATAGTGCCTAGGGTATTTTCATCTAAGGGGGTGTATTGTGTCTGCAATACCACAAGTTGAACAGAATTTATTCTATTCTTTATATATATACTTAGAACATTAATAATAAAGGGTCCTATGGTAAGGCCTAAGAGCAGTAGTATCAGGGAGCCAGCAAAAGAAGAGACAAGGAAAGTTAGTCATGGAGACCAACTAAACATAGACTGAAACCAATTACTAGTGGCCTGTCTCTGAAGTTCTCTTTCTTTGAGATTTTCTCTAACTGAAGCCAGTGTATTTCATATTATTCCTGACTCATTGGCATAAAAGCAACAAGTTTCACCTAAAGTCATACATAATCCCCCTTGTTTCATAAAAGGTAAGTCTAATCCTCTTTCTATTTTGTCCTCTACACTTTCACAGCTGTTGCAGTGGTTAGGATGACCTGGTGGGGGTCCCAATATGATGACTCTTGATCCAAACTCTGTTGTTGAGCTGAAAGGGAAGGGCGAAAATAGGGTGTGTCTGAAAAGAAGCCTTTATTGCTGGAACAATGGACTTCCGGATTCTTTGTAAGACTTGGACAGAAAGAAACCTTTCATTAGTAAAGTCAGTTATTTGTTCAAGACCCATCCTGGGCAGGATGGGAGAAGAGGTACTATACATAATTTTAAAAAATATATTTTTAATCAATTTTGGTTATTTGTTAAAGAGAGAGGCATGGAGGGAGATAGAAAGAAAGACAGAGACAGAGAAAGATTGGGCACACTAGGGCCTCTAGCCACTGCAAACTAACTGCAGATGCATGTGCCACAATATACATCTAGCTAACATGGGACCTGGAAAATCAAACTTGGTTCCTTAGGCTTCACAGGCAAGTAATTAATGACTAAGCCATTTCTCCATCCCCTATACATAATTTTAAATGGAGTAATTCCTTTTACATAATGGGTACACCTGCCCTTAACAGGGTGGAATGGAAGGAGTTCCATCCATCCTTCATCAGTCTCCACGGTTAATTTAATTTTTTATTTATTTATTTGAGAGCGACAGACACAGAAAGAAAGACAGATAGAGGGAGAGAGAGAGAATGGGCACGCCAGGGCTTCCAGCCTCTGCAAAAGAACTCCAGATGTGTGCACCCCCTTGTGCATCTGGCTAACGTGGGACCTGGGGAACTGATCCTCGAACTGGGGTCCTTAGGCTTCACTGGTAAGTGCTTAACCCCTAAGCCATCTCTCCAGCCCTCTAGGATTAATTTAGTTAAACCCTCCTTCAAGGTCCAACTCCTCCTTTTTACCTGTCCTGAACTTTGGGGATCATAGGCACAATGTAATTTCAAATTAATCCCCAATGTCTAGGTTAATTCTCTAGTGACTCTTGGCACAAAGGCAGGCCCAATATCTGATCTTATCCTGAGATGCAATCCATAGCAGGGGAATTATCAACAATTTCTTAGTCACTATTTGGGCTGTCTCAGACTTGGTCAGGAAAGCTTTTACCCATCCTGAAAAGGTATCAGCATAAACAATATGTTCACACTGACTGGCTTTACCCCTGTGAAATCAACTTCACCCACTCTCTTGCCACCATTGGTAGTTGCTTACCAGAGGAGGCATTTGCCTATTGGCAGGCCTGAGAGCAGGTGTCCTTGATGATTGAGTCCATACCTTGGGGGGGGGGAGAAAACAAACAAACAAACAAAAAACCTCTTTCCTTATTAGCTTGGCTAGCTTGTTGTTTCCTAAGTGAGTTCCTTCATGTAGTTGCTAAGCCAGTTTCCACCCTAGGGCTTGGGGAAGCAGCAGTCAACCATTCTCCAGTTGATACCATCTTTGTGGGGTCTGTTCCTTTATTAGATGAGAGGTGAGCTATAGGTCCTGTTCTATGTATGTTGGTTGCTCAGGAAGGGTGACCAGTCAATCTGACGGATGCTGAGCGGTAGCACTCTTTGCTTCTAGGTCTGCCAATCTGTTCCCTGTTGCTTCTGTGGTTTTCCCTTTCTGATGACCCAGCCAATGGATTATGGCTACTTTAGCAGGTACACAAGTGCAGTCAGTAAGTCCAAGTTTCACTTTTTATTTTTAATGCCTTTACATTCTGCTATTAATAGCCCTTACTCCAAGTATATGGTTCCCTGTACATGTGCTGTGGCAAAGGCATAATGTCTGTCTGCATAGATATTTACTATTCTGTCTTTTCCCCAAATCAGAGCCATCGTCAGTGCTATAAGTTCAGCTTTCTGAGCCCACAGGATTTCTTCCAAAGTTATCACAGCTGCCCCTGCATACCTGATTTCATCCACAACAGAGCTGCTGCCATCAGAATACATCACCAGATCAAGGTAGAGCCAGGCTACATCTGTCAGATCTGGGTGGAGTGCATGGAAAGCAGAGGTGATCTCTAGGCAGTCATACAGAGGGGTTGATGCCTCATCACTTTTGGCAGCTGGGAGGCTGGGTTCAATGCCTCAGTTTGGTGAAATTGAATCCTTGATTGATCTAAGAGCAAGGCCTGAGAGTGGGTTATATGAGAGTTAGAGAGCCATCAGTGTAGGGGGCTTGTTAAAAGACTCTCTATCATAGTGGAGACCAAGGTTAATTTCTCAGCATCCTCTGTCAGAATACCAGCAGCTGCACTAGCCCAGAGACAAGGGGGCTAACCAGAGGCTACTGGGTCCAGCTTCTTAGACAAGTAGAACACTGGGTAATGCCATGGAACCAGTCTTTGAGTTAGGTTGCCCCTGGCTGTCCCCTTCTTTTCATCCATGTACAAGTAGAAGGGTTTGTTTAAGTCTGGGCTAATGTCAGAGCTGAATTTAGTTCTTGAAATGCTTGTTTCTAATTCTCAGTCCAATTAAAATCTTTTTTTTTTTTGGTCCCCTCTTGGCCTCATGTAGAGGCTTGGCTAATTCAGCAAACCTTGGGATCCAAATTCTTCAATCCCCTACAGTTCAGAGGAATACTCAGATCTGTCTCTTATTGGGAATTTGAGTGATGGCCTGAATCCTAGAGGCCGACAGCGTACTCTTACCTTCCTGGAGTTTGTATCCCAAGTAGGTTGCCCTATGCACACACAGTTGATACATTGATACATGATAACCCAGATGTTTTAAGTTATCCAGAAGATGAGTGTGGCAGAGAGGTATTCCTCCTCCATTTCTGCAGCTGGGTGGAGGTCATCTGTGTAGGAGAGTTGCTTCTTGTGAAAGGCCTGCAAGTCTCTATGAAGAGCCTCATTAAAGAGGGTGGGAGAATTTTTAAACTCTTGTGGAAGCCTAGTCAAGGTTAGTTGCCTACTGGTGCATAGTTCCACATCTGTCCACTCAAAGGCAAAAAATTACTCTCTAATGCATAAACTTCATTATGTTATTTTATTCTTTATTAAACTATTTCTTTATTATTATTTATTATTTTGCATTTTTACTATTCTTTATTAAGTTATTTTACTTTTACATATTGCTTAAAATTTTCAAAAAGAAATCATCCTTTGTGAAATATGTATGTGAGTAGGCCTGAATAGGCACTTTTGGCAGTAACAAATTCTGAGTTTAAGCTGAATTTCTTCTTTGTCTCTGCTACTTTAATTCCCTATCAGTCATTTCTCCTTGGTTGGAATTAAGCACAAAATTTCAATCCTTCTCATCTTTTTCTTTGGCTTAAAAGTGATTATATTAAAGGCACGGCACTCATGTACCTACTAGACCCACCATTTTTGTTGTTGTTTTGTTTTGGTTGTGTGTGTGTTTCTGTGCTTAGATAAACATATGTATATGAGTGTGCAGGCATGTTTGTGTCAGGGGAAACAGAGGCCAGAGGTTCATATCAGTTGTCTATCTCAGGGGCTCTTCCTCCTTACTTTTTGGTAACACAGTCTCTCAGTGACCCCTGAACTCACTTTTTTTTTTTTTTTTTAGACTTACTAGATGGCAAGTCTCAGGAATCTTGCTGTCTCCACCTCCACACAACAGGGGGAAATAGCTCATACCACCACACTGACCTATCAGGACCTTTACATGGAATCAACCTCAGGTCCTCTATGTGCATTGACAATACTTTATCCACTGAGCCAACTTCCCAGGCCAGACTTTTTATTCATATGTTGATATTTAGGAAAGTCTGAAAATAATTATTCCATTAAAATATTATATTATCAGTTTATTAAAATCTCTGAATATATGTTTTCATATAATATGGGTATTGTAACATTTTCCCTCACTTGCCCATTTCACATATTTATCAAACATTATGCAAACCAAAGACAGTTAAAATAGTTTCAAAATCTTTTAAAAATTAATGCACATATTCCAAAATATTATATTTTCATTTAATTATTTTGATTTGGCCTGAAATGCAATAGTACCAGTACTCCCTTAATTTCTTCCACCAACAGACACAAATGTAATGCAGAAGGTTTTCAAGACCATAGTTTGCTTTAATGTTCATCACTCATCTCTTCATGTAAGTGATGGGGAATATCCTGAAAAAAATTGAATGATGCATTCATTTTCTATGTGGTAGGAATGACAAAGCATCAAAGATGGGCATTGTCCCATGCTTAGAAGTTATGAATGTGCATGTTACATGACAAAAGAAAGTTAAGGTTGCAGATAAAATTTAATTTGCTTAGGGAAGCTGATATTAAAATGGGGAAATTATCCTGAACTATCTGAAGTGACTCAAGGTAAACACAAGGTCTCAAAAGTGGGAGAGAGAGGCAGACAGAGGAATCCACCTTAGCTGATCTAGATGCTCTGTTACAGCGGGAGGGAATGTACTGGATGGGATAACCCTTGAACTACATAGACAGCTCAAGAAATGCATTTCAGATTTCTGAATTCCTGTACTTTTTGATGCTTTAAGTCACTTCACTTGTGTTATTGTTTCACTACTCTAAGAAAAATGAATACACTATGTTAGTTTGCATTGGCAAAACAATTAAATATTATATATGTATATAAATATCCATATATAAATAAAATATAATATGCATATAATATATATTATGTATATACACATATACATATATTTAAAGCAGTTTACAACTGCAGAAACTGGAAACCAGCATTGTGGTATTGGAAAATGCAATCACTCTCACTCTTATATTTTACATGTATTCAGTTTGATAAGTTACAAAGGGGATTAAAAGGCAAAATAAGTGCATTATGTCTTTGCCAAAACAGTTACTTTAGATGATTTCCATTTTGGCAAGTGTCTTTCTAATCAATATGTAATAGTTTGTAATTTGAAAAAGTCTTAAAATGTTCAGAAGGTGAACACTCAATTAATTAATTAATTTTTTTGAAGATAGGCTCTTACTCTAGCTCAGGCTGACCTGGAATTCACTATGTAGTCTCAGGGTGGCCTTGAATTTATAGTGTTCCTCCTACCTCTGCTTCCTAAGCACTGGGATTAAAGGCATGTACCACTATGCCTGGCTTCTTATGTAAGATTTTTTATTACTTGGTTAATACCTACTTTTCTCAGTATATCATAAGTTAATTAGTAGGTTCTGTCCATTAGTGTCTACTTTCATTAGTTCATCTCCAGAGTTAAGGATTGTATAGGAGTAGGCATCAGTGAATTAATGTTTAGAGCATGGTAATAGAATGAGTTGTTAATACTACTAATACTCTTTTGAATTTTCTAAATAGACATTTTCCTATCTTATTATCATATTCCTATCTAACAAAAATGATAACAATGCCACTACTTTTTTTGTATGACCAAGGACAAGAAGCAGAAAGGAGTCTCTAAAATACTCATCCAGATGTGAGAATAAAATCTTGATAGTGTCCCAAATTACATGTCCGATCATAAGAAAAATATATCATATTTTAAGTTCAAAATGAGCAACTTTAAAAGGACCAGCTGTATGTCACACTGTATCAAATGAGGTTCAAATATCTAAGACTTCTGATACTATTAGAACATTACAAAGCAGCTTCAGTTCTTGTGTTTCTGATTAAAAAGAGAAAGCTAGGTACTTTTTAGGGATGTGTATTACTATATTGCCTCACTAACAGAGTAATATTGTAAATTATTCTTAAATATTAGGATATTAAGATTTTGGTAGCCTCAGGAGCATTGTATGACAATGAAACTATACACAGTATGAAGCAATTCAGTCATAATTAAAGATAGTCTTAAAATATGCTTTTTATCTGAGGACATTAGATAAGTCCTTCAAAATGTCTATATTCAAACAAGGTTACCCTATATATAAGAAACAAAATGGCAAGAGTTATGCCCTCATATGGTAATTGCACTGCTTAATAATGTACTTTTTCATTTTTGAACATTATTGTTGGAAAAAAAGGTGTTTTTAAATTTTAGGTACTTGACTCAAAGGAGAACAATTCAGAAGACCAAAATAAAGCAATTTTAAAAATGAAAGCATGGAACTGGGCATGGTGGTGCATGCCTTTAATCCCAGTACTCAGGAAACAAAGGTAGGAAGATCATCATGAGTTTGAGGCCACTATGAGACTACATAGTGAATTCCAGGTCACCCTGAGCTAGAGTGAGACCCTACCTCAAAAAAAAAAAAAAAAAAAAAAAAAAGAGAGCATGTATAGATTTTTTTCTTAAAATACAATGGATCACATAATTCCTTTTAGTGATGGCAAAATGAGTTATCTGGAGACAAAAGAATCATAATTTTGCTAAGTAATGCCACAGATGGATTACATTCTGCAATGTATTCTTTCTGGCCAAATATTCTATAAACTCATATACAGCATACCCTTAAAAAAGTAGACTTAACTAGAATTGATAAGTGCACATAAATATGAATTGGCACACACAATAAAATCATGAAATATGAGCATAATGATCATTAGGCTGTATAAGCTCAGAGTTGTCTGGTCAGAAATAAAGAAAGTACATTCAAAATGGGAAAAAAAAAACAATATGTGCATGTGTTTTAGTACTTTAAAATATACAGGTACTTGTAAAATTCAATTATTTTTCAAATTTAAATGACATTATTCTTTTTAATTTAAAATATTAATTTAAAATAAGTAATTTGTATTAATTTTAAAGAAAATAAAATTTTGTTTAAAGAAATTTTAAGGGCATTTTTTTGAGTGAGGGTCTAACTATAGTGAGATGGTAGGCTAAAACAGAAGAATGTCCTGGAAGTTCACAAGCCAGATGACCTAGTGAACTTGGAGCTAGACAATGAGAGACACTTCTACCCACAAGTAGAAGAGCAAGGACTGATGTCCCAAGTTGTCCTTTGAATTCCTCATGTCCATTATGGCAATGCATGCACTCCACTCACATACATGGACATATCTGCACACACACATACACACACACCAAAGAAAATTATAAATTATAATCTGAGAAAAATAGCCTTTCATTTGCATGTGTTGATTTTTCTGTTGATAAAGGTGATCAGGCAGCCACTAAAGTGGCCTGGAACAATCCCTGCATTATGGTATTCATAAAGTTACATAATCCATAAAATTCTCTGTGCAACAACTGTCACACTTGAAGTAATATCAGTATCATGATTAAATTAAATAATATTATGACTCCCTTCTTGCTATCACATTCTCTTCTTGATGTTTTGACTCACTATGAGGCTGTGTTGTCACCATATGTCAAGAAAAGGGTGAGCTTCTGGAAAATTGACAGAAATAAACTGGAGTACTTATCCCTTGACTCTCAAGAAATAAGATTCTTGAGTCGGGCATGGGGGTGCGTGCCTTTAATCCCAGCACTCGGGAGGCAGAGATAGGAAGATTGCCATGAGTTCGAGGCCACCCTGAGACTACATAGTGAATTTCAGGTCAGCCTGGCCTAGAGTGAGACCCTACCTCAAAAAATAAAAAGAAAAAAGAAAAGAAATAGAATTCTGACCAAAGCCATAGGTCAAGTTCTTAAGGACAAGCCCAGAGATGACTTCATTTTTGGACACTTTGACTTTTAATCTTGCAACATCTATTGAAGTAACAATTACAGCTAAGACATGTCCTGATCCTTGACATACAGAAGCTATGAAAGTAAAGGTGTGTTGCCTTAAGAAATTATATTTGTATTTATCTGAAAAAGAGAAGCAGATTCTCCAACGGAGAGTAAGTTAGCACCCGGAAAATTGAGATAACACTTACTTTTTTGATAGAGAGTTTAATAGGTATAGGCTCTCTTGTACCCCATGATTGATGGTAGCTTGATATTGGAGAGTGGGCTTATGTTTGGATATGGTTATGACTTGTTTCCCAGCTCCAGCTATGGGTCCCATACCAAATTGGTGAAACAAGCAAGGGTGCTGTTTTCCTGATGAAGCGGATACCAGCACAAAGGGGAAGGAGACCAACACAGAGAAAAATCAACTCCTACCAAATCAGAGAGCCAGAGCCTCAGAGGCCCCCAACACCTCAGCACTGAAGCAGACCAAAAATGAACCCAACATGGCTCAAGGAAATTTTGCGGAAGAGGGGGCGGAAAGAATGTCAGAGTAACATGTTGGGTCATGTTATGCAGAGATATTTAGCATACCAATAACTGTGGACTAACTCCACAGTGCATGACCCATTTACATCAACAAGGAGGGGCCTTTGGGAGGGGGTAGGTCATGGATGAGCCTAAACAATGGTACCAAACTGCCTGTATTTGCTGAAAAGAAAACTAATAAATTAATTTTTTTAAAAAAAAGAAATTACATTTGTGAGTAGGGATATAGCTTAGTGGTTAAGTGCATTCTTACAATGGATGAAGACCAGCATTCAATCTCCAACTCTTGGAGAAAAATAAAATGAAGACAAAAAGAAATACTAAGAAAAGAAAGATGTGGCAGCTACTTTCTCAATGCTGGGACAAAATACCTAGCAGAAGCAGATTAAGGAAGGAAATGGTTTAATTTGTCTTACAGTTTCTAGAGGTCCATCACAACAGGGAAGTCATACAGACCAGAAATTGATTCAAATCCCCATATCTTCAAATCAGCAGGAAGAAAGTAGAAAGAGAGGAAGTAGGGCTGAACTGTAAAACCTCAAGGCCTGCCCTCCAGTGACATATTTCCTCTAGAATGGCTTCAACACCAAAACATTCTACAGCCTCCCAGAACAGCATCAACAGTTAGGAATTAAGTATTCAAACATTTGAAGTTGTGGGAGACATATTACAATCAAAAACACAATGGAATTAAAAAGAAACAAACACACAGAAAAACACACTAAATATATTTTGGGAACCTATGGGGAGATAGATCAAATGTCTACTTGCTCCAAGCTAGGCACCAACAACAAACCAAAGAAATAATTTCACTCAAGTCTAACTTAGTGAAACAGTGAGTTTAATAAGAGTCCTTATAGGATCTTGACTAAATTATAAACAGATACATCATCTATGAATAGTCGACCTCTGTGACCTTGTTTAGTATAATTTTAAAGACAACTGCAATTCCTAACCTGAGCAGTTAGTATTAATTTTAAGTGGTTGTCAGCATGGGGATATTAACATGATTCTAAAATGAAGCCAAAAAGAAGGGGAAATGGGGAGAAAGGGTTACTATACAAGCAAGTCCAGGGACAGAGTAAAAGAAAGAATATGGAGTGTGGAAAGGTCTTGGAAGGTAGGAGGAAGGGAAGGTGTGTGGGGAGGGGTTATATTTAAAAAATGACAACATAAATCGGTACCACAGAAACACTCCTCCTGCATAGCATTTACAAGATGTAGTCCTCCAAAAGAGGAGGCAGATTAAAACCTGGAAAGAAGTACCCTGTATAAGGTAGACGTAGCTTATTCTAAAACCATGGGCTCTGGATGGCACACCCCTAGGCCAGGATTGGGTTATGTTCTGTAGTGAGCTGCTGCTGGTAAGGGAGAACCATGAGGTCCCCAAAATAATTTAGGCCATTTCCAAAAGATGCCGTTACCTGTCTGAACTAAAAGACAGACACTGTCTCCTGTGGTCACAGGAGATCCTGAGACCTCACAGGAACTGAGAGGGGAAAACAGGAAAGTGCAATGAGACATGCTGAGGGATAATGGTCACTAACAGCATGGATAAGCAGGAGAACCTGCAAGCTATGAAATCAACCATCCCGGCAAAATATATACATCTGTACAGTCATGGCACTTAGGTTATGGGGGCATCCATCTGCTCTAGGATTTAAAATTAGGTGCTCAGTGGGAGGAAACTTAGCCCTGGTACTGGGAAAACAAGGCAGAATCCCATGGAGAGGAAACTCATAGAATCTAGAGAGAACCTCTGTTGTTCTTTGTCTAAGAGTAGGTATATACATCAAAAGTCTCTCAAGTTTCTATGCTTGTTCCCTTTAATCCAAGTGGCTCTCACTTTTGCTTAGAAAAATCTGCTTTATTTTACAGATAGCAGAGAATACTGGGGAGATCCAGTATCCACCAATATGATAAGAAAGGACAGTTGACTGCCTACAACAAGATGAGTCACATCTACCACATTGACAGGGGCCCAGGAGACATTACATTAGGAAGAAGCTATAAGACTACTGATCTCACTGTTGACCTAACTTCTAGGTCCAGGGGTTGGGCTACAGACACTCTGGTTACTCTAAAGTCATCAAAGCAGCTTATTATTGAATCAGACTTCTTATTACATCGGCCAAAGCTCAGGGAACATTGTAGAAGAGGCATAAATATTGTAAAAGCCAGATTATGATAGTATTATCCAGATACATGACTCTTCTCCCACACATAGACACTGACAGAGGCCCTAAAGACTCTATGGTGAATATCAATAACCCCACTGAGCAGGGCCCTCAATGGAATGGGGGGCAAGAGGCAGAGGAGAATGGAAATAAGATCATTACCTTTTATAAAAATAAAATTTCTTTTGAAAGAAGTCTACAGGTGACATTATAGCAATTGTTAAAGTATCATGTCCTCTTGGAGGGCCAGGGACATCCCATACATTCATCCTCATGAGTCTTCTATTGAACTCTCTGGCTAATCACAGCTGCTCTGGTTTTAAGGAAGCAATGGTTATGCCAGAGTTCTATAGCAATATTAGAAAGAATTTTCAGAAATAACAAGGTAAACTCTTTTGGTGTGCTCTCAGCCACCCCCATGCAAAAATAAATATGCTCGTGATTCCTAACTGCACAAACAAATTACATCTGCTTGTGTCTTTTTGTATTTTATATAAATCGATTTTACAGGCTGTATATTTATATTGTGTCTGGCTTATTGCATTCAAAATTATGTTTAGGAAATATGACGGAAATGATTTATAATAAAGGTCATTTATTCTCATTGGTGTGTAATTTTCTGTTGTGTACAAAACATAAATTATTTATTGATTTCAAAATTAATGTGACTTTGAGTTGTTTTCAGGGTTTTGTGTGTTTGTGTGCTTTAAAATAGTGGTGCAGTGAATATTATTGCATATGGGGGAGGGAGGGCATTACTATGGAATATTTTTTATAATCATGGAAAATGTTAATAAAAATTAAGAAAAAAAAATAAAAATATAGTATTTATTTAATTAAAGTTTTAATGAGTTGGAATCCCACATTTTTCTATGTTCCTTTTAAATTGTACTTTGGGGCATTTACTCTAGGAAAATGGTCACACATGTTCACAGAAAATCTTGGACATGAATGTTCATAGCAGTACAGATGGGGTGTCTATGAACAAAGACTGAATGAAAAATTATTTGTGGCATGTCAGTATCATGGAATTCCACAATAGAAGGTCCAATAATTGATGAACTTTTAATAAAGGTCAAGGAAATCAGGCTGAGTGACAGTAAAGTAATTCCATAAGTTATATACAGTAGGATTCTATTAACATCAATGAAAACAATTAATTGTAGGTAATGAAAATTAAATAATAATTGGCTTAAGGACAAATTGGACAATGAGTAACTGTTAGAAAAAGGACAATGAATGAGTTCTGATGGTTAAAGAAATAATTCTGCCTTACTTTATCAGATGTCCATATCCTGGATATGATAATGGATTAACAAGACGTTTCCATTGCAAGAATGGAGATAAAGGGACACCTGGTGTCTCTGCACTCTGATTATTATTATTATTATTATTATTATTATTATTATAGACAAGGCATCCTATAGGCCAGGCTTGCCTGAAACTCATTATACATTTGAAGATGACCTTAGGCTCCTGATTCTCCTGCCTCCATATCCCAAGTGCTGAGATTACAGGAAAGCATCACCCTACCCAATTTCAACAGTGTTAGGAATCTAGCTCAGGGTTTCCTTCATGTTAGTCAAGAGCTCTTAACTGAGCTGCATCACCAGCTGGTTTGAACTGTTTCTTAATTTTATTATGCCAAGGCAAAATATCAAATTATTAAAATATGTGTAATAGCTAGTGTCTCGTTTACCAACTTGTAGAGAGCAGTGTTCATATTTTGCAATTAAATGAAGGATTAGAACCATGTGGGAATCACATAATAGCAATTGTCTGGAAAGCAAGTTATGTATGTCATTTTCTGATTTATAATTCACCATTTAAAAAGTTCATAAATTTATGTTATGGAAGGAACTGGATGAACTCAGAGATAAACCTATGTTTTATTTTATTGTTTATATTGGCTAAGGGTTATTTATCTGTTTAATTTTATTGGGGAAATATTGTAAACTGGCCATATTTCCATAAGAGTATTTTATGTTCAATCTCACTGCCTTATTCCACTAAGTGAACCCTTCAGGGGCATATCAGTAGTCAGTGTGGGGTCATGATTGTACCAGTCCATTCCTGTGGGGAGTACAATGTCTCACAATACATTTTCTCACCTGTGGCTATTAGTTTTTCTGTCTCCTCTTTGGCAATGTGTTAGAAGTATACGTTAGTACTGAGCTCTCTACAGCTTCTTATTTTCTTTGATGTGCTTTGGGTTTCATCAGTACCTACTGCCATCTCCCTGAAAAAAGTTATCTTGATAACCATGAGATTAGTACTTATATTTAATATTTCAACCAATTAGATGACCAATTCATTCAAGAGCAAAATAAATAAATAAATCATGTTTGTTGAAAAATACAAAGAAATTTACTTAATTTAGGAAGCATGTCTCCTTTCATCAACTGATCTTCCATTATTCATAATCCTTCTCTTCCACTTCTAATCTAGGGAAAGGATACACCTAGCTAGGATACCTGAGGTGATAAAATACCTAATAGTGGGCTGAAGAGATGGCTTAGCAGCTAAAGCATTTGCTTGCAAACAATACCAATCTGGGTTCAATTCTCCAGTACCTACCTAAAGCCAGATGCACATACTAGAGTATGCATCTGGACTTTGTTTGCACTAGCAGGATGCCCTGGCATTCCTATTCTCTCTCGGTCTTTCATCTATCTCTCTATCTCTCTCTCTCGCTCTCGCTCTTTCCCTCGCTCTCTCTCTGCTTGTAAATAATTAAATAAGCTTAAAAATTCCTAAAAATAAATTCTAGAACTGTCATTGTACTTTGGAAGTTCAAACCACTTTAAATTTTAAGAACATAATTAAATAATTTATTGGTAGTTATTTTTTATTTAGTTTTTGAAAATAACATCAGTGATTTTATGACAGTTTTAGAGCCACTTTGGTGTCATAATAACTTTGAGATAACAGTGCAAAAATTTCTTATGTGGCCCCTACCACCATGTGTGTATAGGTTCTTCCTCACTAAGATTTGCATTAGAGGAGTATATTTAATTCAACTATGGATCTATGGTGACATATCATCCTCAGTCAATGTCTACAGGTTACATTGGGAAACATTACTGTATTTACTCATGATATGATTTGAATAAGTTCAAAATGATCTGTAGTTCCCATACTCAAACATACAAAATGTTTTTACTGTGTGTAATTTCTGTGTGTCTGTTTATTCATTTCTTATCCCCAGGGCCCTAGCCAACCATTGATCTTTTTTAGTTCTATTTAACTCATTTTGTTCCAGAATGTTATGTACTGTTATTTGAGTCAATAATAAGAAGCCCTTTCAGCCTGGATTCTTTCTCATATCATATGTATTCAACATTCCCTCATTTATTTTCATGGTTTGAAAGCTCATTTCTATTTAGTACTGAGAAGGTTCCAAGGTTCCATTATTTAAATAATACACTAGAGAGCTGTTTGCTTTTAATTCATCCTCCTGTTGAAGGATGACTTGATTTTTGATTGCTTCCCAAGTTGAGTGATTATTCAAAATGCTACTGTGAGTATCTTACAGGAGATTTTTATGTAGACACATATGAATAATTTTGGACTGTCTCTCTCCTTTTTTGGGGGGATTTACTATCATGAGAAGAGGATATGAACTTTGACAGTTTACCAAATAACATGAAATTTTATTATTATAATGCTTAATTTTATGAAATAAAATTTCATTATTACATAGAAAAATACAGTCAGTAATGATAAAGAGACTGTTATGTAGTAATTGCTTTCTTATATATAACTGCCTTAATTTATAAAATAAGTCACAAAATTATTAAGATATTATTTGTGATAAGAGATATTTGTGAAAGCTTCTATAGGTATAGTATACCATGGAAAGATTTGTGATTTCTGGGCATTGTATACTTTTAATATTATTTGAACATTTTCCCTTTTGATAAATTTTTATGATAGAATTCATATGCAACTAAACTTAATACCCTATAAGATATTCACATAGGATACCTAAATATTATTTTTTTTTTATTTTATCTTTATTTATTTGAGAGTGAAAGTGAAAGAGAGAGAGAAAAAGGAAGAGAGAGAGAATGGGTGGACCAGGGCTTCCAGCCACTGCAAACGAAATCCAGAAGCATGCGCCCCCTTGTGCATCTCGCTAACGTGGGTCCTGGGGAATTGAGCCTCGAACTGGGGTGCTTAGGCTTCACAGGCAAGTGCTTAATCGCTAAGACATCTCTCCATCCCCACCTAAATTATTTTATGGATCCTCTGTACTACATGGTTTGAACATATACCCCAAATGTCCTATACTAGAAAGTTAATTCTCAATGCAATATTGTCAGTGTCCAGACAGAGAAACTTTCAGTGCTGTTTAGGACATGAAGGCTCTACTCTCCTGAATGGATTTATATATTGTGGGGAGAGTGAATTTGTTTTAAAAGTAATACATTTGTCTTCCTCTCTTCCTTCCTCTCTCTCTTTCTCTTTTTCTCCTCTATCTTTCCCTGTCATTCCTCCATCTTGTAATGACACACTACCTTTAACTACCAACACCATACTATTACACTTCACAGACAACAAAATTATGAAGCAAGTAAATTCATATCCATTGTAAATTGTATAGCTTATGGATTCTACAACTGTAGCATAACCTGACTATTATGAAAGAGGGTCTGTGATTTCGAGACCTCTGGGTGACATAATGTGTAGTACATTTTGAGGATTCCAATTGTTCTTATCCATATTTCTATTCTAATTTTAGTTTTGGTGTAAAAGAATAATATGTATGTATATCAAATTATTTTATAGAGCTTCCAGGGATAATACTTTGTATATTTTCTATGCTGTCATGGAACAACTCACTTAAAAGGTTTCACCAGCTTTTCTCCCCTGAACTAAATCTTATCTCATGTTACTTAATACTTTTTGCCAATATATAAAGCCTTCCCAGAAATATTTGGCAAAAAAATCTATACAAATTCAGTAAAAGTATAGAAAATGGACATATTTGGATTTATTTCAGGGAGGAAATAAGTGCAAAAATTGTAAAATGTGGGGGGGGGGGCAAGAAATGCACACAGTCTTGGCATTTATGAAAACTTTTCAACTTTCTGTAGTATTTGTAGTAAATTTAGCTTCTATTTAAGATGCCTGAAAACAAAACCTGAAGGAATTGACTACTACTTCATTTTAAAATGAGAAATAATTTTGAGATCAGTATGTGAACTTTAATAGACCGTTGTTAAGATGTCCGAAAGTGGTGGTAAGAAAATCAGATTTTAAAAATGATATTTAATTGCTTTATACTGCACCTTTTTCTTAGTCTCTATTTACCTTCTTTACATGTGAGTCTTGGGTAACATATTATGAGGAAGAAGGGACCATTTACTTCTTAAAATAATTATAATACCATTTGTTGGTTGGACCTGAAATAACTGAACTTGATATGAAATTAAAGGTATTTAATTTTATTTAAATTAAAGGTATTTAATTTAATAAAATGAAAGTTATTTCTTCTTGTAGACCCAACAAACCATTTTCAATTTACCTTCCCATCTGTCTTTCTGTCCACCTGTTAGCCTATCTTTCTATTATCTATTTATTATCTTTCTATCTATCATCCATCTCTCTATCTCTCCAATACCAACATCCTCTGTCCTTCCCTTCCAAATTCTCTCTGATCTGTGTACTCCATGCTTGATTTCTTTTCTATATCAGCATTACCCTCTCATACTACATACACTTTCTATCATTGTAATATAATTGCAATTACTACCAGATGGATTTGAATTATGTTTAGATTAAATAAACAACTTCTCCACCTTTGAAATTAAGTTTTGTAATAATGTATTAGCTTTATTTGATTCATAAGCTTGATCTTGAGAAAGAGAGTGGGAAGAATGGATATGTACTTTGATTAGCATCTTCAAAAATGTAGAAATCAATGTATTAAAGAATGTTTTGAGATAGTTCTCTTTGTATAAAGGAGAAGTTATACTGGAGGACTAAAAGACATGCACTACAAATAGACTAAATGATTTATAAAATCTTTCTACTTTTAAAATTATATGAACATCATTTTTTTCTGTTCTTAAGTAGCCTTATTTACTTTGTGGCCTCATTGAGAATATTTTAGGACATTTATATATTTTATATTCCATTTTTAGAGTCTTAAACATATTCATATAATGAATATAATGGCGTATAATTTTAGTTTCTGGTGGTTGTTACTAAAGTCAGATATCAATCATTGCTGTGTGAATTGTTAGCTTAATAGGAACATGTTTCCATCCCTGCAGGAAAAATAGAAGAAAGATTTAATTAAACATATATAGAGTTGTCACTTAGTTGACTGCTGCTTTTTCTTCATAAAAATAAGGTTGAAGCTTCATTCCGTCTACAATTTTTCCTTTGATGTGATTGAGGTCTTATTGAAAGTACAAAAAATACCAATTTTATAAAGTTATTGAAGTTAATAGAGAATATCACACTTACAAGCAAATAAAAATATTGAAAGTTTATTTCAACAATATATTTTAACCAATAGCAGAATTCTAAGTCTCCACTGAGTTTTACCTTTGCATTCTTATTCTATAAATACAATTTTATTTTGAGCATTTCCAACTTGTAACTAATACATTTATAAAATTTTCAACATCAAATATATAAAATAATTTTTAAAAGATGATTTATTTTTTTAATGTTGAGAGGATCAAAGGAATTGGTAGCCAGGAGAAATGAGAGCCTAACGATGAATGTATGAACAATCTCTCAGCTTTCACAGTAGAGCCCAGTGAAGGTTGAAGGTAGAAGGGTAAAGAAGACTTATGACTTAACCACACAGTAATTGTGATTTGAAAGGCAAATCAAAACTAACTGACTTAGTAGATGTGCAGCCTTCGGACTTTCCCAAAGCAACTGAAATCACATAGCCTATAAGATATGGAAAAATTCCTCAGGCAAAGCTCTAAAAGCTCTGATAAGAACACCATTCTTTTGAAGAAATAGCATTAAAGAGTGAAATCAATAATCAGCTGCCCACACTCTGATTTGAAAGGAGGAAAACAATAGAAAATAAACATCTTGGGAAACAACATGAAGCTGACCTCTGGACACACAGCTGCATCTCTGGTCTGTACAGTACTTGTGACATACTGACACACATGTCAGTGGGCTTCCAAACTTTCTTTGAGTAATTGCGTTGTGAACCCAGGCCATGACACTTAGTCCCAGGTCACTTGTCCTTGCTGTCATTAATTACTTTACCAGAGCACAGCTTATGAATACCTCAAATAAGATTTTTTTTTCCATTTCCTGATTAGTGCAAGCTTATACAGGACCAAGTGAATGAAAGGAAAATACTAATCACATAAATAAAATAATATACATTGGCACATTAGACAACATTTTTTTTTTTTTTTTTTTTTTAGGTAGGGTCTCATTCTAGTCCTGGCTGACCTGGAATGGAATTCACAATGGAGTCTCAGTTGGACATCGAACTTACAGCTATCCTCCTACCTCTGCATTCCTTATGCTGGGATTAAAGGTATGTGCCACCATGTCTGGTTTAGACAACTTTAAACATCTCCATGAGGTGTAAACTGTAATTTTATATTAACAGAAATGGAGAATGTCCACACACTTACACAAAAAGGTGTCTGTGTGTGCACTGGTGTGGGATGTCTATGTGGCAACAACAGCAGAAGAGGAATAGTCTTTATCTATACTTGATGAAATTTGGTTTAATTAATTAAATTTTCTTTAGTTATTTCCTACAGTTCAAACTCTCCTACTATAAGCACAGAACATTTCCATAAGATAGAGAAGAAAGTTAAAAATTACAGGAAAATTTTTTTAAGAAGTGCAAAATTTATGATTATGTTTCCCAGAACTTCACTGCTGACTTTCTGGAGTACCATGATATGGGTTTCTGAAGATGTGAAGAAAATCCTGAGTTCTCTTTGAATATTAAGTACTGCATAGGAGAAACGTATGCTTTGGAAAACATCACAAAAATTAGAGTAGAGAGTTATTCCACATTTATACTGGTGGAAAAATTAATACTTTTAAAATACTTCATGTGATGCAAAATGTGAAATAAAATTTTGATTACAGGTAATTCTACAAGACCACTTTCCAAAAATAAAAATGATTTCAACCAAGCTTAGATAGTTGCATACTTTTGAATATTCATTTCTATAAAAACAAGTATTTTAGCAGCACCCTGAGAGTCAGAAACAGCCAATATTACTTATGTGTGTATTTTTGTCAAAATACATGTTGTATTTAAATAAAGCAAGACTAAAATAACTTCTATCAATTCAAGAACACCTAATTAGTTTGTGCTGAGCCCTAAAAATAAGTCTAAAATGTTTTTAGAGGAAAAAAAAACTGTTTAATAAGTGAATGATAAACATCATATACATATACATATTAACTCAGCAATAGTGATTGGGTTCAACTTTTTCTCTGACATTTATGAACTTTATTTATGAGAGGGAGAGAGAGGGAAAAGAGAGAGAGAAAGCAGAGATTGATGATTTGGCAAACAAGGGCCTCTTTCCATTGGGAAAAACAGAAACAAAAACTCTACTTGCATGCACCACTTTATGCACACTGTTTTTGAGAGTACTGGGAAAGTCAAATCCGGGAGATAAGCTTGAACTGATGATCTATCTCTCTAGTACATTCTATGTACCTCCTCTATGTAGATAGATTTTCACAGTATTCCCTAGTTTTTCCTTAATTTCCATAAGGTAAGTCAATAATGCTATGCCTCATTATATTTCTAATATTAGTTTAGGTCATCTCTCTCTCTCTCCCTGTCTCTTTATTTCTGTGAAATTTTGTGAATTTTACTCATCTTTTTCAAAGAAGCAACTCAGTATTGTTCTTGATTTTCTCTATAACATTTATGTGGCATTTCATGCTGATTTTATAATATTCTTTATTATTCCATTGATTCTGCTTGTTTTTTGTTTAGTTGATTCTTCTTTCTTAAGTATCATGATGTTAAAGGTAAAATTGTTTACACATACTCTTGTCTCTTGTGTGTGTGTGTAATGTGGTGTGTGTGGGTGAGAGACGTACCCATGTGTACGTGGCCCTATGAGACTGCCTGCATTGGCCATTGCATCACTGTTCTGCCCAACTTTATTTGAGCTGAAACCTTTCCTATTATAAAATATATACTGTATAATGCCCAGAATATCAACTACCATAAACTGCTTTTTACCTGAAATTTTTTTTTAAATCACACATTTTACATTGTGGAAAATATACTTCTTTTAATTTAGTACAGAGAATATTTTAAATGAGATTATATTAATAATTATAAGTGAATTTATAACTCAACTGGTTAGAAGATAGTAAACTAAGAACTATAAATTCATGTGATAAGCAAACTGAGGAGAATTTTCTTTTTCTACTTTTTCAATTTGTCATAGTAATACTTTGTGCACAATACTCTTAGCCTAATGGGTAATGGAGTCCTTGGGGTTTAGGAAAGTCCTTGAACCCAAACCCTAGGTTTGCTTCTAATTTTAATTCAAAGAATTGAATAAAAGGACCAAGAGGGATAATAATTAAATTATTATATTTATTGAGGAATGCAGAGCCATGGAAAGACACCCATGTGATCAGCTATCCCACAGGATATCCATGGAAGGAGAGAAAGTTCAAAGAGCTCCTGCCATGTGGGGAGCTGGAGGGAATAAAGAGCCTTTTTCCAAGCCCAAGCCTAGCTGGGGGAAACTCACCAACATCTGGAACTTCCCAAGTGTTTAGGCAACTCAGAGAGCATGACCTCTCTTCACAAAAGTATTTATAACTTATGGGTTGTGGGACCTGCCTTTCTGCTCAGGTGACCCAGAGGGGAAGCTGGTTGGTTAGGGGTAGAGAGGCTGGTTCAGGAAGAGGCTAGACCTGAATCCAAGTTCTGGGGGCTGAACTTGACCAACCATAATGTTTCCTAAGAAGGGTCTCACTCCCAAGAGGGGCCCAGGTTGTTTGTGGAAAAGCAGGTCTAGGAAACTAAGCAAGAGATAGGAAGCCAGATCATCTTTGATTTCTAGCAAGTAGGGACTTTCTTGTCTTTTTTACTTTCAGGGACCTCCAGTCACCCTAACTGCCTATTCCCTCTCATGATTGGTTAATATTTTTGTTTATTAATATATTTTTCATCCAAGTACATAACATAAGGCATATATGACCAAAAAGCCTTATTCATGGAAGTGCTAAGATAAGATATAAAGGGAATAGAAAGGAAGGGAAGGAGTACTTAATAGGATGGTATTGTATATATGTAAGTAGAAAACATTAACAATAATCCTTTTTCAAAGGAATAGATTTTTGCTTTTGTATTTTGTACCTTGTCATTCAATATAGTATCTAATATTTATTAATTATAAAAATGCGTGCATATGTGATTTGATATGTGTAGTATTGCATTATATTTTATCTTTGTCATATAGTACAGTTTACAGTAGAGTTAAGGAGAGCTATGTACCATTAATTTAATAAATGTTAAGAAAAAATAGCAATACTGGCTTCAAAAATCTTAATGTGTTTCATCACTTATAATATTTTGTTTATTATCTAAATTTAACACAGATTATTGAAATTCTTAGGATATTAATAAGGTTTCATCTAATAATCTGTTAAAAGTTTTGCTTTTTGTGTGGTGTATGACACATATTGGGTATGACATAATGAGTTAAATTGGGCAACACTTCATCCATGCCTTTCAGCTATTCTATGAAACTGTCAGTTCTACTTTGATAATGAAATTTGATAATCAAAATTGTATTGAGAATTCAAATTAATGGTGGGTAAATGGCTCAATGGGTAAAAGGGCTTGCTGTGCAATCCTTTGAATCTGAGTTCAGATCCCTAGAGCCCACATAAAACCAGGCATAGGGGAAAGTGTCTGCAATCCCGTCACTCCTTAGATGAAAGCCAAGTTGTACATGGAGATTTTCAGAAACTAGCCTGTTTTAAATGGCGATAAATAACAAGAGATTCTGCCAAGACATGGTGAAGAGTAGACCAGCACCTGAAATTTTCCTCTGACCTTCATGGTTAAGGTGTTTGGCTGTAAAGCCTAAGGGCTCAGGTTTGATTCCCTGTTACCCACATAAGCCAGATGCACAAGGTAGCATCTGGAGTCCAATTATAGTGGATAGACACCCTGGTGCATCCATTCTCTCTCTTTTTACTCTCTTCTTCTTTCCTTTCTCATCCTCTCTTTCTAAAATAAATAAATAAATATTTTTTTTAATGAGAAGAAATGTGTTCCCTGGATAAAACAATTTTATGATTCATTCATAATAAAATGTGATGAGTTCATATGTGCTTTATCTCTAAAATATTGTTGTTTCACATTTTATATGTTTTTCAGTATACATGTACATGATAATGAATAAGAACTATCCAGGAAGTAGCATACCTTGACAAGTGATTCTTGAAATTGTTTACAGATATACCTCATTGATATCTTTTCAAAGATAGCTCTGTAGAAGCCATGCCATAGTCATGCTCATTTATTCCATTTGTTTATTCCCACTCACTTGTGTTCTCGGGTCTTTCTCCTATATGTTGGAGTCATTGACTGAAAATTTAAGTGCATAGATTGTCTTTATTCTAAATGCTTACAAATGCTTACATAGTAACCTTTACTATGTTATGGGTAAAATCAAATGTGTCAATAAGTTTACATTTTAAAAAGTTTTGAACATAGAAAAATATACATAAAAATGCATATTGTATCTAAGGAAGCTGTCAATTAACTATGGAGATGTTAAAAGAAACAAGTTGGGTACATTTAACAAAGGAGTCAACTTAATTAAATAAAGCCTAACAAACTGTACCTGAGAAATTTAAAAAAAATGTATATTTTATAGCTGACGAATTCAAAATAAAAATTCAGTAAATATATAGTCAAATTAAATAGTACTTAACTGGATGCAATTAACATATAAATTTTTAAAGAGAATGCATATTTTTCTTAAGGTCAAATAAATATTCTTCAAGATAGACCATGCTCTCACAAAAACATACATTCACAATATAAAATTATAGAATATATTCTATGTGGTCTCAGTCTAAAATGGAGTTCAAATAAAACAAAAACTTAGAAATCAGTGGATAATATATATTGATCTAATATCTGTTCTTAATGACATACAAGCCAAAGGAAATGTCTCAAGACAAATTAAGGACATATTTATGGCTAAATGATATTTGACATATAGTGTATTAAATTGTATGAGATGAAATGAAAGCAATGCTTACAGTGTAATTTGTAACATAACATGCATACATAAAAATGAAAGGTGATGTAAATAGATTGTCCCACAATTGCAAGTCTAGAAAACTAGGGAAAGAAGAACCATGTAGGATGAAAGAAATAAGTTGAAAAGATAAGCTTTAGTAAACATAAGAAAGTTAAAATCAGGGCCCTTGGTCTGGGTTCCCTGCAAGGATGGTGTGTGTAGGTGGGCACAGGAGTGTGGTGTGAGTATACTAGACCCTTGTCTCTAGGATCCTCCAAGCTCCTCTCATTTCCCTGGTCCTGGTTTGAGGAGGGCTGCTGCCTGAGTGAACTGTGTAATCAGGCCTTTTGCTCTGTATCTTGAATGGCCACTGGGTACCACCATTCCTCTTCACCTGAGATAGAGGGTGCACAAGTGAAAGGACAAAAACTTGCTTTCTCCTCAATAAAATAGTCTCCCTAAAGAGAGTGGACAATAACACAATAAAAGCCAACAAAAGTCAAAACACTGTGGGATCTCCACTAAGAATGCCTACTCCTATAATGGAAGTGTCCAATGAAATCATAGAGAAAAGAACAGAAATTCATTCCTAAAATGAAAACACAACAACCAATAAGACCCTGATTTAGAAAAAAATCACTGAGTGGGAAGAAATCTATCAAAGAACCAATAATTACATCAATGAAATTGAACAGAATTGTATCCTAGAGCATTTATCTTTTGACAGTAGATTTAACTTGAGGGAAGAAAACGTTAGAACCTTCAAAAGAGATATGTATAAATTGAAGGTGAGTGAAGTAGTGGAAGATCTCAACACACAGTTGATTAAGCTTAATAAAGAGTTGATCAAATGCAAGAATGAATTCCAGGAAGCATCAAGAAAATCAGAACTTGATTTGAAATAATCCCTCCAAAAAAGAGATGGACATGATGTAAAACCTTCATTGAAGAACTGAAACCAATTTTTCTTAAACTTTTCTGCATAAACAGAAACCAGAGAATCTTCCTTGACTCCTTTTATTAAGTGAGCATCACCCTAATACCAAAACTGACAGAGATGCAGCAAGGAAAGAAAATTGTAGGCCTATAACCCTAAAGAACTTAGATGCAAAGATCCTGAACATAATTCTTGCAAACCAAATTCAACATCACATCAAAAGCATTATCCACCCTGATTAAGTAAGCTTCATCCCAGGTATGCAAGGATGGTTTAATATATGGAAATGGAACAACATAATATACCACAAAAAAAATTAACCACAAGAACCACATGATCATCTCAATTGATGCAGAGAATGCTTTTAACAAAATATAACACCACTTCTTGAACAAAACACTGGAAAGAGTAGGCATGGAAGTTTATATCCCAATGCAATAAAAGCTATATATAAAGCTCCTAAAGTACAAATATATAATATTTAATGGGGAAAAACTCAAGGAGTTCCCACTGACATCAGGCATAAGACAGTTTTGTCCACTCTCATCATTCCTCTTCAACATAGTAATGGAAGTACTAGCCCAAGCAATAAGACAGGAGAAAGAAATAAAAGGGATTCAAATTTGAAAGGAAGAAGTCAAGTTAACTCTATATGCAGATACATGATTCTATAAATAAGTGACCCAAAAAAAACCCCATAGCAAAACTTCTAAAGGTGACAAATTACTTCACCAAAGTGGCAGGGTACAAGATCAATGCACAAAAATCAATAGTTTGTCTATTTGCAAAGGATAAATAAACAAAGAAATAAATCAGTGAGGCTGTCCCTCTTTCAACAGCAACAAAAAATAATTAAATAATACCTTGAAATAACACTAACCAAGAATGTGAAAGACCTATATAATAAAATAAATTGAGGAGGATTGAGAAGATGGAAGATCTACCATGATCCTGGATAGGTAGAGTTAATATTGTGAATATGGCTGTACTACCAAAAGTAGATTTACAGCAATACCAATAAAAATACCAGCATCACTCTTCACAGATTGAAAGAAATGAATTCAACATCCATATGGAAAGGCAAAAGGCCTTAAATATCCAAACATGTCCTCAGGAAAAAAAAAAAAAAAAAAAAAAAAAACCCTCTGGCAGTATCACCATACCCAGTCTAAAGCTATAGTAACAGGAACAGCCTGGTACTAAAATAAAATCAGAAACATAGATCAATGCAGCAAAATTGAAGACACAGATTTTAGGTCAAATAACTACAGCTACTTGACCTTTGACAAAGGTGCCTATAATGTATATTGGAGAAAAGATAGCATCTTCAACAAATGGTTTTGGACCAATTGGATGACCAAATGTAGCAAAATTAAATTAGACCTACTCATTTCTCCATACACAAAAATCAAGTCTAAATGAATTAAAGACCTCAATATAAGACCTGAAACTCTTAACCTACTAGAAGAAAAACATAGGAGGCTATCTCTGATGGTGGCCAGCTCTGGAGCATGACACTGATGGGACACCATTCAGCAGAGCTGCCACATCCAAGACTTTTTTTTGGCAGGGTCAAGTCTTTCAGTGACCTCCTGGAGTGTCTGTTGTCTGACAGTTTGCACTATTGCTATCTTTTCCTTGAAATTTTTGGAATTATTATAAGTTTATTACTACTTATTTTGCTTTCATTTTCCCTTTCCCCAGTAGTAATAGGGGAATCCTATTCAGATGTGTTTAGACAGTCAGCAATGACTAAACAGAAATTTCTGAGGCTGCAATGTTTAAACAAGTAAACAGATTATGGATCCTAAAAGTACAACTAAATTGAATTTACAAAGTTTCCCAACACCACAAATGTATATTTCACCTAATGACACATGTTTCTCACAATGCTATGTCTATGCCTTACTAATTGTTCCCAAGAAACATTACTTACAAGAGAATTATTGTTGTCTAGATGATTACATGAATTATGGGCACATTTCCTGAATATAAAGATGACTTACTAGAAAAGGAGCCTGAAATGCTAAAGAGCAAAAGTAAACATCTTTCAAATAATTGGATTGAGCCCACACAAGGAAGTCAAACAATATGTAACTTTCAGAATTAACAGGAGAGTTTGGTGAGCTCCTAAAGGAATGACGTCAATGTAAAACACTAGTTGGATAGTTCAACCTTTACTACATACAGATGCATACATTAATGGAGTAAGGATGGTCTGGAAAGATGGGAAAATAATTAAATATCAAAATCTTCCTTTCATGGAGAGACTTGAAAAGTCAGGACCAAACTTTAAAATGGAGCAACAAAGAAAGTTCACAGATTGGCTAGGAAGATGTCTTAGTGGTTAAGGCATTTGCCTCTGAAGCCAAAGGACACATGTTCAATTCCACAGAACCCATGTAAGCCAGATGCACAAAAGGCACATATATCTCAAGTTCGTTTGCAGTGGCTAGAGGCCCTGGCATGCCCATTCTCTCTCTGTCTGTCTTCTCTATCTCTCTCTGCTTGCAAATAAATCAATGAAATTTATTTAAAAAAAAAGAGAAATGTCATAGAGAGACAATTAAATCAGTACTGGATTAGAAATAGAGAAACATACTGTTATTCAGGCTGCAAGATAATATTATATAGAGAATGGCTAACACTGCCCTTTCTGAGGTGAAAAATTTCTATCACTTTATACCTGAAAGAGCTACCTTCAAGTCCTCTAGGCTAGTTTCCATGAGCCTGGGTAAATAACCAGCTTGTAATTTTTGACTTTCTTGTTTAAGATGTTATCAGAATATCTATGGGGCAAGAGGTTCATGAGTTAATTAGCAGCAGGGGAAACCAAGGGAAAAGATTAATATTGTGCAATATTTCTTAGAGAATAGAAGAAGCTACATGAATAAGTTGCTATATCTTGCTTGCAAAAAATAATGTATATAATAGTATAAATAAAGAAGCAGAGTTTTGTTCTACACCCAGTATGCTTCACCTGAACCACTAGTCCAAATCATTTCCTCACAACACCAGTTCCACACATCCCCTTCAAGTTCTACAACCCTGCTTAGGCATCTCTCCATGATATAGGACTGGGAAAAAAACTTCCTTTACAAAACTCCAGTAGCCCAGGAAATTATGCTAGTACTCAACCAATGGGATCTCTCATGAAGCTAAAAAGCTTTTACACAGACAAACATAACATAAGCAGAGCCAATAGACTACCCATTGAATGGGAGGAAATCTTCACTAGCTATACCACTGACAAGCCTATTATCTAGACTCTACAATGAACCCCAAAAACTAAGCAATAAAAATCAAACCACCTACTCCAAAATTGGGGCAGAGAATTGAATAGGATGTTCTCAGAGGAAGAATTACAAATGGATAACACACACTTAAGAAAATGTTCAACATCCCCAACCAGTTTGGAAATGCAAATTAAAGTTATGAATTCCACCTTACCCCAGTAAGGATAGCAAACATTAAAAAAATCAAATGAAAATAAGTGTTGGTGAGGATGTGGGGAAATAGGAACACTAATTCACTGTTGGTGGGAATGTTAGCTGGTAAAACCACTGTGAAATCTCTATGGTGACTCCTGATAAGGGTGAATATAAAGTTGACAGCAGACCCTCTAATTCACTTTCTGGGCATTTTCCATAAAAGCTCCACATCTCAGTTCAGAGATATTTGCTCAAACTCCACATCTCAGTTCACAGACATTTGCTCAACCTTGTTTATAGCTGCTCAATTAATAATTGTTAAGAACTGGAATCATCCCAGGTATCCATCATTGGATGAATGGATAACCAAAATGTCATATATCTACATGATGGAATCCTACTTATCCATAAGAAAAATGACACAATGAAGTTTGTAAAGAAATGGTTGAACTTGCAGCAGATCATTCTAAGTGAACTCACACAATCACAGAAAAACAATGTCACATGGTCTCACTCATCTTCAGTTCCTAACCTAGATCAGCCTGAGTTTCTGACATATCTAAATGGCATCTCAAGGCTTGGACAATAGGGAGGTAGGGCTTGAGGGAAGGGGAGGAGTGGGGGGAACACAAAACAGAACCCAAATTGAACTACTATCATAGAATCCTATATCCTGGAAGTTAGACTAAAAGGTGGAACCCTCAAGAGAACCTTAGGGGGAGCACCTGAATTGAAGGGTCTTAGAGAGGCTGAGAAAAGAAAAAACCTTAAATTTGTCCTATTAATCTTTCTTCACTGTCTTTATTTTTTTTTTTTCTCCCCTTGGCCTTGTCCTGTAATTCCCTGTACTAGGATGTAGTTTACATCCACAATGAGCTGTTGCTCAGAGAGATATACTAGATCTTCCAAAATAAACAAGACAGAGTACTTGATTACTCACCAGAAGTTATTGGTAAGACCCTACTGCTGAAAACACTATATGCTCTTGGCATGTATCATACAGAGATCTGGTTGGAATCTGGAAGAGATCCAGTCCCCATAATATTAGCTCATCTAGGTCTTGGTGGCACTATATGAATTGCCAGGGGATTGTGGCCAACATATGTCTGAGCAAATCAAAGTCTAAGCAACTCAGATGCAAACTACCTGGCATGATGCTCACACAAGTGTAATAGTGACACACAGCCATGGTGGTTAACCAATTGCTCTTTGACTGGCTAACAAATCAGCTCAGTGGAAAGGAAACCATATCTGGAACTTGAAAACAAGTCAGAATCATAGCCAGATAAAGGTTCTGCTTCCTATTTTCAAGCTCCCACTAATCTTGGGCTATAAGAAGGTCTATACCCTTTAAAATCTTTCTAAATTAATAATGGTTATCCCACTTAACTGGTGCTGACTTCACTCTCCATTGGAAATCTGCTTTTCTTTTTCAGATGAGAGCTAGGCTTGGAAAGATAAATGACCCAGTGTCCTACACCCCAGCCCCAGCTGAAACCACAGAGAAATTGTGGAAATGAGCAAGAATGCTGCTGTCTTAGTGAATCTGATATTAGCACAAGGGTGAAGGATATAAATAATGAGGATATACAACAGCTACCAAAGGAAAGTCCAGAGGCTCCTAAATGTCTGTCACTGAAGTAGAGTTAAAATGCTCCTGGAGTGGCTTAGGGTAATTTGGGAAAGAGGAGGTATACAATTATAAAAGCCACAAGTTGGGATATTTTGCACAGAGACATTGCCTCTCACTATAATTGACTTCTGCCCACGTAATGCCTCCAATCCCCATGGGGTTGACCTGCATTTCCAACGTGGAAGGCTTCCTCAGAAAAGGGGCCAAGAAAAAAAAAAAAAAAAAGAAAGAAAAGGGGCCAAGAAGAGATAAAGGATGATACCAGAATCTGTTGTGTACATACTAAATATGTCCATATCTAATAAAAAATAAATTTAAAAAATTAAATTCAAAAAGTTAAAATCAGGAAAATGAACTAGCAATGATCTAAAAATTAGAAAATTGGAAATTTTCATAATCTTTCCAATGTAATTAAGAAATAAAGGGAAAGACTCATAAATGTCTAAAAATATTGTGAAATTGTACTTGATCTCATTAGCCTTAGAACTATAATATAATAGAAATAAAATATGATCACTACACCATCACTTATGTAAAAATGATATCAATAATCATAGAAGGAAGAACATATCCTTAGTCATTCAGAAGCACATTTGTTACAGTAAATTATAGCTTCAACTTAGCATATTATTTCCATAAATAAAATAACTTCTCCAAAATAAAATCAATTAAAATGAATATATATATATATGTGTGTGTGTATGTGTGTGTGTGTGTGTGTTTGTGTGTGTGTGTGTGTGATATATTGTATAGTAGAGATACTCAAATATTATTGTTAATCATATAAAAAGAATACATAATAAAACAAACATAGTGACAGCAAATGATTTCCCAAAAAACTTTTAGAGAACCTAGCACCCATTCAAGCAACAGCAACATTTCAGCCAACCAGTAAGACAGAATCATTTCCTCATCATGAAGAAATTGTACTCACAATTTTTCACTGTTCTATAAACTGCTGGAGTTAATGTCTTGGATTTAACTTAGTAGAATGTATATTGTGGGAGGACAACTTCCTACCACACACTTTCATCCCAAGTCATCTATCCATATATGTAAATAAAAGTTCCATGAGATAGAGAAAATTGAGGTATTCAAGAGAAGGAATTATAAAAATGATGGTGTAAGTCTTGTGACGTGTACCTAATGATTTATAAAATATAGTAAACTTCTGATACAAGATGATGAGCTTTGTAACAGAAACCTTCTCTGAATCCTTCAGATCAGATTCAATGGCAGTATAAGACTTTAAGAGTTAAGAGGTGATGGTGGTTGGTAGGTTATATTTGTGCTCCCATGTGTTGAGAGCACATGAAGTTAACATTTTCCCAAGAAGCCAGGGATAAATGTGAGTTCAAACCATAGAATATAAAGGAATTTTGTGAATAAGAACAGAAAGCAGTAAAAAGTAATTTAGGAAGCCCATCAATAAAATGATGGAAACCCCTGAAGCTGTCTCATGGTCATATGAGATTGAGAGCAAGCAGTAATGCTCCCCTCCCATCTTGAAGATATTTTCCCTTGCCAAGTCTCACAAATCTCAGTTTAATTGAGTTTGTAGTATTTCAGCCAAAGGCTTCAAAGTAAATCAAGTTTTAAAAGAGAAAGTCAATTACATTATTCGTATACTGAACTTTTGGATGAAGCACATGCCCACAGTAAGAATGCAAGTTCAGGTTTCAACCTTTACCCTCCTAATTGCTGCCATAAAGTCTGGGAGTGTAAAGTTAAGTCCAAAATCCCAGTGATAACACAGGAAGATTTCCCTCTGTCCTACCCATCTCCCTAAATTCAGCAAGCAAATTGAAATAACATATATGCAACCACTGAGTAAATTGGAAAATGAATGCTTTTAAAAGTTTATAAAATATATTTTTATACACTACCAAAGTAGTATTTTGGGAACTTTTTACAAGACAATATAGAAAAACGTTGTATGATTTCTTCTCTTAAGAAATAAAAGGAAGCTTTCAATTCATATAGAGATATTTTCTTTTAATAATATTTAATTGACAGGAAAATTTATTATATGACAATTTTCTGAAGATTGGTATCTTTAGTTGATAAGAAAAGCAAAATATAACAAAGAGCTATGTAGCAAAGAAAATTTGAATATTTAAATTATCAGATATGGAATTAGAAGGGTACTTGGGTAATTGGAAATGCATAAGCAAAAGCACTGAGGTTAGAGGTGAGTATGATTTATCTCTAGAGCAATGGGGAACTTAGTAGATATGGGAGACAGTAATAAAAATCAATTAAGAAAATATACATACTACTATTCACATAAGCTAAAAAGTGAGCTTAAAGAATCAAGAAATATTTAGTTTTAAGAAAAGTAGAAGGTTCATATATATGGTATAGTATGTGTGGATGTTTGTGAACTGGAGATGCCCAGTGGTTAAAGCTGCTTTCTTGCAAAGCTCACTGGTCTGGGTTCTCTTTCTCAGTACCCATGTACAGCCAGATGCACATAGAAACACATCTACTGGGAATTCATTTTCAGTGGCTGGAGGCCCTTATGTGCACATTCTTCCTTTTCTTTCATTTCTCTTTCTCTTTCTTTCTCTCTCTGTTTCTCTCTCCTTCATGTTTTTTTTTTCCTCAAAGAAATAAAGTATTTTTAAAAGGTAGAAGGCTGTGATAGATGCTGCATTGTGAATTCCTAAAACATTATGCTCACTGAAAATTATATTGCTCCATTCATATAAATTATGGAGGAGTGATGCGTCTCTACAGTCAGAAAATGATTAGTGACTTTCAGTAGTTAGGAAAGGTAAAGTGGAAATGCTTAATGGCTGTGGGGTGTTCTGTGTTCCTATGTGTAGGAAGAAAAGTGAGATGGTTATGGCAAAACATTATAAGTACTCTAATGCTACTGAGCTGCTCACTTTAAATGGATAATGTTATGCTAAATGTACTTCACCTTAGTAAAAATATATCTTAAAAAGCTAGTATAGAAATAGTTTCCAAAGAGGATCATGAATAATGTCATAGTAGAGTATTAATAGCAACTAACCCTTCTGTGCTTCTTGCCAAAAATGTCTAAGAAATGTTCCCATAAACATGGCATAGTTAGTAATTTCTAGCTGCTTAATTGTAAATACTATGTGTCAGTAACCAGTGTCTTATTTTACATACTAAATTATATATCAATAGTAAATATTTATTTATAGAAATTTATTAAATATTTTAGTTAGTACATTGTGCATTGTATATGTATAACTATATCAGGCACTATAATTTTATTCATTAAACCAATGCCATTTAATCCACTGTGTTTTAGACACAAGTGTAGGTATGAAGGATGAAGGCAGACCTAATACCACTTCTCAGCAGGATTTCTGCTTGTTGAGGGAAGCACTTTTCCATTTAATATATAGGGAAAGGATATTGAAGTGTAAATTAAGATACACCTTGTAGCAAGTGTATATCCTCATTCTGTCAAACACTAAGCAGTGGATCAACTGATCAATCCCACTAAAATTGGTGCAGAGCTTAGCCATGGAGGACAATAGTCTTGAAATGAAGGCTGGTGATGATTCTACACAGAGTCAACACAAAAAGCCACACAAAAAAGGAGGAAGAAACTGAATATGACTAGTAAGTCTAGAGTTAAAAGGTACAACACAAGGCGTCTGGACTACAGATGTATTATTCAGGGATCTCTAGAGGAACAGAACCAATCTAATGAACTGTATTAAAAAGAAATTTATTAGACTAGTTTATAGCAGTCTAACCATAGCAGTTTGCAGGTCTGTGAGTCAAGGAACCTGGTAGCTGCTCAGTCCATGATACTGGATGACTCAGTAGTCCCAGTTGGATGCTGTAGGCCCAGAGGCTTCCTGAAAAGCTGCTGATCATTAGTGTACATTGGTCTTCAGTCTGAGCTGGTCTCCATCCAAGCTGGTCTTCATTCCACACTGGTCTTCAGTCCATGCGGGAATGCAGCAAGCAGCACTACAGACAGGTTAAAGAAAGGTTAAAAAAAGGGTTTCTCTGCCCTTCCCCCTCTCCCCCGCCCTCAGGAGCATTTTTAAATAAAACCTCTCTCCCAAAGAGGGTGCCTACTCTGGGAGAAGTGCTCACCCTGGGGGAAGGACTTCCTCCTTCAGTTAATCCTTCCTGGAAGCAACTTCAGAGACACTCTCAAGAGGAATATCTGTGGATTCATAAACACATCAAATTGACAACAAAACTTAACCATCACAACAGGCAATAAAAATCCTCAGAAACAGAAAGACATTGTATAACTCTTCCACTGATATGAAGTGATTTCAGCCCATACTTATTACTTTATCATTAATCCTGAGTTTGTTTTTATCTAACTGGATATGAGGAATTATTTCCTTGTCTCTATATCCATTATATTTCTTGCTCTCTGTTTCTGGATAACTCTGAATCCTCCCAATCAATTGCTGCAGACTTTACCTGTACAAACTGCATATAGCCTTGCTATGTCATAGTAGAGTCTTCCTCGTGGATGGGTTCATGAGACCACATTCAACCATATGCATTTCATTGCAAGGATACTAGTCATTATCTGTACATACATCAGCTTTGTCTATTTTGTCATTAACTTCTACTCTCTGTTTCTATATATGCCTTTCCAATTAAACATTGAGTCTTCTGACACTAGGAATATGACTACCTACTTTATTTTATATAACCAACCCTACAAAAGACTTGGCACAATTAAATGCTTGATAAATAGTTACAGGGTAGTAAATGAATGGATGTTGATTGTGTTGATTTATTTTTACTCTGTTAATTCAGTTCTAAGTCTTATTACATTATTTCACAAATCATTCCCAGACTACAAAATATCAAAATAGAAAAAATAACATGAAATTGTATTTCTAAACCTTTAAATGTACTATTCTGGCTTAAGAACACCACTGGGACAGTTTGTTGAAATGGTTCTGACACTAAGACTGCATATCTTAGGCACTAATGAAAGCAAATTGCTTTTTATCTTAGAAAGAGAATTGCTAGGGGATTCTGCTGAAGATATTTTCAGTTGCTAACTGCCACTTCATTTATTGCTTCTCCTCTTTACTAAAGGCTATTGTGTTCTCAGACTTTCTGAGGTAGAAGGATGGCTCCAATCTGCACCTGTCTGCAAATGTCTTTTGTGTGTGCCTTTAGTGCACAGAAGCTAGAGGAGAGGCGACAGCACTCCCCACACCAGCATTCTGGATTATGATCACCATATTCACTTTGAAGGTATTTTAATGCCTAAATTTTACTGAAATTTTATTGCTTGGCTTGCTTTAGTGTTGACATTTTCCTTAGGAAGTTTCATCATACCAGAATCTTAGCAGAACTGGGTTGGGGGTGGGAGGGTCTATGTGCACCACCGTTTTATTAAAAAAAAAAAAATCAACAAATCAAAAGAGAGTGAACAATGGGCAAGCAGATCTTTCTTTTACATTTTAAAAACTCCACATTTTAAAAACTTCTATTTCTTCTTTCTTCACCTACTATGTTCAAGCAATTGATTTTACTCACATTTTTTCTTCACATTTTTCATAATTTCCTATAATGTTTTGAAAAATATATTATTATTTTGAGTTATATACATTCATAACATGACAGATATTCTAGAGGTAAAGAGCAGGAGTGCATGCCTTTAACCCCAGCACTCAGGAGGCAGAGGCAGGAGGATCTCAATGAGTTTAAGGCCACCTGGACACTACATAGTTAGTTCCAGGTCAGCCTGGACCAGAGTGAAACCCTCCATACCTCAAAAAAAAAAAAAAAAAAAATCAAAAAACAAAAACAGGAAGAGAAGAGCAGTAATAATTTTATCTTTTGGTATGTCTTGGCCAATGAAGAACATTCTCAATTGAATTCACTGATTGTTACTTTTCTTCCATCCAAAGGAATAAAAAAGGTATAATAGGATCTCCAACTCTTTTATTCAGATAATATGGATTCAACAAAGCCAATCTTATAAAATTTTTTGAATTGAAGTAACACAGTACATGTAAACTCTTTGTGAATTATCTAACAGATATAAATGCTAACATGTTGGTTATTATTATTAGACTTTAGAAATTTCATTTCATGGAAATTTCTTAAGGCTAGGAATATTTATCAGTTTGTCCAATGTCTTTTCATTCTAAGAACAGTAGTAATTAACTCTACATACATCAGCTTTGTCTATTGGTCATATTAAATTATATATCAATACTAAATTTGTTTAATGATTAAATCAAGACAAAATTATTCATTCAAAGCCAATAGTCTACAACTGTTTAATGAATTGTGAGACACAAAGTATTAAGTGTGTGTATAAGTATAACATTCTAAATTTAATGCATCTACAAAAAATAAACTTTGAAGAAAAACTAGCTGTCTTAAGTCATTTACAGTGAAATTTATTAGTATATATTATTATGTGAATGAACTAAGATAATACTTCTTATGTACCTCAAAAGCAACTTTTCTGAGAAAGTATGTATGAGAATCATTTTCTATTAAATTCCTTATGTAAATTAAAAACCATGTAATCAGTCTGCTTATAACAATGGTCTCAGATTTCTTAATGTTTTAGCTTGCCTCTGCCCTGGACAGCAAAGGTCAATTTTGACAAGGAATGTTGAATATTCTGACTTTACATTAAGCTATGCTCTTTGCTTTATCTCCCTATTACCTGGTTGTACTCCTTTCACAGATCAAGGTGTGAATTGTAAGATATGCTGACCACCATTGAAAGAAATGGACATTAAGTGCAATAATTTTCCCACAAAAATATAAAAAGAAGCAGATGGGATCTGGGTGAAAATATCTATGAATAATGTGTTGTGTTCTAGATCAGCATTATTGAACCAATCCTGCCTTTAAATCACTTCCTTTGAGCAAATGTTTAAGAGAATTTTTGGTGTGAAAGTGCCTTTTCTCTTGCTCACATATTTTTATTTTTACTGTTCAATAACAGCACTGGATGAGTGCCTGTCAGCAGATGCAGCAGTTGTAGGAGCAGCAGCAGCAACAACAAAAGCAGTGAGTTTACTCTTGGTTTAAATCACTCCAAGAGTTAGTGTCTTTATTTCTGCCTCTGCTCTGCTCTGCTCTGCTTTGCTCTTCTCTGCTCTAATCTAATCTAATCTAATCTAATCTAATCTAATCTAATCTTTGGTAAATGATTCTGGTTCAATAGGGTAATTTATTATTGGCTAGTTGAACAAACAATACCAAAACTAGTAAGAATGTATATCAGGTTTAGAAAGAGATTCATGTGGATCCTTCCCAATGTTGATGAAATATGCATAATTGGATTTAGGGATTCCAGTGATCAGAGGTTAGGATGAAGAGTTAACGTAATGCCATCAGAACCAGTGAAATAAGAAACCTTCAAGCAGTCCATTTTATAGACAATGAATTTACAATAACTGAGTTTTGCACAAGCTAGACTGGGCCTGGTATTTTATTCCTTCTCTAAAGAGGACTTACAATTTTTGAAAAGACATTTCTTATTTGATTGTGGTTTTGCTAAAACTTTCAAAGTGATGTTTTGCTTTTGTAACAGTCTTTTAAAACCATCCATAGCTTTGAAAACGATTTGAACTTATAGATGTATTCTGTCACTTTCTTTAATTACAAATTACTTTTTACCAGATAGCCAGCTTTATACCAGCCGAGAGCACTATGACATGGGCATTTCCCATCATCAGTAATGTTTGTATCACTACTAAACATATATTTGTCAAATTTGAAGTACAGTGATTTCCTGGGGACAAATGCCTGCAAGATAAGAGGACTTTATTCCTTGTGGCCAAGAAGTCCCTATTTTTCAGTATTTGCTAACGTTGCTTTAAAGTATACCCTGCATGCTTCTTTTCTCTGCGATTATAATATACCATTGACGGCCGTTTGACTGATTGTCATCTTATAAAGTACTGAAGATGACTGGTTTCTGCTATCATTAGTTGTGATTGTTACATTTTATTATTTATTTGATTAACCCATTATTCTATTATTTTAAACTTATGGCTTCTTGAGCTTACTACCTTTTATTGCCTCAAAACAAAATTTCTTTGGAGAGAATAGTAACCAGAAGTTCAAAGTTCATGTGCGTGTTATCAGTGTATTTGTGATTGCTAAGGGCCAAAAAATCTACTTTTATATTTTAGGTCCATAATTTTAGTAAATATACTCAACCTGGAGAACTACATTCAAAAATCCATTGAGGAGTAATCACAGTATCATATGAACACAGGTGTGAATGGGTGATACATTGTTTTTGACAAAAAAATGTGCAGTGCTCTGTACTAAAAGACACCCACAGCCAAATTTCAGAGGAATAAATAAGAAAGAAAAGTGATCATTTCTGCCTAGAATGCTATAAAAGTTTTTCCCTAATATTAATAAAATAAGAATTTATAAACACTAAAATTTATAAACATAACAATTTATAAGATATAGAATGGCATATATTATTCATCTTATAATATCAACCACAAAGGGTTATTTACTTTATGTTATTATATTATGTCCTTAGTAGGCAAATAGTGACAGTATTGTTAGACAAGGAAGTGGTTAATTCCTACCCCATGAGATATTTCATCTCTTAAGTTAATGATACAATCTACAAAGTAGTATGTTCATTTTGATTCTAAAACATAAAATATATTGTAAAATTGACCTAAGATACTCCCTTACATAAATGTCAACATTGAACATCATAAAAATATCAGTCAGTATCTGTGAATTTCTACATTGATATATTCAATCCTTTAAATGAAAATTTTTCTTTGTCTATTATCATAAAGTTCTATTTTTATTTTTATTAAGATTGATGTTGTTAAGGTTTTTCCTTTCCCAAATTAGATACATTTTAGAAATAGTTTGAAATTGGAAATATAAGTCAAGAGCATTGAGGGATTTTAAAATGACATTCAGAATATTTAATTTCCTTCCATCTGATAATAATTTTGCATGTAAAAAATAACACAAAACTATGTCAATTTGAAATAACCACCCACACACCTTATGGAATTAAAATATTGTGTGGGCTTGAAATCATGAGTATGTTCTTTAAGCATGATCGCCAAAACCATATTTTTCTTAAAAAATATAATAATGACAGTTGTTGAACCAAATGATTTGATATTTTAACGTCAGAAACTTGCTCAATAGTCTCTGGATCTTGATTTATACTGTTAGCTAGAACATTTGGATTTCAAGGACATAAAGTCTCATGATAGTAAAATATAGTAACAGAAAATTTTAGAATGAAGATAGAACAGAAAGTCCACTAACATTTCTCATTTTCTATCCTAGCATTGAGGTTTTTTTTTTTTTTTTAAGTGCATGTTTTTGTTAAAGACAGAAGAGTTATGAAGTCCCTTAATTTCAAAAAGTACTTTCCTAGCATCTAAGAAATGTAAGAAACAGGATAGTCATTTTCAGGTTGCCTCTGAGAGCTATGTTTAATTCCTGAACAGACCTGGCAAACTAAAAGTTAGAGGAAAATCAAGCTTTACAGTGTCACACAGCTGATCAATATTTAAAGCAAGATAAGATGTGAATAGGGTTTTCTTTTAACTTTACCACTGGTTAAACGAAGAGAACGTATATGTACCTGGGTCACTTTGAATAATTTTCAGAGTAATTCTTTTTCAAAAGCCCCAGAATACTAACCATTTTTAATTGTGGTTTTAAAGTATAGCATAACGAGTAGTATTCTTATAAACATTTTCCATGTTTTTCTCAGTAGGATAGTCTTCATATATAAAACAATGTTATAAGGAGAAAAAAATAGAGAAGGCTTTGTTATCTGTAAATAATATGTGTAAAACTAAGAGACACGTGCAAGATTGCCATACAAAGCTCTTTGGAATCATTGCTCTGATATGCTTATTAAAATTTAATTCACCAGCTTTAGACTATAACAATGAAAGGGGGATTTATAAATCTAAATACATTTATCAAAATGTTTATTCACTTTGGAAATTATTTTAAACATTGCTTTGGGAAAATTGTCTTCTCATTTGTGTCATTAAGTTCAATGAATTTCTGTTGATTTTAATGTTTCAGTGTTCTTAAATTGAATTGAATTTCTTAAGTTAAATAGAAGTGCCTAAGTTAATACCTAAATTAGCAGCTATTATTTCTTCTATTTCAAAAAAAAAAAAGCATGAGCCTTTAGGGAATAGAGAGATTGTTCAGTGGTTAAAGGTACTTGTTTTCAAAGCCTGACAGCATGGTTTATATCCCTGGTACAAATGTAAAGACAGATACACAATGTGGAACATGAGTCTGGAATTTATTTGCAGTGACATATCCATTTCTCTCTCTCTTTCTCTCTCTCTCTCTCTAATAAATAAATATTTTAAGAAAAATTTTGAGCATTTAGATTTCATTTAAAATCAACTGTGGATGTTTCCATGTTGCTTTTTACACTTTTATCACCAGATGTATCATTGGCATCATGAATAATCAGATAATGAAATCTGTCATTGGTGGATAAAGTATATAAATTCTATTGTATTCCAAACCTTACAGGGAAGGCAATAGAGAATAATTTCAGTGTAATTAAAATTAATGTTGAAGGAATATTAAAAAGTAAATATCTGTGCTTGATTTATTAAGAGATGGTTAGATATATTTAGTTAGTTGGCCTTGAGGGTTTATATTAGGGCCAATTTTGTCAGTTATTGGCAACTCTATCAACGTGTTTTTGTTTATTTCTTTTAACTATGAGTGAAATGTTTTGCTCTATATTTTAGCTATTTAAATATGCCATTAAATAAACTTGGGTTCTTTATTCTACTGAAATCTAGTTATCATGTGAAATAAAATTAATTATGGCAACTGCAAATACTATCACCAACATGAGCCTACATACAAAAGTAAATTTTTATTTTTATCGAGTTGCTTCTTACTAACTTAAAACTCCAGTGGAAAACATGTAGATACTCCTTAAGTCCTTCTTATTTGGAAGAAGTGCATAGGATCAGTGTTGGATAGAGTCCCACTGGGCTACAAATTTCATTCTACTGGCAATCATTAAACACTGAAAAGGAAGGTGAGATACATGCTAGCTGGAGAGAATGGAATGTTTTTAAAAGTCTGTGCATAATTGAGCTAGTGAACACTTGTTGCAGCTGGTTTCTTCAGTGTTCCTATAATTGGCACAGAATAATACCTTGTGCTTATCCACTTACTTTTCAAATATGTTGTATTTACAATGCTCATCCGTATACTTGCTACTTATTATATAAGTACAATCAGCTCCATTTCAAATCGCGTATGTTCAGTTGACAAATTGAATCTCCTCAATATCTTTAAAAACAAAATAAAAGTCTTCAAATGTTGATTTTAGTATTTTGGCACCTACCTGGACCTTTATTGCCCAAATTTATGTTTAATAACTGTCCAAAATGATTAAGTTCTAGTCAATATGAATATTATTGACTTTTTGAAAATGAGTTTTCTTCTTGCTTTTTCTACACAATGATCAACTCCTTCCCTTTCCCAAGAAAATTTTACCATTATGTTCAACTTATGCAATTACCTCCATTTCTCCAATAACTACAGGAAGTCCATTGTAGTTCAAGACATTCATCAATCAAAATCATATTGGGTCGGAAAAAAATTATCTCAAAGTAAGAAGACATCATCTCCTAAGGGTCAAGACATTCTGTAGTGATGAGGAATAAAGTTAATTTAACAAAGATTTGTTATATTTTACATCTTGGCTTCTAAAATAGAATAAGCCTGCCAGGACTGGTGGTACTCCAGCACATACAACGCTGAGGCAGAAGGATCACACATTTCAAGTCAGCCTGGTCTACGCAGTAAAATCACGGCCGAATAACTTAAGTGGTCAAGAAGGTACATTGGCTCAAATGTAGAAGCCCAATATTATCAAGTACTTCAATCAAAGTTTGGGAAAATTAACAATTATGCATTATAATGCTTTTATTGTTATCTATCTATAATGATTTATTTAGAACATAGATTTCAACCAAACTCATAGTCTACATCCAAGTGTTCTAAATTCAAAGGAGGACTGCTAGACATTTATGAAAAAAAGCATTATTCTAATTTCTATACATGTGAATAAGGAGTTATTTTGTCTGTTTTTGCCCACGCAATATTCTGAGAGTCTTCAAATTAGACAGGTGAAACCAACTAGCACCACTTAACCTAAAACTGAAGTTAAAAGAATGCACCCTCTTTGTTTTAACATATGCTGAATGTTCTACTTTCACAATCCAGGGTTGGCTTGTTCAAAACTCAGAGAGAAGTTTGGAGGATGGACATCTTAAGAAGGTCTGCCCATCCAATGAATGAGCTCTGTATAATTTTCATGATTTTTGTAGGCTATTAGTTCTCCCTTAGAAATGGTATGTCATTTTCTGTTGGAAGGCTTACTCATCTTTTATAAGATCTACTTTGAGGTGTTCTACATATTTAATGTATGTGTGTGTCCACATGTATGATCACTTTTAAATTAGAATTTTCAATTTAAATATAATTTTAATTATTTTTAGTGTTAGAATGGTAATTCACTTTATATATTTACCTTGTATTCAGTAGTCTTATAAATTCAATTTTTACTTTAAATTAGTTTGATGTATTTAACAATGTTGGTTTAACTTGTATTATGGCTACTTATTATTTTAAATATATTTATGTAGCAAGTAAAGTAATCTTAAAATAATGACAATTTTATATGTTCTTTAATTCTTATTAAATTTTCCTTGCTTTGCCATACTTTTGTATAGGAAAATCAAACATATATAGAAATTGTAAGAATAATATTTTCTCAATTTTGTTTTAAGGTAAAATGTGTTGAATATTTTACAATTAAGTATGATTTACAAGTGGTTTTAATAAGGAAATTTTATTAGGCCATGTAAATTCCCTTAATTGCAAGTTTTTATGTTTAGTAAATATTGAGCTTTAACAAAATATCTTTTTTTCATCTATTAAAAGTCTGAAACTTCTTTGAGAATATTATGTATTAAAACATTGTTTTCTAGAAATTTCAATTTTATCAAAATTGGTAGAGTAATGCATAGATGTCTCAATAGCTTCTAATTGATTGACAGATATCTTAAAAAATATTATATATAATATATAGTATATATAATATGTAATATATATATTATATATATATAATATATATGATATATATATGTGTATATATATATATATGTATATATATATATATATATATATATAGAGAGAGAGAGAGAGAGAGAGAGAGAGAAAGAGAGAGAGAGAGAGAGAGAGAGGACAAACAAAGGCCTCTAGCTACTGTAAACGAATTCCAGACACCTGTGGCACCATGTGCATCTAGTTTATATGACTTCTGGGGAGTGGAACTTGGGTCCTTAGGCTTCACAGGCAAATTCCTTAACCATTAAGCCATCTCTCCAGCCCCAGGTTTCTTTACTATTGTAGTGAATTTTTCTCTCTCTCTTTCTTTCTTTCTTTCTTTCTTTCTTTCTTTCTTTCTTTCTTTCTTTCTTTCTTTCTTTCTTTCTTTCTTTCTTTCCTTTCTATTTGTTTTTTTGAGGTAGAGCTTTGCTCTAGCTGAGCCTGACCTGTAATTCACTATGTAGTACCTTCATAGCAATGCATGCATCAGTGACTGAATGCCTGGGAACAAAATAGTCCAACTGCCACACTAAGAGAAAACTACCAATATTGGGAATCTCTAAAACAAATATAGTGACAAAAATAGCAACCTTGCCTCCCAGATAGAAAACAAGTCTTTTCTGCAGTCTAACCTTGTATTATTTTAAGAAACATTTTCAGAATTATTTTCCCTGGTTCTACTTTATCACATGTTTATAATTAGCATTGATTTAATTTCATTTTCTCTAAGTTATATTGCTAGGTGTTTCCCAAAATCACTCATTCCTACATAATGATTCCTTTAACTTAATTAACTTTATCTGTGAAAACTTTGTTTCATTTTCTTAGAATCTTTTAGCATCATGAATGTTATAACCTCACAGAAAATTGTAAGTAGCTATGAAGTATAAAAAACAAAACAAAACAGAAATTGATAATGTACCTTTGACTTCACAGATTAAAGTCACTAACTCATTTATTATAAAATGATTGTACCACTAATTATAATTTTTAGATAGGTGAAATGACCTTCACTTTTTTTTAATTTATTTTTTTATTTATCTAATTGAGAGCGACAGACACAGAGAGAAAGACAGATAGAGGGAGAGAGAGAGAATGGGCATGCCAGGGCTTCCAGCCTCTGCAAACGAACTCCAGACGCATGCGCCCCCTTGTGCATCTGGCTAACGCGGGACCTGGGGAACCGAGCCTCGAACCGGGGTCCTTAAGCTTCACAGGCAAGCGCTTAACCGCTAAGCCATCTCTCCAGCCCAACCTTCACTTTTTTGATTGTATTAAGACTGCAATGAAAAAAGTGCTATACCACATGAAAAATGGGTGATATAAGACAGATTTGAACTTAGAAGAGTGGCCCAGTGGAGAAAAGTTGCCTAACATACTCAGTGGCTGAATTAAGTTTACATTACTAGAAAGTAAAATGTATAAACACTAGGGAAAAAAAGAAATGATAAAATAAAAGATTGAAATAGAAGTGAGGGATGCTTTTGATAGGCTCATTCATACAATCTATATAGCTGAAAGAATTGTCAGTGAGCTTGAAGGTAGTACAGTAGAAACCTCTCAAACTAAAATGCTAATTAATATAAAAAGATGGAGAAAATAGAGAACATATCACTCAATGACTGTGGGAAAATATCAAAAGCCATAATACAACAGACATGGAACATATTAGTGAATACATCATATAAAAACTAGAAATAAACAAAAAATACAAAAAAAAAAAAACTAGAAATAATACTGGCTAGGAATTCTCCAAAATCAATGATATATACCAAACAAATCCCCAAGTACATGAATCTCAGAGAAAGAACATGGCTAAATAGAATACATACAATAGGCCAGCCTAAGTAACCACATTAAGCATGCCATCGTCAAACCAATGATACACATTTTGGGAACTATGTTGTGAGGGAGGCTTGCTTATAATCATACACATATAAAGATAAGACATAATTTTGCATTAGAAATGTGAAAGTAAGAAGAAAGTGAAGTGAAAGAAGTGTTCTAATTTTGTAATTCTCTACATGGTAAAATTATCCCTCAATGCCAAATAAATAATTGCAGGAATTCATTGCCAGCAGACTGTCTCTGTAATAAAGGGTATGAGAAGGTTCCAGATGAAGAAAAAGACAAATATGAGAATCCAAAATATATATATTTGGCACCTCCAAAAATATATTTGATATGATAAGTGAGGAGGTAAAATGCAAATATATAAAATAAAATGTTTACTTAAAACCGGAAACTCAGAATAAAACCTAAAAGAAATAGATGCAGCAGAAGCATCACATTTTCACAGAAACATATAAATTGTTATAAATTTAAGAAGCATACACATGTGAACTTAAAAGACAATGAACTTGCAAGGCATGCTAAGACACTAATGAACCTGAATTAATGCTGATAAGTGAAATAGACCAAGATAAAATGCCTAGACAATATATCCTCCTGTAGGTTGTACGGTAGAGGAGTTGAATAGATGATGCACAACAATTCTTTCAGAACAATAAGATATTCTTCATGTGGCTATAATACTACATATATGCAATATTGATAAATATTTATAGTAAAATCATCATTTAAAGTCATTTAGAGATGTGAAGTTCTAAAATTAGATTTATGTAAATTATGAGCAGTTTCCTACATAAGTATGAAAATCAATTTTTCTTTCTTAATATCAGGTGTCTGGATTGACACTGTGTTCAACTGACCACCATCTGAGGGTAGTGTCATGTAGCATCAGATACATACTTGTGATCATTCATTCAAGTCTTTTATGTCCTAGAGAGAAAGTCACAGTTAAGTCCTGAACCTACAATTCTAAAGTATCATTATAATGCAACATGTGAACTGATATTCATAATGGTAATTGTAAATTTAGGAGCATACCTATTTTACTCAAATATTCTGTTGACTGAGTGAGATTGTATATATATAGTTTAAAGTTAATGAGATTTAAAAACTTTAAGGGTATTGAAAATTCAGCTAACTAGAACACTTAAATTTCTAATTATGACAAATAAATTATGTCTTAACTGTATGGCAAATTATGTCCTGATTTCCATAACAGCAATTAGATTCTATATAAATGATGCTTCCTTTAAGCAATTTCCTAAAATGAAGATGTAGTAAATTAAAGATATCCTATCATTTGCTCTTGTAATGTAGCATAGAGTATTTCTAAATTTATTAAAAAATAAATAATTCATGTTTTTAACATTTATATGGAGGATATTTTGTCTTCACATGGAAATATGTAAGATTTTTTTAAAATTTTTATTTATTTATTTGAGAGTGACGGGCAAAGAGAGAGAGAGGGAGGGAGAGAATGGAGTCACCAGGGCTTCCAGCCACTGCAAATGAACTCCAGACGCATGCACCCTCTTGTGCATTTATCTGGCTAAAGTGGGTCCTGGGGAATCTAGCCTCTAACCAGGGTCCTTGGGCTTCACAGGCAAGCAGTTAACCACTAAGCCATTTCTCCAGCCCAGAATGTTTTTTTTTTTTTTATTAACATTTTCCATGATTATAAAAAAAATATCCCATGGTAATTCCCTCCCTCTCCCCCCATACTTTCCCCTTTGAAATTCCATTCTCCGTCATATTACCTCCCCAGAATGTGTTTTTTTAAGACAGTAACTTCTAACGATTTTGTAAAGAATTGCAAAACATAAAATACCAATTTCTAACCTGTAGACATGGCTAGGAGGTTAAGGTGTTTGCCTAGGAAGCCCAAAGACCCTGGCTTTATTCCCCAGTACCCATGTAAGCCAGATGCACAAGATGGTGCATGTGTCTGAAGTTTGTTTGCAGTGACTAGAAGGCCCTGGAGTGCCCATATTCATCCTCTCTCTCTCTCTCCCTCTCTCTCATATGTATTCATATCTATCTGCCTTTCTCTTTCTGAAATAAATAAAAATAAATAAATTGAAATTAAAATAGGGCTGGAGAGATGGCTTAATGGTTAAGCACTTGCCTGTGAAGTCTAAGGACCCCAGTTCAAGGCTCTATTCCCCAGAACCCACATTAGCCAGATGCACAAGGGGGTGCATGCATCTGGAGTTCGTTTGCAGTGGCTGGAGGCCCTGGCACGCCCATTCTCTCTCTCTGTCTCTATCTGTCACTTTCAAATAAATAAATAAAAATGACAACAAAAAATTTTTAAAAATTAAAAGTTAGTCCTCCTTTCTACATTTTCTGGAGTGATAGTAGTTATTAAATACATGAAAATACTTTTTTAACCTGGAAATTTAAAATTGATGATTTATCACTGTTTAATTGAAAGTTAATTTATCACCATAGACCATATCATAGTCAATACCATTTTGCAGTTTTGTCCCAAATCTATAATAAAAAATTGGAACAAATTAAGTTCATAATCTTCTGGAAAGCACTGTGATTAAATATTTGATTAATTTGATAGTTTGACTCAATTTAGGCTTTTAAAATATTATCTATACACTAATGAGCATTTTGAAGTGGTTATCCAAGGAATTCTACTGTGTTTTTAAGCTGTAATTGTGTACTATTTTCACCAAAACTCTTGAAGAAAATGATTTAGGAAACTATCACTAGTCATTCCTACATATAGTGGTGTTGCATGGATTCTTCTTGCTTTGAGTTTTTGAAAATTTTCATGGAAAATTATATTTGCGTCAGCTACCTCTCCTGCCCAACTTTGCAACTTCTTTCTGATCTTTGTTATTTGTTTAAACTTTTTTTCTCCATGTGCATTTCTGTGCAAGGGTGTGTACTTTCTTACACGTGAAATCACAGCAAGAAAATTTTATTTAGCATCTTTTAATTGCTATTCTAAACCTCTCCTATGTGCTTCTTTATCTTTCCCATAAATAGTTTTGCTAAGTTAAATATGCAATATTAAGACATTTTCATTAATAACTGCATATCTGTACTGTTAATGATATCATTCATTATATCATTATAACAGTCATTAATGAATCACTGTGTATATTTTTGTGTTTATAGCTAAATATTATATGTAGTTTCATGAACATTTTGTAATATATTTCATAATTTGGATTTTTTTTCTATTCTTTGCCAATTTACATATAATTTCTAACTTTTGCATTTTCAAGGTTTCTTATTTTTCTAAAAAATATGAATAATATTTCAATATCTTGCTGGATTAGTTTGGAGACATCTAACTACCAATTTTAAAAGTCAACAAAAGCAAAACAAATCCATACAAAAGCAATTATATACTATGATAAATACTTTATTTACTGAATGTTTATGGTTAACATTTGTGGGGATATCAAGATGTTTTAAATATTTTATTTATTTATGAGAGAGAGAGGCAGATAGAAAGAGAGAGAATGGGCATTCCAGGGCCTCTAGCCACTGCACATGAAATCCAGATGCATGAGCCACCTCGTACATCTGTACATCTGGTATTATGTCAATATTGGTGAATTGAACTCAGGTCTAGGCTTTGCAGGTAAGTACCTAACTATTGAGCAATCCCTCCAGCCATGACTAGATTTTTTTTTAAGCAGTCATTTGTATGCGATTTTTCAGTTTATACTACAGCATTTTGATGATTCTTTTGGATTCTTAGACAATTGGCTCTTAAAATGGAATTTTTAGAATGCTGAGCCTCTTTGACTAGTTCTGGTTATTAATGCTTAGCTTCAGCTGGAAAAGCTTGTAATATACAGTTTCAATATGCACAAAGGATTTTATAACTAAAATGATATTTATGCTATCATTGTTAACTTGTGTAATATATGTATTATATAATTATATAATGTGTGTGTAATTTTTATATTTATTTTATTTAGTTATGAGAGAGAGAGACAGAGACAGAGGCTGAGAGAGAAAGAATGAGCACACCAAGTCCTCCAGTGAATGCAAATGACCTCCAGATACATGGTTACCAGAGAATCAAACATGGGATCTTAGGATTCTCAGACAAATGCTTCAACCACTAAGCCATCACTCCAGCCCACAAAATATGTTGTATGTTTATGTTTAATAAGTATTTCGAGTGATTGTGAGAGGTACAGCACACTTGGTGATATAACGTTTTAAATAACATATGTATCTGTCATCTGTCAATGTAACACAATCATATACATGCAGATAAATACTACCCATCTTAACCAACTCCACATGTATTAATTATAAAATTAGAGTGAACACACTAGTCATTTTCTCCACCAATGAGGAAGTATTTTTCTTTTCTATCTTTCTAGGGATAAATCCCAGGGTAATTCACATGCAAGTGCTCTGCAGTGATCTTTATATCCAACTTGAAGAATACTTTGGGTGCTTCTTAGAATACTCAACAATAAAGAAAAATGAAATTATGAAATTTGCAGGAAAATAATTGGATCTGGAAAGAATATTATGTGAGGTCATCCAAGTTCAAGAACCCAAAACTGTATGTTCTCTCTCATCTAGAGATCCTAGCCTGTAATGTTTATATGTACATATATAAATGGAGGAAAATGTGGATAAAGTCTAATGGTGACTAAAAGCAAGTAAAAAGAGGTGACAGGGTCAAGAAAGTTGATACATGATACATGGAAACAAATAGAATTTGAGAGGGATGAGGTAATCGGAGAGATGGGAGAATCAGCTAAAGCAAATTATGCTTGAAGATGGTGTAATAATACCTAATTCTTTGTATCCTAGTTTAAAAATATATATTAAATGAAATATCATTGCCTCATTCTACAAATTAACTTGAATGAGTTCAAGTGATTTTGGTTTAGCAGTACCCCATGAATGACAAAAGTTGATAGACAAGTGGATAGATTAATTTATACTTTAAAATTTATATTAATAAAATGATTGTACTAAATATCACAGTGTTTTGTATAATGTTCATTTTATATACTCTGAGAAAATATATACATATGTACTTTAATTTAGAAAATGTTTATAGACTATTTCTATCTTCCCTAATCTCTATGTTGCACTGTTTATCTGGAATATTACTGTATGTGAAAAAGAGGCCTTTATAAGTGATGAGGTCATGAAGAATATGTCTTCTAGAAAGGTCCAGGACCCTGATGAGAAAAGACAGGAGAGAGCTGGTCACATTGCGTTTGTGAAGACACAACAAGAAAACAAACAAACAAACAAACAAACAAACAAACAAACAAAACACAGCCAGTGAAAGAGAAAGAATGTTTTTCTGAGCTTCTCAGGCTTTAAGATGAGAAATAATATATTCTAAGTTATCAGATTTTAATTTATAGTTATTAGGCACTAGTTGGTATCTCTCTGTATAAATTTGAGGCCTCATTCAAAATTGCCTTGTCAACTTCTAAAGACATAAAGAAGCAATTTTATAGACAAGGAGGAGATTTGGTCTATATATTACTAGGGAATAGCAATGAGCCCTGATTTTCAATGCTTTGAATCTGGTCACATTTGCATCATGTTCATAAATGCTGCTATAAAATTTCTTTAATATGAATGTCATCCATCTATGGTTTGGTAGTTAACTTGTAAATATTCATTGTTTAAATTCGATAAGGGACTTTGGTTATATTCTAGACATTGTATTTTCAAAGTCCCTAATGACTTTCAGGATGGTCAACATGAGATCATCTCTCTGATCTTATTTTATTTGAGTTACTAGAAATATCCTTACACTTGAATCCCATTCCTTTAAAAATGACCATATTTTTCTTGAAAAAAAAAATTTTCTTTGTGGCATCCCATTCTCTGATTTTAAAACCCTCATTTTGTCCTTCATGTTAGGTTGCCTGCCATCTGGGTTCTACCCTGTTTGGAATAGGCTTTATCCATCCAGTGAATTCTCATGTGACCCTGACCCCATTCAACTATCAACGACATAGATATTCAAAGGACTCCCACATGAGTATTTCATCCTACTTCCAGATTTTCTTTATTGGCTGTCTCTAATAATTGTATTTACAGGACTATAAGTAATCCACAGTTTTCATATTAATCTGAATTTAACATTTTCATCATATTCCTTTCATCCATGCATCCTTATCTCAGTTAAAATCCTTAGGTACATTAATCTGCTCACAATATCACTCCCAATCTATCACGACATTCCATCAATTTTAGTTCAAAAAGCACTGACCCACTTCCCTATGTTTTTCTAATGCTTTATCCTTACTTTGCTAAGTCTTGTTAATGGTTTAGACCAATTGCTTCAAGGTCAGTGTTTATGAAGTCTACAGGCTTTCAATATCTCTTATCCCATTTCTTAACATACTATCTGGATAGCAATAGAAGAGAAGAAAACATTTCTATCTTTCTCCTCCCGTGAGCTTTTCCTTCCTCCTTTCTGTTTTCTTTCCTTCATTTTTTCCCAGTTATGTGTCTAATCTATGTGTTTATGAATGTCAGTTTTTTATTTTGCCTTTCTTGCTCCCAGCTTGTGTCTTCCTCTTCTGGTTATTAGTAAAGTGATATCTGTCACCATGAAAGTCATGACAACGAACTGTACTATACTCTTACCTATAGGCAGGCCTGACAATTCTGTGATAAAGGTAGACATTTGCACTTGTTTGTATACAAATTACATACTATATATTCTTAGTTCTTTGTTCTAACATTTCTTATATAATAACAACTAGATTTTTTTCTGAGTAAATGAGCACCGAGATGATGGCTCATTGTCTTAATAGAAGTACAAAAGTACAATTTGTATATCATAAGTCACACAACTATTTCTTATTATTACCAGTTTCCCTCTCTTCAGTTAGTATACCAATGAACAATTGAGCAATGCTGCAAAATATGCTTATACATATGCATTTACAAAAATGGATTTCTTCAATGCAGCAAATCACTGGAATGCAAAAGCTGAGTCAAAATTTATATGCAATTTTAATTTTAACATATATTTGCCATATTCCTTTCCAAAAGGCTATAAAACTTACGAATGTAAAAACTTCAGTCTTTTTTGCTTATAATAATACATCTTAATGGTATTCCTCTTGGTAATTTAGTTATGTGCCATCTAATTACATTAATATTTTTGGCAATATATTGGAAATACAGCTTTGCTTCTTAAATTAGCACTATTCTGGCACTTATCCCAGAGCTACTTAAAATAATTTAAAAGGAAGGGGGTAAAAAGATTTTGAAAATATCAATATCAGTTAACTATGTTATGGAGGAAAACAGACCATCATTCTTTGAAGACTTGTGAAAGCACAAAGTAATATAAATCAAATAATTTGCTTCTTAGAATTGAACCAGAGAAAATGTGAAATTTCTCTCTAATCACTTTTACATTTGCCTTAAATATTCATTTCCACAGTCCTTGTATATCTCCTAACTGTTCAAGTTGGTGTTTCATTCTGTCAGACCTAGTCGATATCAGCTTTCCATAAGTTGTTTGGTAATAAGAAAAAGTAAAACTTTGAAATACATGATATGGTATTTTGCACATCACCTCCTTAAGAGTTTAAAGGAGTGTGAAACATATTTGTCTTGAAAGTTGGAGATTTCCTTCTTTGTTATTATTGTTTTTGGTTTTTCAAGGTAAGGTCTCAGTCTAGCCCAGGCTAACCAGAGATTTCTTAAAGTGTTTGGTTAGGTTTTTCATTGTGTCTACTAAACACTGGTTTTAAAATTGAATAAAAGATGCATTGTAGATCAAAATATCTCTAGTTTATATGTACCATATTACTAGTGACTTTATAAAATAAAATTACCACTGTTTTCATTCATAGAAAAGAATTTTTAAAAAGCATACTTAAAATTTATGAGATGTTGGATTTAGAAGGCATTAGCCTTTAATGTACCTAACTGGGTAATATAGATAGAATATGAGAATATAGCCATTTATAGATGGTAATAATATTATAAATCATAAATCATATCATCATACTTTAAGTAATACAGTAACATGAATGCCTACAGATAAGGTCAGTTAAGGTTATCCATACATATTTCATGCTTCCTACATACCAATGTTGGCTATATTTTAATGTCATTCTTTCTATTTTAAAATATTTCCCCACATAGTATAAGTTTACTTGAGGCATAATTTTACTTAACTGTTTTTATCATAGAACTAATTACACAACCCCATATGCTTATAGCTCTTATATAAACACAAAACAAAAAATGAATTCAAATGAAATTACAACAGGCAAAATAGCCAAATTTACCATCATAATTTAATACAACAGATGATGTTGCTTTCTGAAGTCAAACCCTGTTTCAAATATGTGTTTGTTTATGATTATTTGTGTGTCAATACTGATCTAAGAATGCCTGAAGTGCATAGTTTTTGTGTGCACTCAAGGATGACACCATTTTCCCACTATCTCCAATTTAGCTAAGAAACATCTTCATACCAGCACACCATGGTGTCATCTGACCTCATTGTAGAACAAGTAAGTCACTAATGAGTTAAATTCTCAGATTCTTTCACTTCTGCTCAAATAATAATAAGAGTGATGAAGCTTGACAATCATATGATCTTAAACACAAGTATATAAACAAAAATACACAGGCAGCATTTAAATATACATCAAATTATTCTTATTTTAATATTAGTATAAACACAAATAGGAAAAACTCTGAATACCAGTTATGCACTATAAGGCAACTATGAATCCATTACAAATTTAAAATTTATTTTATGCTGATATACATATTTTATTTGTTTATTTTCCCTGGTGATATCTAAATAAAATAAAATTACAAAAGTTCAGATAATGCTGAGTGACTGAAATCTATAAGTCATTCTAATGTACAGCTCATTCGATTGAGTGTAAACCCCATTAGGAGATTTCCATGGCAGAAAAGAAATTGTTACATGCAACCTTAAATAACAGAGGGTAAACTCAGGAAAGATTCAATCTCTTTAGAAGAACAGGACTGGTTCAATAATGTCAAGGATTCAGGACCCAGGGAGCGGTCTGTTCATTCAATAAAACTTTGGTTTTATATACCTAGGCAAAAACATTGTCTTTAAATTTTGTGTGAGCTTTGGATACTTTATGAGCATTGCTTAATTTTAAAGCAGAAATCTGATATCCAGATTTGGGATTAGAAAAGCAAAATGAATTTTATGGAGTGGGGTGGATGTGTATAAGTTCAAGAAATATGGAGTATTGCTTGGAAAATGTAATTAACATGGTGTCAAAAGCAAACTTCCTTTTAGATTAATGATAATTTAACATTTAAATTTTTAATTATTCTTTTTTAGCTAAAGAGTTGGCAGTTGAGTACAACGGATCTATATTTATCATTCAAAATGTTTCAAATAATTTCTGATTAAGAAATATGGGTTCTGTATATGAATATAAACAATTATATGGCTTCACAATGTCAAGAAATTTACAAAAGCTCTTAAGAATGCAGAATCCTCTTTAAGTAATATACATAGCTCATCACAGTTTTACCTCATAAGGCAGAAAAGCAGGCCTCTTCTCTGAGGTGGTGACAGGCACTTATTTCCTACAATTGTATTTTACTAAATTTTATTCAAATAACCTTTTCCATATTTTGATGGGAATTCCATTAACCTAGTACTTGTTGGCTGCAGTTAGAAATCAGGCTTCACATAGTGGTGGTCCATTCTCAACAGTAAGGTGTCAGGATGACTATGACTGTTATACAGAAGGCTGTTAGTTTAATTTTAATAGTCATTTTAGGTATATGGTCTGTAAATTTGGACAAATGTATGCCAAAGAAATACACAATGACCTCCAAAACATATGTTTCTTTCAAGGCATAGGTAAGCTATCTTGAGTATCAGATGCCTCAATAAATTTTGGGATGGCTTTTCTAATGTATAAATATATAGTAAAGTTAAATTTCACAAAATAATTACATATTTTAGAGCTGGGAAGGTGGTTCAGGGATTAAAGGCACTTGCTTGCAAAACCTTCTGGCCTGCGTTAGATCCCTTATTCTCATGTGAAGCCAGATACACAAATGGTCTATGCATCTGGAGTCCTTTTGCAGTGGCAAGAGGCCTTGATGAGCCCATTCTCTCTCTCTCTTTCTCTCTCTCTCAACCTCTTTCTCTCCCTCTCTCTCCCCCTACCCACAAATAAATAAAAATATTTAATTCCATATGTATAAACATTGTCACCAGCAATGCAGTAGGCCTCCTACAAATGTATTTCCATTATCTTGTTCCATGAACCAACTTTTGTAATTATGCTTGCTATTTACTGAACTAAGCGCTGAGGTACAATATGTGGAAAAAGTTCTGAACATTTCTTTGGAAGCAATTTTAGTGAAACATACATAGCTTACATTGTCATGAGTTATATACTCACAAAATAATCTGTCATCTGGTCTTCAATTTCCTTAGTAATCTTCTTGATATGACTCAGAACTAAATGTGATCTCCTGTCTAGTAACTAAAGGCTCCTAAAACTACAAGACATTTATGATCACTCAGTATTTCCCACATTATGTCTGCATGGAATACCTGCATGTTCAACTTACAAGGAAAAACAATTCTGTAACGAAAGGGGCCGAAATTGATTGAATTTCTCAACAATACTTAGTGGAGATGTTTATTTTTTCTCTAATAGGATTATACTCATACTAAAGTTTAACAATAAGCTTGGTGATCTCTTCCACACAGAACAGAAGTTTATAAATTTTCATTTCCTTTTCTCCTAAGACTTCCAGACTCCCCCAAGTGGATATTTGAGAAATAGATCCAGTTCCTCTAAATAACTGACACTTCATAATGAGCTTAATCAATCCACATCAACTATTTTTAATTGAAGTATGGTACATGGAGAATTTTTATTTGGATGAATCTAACACTCCCCATTATACCATCTATAATTTAGAATTCACTCACATGACTACTGCCTTTCTTGTCAAGACTTTTTTTTTTATTTTCCTTCTTTCAAAAAAGTGAAATCAAAAAGTCAGATTCATTTAAGAATCGTATTATGATTTTCAGGGTCACTTCTAAATAAAACTCACAAAATAGGACACATAAATGGACTATATTGCAATCTTGACCCCCCCCCCAATAAATAAGATAAACACAGCTTGTATTAAACCGCAGTTTCCTGTGACACAGGGGCATATGAATGTCTGGAATCTGCTTTAACCAATTAAGCCTTCCAAGGCTAAAGGAAAATAAAACCTTCAGTAAATCCATGGAAGGCACAATCTCCCAACCTCCCACGCCAGTTATCGATCTTTTTAAGTGCCTACTAATGTGTCCTCTGGTAGCAGTACACCTATGGTGTGTTTATACCTGACTGGGGGACTGGGGTTCTTCACTCCACCACCTCCGCGTATCTAAACTTACACAAAGAGAGGGTCACCTGGGAATGAGTGTAGGAGGAGGCTTCAACCAGACTGATTAATGCCCTGACCCCTCACATGGCCCAGACCTCTGTCTCCAGAGAACTCAGGCACCCCCATTTCTTACTGTCCCAGAAATCCACTAGTATGCCCGGATTATTTTCCATTCAGGTCGCTTCTAGGGCGAACGCTTTTGTTCTTCACCTCTCTGGTGGGAGAACTAGGCATGCTAAGCGAGCTCAAGGCAGCCGCTTCTTTCTGCCGCAAAGCCTCCTTCTCCACGGGGCTTTGGCAATTTAGGAAGAACTGACATTCCCAGGGGAGGTGGGTGAGGGGGAATGCCAGGACCCACCAGGGATGCATCAATCAGGAAGTCCCTGTTTCTATCTTCTTTCCACCGCCAAAATGCGTCGCCACAACTCCCTTCCCCCGAGCTCTCCCCACACAGCACTTAACCATATTTCCAAGTGGGAGGAGGTGGTGGGGGGGCATTCAGTCTCTCTCTCTCTCTCTCTCTCTCTCTCTTTCTCTCTCTCTCTCTCTCTCTCTCTCCACACACACACACACACACACACACACACACGCATATATATTGTTAAAGAGAGAGAAAGAGAATCCAATAAGGCAAACCCAACCCCATTGGGTAGCGGTGATGTTGAGAGAGGAGCCGCGGCTGGCACCTGCCCGGATTCGCTGCAGTTGCAAGCGGATGCCTTTGGTACTGAATTATTAATTTATTTCTCTGCCCCTCGCCCCCCGGCCCCACCCCCACTGGCGGAGCCGACCTCCGGGCCGCGGCGTCCGCGCTCCGCCCGCCCCGGGAAGGAAGGAGTGTCTCCCCCCCCCTCCCATCCCCGGTCGGTGGCCGTCGTCTTCCGGGCCCCCTGCCCTCCCCCGAGCGTCCTGGGCGCGGTGCGGGGCGCTCGGGGTCCCGGCGGCGGGGGAGACTGGGGTGGTGTTGGGGTGGGGGAGGCGGCGGTGACAGATGTACTCCTGTGACAGCTCTCAGTATCAGCCCAGTGGCTCCCTGCCATTGGCTCAGTGCGATGGACCGGCAACGCCGCTCACTATAATAACACTCATGCCTGCCAGCGGCGGCGACTCGGAGCGCGGGCGCCCAGCGCCGGGGATGCTGCCGCCGCCGCCGCCGCCGCCGCGCCTGCCTCGCGGGCGGCTCCCGCAGCCCCGCAGCGCCCGGGCACCGCACCGCCGCTGACGGCGTCCCCCCGCCCGCCCGCCCGCCCGCGTGCACCGCCCGCCCGCGCGCACCGCCGCGTCCCGGGGCGAATCAGAAGAGACACACTCGCAGGGGCGCGGGCGAGCGCGGCCGGCATGCGGAGGCGGCGGAGCCGGGGCGCGCTCCGCACACGGGCGCAGTGAGCAGGCTCGCCTCCCGCGCCCGGCCCCGGCCCCCCGCTCCGCCCCGATCGGGCTGCGGCTGCGGCTGCGGCGCGGGTGCATGGAAGGAAGCGGCGGCTGCGGAGGAGAGGCGGCGGCTGCCCCATGGAGTGTTACTACATTGTCATCAGCTCCACGCATCTCAGCAACGGACACTTTCGCAACATCAAGGGAGTTTTCCGGGGCCCTCTCAGCAAGAACGGGAACAAAACTCTGGTAATTCATGCCCATTTATATTCTCTCTCTCTCTCTCTCTCTCTCTTTCCTCTCTGTCTCTCTCTCCAAGAGGACATTTGGGATTGTGCTTATTGTTAGCTTTGGAAGCTTTTGCGATTTAATTTGTCTTGGAATGCTTTCATTTATCAGTCTGATGGGCGTGGGGTAGGAATGAGGAATCAAGAAGGGAAGAGGTCTTGTGATTCAATGGCTTTTCCTGACTCTTCCACAAGCCTTTCCACTCTTTCCACCACACTCCGTAATGCCTAGCAGGACTTTTACATCTGACCACAGTCCTCATGTGGAATATTGTTATTGTTTATAGGATCTTTTGAAGAAAAGACAAAAAAAAAAATAGAGTACCCTCAAGTGATGCCTAAACATCTTCCCATTCAGGGAGCTGAAGGTGAATGAGGGTGTGAGTTCTCTGGTGGAGGCAGGGAGCATGTGGCTGGTGGCACAGAGCAGGTGGCGGGACTGTGTGATGGTCTCAGAAAGAGTTTGTATCTCTGTTCTTCCCTGAAGGACTGACTGGCAGCCCACTTCTCTAGTGAGTTGTCGTTTCTGAGCTCAACAGAATGATTCTCAAACTCCACGCTGTCAACTTTCAGCTTGTCACTCTGTAGTTTGGGGATATGGGGTGTGAAGGGTGATCACCATGGCCAATTAGAGACAGGAGGAGACATGTTGGAGGAGCAGACCCCGCACACCGTTGGAATGTTCTCACTGGCTCACAGACCTTCATCGTTCAGCGTCCTGGTAGGAACAGCACTTCTGATTGGTGGGGGAAGATGTGCTGAGCATAGAGATAGCTCCTACTTTTCATCCTAATTCCCGTAGCCACAAAACCTCCCATCAGGACCAACTTATATGCACTGGTATTTCTAGAGATGCAGGGCCTTCCATACAGGAAAAGAGAAATAGGGCGAAGCCTCATTAGTGTAAGTAATGCAGATAGACTAGCTAAAGTGAGGTGGTAATACACATGTGCGATTTCATGCAGTCTGGGTCCATTAGTGATCATTTCTCCCTCTCATTTTTTTTTCCCCCTCAGTCCTTACTTAGCCAGAGTGGATAAAGAAGTTCAGGGACACATTCAAATATAACCAAAGTAAATTTGGCTTTCTTTATCTATTATGTATCCTTAAATACATATATATGAATAAAGAATTATGATGTGTGCTTTTCAAAAATGAATCATTCTCATCTGAAGTTTTAAATAAACTAAGACACTAACTTGGGGTCATTTGACTCCTAGCGCATTACTGTTAGATACCAACTTTCAGTTCATTTAAGACTCAAGCACAGCACTGACACATGCCTTGTTCTGGATGGGGCTATTTTCTGTTACCACCGACAAAGGAAGTTTCCTGAGCACTTCTTTTCTGGAGTCTAGAGCACCAATTGAAACTGTGTTCTCCCTACACAGAAAACTTCAAAAAAAAAAAAAATGAAGAAAAACCTTTCATTTAGAAGAAAACTCTACAAAACACCTTTAATTTTACTTATCAAACCAAGCTTCCCATAAGGAAATAAAACTCACGGAACCAGAAGTCATTTCCAAACTTGCTTATAATAATATAGGTGTTAAAACTTCCCATAGAGTTCATTGAAAAATAAAAAGTAATTTCCTGAAGTTCAGCTTGTTTCAGTGGAGCATCTTGAATCCTAAGTGACTTCAGGTTTCTGAGGACAGTGGAATTAGGTATGCTGCTTGCTTGTGTGCTTCAAGCTGATTAGTGCTTAATCTCTCATAGTCACAAAAGCACGATGAAAGACTAGTTTTGCCTGTGTAACTTTGCGATTAAAAAATGGGTGGATAAAAAACAGTCCTCAAATGAGATGAATAAATCCAAATATAATTAAATAACAGAAGCATCAAGGGAGGATAATCTACTTTGAAAATGCTCTCACTCTATTTCTCTTGATTGTTAAGAAAGAAACTTGTGGGGACTCTCCTAAGACTAATCCCAGGTCGTTCATAGGCTGGCTTTTTTCATAATTGTGTGTATGCCATTTACACTGGCTGAGTTGATATAGATTTTTATAATAGGATTTTAATATATTTGAAGCTTGTTCTTTACAAGAAAAATGCATATGTGTGCAACTTTAGATGAGTTTATTGAGTTTTATTAGTGGCAAAAGTAGTTATGTGCTTGTTCTAAGGTATAATATAATAAATTCTATTTATGAGAATTATTTTAATTAAAAAAAGTGTTATCTATGCCTCCATAAAAATATATTTGTACCCATAGGAGGCTAAGAGGAATTAGTATAAACTAAGATTTATCATTAGTTAAAAATAGATAATTGGACATGAAATTTTTAGGGCCAACTTTGGTAAGAAACATACATATAGATAAAAGGGTTGTATGAAACACATAGGAAAATTTCCTTGAAGACTTTATTCATATCATGTCTTTAGACTTTTTTAAGTTGGTAGTTAAATTATATATTTAATATGTTAACCTTACAATCATGGAGTAATGATTAAGAGATATTAACCACTCTGTTTTAAACTTGAATTTGATATATTTGATTTTGTTGTTTATACTGCATGTTTTACATTCAGAAGGCTTTGTTAACATCTCAGATTGCTGTTTATTTTTTTTCAGGAAGTCTAACGTAAAGCCACTCTCCTGTAATTTTTCTTCACCCCAAAAAGTTTAATTATGTTCCATTACTAGACTATTACTGAGCATTTATAATTTCTCTTTAAATTTAGATTCCATGAAAATAATTTTATAGATTTCCAAAACTTGATAAGAGGAATTTAAGATGTCATTCTATGAGTATGGCATCCTAATGGGAATAAAAGTTACTTGTAGAATAACCAGTATAATTCAGATTTTAATGACAATGAATGATTTCTACAGTTTTAAACCCAAGAATGTAATCCTATTATTCTTATTTTATTTATTTATTTATTTATTTATTTATTTATTTATTTATTTATTTGGTTTTTTGAGGTAGGGTCTCACTCTGGTCCAGGCTGACCTGGAATTAACTCTGTTATCTCAGGGTGGCCTTGAACTCATGGCAATCCTCCTACCTCTGCCTCCCGAGTGCTGGGATTAAAGGTGTGTGCCACCACACCTGACTAATCCTATTATTCTTAATGTGGAGATCCTCAAATTATACTATAGTTTTCAGAGGCCATATTTTGTCTACTCAACTCAAAATTCCTAAACAAGAAAAAAAAAAATACTGAAAGACTTATCTTGTTGTTAATAAGGGACTTATTTATTAACGTTGTCCACTAGGCAATTTTAATTAAAAATATAAAAATCATAAATTTTTTTTATGTCTTACAAGCAAATAGTGGATTTGTTTGTTTATAATTTCTGTAACAAATTGCATCCTCTCTTGATATATCTTTCATGGAACAACAAATCAATATTTTATTAGTGACCCAGAGTATTCCTGGATAAGCTATAGGGCTTAAGCGAAATAAATAAAGTTTATGTTCCATGTAGTCTCCTTTTAACATTTAAATTTTGTAAACATCTACTTCATGAATAAAACCATTAAGTTATTATTTCAAATTAATTCGTAAAATTATTGTCCCTACTCATATGTCTTAAATTTTTAGCACATATCTAAGTATAGATGTTTATTTGGAAAATCAATATATGTTTAATCACTCTTCGTGTGAAATTTGGGGTTTGAAATCTTAGAGGCCATTACTAATTTGTGGCTTGCATTCTGTTATTTTCTCAGCATCTTGCTATATCAAATGTTTCATTATATCTTATTACAGAAATTAAAAAGAATCAGTAGTGGTACTGAGTTCATAAAATAAATTGGTGTTATACAGCATATTTCTCAAAATATTCCAAATTATGGAATCCAAAAGGATCAGTGTAATAATATGATTAAGTGATAGTGCTGTGTTACATGTTTTGTTGAAGGTAGTTTTCTTTTCTACTTGCCTCTAAGGAGGAGCAATAGTACGTAATTACAAGCTCACATTAATTTAAATTTATTTTATTTTATCTTCAAATGTGTAGACATCACTGATTTCAGGCCTCAATCATTTTTTTGCGGGGTGGGATGCCTTTTGTTATCAATATAGTGAGTATTAGGCTTAGTAAGAAAATAAATTATCAATTGATTCTTATGTACTTGTTGTTTAATTCCTTCAACTTTCTTCAGGTGTCTAAATTAAACAGTAGCCTCTGTCTATTATACACTGTGTGATATGCTTCAAATTAGTCATGTTCCTGCTCAATTTGGTTCTGCTTTGAAAGAATATTAACAACTTCAGACATGTTTGTGGATTTCTTGTCACTAAAGATGTTTTCGTATGTGTTAATTTTGGACCATGTAAGTGTTCTGTTTTGTTTTACTTTTGTTTGTACAAGTGTTGATACAATTGAGGTAGATCCTAAAATATAGCATGTAATCTTTTGTTTTAATTGCCATTATAAATTATAATTTGTTATTCATGTCACCCCTTATAGATTTTTGATGTCTCCCAAAAAGTGTGATTTAAAAGTCTTTCCATTCACCCAAAACCATTTTGGTGAATATTCAGACTATAAAACAGAAGAGTCCAGATTGCTGAGTTAACAATAATGAAAATTACCATTGTTAGATTACTCTCAAAGGATCTTAAGGGTGCAGGTGGATGAGGAGGTATATTGATAGATCCACAAACTTTGTCATTTTATGAACTTGCTCACGTTATCAGTCATTAATTCTTTCAAGTTATTTAAATTTATGCATTCAAGGACTGTTGCTGTGGATCACTATTCCAAAATGAATGTGCTTTTTATTATTTTTTATGTTTTAAGTAAAACCTTATAGCATCTGCATTTTCAGAACACATTTAAATAGTAAATTCTCTAACAGTTAAAATTGTCTTGGCATGATGAAAAATGTGCTCAATATTGTAAAGGAGAATAGTATCATATTTTTGTACATTAGGTAGTGCTTGAGTTCCATTAGCGGAAATCCAGTAGGGGCATAGGATCTAGTACTTCTCAGATCTTCAGCAGTGTGGTATGGGCTATTTATATTGTCAGTTGTCTTCCTTCTGAAAATACTGACTGGGAAAAGTTTCAAGGAGCATCCAATCTAGCAATCACATAAGGGTGTATCAGGACAAATTCCAGGTTGAAGTTTGTTTAGTGCTTAAAATCGGTGCTTAAAAATATTTGAATATCAATGTTAAATGAAAAGTAATGAGATTTTTAGTTTACCAATGTTTACCCTACTTTTCTTTAGCTGTGTTGAATTTTCATTTATTTTATACCACTGTTTCTAACAATGAAAGCATGTCAATTTTTCTATATCTGCTTAGTTCAAAACTTAGAGTTTTCTCTTTCTCTGTGTGTCTCTAATAATTGAATACATAAAGATAAAATAAAAAATAATCAAAAAATTAGAAAGGGCTGGAGATATGGCTTAGCAGTTAAGACACATACTGGAGAATTCTCCCTATCCCACATAAGCACATGGTGGCACATGCATTTGGAGTTTATTTTCAGTGACTAGCAGCCCTGGAATGCCCATTCTCTCTCTCTCTCTCTCTCTCTCTCTCATAAAAGAGCAAATAAAAATAAAATCTTTTAAAAAACAAAATTAAAATTTTTCTATGGAAAAATTGAATCATTGATATTTCTACATATGTCCTTCATTGTATCAACTTACAGAAATATAATGATCATAAAAATATTTGCAGTGCATTCCTGTTTTTCTCCTGTATTCATTAACCATATGTGCTGACAGAGTTGATTGACAGTCCTTTCCAGATTAAATATGTTGGAGAATAATCCTATTAAAAAACAACTATGGAGTTGGAGGTGGAAATTTAAATTTGTACACTTTGGGCTGGGAGTGTAGCTCGGTAGAAGAGTCGTTCCTGCTTGGCATACTGAAGGCTTACCCTCAATTCCCAGCATTAAAACAAAGTAAAAGCAAAATAAAACGTAGTATTGTAGAAGGTTTTCAATTAGGCCACTAGGCTTCTGGTTTTGGTTTTACTTCAAACGTAATTTTGAATAGTATTTTATTCTTGATATTCTTTAACTCATTATTTGTAATAACTTGTAATCAAAAATATTTGTAGAATGGTCAACACAGTTAAAAAGTCACATGTATGGTATAATTCATACTTTTAAGCAATTGTGAAATAATATAAGTTTGAAGAAATTTCTTTCAGTAACCCTACTGAGTTATGATAGCTTTATTGAGGGTTAATGCTACCCACAGGGAGTTTGATTAATCATTTGTTAGAAGGAACCAATTATAGCATGTTATATGCTATAGCTAAATATATGAAGATATTATTTGTATCTGCCTATCACATTTTGTATTGTCAACCATAAAAATATTAGAATAAAATTTTGTTATTTTTCATTATAAAAAATTAGCCAGAAATCATTTGATTTGTTTTCTTTCATTCTAAATTAGATTTGTGTTCAAGAAGAGCTTACAGTGTTTACTATATTTATGATGGTGACTTTAGCTAGCAAGATTATATTAATTTTATGAATGTATTGTTGACACTTCCTAAAACAATGGAAGATAATGTGAGGCTAATAAATAATCAGAACTCAACCATAGTGATAAAAAGTGATCAAAGTTCGAGCTGGAGAGATGGCTTAGCGGTTAAGCGCTTGCCTGTGAAGCCTAAGGACCCTGGTTCAAGGCTCGGTTCCCTAGGTCCCACGTTAGCCAGATGCACAAGGGGGCGCACGTGTCTGGAGTTTGTTTGCAGAGGCTGGAAGCCCTGGCGCGCCCATTCTCTCTCTCTCCCTCTATCTGTCTTTCTCTCTGTGTCTGTCTCTCTCAAATAAAAAAAAAAAAAAAAAAGTGAACAAAGTTCATGACCAGCTAGACTATTCTGAACTCTTTTATATGCTATGACATCAAGGGAATAAATTTGCATACTCTCCTCAATGTAAATACATTTCATAATCAAATGTTTATGGGGGAAGTGCTGTACTGCAATGATAAGAAAACTTATTTTTCCTAAGCAGCCTTAGAAACATAAGCTCTATTGAATATGATGAATAAGGGCCATTTGCTTAACCAAGTACTAATTTAATTGCTTTAATGCATTTTGTAGTTATAGCTAACATCTAAACTCAGTGGACTTCAAGTTTAAAGGATGTTACCTCAGAAAATGTGAGTTGGCTTCATGAAAACTGGATAATCCTTTGGAGCCAAAACAGAGCTTTCTTGTGACAAAGCTGCTGCCTGAAGTTAGCAACATCTACTCATGCCTGAGTCCCCAGTTTGGCAGACTGACTTTCATAGTTCCAATTTACTAGGCTTTATAACCATAAACCACTTCTTAATATGAATCACGTCTACATACACACACAGTCATAGAGTTTTTATTAAAAGCATCAGACAATATGGTGACTTAATGACAAAACAGAAACACTATTGGATTTAATAGGGAATGGTCAATTGCTGATGTGTATATGGGTTTAAAATTGAGCATATTATGATTTTTTCCTGTTCCTCTATTAACAAGTTTACAATACCAGTATTTGAAATCATTATCTGTACAGCCTATCTCCCCAGAAATCTCACTTTCAAAAAACCTGAATTATACCCTTCTTTAACTATGTAAAATACAGCCATTCTTCCCTGTTTTAGTCCCACTGTTTATAACAATATTCTTCTTGCACTTTAATGGATTAAGGCTATCTCTAAAAAAGAAACTTTCTTAAGCTTAGTTTTAGAAGTACATAATTTTGTAATATGAATTTAAGTCATAGGAGCTGGAGAGAGGGCTCAGTGGATAAAACAGTTGGCATACAAGCATGAGTTTTGATCCCTAGTACCCATGGAAATACAAGGTTGGTCTGGCACCAACCTGGATGGCTAGACTAGCAGAATCTGTGAGGTATAGGGCCTAGAGAAAAGACCCCACGTCAGTAAATAAAGCCAAGTGTCATTGACGAAGACACCTGTCATCAACCTCTGGCATTCATAAGCCTGTGGACACTCATGCCCAGATGCACAGGCACTTGCATGCCTATGCATAGAAACATGTGTGCACATGTCTGTGTGTGCATGCATGTGTGTGTATTCATAAGCACATGCGTGCATACACACACACACACACACACACACACACACACACAAACACACTTCTTTAGATGGAGTATTGTATAATACAGGTTTTACATTTTAAAAATGCCTTATTGAAAAATACACAGAATTAGTTGGGCGTGGTTGCACACACCTTTAATCCCAGCACTCGGGAGGCAGAGGTAGGAGGATTGCTGTGAGTTTGAGGCTACCCTGAGACTCCATAGTGAATTCCAGGTCAGCTTAGGCTGGAGTGAGACCCTACCTCGAACAAACAAAACAAAAGCAAACAAACAAACAAACAAAAACTACAGAATTATGTTTACATGCACCAGCCCCAAATCACAAGGAACACAGATAACTCAAGTTGGAACATGTTAGCAGGTCTGTATTTGTGTAACACAAAATGCTGCACGTTCTTACAAACCTTGTGGTACTTCACCACTAGGAATCTGGAGTTTTGTACTATAATAATGAGAGTCAATACCATAGTAACTATTTTTCATAAAGGAGGATAGAGGGACAAGTAGCAGTAATGTCTCAATTGTAGAGAAGCCAGGGCCATGCTAGCTGGTAGATTGGGGACTGGGTAATAAAAGCAATGGCTTCATTTTTGTCTGTACTCGGAAATGCCTGAGAAGTGGTTTTGATTTTCTCTCGTTCCAGACAGAACACAGGATGACCTCATCTTTTATTAGTGTACTGTGAAATTGGATATTATTGACAAGTAGATACAAGGCCTCACTTTTAGAGTAGTATGAGCTTATAGCTAGAGGATCTTAGGAGTTTCTATTTATTTATTTATTTCTCTGATTAACCAAGGACTAAAAGGCCAAAACCATGAGGAAAAAGAGACAAGGTGATCTGGAGGACAAGTTGATTTAAGAAGTTTAGGAGACTTTGAAGAAATGAGATAAAAGATGAGTACTTTTAGTGATGAGGAAGTAAAGGAAATGGCTAAGAAATATCAACATGGATCAAGATTAATGTTAGGCTTATTATTTTCTCATTAATAGAGAACTTGGGAGAACAACATACTCCTCTTGAGACAGGTATGGGATCGTGAAATTTTCACTGAAACAGACTTTAGTTGAAGAAAAAGGTGATTTTTTTGTGACAACTTAAAACTATTGATGGTTATTAATAACAGACACTTAAGAATTCATGAGAACACAGTCCAAAAGTTTCTGGTCCTATGGAATGTTATACTAGAAAAAACTAGGTTTGCCACTTGGGAGATGAAGATTAGGGAGGGAGGGGCATTTTGGGAATTCTGTACATGTGATAAGCAGTATCACTGTAGGGACAGGGTGAAACAAGTTTGATGTTGATGGATTTTATGGAGTCAGTGGAGGTAGTAGGATGTTGAGACAATGATAGGAGTGTTGTGGGGAACACTGAGTCCTTTTGCTCTTTTTGTCTCGTCTTGTGCATGAACCTCCTATGAATTCTATACCTCTCTGTGAAACTTATATGAAGTGTTTTGGAAGAGGAGCTTTGGGTCCTTCTAATGCAATGGTTTTCCTCCCACACTTAGCCACTGTGGGTCAAAAGTATTCATAATGCAAACCTAACTTGTTATACTAAGTTTGCCCTGAAATGACAAGTGGATATAGACTGTGTGTCCAGAATAACATAATTGCTTTCCATGTATCTGGAGGCTGAGAAATTCCCAGATTAATGTGCTGGCTGATTCATGCCTGGCCTGGGCATCATCCTGCATTTGTTATAACCTCACAAAGTGTAGAGAGGAGATGGAGATGAATCTAATGGCATTTTATAGTGATGAACCCTTGTCATGAGGATCATGAGCTACACTTTCATCACTACTACATCACTACATAATCATTCCAGTGCATCACAATGACAGCATTAGGGAGACCCAGCCATTTGGTTGATAGCATCCACCCATGTTGCTATGCATGTGTTCCTCAGGCCGGAAACCTGAAAATAGGTTAATGTGTGGAATGGTCAACTTTTGATTAGAGAAATTTTAGAACAGTCTGGTATGCCAAAGTTTGCCAAGTACTTTGTCCAACTTGTGGAAAGCATGAAGAGTAGGGTGTAATGTAGGGTGTTACTGTGAGGTGGCTGGGACTATTGCAGATGAAAATCACTTGAAAAGTAAGAAGTACATCTGCAGTGACTTCTATGTTCTAATACTGATCAATGAGAGGAAAGATGGGTTTAATCATGATCCTCTCCTTATTCAGTGTAGATGGCTTCTGTAACTTAATCCAGCAGTGGCAATGGGAATTCTATATACCAACTTCATGCTTCCTCTGGAAAATCCTGATAATTCAATGAATCACCAATCATTGTTGAAGATGGTGCCTTAATGGGAGAGAGAGAGAAAGAGAGAGAGAGAGAGAGGGAGGGAGAGAGGGAGAGAGAGAAAGCCTTTTGGTTCAAAATTGTTATTGCATCAAAATTGGGTTTTATGAAATACTCACTTAAACAGTGACTAAATGCAAAGGTGTTCTGTTATGAGATCTGTCTGAAGTTATATCCTAAATGTTTGAATGTATATCCTCTCCTTCTATGGCAGTTATAGTGAGACCTGCCTATAACCTAAACCCTTATTACCATCTATTCACTTAAATAGCATTTTATCTCATATTTTCATATCATTAGCAATATATAGGTAGATATTTTATTACAATAACTGGCTTGAAAATGACAAAACAAAATACTAGGCTCTTACTTGCATTTCCCTATTTTTTCTGTTTGGTTACTAATTCCACTATCATCACTATATTCTTTTATATACTCTTAAACTCAGTGAGGAATGGTGATTTTTTTCTCTAGAGAAGACACACATATATCTTTAGCATGTTCCATTTCTTTTTACTCTCTCTTTCTCTCCCCCTGTGTCTTTTAATGTATATGCTTAAATCTATATTAACATAGTTTCTTAATAAATGCCAATTTTGCTTCAAGAACAACAACAACAAAAAAAAAAAAAGAATATGGAGGAAGGACAAAAATAGATTTTTTCATGATGTACTTTTTAATAATGTAGACTTACATCTTTGGCTAAATCTGTTCCCCAAAACTGCAAAATACAGACAAGTTTGGGAACAGGATTTATTAAATTGGCACATGATTAGTCCAGTAAAATCAGTGCTATTTTAGCAAACAGAATGAATTAATCAGACAAGAGAAGACACCTGGTCACTAGCTTTATGAGGTTAAAAAAGTTCATTTCTCTTAAGATTTCACTGTTAGTTACATTTTTATCACAGAAGTGATGCATATGTAGATTAGTTTGTGGATCAAATGTGATTAATAATATTGATAAATTTGTCCTAGCTTTGACATATAAGCTTTCAATGAGCTTTGGTATCTATTTAGCATATCCTGCTGTTAACACTCACTCTTTTCACAATGCATTGTGTCAAGATTTATGTAATTCATACACTTTGTTTCTGAACCTTACCATATCACTTTTTCTGTCTCATGGCACTTGTATTACTGTTCCCAATGGAATGAGTGAAAGGCATACATACAGATGTAAAGTTATCACTCTCAGCTGAAATATCCAACTTGGGTGATTGATGTCTGATAAGGGCTTCCTCATGACGTGTTTTTCCACTCTCTCATAACATAGAAGAAGGATGCAATAGAAGTTTCTCAGACATCTTGCATAAAGATTTATCTTGATATCCATCTAATCATGAGATTGGCCATTTTGTGGCCTATGTATCTTTGAAAGCACTCTTCCCTGTGTCATCAGATTCAGAGTCTAGATTCCAACACTCTAGTTTGGGCGTGCATAAGCACTCACATTATGGCACCCAGTTCATCATGGAATTTTTATCTCTATCACAATAATGCATAAAATCTTCCCTTTAGTATGGGTGGTACTCAAAATATTTTGGAGATGAAGATTTGAAAATCCTGAGGAAACATTTAGATATCATCTATTTATTTACATTACAAGGTTCATGGACTACAGGACAATGATCCTTTAGGAAAGCTTGTGATTTTCCTAACTTTCACCAGTGGTTCTCAAAACTTTAATGGAAAGAAAGCCTTGTTATTGTCTTTGATCATTTCAGTTCTGATGCTACAAAATTAATAGTTACACTAGGGGGCAGCATAACATTTCCTCTTGCTCCATTGTTAACTGATTCAGTAAATAATAGATTAATACAGTTGTCAAATATAGTCACCATGGTTTTATTAGCTAAAAAGTCATTCTAAAATTTTATTAGCTAAGAAGTCATTGTGAAAATCTGATATGAGAGTGATGTGTTTGTTTTATATTTGATTTCTGTGCTTTTCACAGTAGTTATTTCTGAGCATTCTGTACCTCAAAAGCATATAAAATACACTGTAGAAAAATCATGCTGACCTGGAGTTTGTTATTAAGCATACCTTCAAGGACATCACTCTTGGCTGCAATAGTGTCAGTTTTGCCTTCTGAAGTTCATGTTTCTTGGGTCTTCTTAGGACTTTCTTGGGACTTGTTTCATGATTACTTATGGCAAATTTACTTTAATTTCATAAGAAATTTTAGTTTAAGTACAATTTCAATTTGAATGGATTTTGCACAATTAATCAGAATAAAGATGTAGTGTATTGATTATAATTTATTGAAAAGAGCAAAAATATGAAGACTATATGGGTTCTTGAAAGCACTTCATTTTTTCAGGGAGACTACAGTATCAGAATTGGTCTTTCCTCATTTCTGTACAAAATGCTTATTTATTTTTTTCTATTTTTACATTTTCATATATGCATATCATGTATTTGAATTTTATTCCTTCTCTTCACTCTTTCTTTTGTCAATTGTGTGCTTTAAAAAAAAGGTTTTAATACCTTTTTAATAGATGCATATCATGTTATTTTCTTGATCACCAAAATTGATATTGGAAAAGAGATGAAAAGCATATGTCAAAGTTTTATTAAAATATAATGAAATCCATAACAAGCAGGATTCCATTTCCTAGAGGAATGGTGCAGATTATGTAAGACAACACAAACTTAAATTTTTCATTCAAGGGCTGTAGAGATGGCTTAACAGTTAAGGCACTTGCTTGTAAAGCCAAAGGACCCAGGTTTAATTACCCAGGATGCATGTAAGCCAGATGCACAAGGGGCTGCATGCATCTAGAGTTCATTTGCAGTGGCTGAAGGCCATTATCTCTCTTTCTCTCTCCCTACTTCTCTCTGTCAAATAAATAAATATTAAAACAATTCTTGATTCAACAGAAAGGACACCCTTTTTAATAAATTAGGACTTAAAATTTGATATTATTAGGCATATGGTAATTCAAAAATGCAAGAGAATATATTTCAAGAAAATTGATAGCAGTGGACTTTTTGTTCAGGTTACATATTGATGTCCTAGTAAGGTATACCTAAGATGATATAACATTACAGTTAATGGCTAATGAAGCAAATGATAATGACAAATCAAAGTAAATTCATCCTCTTTGTAAAATGCCTAACATAGTTTAATTTTATAAGTAAATTTAGGATGATGTTGACTTTTAATACTTAATTACACTAATTTAAATACTATTTCAATAGTTCATTTGCCATATGTTATCAGATAAGTAATTTATTTATTTTTATGGTACCAAATATACCAACAATTTTAAATGCACTAAATGGCTACCACAATTCCATCAACTTTAGAAACTGTGGATGACTTTAAAACCTTTCCTCTTTTCTCTCAGTACTGTACATTCAATATGGACAATATCTATAGGTTTAATACAAGGGTCTAAGACAGAACAGGCACAGAGCACATGCATACTCTCAGAAACTCCTTTTTCTCTCTCCTCCCCTGTAAGATCCCCCCTTCCTTCATTCTCTCCTCTGCATCTCCTTAGTAGAAGGAATTGCTATTTCAACACCAGCCTATGTCAATGTAATGTGTTTACCTCAGAAAATTCATAGAGTTTTCCTGAAAGTTTAGGCAAAGTCCTCTGATTAAAAATTGTTTAGCTAAAAACAAAAAAAAATATCACATCACAGTCCCCTTGCCTAGCCACCTGGTCCAATATCAGAACTATAAAGTGATACTGTAACATTAGAAGTTCTCAGAAGGAATCCAATCGCTAAAATTTCAGAATTAGGGCTGGAGAGATGGCTTAGCGGTTAAGCGCTTGCCTGTGAAGCCTAAGGACCCCAGTTTGAGGCTCGGTTCCCCAGGTCCCACGTTAGCCAGATGCACAAGGGGGCGCACGCATCTGGAGTTCATTTGCAGAGGCTGGAAGCCCTGGCACACCCATTCTCTCTCTCTCCCTCTATCTGTCTTTCTCTCTCTGTCTGTCACTCTCAAATAAATAAATAAATAAAAAATATAAAAAAAAATTCAGAATTAATTCAAAACAAATAGGTGAAGGGAGAGATACTGGGGAAAGAGGGAGGGAGAAGAGGGTAGGGAAGAATGAAGGGGAGTGGAAGGAGGAGAAAGAAAATCACTAATTCCTCTTAATTACTTTAGAAGAATGACAAGTAAACTAGGAGTTATATTGATTTAAACACTTAGGATACATGTGGCAGCATATTCAAGTATATCTGAGACAGTCCCAGCTTATGCTATACGCTTGTGTGATTACTGGTGGCTCTGCCTGTAAATCTCACAATAATCCTAATTTGGATGAAAATTTACATGGTTACACTGCTGAATACAAAAGCTTATCCAGTGACAGGAAACCATCTCTGCTTTACAGATACTGCATTCTTTGAAAATGCTGTCCTCAGGGCATTCCTTATTATTGGATATTGTCCCGACCTCAAGCTTTTACAGTGGCAGTGAGTGAAGAATACAGGTATTCTTCTTCCTTCCTGGCAAGCTGAGCTTCCCACATGTCAGAGAAGCAGTATCCAAACGCTGGGAAGTCAAGTGGAGATCCTTTGAGGATACTTCAGAGGAGCTGAAGAAAGGAACCAGAATGAGTGAATAGGGTCACATAGGAAATTTGTCTGAATGAACATTCTGTCTGAAGTGCTGGGTTCTGATGTTTCCCGTTGACTATGTGAGTGGCAGAATTTTTGTCAAGATTGGGATGTTTTGCTTTTCCAACAAGACTGAGACAGCAAGGCCATCCTGACACTGTCTAGATCTATAATACCTTTCCAGTAACTGTATTTGATGCTATGCTTTATAAGCATCCATTAACTAAGAGACCTCATTAAAATAGGATAAATAAAATTTAACTTTTCTCCCCCCAAATTTCTGCTTTTTACATAGAATTTCCACAGTGTTTCATTCATGTCATTCCTATTTTTCCCCTAATTGTCTATAATAAAAATATTAAGGCTTTGGAACTAATGAGACTAGTTTAAACTATAGCAATTTACTAGTAAGCTATTATTTAGAGTAGTTGCTTTTTTCGTGTCTATATCTAGCAAAAAATTTTGCCACTCACATAGTTATATACCCTATGTAATAAAGCATATTATACATTTCCCATAATTTGTTTTTGAAATGCCCTAAGATTAGCTGAGCAAATATGACTGCTATAAAAAAGATGACAAAGAAAGAGAGGTGTCTGATCATGATTGTTATTTCCACAGATTGACCTCTGAAAGAGAGCTTGCTCTTCCTCTTTCTTAAACACATGGGTATGTGTTTTCAGAAAGACATATGAGTACAGAATAGGTGGCTAAGTAGGCTCAATGAAATTAACAGCTCAGACAAAAAAAATAGCACCCATCCACAGCCAATAATCAGATTCTGTAGTTGTTTTTTTTAAATATATTTTTTGTTCATTTTTAAAAATTTATTTATTTGAGAGTGACAGAGAGAGGGGGAGAGAAAGAGACAGAGAGAGAATGGGCACGCCAGGGCTTCCAGCCACTGCAAACAAACTCCAGATGCGTGTGCCCTCTTATGCATCTGGCTAACGTGGGTCTTGGGGAATCGAGCCTCGAACTGGGGTCCTTGGACTTCACAGGCAAGCGCTTAACCACTAAGCCATCTCTCCAGCCCCAGATTCTGTAGTTTTGAAGAACTAACCTGACTCCATTTTAACAGCAAGAGCCATTTTGATATGATAACTAAGTTAAGTTTCTGTGTCTGAGCTGGGGCCACAAACTGTTCCCTGGTTACTGTTCCCAGGATTGTGTATTCATAACATTCCAGGAAGTACTTTAACTGTAATAGCTGGTCTGCTTCTGTCACCAGGCTTGCTTGCCTTTGAAACCCCTACCCTGTGATTTCTATGGTTTTGCCCTATAAAAAGAGCTTGAGAAGCTGACCCAAGGCTGCTCTCTACACCCCTGCCTTAGGGAGGTATATGAGTCAGGGTTCTCTAGAGGAACAGAAGTGCTAGAATGAATTATTTTTAAAAGGGAATTTATTGGATTAGCTATGGTAGTCCAATAGCACTTGCAGGCCCGAGAATCACAGAACCTGGTAGCTGCTCAGTCCATGGGGCCAGATGCCTCAGAAGTCCCAACTAGGCACTGCAGATAGTGCTGGAAGGCCTGGAAGCTTCCTGAGGAGCTGCTGGGTTTCAATCCATGTGGGTCTTCAGTTGATGCTGGTCTTCAGTTTGCGCTGGTCTTAAATCCATGTTGGAAGGTAGCGAACAACTCCCATAGCCAAGTGGAAGGAAGGAAGGGAGGAAGGGGCTCTTTTTCCCAGAGCTTCCTTATATCAAGTCCCCCTCTGAGCAGGGTGCCCACTCTGGGAGAAGATCTCACTCTGGGGGAAGATCTCACTCTGGGGGAAGGACTTCCTCCTTTATTTGATCCTTCCTGGAAGCAACCTCTGAGATCCACCTGAAAGAGATTTCTGTGGATTACTAAACAGATCAAGTTGACAATACCTTAACTATCGCAGGAGGTAACCACCAAACCAGCTCTATTACGCACAATTAAAAGCTTGGTTCAGGGCTGGAGAGATGGCTTAGAGGTTAAGCACTTGCCTATGAAGCCTAAGGACCCTGGTTCGAAGCTCAGCTCCCCAGGACCCATGTTAACCAGATGCACAAGGGGGCACATGCATCTGGTGTTCGTTTGCAGTGGCTGGAGGCCCTGGCACACCTGTTCTCTGTCTGCTTCTTCCACTCTCTGTCACTCTCAAGTAAATAAATAAAAATAAAAACAACAACAACATTAAAAGCTTGCTTCAATTTAGCCATAATTTGTGGTTAGTGGTCTTTATTCTCACAAATGCTGGGTTAACAGTTTATTCTCTGCAGTTCTATGTTGGAGTCTAACCTAGATGATTACAATTATGACTTAGTGGTTCAGATGGGGTAATGCACATTGGTCCTCTCTTCCCAGCCACTGAATCTTAATATCTATGTTCTGATCTGAGTTCAGGAATTCGGAACAGCCCCCAGGTGAAATTTTCTTTCTTGGGACAAAATGGATCTGGGTTGGTTTCCATGGACTTGTTTTGAAGGAGGTTTGGATGTCATGCATTCTTACTTTGCATGAAAGATGAAACCCCCTACTCTGCCCATCGCTGCTTACCAATTGTCTTCCAAGAGGCCTCTGAAATATGGGCTTTGTTGTTAAAAAATATATATATATACAGAAATCTTGAATACTGTAATTAAAACCCAAGACACAATTTTGAGCTTGAAACTTTAACATTTAGAGAATAAATATGCAGGAATGCATTTTGCTTGCAGAAAAATATCTAGCTCTAGCTTCAACTTTCACAAGAAAATTTAGTCAACTCGGTCAATTGCCTTTTCATCCATACCTAGAATACATTCATTCAAGCAGATATGAGACATAGCAATGAATTTCATATCACTTAAGAGTTTGTCAATGTATGTAAAAGCATAATTGTGTAAAATAACAAGGAAAATTAATAAGCAAATACAATGAGGTAATCATGATGTAAATTGAAAGATATAAAGATATGAGGGTGATTACTTTAATAAAAACCAGAGTAATTCTAGGCCAGTCATAGTGGCCCATACCTTTAATCCCAGCATTTAGGAGGCAGAGGTAGGAGGATAACCATGAGTTCGAGGCTACCCTGAGACTACATAGTGATTTCCAGGTCAGCCTATACTAGAGTGAGACCCTAAGAAAAGAAAGAAAGAAAGAAAGAAAGAAAGAAAGAAAGAAAGAAAGAAAGAAAGAAAGAAAGAGAGTAATTCTAGATCAATCAAAGCTTTGGCATTTGAAAATTTGAACTTATAATAATAATGAAAACAGAAAATCTATGTTAATGATATGTTTAGTAAATCAAATGATATCATAATGCAGTTATCACTTGGCATTCAAAAATTTCACTGGTCCTTAAGTCATTGTTTGCATAAATGAGATCATCTTTCATCACTTGTGGATGCTTTAATAAGATTGTTGTTACAATAGTATTAGAAGAAATTCTACTTTAATAAATGAGGGATCATTTTATAAATTTCTGAAAGTATTTGCTTAAGGATATCAAAAGAATATTTAGAGTATATTTTTAAATCTTGTGAATAAATAAATTATTTCTTTCATATATTGAGCAATTATTTATTTCAGATCCAGACTTAAAGACATATGGCAAATATGTAATTTGATTATCACAACTAGTCAATTAGGTTTTATACAATTTGTTTTACAAATGAGTTAACTTACATCTTAGAGGTCAGTTCTTACACAGAGTCATTTTTTAGTCTTTCAAATATATTTATTTTAAGGATAAACAGGGGCTGGAGAGATGGCTTAGTGGTTAAGCGCTTGCCTGTGAAGCCTAAGGACGCTGGTTTGAGGCTTGATTCTCCAGGACCCATGTTAGCCAGATGCACAAGGGGGCACACACGTCTGGAGTTCGTTTGCAGTGGCTGGAAGCCCTGGCATGCCCATTCTCTCTCTCTCTCTCTCTATCTACCTCTTTCTCACTTCATTACTCTCAAATAAATAAAAATGAAGAAAAAAAATTAAAAAAAAAAACAAACAGAAAATGCATATGATTACCAAGGCTATGAAAACTTATTTGCTTAATTTTTGCTTAAATTATTTATTTTTGTTCTGTTTTTGTTAGTAAAATCTGGTTTCTTAATTAAAATTTCTATAGTGTTCATTTATTAGCTTATCAAAAAATGATCATCAAACACTTCTTTGTATTTCTGTTACTTCTTAGTACCAATAATTTAACATCAATTAAATAATATTAAGTCAAATACCAAATTATATAACTCAGTACTTTATATATTGCACCAAGATATGAAATATGTTGTTTAGTAAAATATTTTCTGAATTAATTAAAGTCATATATTAAATTTGTTTTGTGGTACTTTCAGTAACAGTTTGCAATTTTTCCTTCAGCACTTTTTATTTCTGGTGTTTACAATCTACTGTTCCCCAAATATTAAGAGCAATAAATGTTCTCACACTAATGTAGATAAAGAATTACTTTCATGATATTTGCAGCTACAAGCACATCATTTTCTGGAATATATTATTGGGCTTTTCATCTACAGGGGTAAAATAAAAGAAGCTGCTCATTTCCTAATCACCGGCTTTGCAGCACACACTTTGTGGAAGGCCAACTTTCATATCTAGGCAGTCCATAATGTACAGGTTATCCTTCTATTTTTCTGAGAAGATTATTTTCTGGGCAAGTACAAGAAAATAATATACCCAAAGCACTTTAATACATTTTTTGTAAAGTGCTGGTGTTCCAAATTTATTTTCCTCCTACTTGCTGGCTGTGCTGCACAGGAAGAGATGGAACGAGAGCAGGGAGAAGAGCGGCACCCCGTGACATGGAGCAGGAGGCATCGGGAGCCTGTGAGCATTCCTTTGCCTGGTCTGTGGCGTTGTTGTAGTACCCCTGTCCTCATCAGCTGGTGGCCCAAAGTAATGTGATCAAAGTTAAACTATAAATATATTTACTTTTTTTATGTTATTCTATTTTTATAACACAGCAAAACATGCTTAGTCATCAACATGGAGAATTTTGCTCTCCTGTAGGGCAGTTGGAAGTCATGCTCAAGGACAGTATAATAGTACAGTAAATAGAGACATGGAGTGAGAAAATTAAAGTGGGAGACAGAAAATAGCAAATGCCATAAAAGATGTAATAAATGTTCTGTAGAAGATGTATATTTCTGGTAGGATAGAAAGTACAACAGTAGGTAGGCATGGAGGTGCATGTCTTTAATCCCAACACTCGAGTGGCAGACATAAGAGGATCACTGTGAGTTTCAGGCCAGTCTGAGACTACAGAATGAATTCCAGGTCAGCCTGGGCTACAGCAAGACTCTGCCTCAAAAAAAAAAGTTTCCTCACTGGTAAGGTGCAAGATGTCTTACCAATATTGTTATGACTTAAATTCCAAAAGAAAAGACGTACCTTTAAATACTAAGTATTTAGTCTGATGTCTCAAGGATTACCCATGGTAACAGAAGACAGCATGCGATTGTTGCCTCGCTGGCAGCTCTAGGTCACCCAGGTCCAGGTCTGCTTCCTCTGGTTTTTCCTTGCCTCTACTACTCAGTCCTGACTAGAAAATATTGGCCAAACTTGGGCTGAAGCCACCTTATCAAAACCTTGACTAAGGGCTGGAGAGAGAAGTTAGTGTTTAAGGCATTTGCCTGTAAAGCTAGAGGATCCCAGTTCAATTCTCCAGGACACACATAAGCCAGATGCACAAGAGGGCACATGCATCTGGAGTTTCTTTGCAGTGGCTGGAGGTCCTGGCACACCCATTCCCTCTCTCTCTCTCTCTATTTTTCTCTCCTCTCTCTCTCCCTCTTTCTCTCTCTCAAATAAATAAATAAATAAATAATATATGTATATATATATATATATATATATATATATATATATATATATATATATATATTTAAAAAAGAAAGCAGCTTTATTTCTCAAATGGATTGAACTTTTGATTTTTAGTTGGTTTTATTTATTTATTTCCATTTGTTGAAGGCAGAAAACCACCATAGTAATGAAAGAATAAGAAGTAATAGACAAATACATTAACCTGTGTCAGTTTTTGAATTTCAGAAAGCTAGGAAGAAAATAATACATCCATATATAATATACATTAAAACTTTGGTATAGTTCCTCAATTTTGAATGTGTGCTTGTACATGTTTTAAGATTAAGTAAGTCACTTTAAATTATTCTCTAACAGACCAACTTAAATAAATAAGCATAAAAAAATAAGGAGTTACAAGTGGAATAAAAAATTAAAGAAAACCTTCAGTGTAAGAAATACCAATTAGGTTGCCTATAAAGCAAATAAGACATTGGAGGAGTAGGCTGTTCACATAACAAAAATGATGTTATGCTTGGACATCAGGACATTGAAAAATGTGTCCTCTCCCCTCTATGAACAGTGGTGTTGCACAAGTGAGGAAAATAATCTCTTTGGCAGACAACATTGGCAATGTGGAAACCTGAGTGCACTGTTTGAACTTTTCATGAGAAGCCATGAAGAAATTGCTATTCCTTTCAGATAGGGTACTGACAACAGACCAAAGAAATCATTCTACCCCTTTCTAGCTCAGTGGACTAGTGAGTTTACTGAGGGTACTTACAAGGGTATGGGCAAAGATAGCTGTATCACTTGTAAGGACATAGGCAATCAGTATCCCTGGTACTCACTGCAAGAGTGGCGTGCAGCTCCTTGAGAAGAAGACTCTCTCCCAGCAGTTATGACACTTTATATAATAGTGGTGAGGAGCCTTTGATTCTTCTATGTTTCAAGAACTTCCTGACCCTGGTTTACTTCATTGGTCTTAACAAGCCTAAGGTTAAATTGGGAACTATCCAACAAGACTCTCGGATGGAATGTTTCAGTTCTGAGGAAACAGCTATTCAACAGTGTGCAGAGAATCTTTGAGTAGAATTTCTGGTGTACTATCCTTTTTATAGTCTGGGAAGAAATAACCACAAGTATCTGAGTACTACCAGTTATTCTTTAATTATAGTTTATTGTAACTGTGCATACCCCAGCTTGCTGATGACAACACATATGTATGTTTCTCTATTTGAAGGATACAATGCGCTCTGTGTCATATATTTTCAAAGCATCAGCAGTGATCACACTGTGTAAGATTTTAGCTTAGTTTATGTGCAGACTTGGATCACTTACAATCTGAAAGAGACACACATTCTTTTCATAAATTTTGAATTATTCAGAACATAGGTTCTAGGTTGTAGCTAAATAAATACAATTAAAGAATCAAGATTCCATCTATAGTATCTGAACATTGCCAATACTTGAGTAGATTTCTGTCCTCTGAGCAGGAACTATATACCTTTCTACTTAAACTTCTGAAAACTTACTATTTTGTTTGCTTATGTGACTTTTCTTCAAGAAAAGTTGGTCATTGAGAACAGATTTCTAGACCGCTTTGACAATTAGTAAGTAATATCATGTAACAAATAGAATTTGAAAATATACTGCTATATTACTTTAATGAGTGGAGTTGGGTGAGCAGCAAGCAAACCCCTCTCTAAGATGACTTGCCGGATATCACTTATACCAGTATTGAGGGATTGCTTTGTCTGTGATGAGTCTCTCTGTCATTCTCAATCATTGAAACAAGTGGAATATTGTAGTTACTTCTAAAAGCCTTATATTAGATTACTGAAACAATCAAATCTTAAATTCAAGTGTCCTCAACTGAAAGGCTGGAAGTGGGAGGAAACAAGTAGTAAAAATGTGTATTTTTCTCCTATCCTATGCATAAATTCCAGTTATAAAATATTTGTAAGTTTTAACCTCAAAATTTATATTATATTTATAAAAAATCTTAGACATATAATTTCCCTTCTAAGATATATTTGCTTATAGACATGTATGCTAAAATTATTTAAAAGTTGTAATCAACATGACCCTAAAATTATTATGTAACAAAATATTTTAAAATAATATGGAGTAAATATAAATATATGTATTATCTAAAAGACATATGTGTATATGTATATATATATATATATATATATATATATATATATGTAAACACACACATATAGATAAATAGATAGATAGATAGATAGATAGATAGATAGATAGATAGATAGATATCATATATATCTATATGGTGAGGCCAAGTTTTATTGAGTAGAAAGTAAGAAAAAGAGGAAAGCTGGCATGCCAGGTCTACAACTTAATTTGGGATCTCAAGATGCAGCCCTGATCTGTTGGGAGTGTCAGCTTTTATTGCAAATAGCCACGTGTTTATAGTAAAAACAGGATTGGTACTTAAACCACAAAAGTGCATAGTGTTAAACAAGGGGGATGTATTATAAGAAGTCACAAGGTTACATAGGTCACATAGGTGGAACTGAGGCAAGAAATATTCTATACTATGTAATCACAAAGATCTCTAGAAACAAAGAGATATAGGGAGGTTATGGTACAGTGCATAGAAGGATAATCCCATTCCTTAGACAACAGTAAACATTTGTGTTGCATAGAGAGATCATGGGATATTTTCAATTATATATTATGAATATATTGAAAATATATATAGTGAATAATAGAATACAATGGAAAGATAAATATGTTAGTAACTAAAAGAATGATACAAATGTAAGCTAAATGAATTTATATAATTTTGTTAAAAGCTATTTAATTTTTATAATATGGTTCAGGAATAGGCATTGTACTATTTGTATTGACAATTTTATTTTTTAAAAAATTTTATTATTATTATCATCAACAATGTATTGACAATTTTCAATCCGTGGTATTTTCCAACAGTTTATTTAGAGCAATACTATTAGTTCTTTTCCACTTAAATTCTTTTTAGAAATTTATCTAAATAAAAGACCTAAATATGAGCAAGAGTACTGCTTTCTTGGTGAACCTGGTACCAGCCCAAGGGTGAAGGAGATAGACATACAAAACACTCAACTCCTACCAAAGCAGATATCCAGACACACAGAGGCTCCCAAGACTCATCACTGAAGTAGACCTAAAATGAACCAATCATGGATTAGCGAAATTTGTGGAAAAGGGGGTGGAAAGATTGTTAGAACCACATGTTGGGACATTATGCACAGAGACATTGCCTCTTCCCCAAAATTGATGGCAACCTCCCCCCCATACATGACCCACATTCCCCAATGAGGAGAATTCTTGCAGAGGGGAGAGGGAAGAGGCTAATGATGGTACCAACATGGCTGTATATACAGTGTACACATATTTAATTAAAAAATGACTCAAATACATTTTATTACACTTTAAATTTTATGCATCTAAACATTAATAGAGAGCATAAACTTGAAGATCTCTCAATGTTACTGAGAAACCAGTATGTAATTTGTAGCTTTTTATAAAAACCTCCTAGATTCAATTATTTTTAACTTTTATATGTGATGGCACCCGTGTTTTCTAGTACTTTGGATAATGTAAAATTATTTATTCAATACATTTTTACAATCCATAATACTTTTTATAATCTTTTAAAGCATGTATAAATAATATTGAAAAAATTTATGTTTCTAGAATGGTTAATTTGCCTTTGGGTAGTACTTGATAGAAGATAAAATACACACTTTACTTCAAATATAATGTGCTAGAAATATATTTTCCTCTGCCACATATATATGTGTATATAGTTCTGATATATTATTGCTGGATGTGTTACGTGGCAATAGGATATCTTCTTAAGCAATGGATATTATATATAAGTATATATTTTTTTTCATCATAGTTTCTTTTTGGTGATGGTCACAAATATATAAATGGCCTTTATTTGTAACAGAGTGAGAACATGGCTCACAACTTCTTGTGAAATTACTAAAATATTTCGTCTTAACATAGGCCCAACTGTGTAGTAAAGTAATTAGTGTATCATAAATATAATGTAGACATAAAATATAAATGAAATATTTATTTCCCCTTCCTTCCAAATTGGTACATTTTAATTTTTAACATCTCAATATTTTTAAGTATTAAGATGAGCATTAGCAGAAAAGACAAACTGTAGTCTGCCATGTAGGCATCAGAAATGGAGAATTAACACACAGTAACAATAATTACACATATTTTAATCATTGACAAACTATATTTTTAAGTTGTATAGTATCACATGTGGGTCTCTAAATGAATTTTTTGAATATCCAATTTAGACTCAACTTCCCTGGATGAACATATAGCTTGTTTTTATTCTGAAACAGAATATGTGCTTTAATATGGTGTTTTCTGCTAGCAAACTATTCTAGAATAATTCCAATACCAGAGAAAGCTAAATAAGAGTTTCTTTAATCATAATGTTTTTCACTTCATTGTCAACTCTGTTCATCAATGTGATCTATTTTGACCAGTCTCACTCATTCACAAAATGAACTATAAATAACTGAATTTAACCTTATAAGAAAGTTTCATAACTGTGCCTTTATAAAAATGTATCTACTTATTCTCATCAAGAATGAAAATGAGTTGGTATTTCTTTTAATTATACAGTTCTCTAACTGGTTCATGATAAGCTCTACTGTTATAGATAAATGTTTTTACATGCACACATTATACTTTATTCAATATTTTTATATTAGAGTTCCACGTTTCTTTGGCCCAACTATGTTACAATGTGATAGAAACTTTGCCCTGAATGAACTGCATTTATAGTGTGACCACATGGATTAATTTCATCAGTACTAGCTTGACTCTTGCTAAATGTTATTTTGAAGGTTAGAAACAAAGCACTCATGTGCATATATCTTACATAAAGCAAGAGAAAATATGCTTTTAAAATAATTTTTATATTAGTTTTGTATTCAGCAAATACAGGCAGTTTGGTACCATTACTAGCCTCATCCATGTCCTATTCCCCCCCCCATTGTACCCTCCTTGTTGAGGTATGTGGGTCATGCATTGTGGAGTTAGCCCACAGTTATTGGTACGATAAATGTCTCTGCATATCATGACCAAACACGTGGCTCTGACATTCTTTCCTCCCCCTCTTCCGCAAAATTTCCCTGAGCCATGTTGGGTTCATATTTGGTCTGCTTCAGTGATGAGGTGTTGGGGGCCTCTGAGGCTCTGGCTCTCTGATTTGGTAGGAGCTGATTTTTCTCTGTGTTGGTCTCCTTACCCCCCGTGCTGGTCTCCAGTTCATCAGGAAAACAGCACCCTTGCTTGTTTTGCCAATTTAACTTAGTTTCAACCAGGGCCCTTTTGAGGTATGATGGGGTGGCTCTCTCCTTAAGATCTGCATCTATCTGAAAAAGAGAAGTAGAATCTCCAATGGAGAGTGAGTTAGCACCAGGAAAAATGAGATAATCCTTACTTTTTTAGTAGAGAGTTTAATAGGTGTAGGCCCTCTTGTAGCCCATGATTGCTGGTAGTTTGATATTGGAGAGTGGACTTATGTTTGGATATGGTTCTGACTTGTTTCCCAGCTCCAGCTATGGGTCCCATACCACTGAGGGGATCAGTTAGCCAAATCAAGAGCAGTTGGTTCCCCACCATGGCTATGTGCCACTATTGCATTTGTGTGGGCATCACAACAGGTTATTAGCTGCTAAGTAGGTTAGACCATGAGTTGCTTGGACAGATATTGGTCATTTCCCCCAGTCGCCCATGTAGCACATTATGGCACTAGACACACTGACTGTCTGGGGACTGATTCTCTCCTTGCTTCCAACCATGCCGATCCATTTTATGTGCCAGCTGCATATGGTGTCTTCAACAATAGGGTCTTACCACTAACCTTTGGTGGGTCATCAAGTACTTTGACATAAATCTGTCATTCTTTTTAGGAAACCTTGTAGGTTTCTATGATCAAAAGCTCATTGTGGATGATAGCCTCATGCTGGTATTTGGGGTTACACGTCAGTGCCCACTAAGAAAATAAAGGATGTGAGGGCAATCTGGCTGCGACATCTGTCACCCCATTGATCGCCAGGGTTGATTCCGCTGATCTGGCTGGCTAGGCAGGTGTCCCCTTCCTCCCTCACCACTCCATGTGCATCCCTCCTGAAGTTGCATGCTCGGTCAAAGAGGACGACCTTCCCCGAATAGAGGAGGACCAGTCTTCGGTTAAGGGTATACGAGTAGCTGCGCTCCCCTGCTAGAACCTCCAAACAAGCTCTCAAGAAAATAAAGAAAAAGATAACTAATATACAAGAGTTAGAGAGTCAAGAGAGACAGGAAGAGGGAAGGAGGGAGGGAAGATGTAGAAGATTTAGGTTAGACTTGATCCTACCCTCTCCAGTGTCTTGTGGTTCGGGTATTTCCTGTAGGGTCCTGGTGAAGGTTCAGGCATTTGGTCTGCCTTTTGGGAAGAAGAATTTTATGGTACCATTGACGTGTGGGTCTAGATTAATGTTTCCCACCCTTTCAATGCCCTCTCCTCCCTCCCCATCAATCCTAGTGTCTAGTCCATGAGATGCTTGCTGGGTATGTAAGGTATCTTGGGTACATTCAAGTTAGGTGCTGTAGATGAGTGAGACTATGTGGCGATTTTTTTTTTTCTTTCTGTGATTGGCTAAGTTCATTGAGAATAATCTGTTCCATGTTCAATCATTTTTCTTCAAATTTCTTTGTGTCATTTTTTTCTTACTACTATATAGAATTCCATTGTGTAGATATACCACATCTTAGTTATCCATTCTTCTAGTGATGGACATCTGGATTGATTCCAGCTCTTACCTATTTATGAATAGAGCCACTACAAACATGGTTGAGTAAATCTCTCTGGCCTGTGGTTTGAAGGTTTTAGGGTAGATGCCCAGTAAGGGAATAACTGAGTCTGTTGGTATCTTTACAGTCAGCTTTTTCAGGAGTCTCCATATTTCTTTACAAAGTGGTTGTACCATCCTACATTCCCACCAAAAATGGATGAGTGTTCCTACTTCTCCACATCCTTGCCAGCATTTCTTTTCATTTGATTTTTTGATGTTTGCTATCCTTATTGGGGTAAGGAGGAATCTCATAGTTGTTTCAATTTACATTTCTTTGATGATAAGGGAGGATGAACATTTTCTTAAGTTTGTGTTTGCCATTTCTATTTCTTCCTCTGTGAACTGCCTGTTCAGCTCTTTGTACCATTTTGTGAGTGGGGTGTTTGACTTCTTACTATTTAGATTTTTGACTTCTTTGTTGATTCTAGAGATTAGGCCTCTATCAGTTGGATAACCCGCAAATATTTCTCCCATTCTGTGGGTAACCATGCCCATTCTGTCCAATGTTTTGATCATGACGTGATTTTGTATCTTGACAAAGGTCTTTTCTGCATCTATCGAAATGATCATGTGGTTTTTATGTTTAAACTTGTTTATGTTGTATATTACACTGACAGATTTCCATATGTTGAACCACCTTTGTGTTCCTGGGATGAATCCCACTTGGTCAAGGTGGATAATGCTTTTGATGTGTTGTTGGATTCAGTTTGTGAGGATTTTGTTCAGGATCTTTGAATCTAAGTTCATTAGGGAAATAGGCCAGTAGTTTTCTTTTCTTCTGGCATCTCTGCATGGTTTTTTAATTAGGGTGATACTAGCTTCATAAAAGAAGTTGGGAAGCAGTCCCTGCTCTCCAATTGTGTGGCACAGTTTGAGGAAGATTGGTTTGAGTTCTCCCATGAAGGTTTGAGAGAATTCAGCTGAGAAACCATCTGGTCCTGGACTCCTCTTTTTGGGGAAGATTTTTATTACTTTTTCAATCTCCATGAGTGTGATGGGTTCATTGAGGTGATTAATTTGCCCTGAATTTAGCTTTGATAGATGGTATGCATCCAGGAATTTATCCATCGCCTCCACATTATTCAGCTTTGTAGAGTCGAGGTTTTTGAAGTAAGTCCTGATGGTTCTCCCAATTTCATTCATGTCTGTTGAGATCTCTCCTTTTTCATTATGAATTTTGTTAATTTGAAGCCTCTCCTTTTTTTCCTTGATCAAATTGGCCAGGGGTATGTCAATCCTGTTTACTTTTCAAAGAACCAGCTCTTTGTTTTGTCAATTGTTTTAATTGTTTCCTTGGTTTCCAATTCATTAATTTCTGGTCGATTTTAATTATGTCTTTCCTTCTGGAGCTCTTTGGGATTGATTTTTTTTGTTTTTCCAGTGCCTTTAGGTAGATGGTTAGGTTGTTGATTTGGGGTCTTTCTGTCTTTTTTATGAAGGCATTGAGTGCTATGAATTTTCCCCTGAGGACCACCTTCATTGTGTCCCATAAGTTTTGGTATGATGTGTTCTCATTGTCATTCAATCCCAGAAATTTTGCAATTTCATATTTTATTTCATCCACTGTCCATTTATTGTTTAAAAGTGTGCTGTTAAGTTTCCAGGTGCCATTGGGATTCTTGGTGGGTCTTTTGTTGTTGATTTCTAGAAATATAGCATTGTGATCTAATATCATGCAGGTAATAATGTCAATTTTCCTAAATATGTGGATGCAGTCTTTGTGACCCAGCATATGGTCTATTTTAGAGAATGTTGTATGGGCTGTTGAGAAGAATGTGGATTCTGTGGATTTGGGATGGAAATTTCTGTAGATGTCCATTAGGTCTAAGTGATCTGTGGGTTTGTTGAGCTCTCTTACTTCCCTATTAAGTTTCTGTTTGGATCATCTGTCTATTACTGATAATGGTGTATTGAAGACGCCAGCTGTGATGATGTTGGTAGTTATTTCTGTTTGATTGTCAAGTAGGTTTTGTTTTATGAACTGTGGTGCCCCTGTGTTTGGTGCATAAAGATATATGATTGTAATATCCTCTTGATTGATCTTTCTCTTATAAGTAGAAAGTAGCCTTCTTTGTCTTTTTTTGATTATTTTTGTTTTGAAGTCTATTTTATCTGATATTAATATAGCTACACCTGCTTGTTTCTTATTCCCATTTGCTTGGAATATTGTTTTCCACCCTTTCACCCTGAGGAGGAGTCTGTCTTTAGTGTTGACGTGGGTTTTTTGAAGGCAAAAGATTGAGGGGTCTAATTTTTTATCCATCCTTTAACTTGTGTCTCTGATGGGTAAATTAAGGCCACTAATATTTAGGGTAATGACTATGAGATTTGATTTGATACCTGCCATATTGTGATGGTAGATGTATGTTGGTGTTTTCATGGGCTTTGAAGTTTTTGTGCCTACTCTGAGCTTGGTTATTGTGATCTGTTTCTTGTAGGCATTTGAGTTTGGTTATTTGCTTCTTCTTTGTGGAGAATTTCCTGAAATACTCTCTGTAGGTTAGTTTTGTGTTCATATAATTGTAAAGTTGAGTTTTGTTATGGAAAGTTTTTCTTTCACCATATATTATGAGGGAGACTTTTGCTGGGTAGAGTAATTTGGATTGGAAGCCATAGGTTCTTAGACTTTGGAGTGTTTCATTCCAGCCCTTTTAGCTTTCAGGGTTTCCATTGAGAAGTCTAAGGTAATTCTGATGGGGTTACCTTTGTCAGTGGTGTGCTGTTTTTCCCTAGCTGCTTTTAAGATTTTCTGTTTGGTGTCAATGTTTAGAGTCTTAATGATTATATGTCTTGGGGAGTTTCTCCTTTGTTCCGGTCAGTTTGGAGTTCTGTTGGCTTCTTGTATCTTGATTGGCCTTTCTTTTAAGAGACGGGGGAAGTTTTCTTCAATTATTTTGTTAAATAAGTTCTACATGTCTTTAGTCTGAAATTCTTCTCCTTCTGGTATTCCAATGATTCTGATATTAGGACGTTTGAGTGTATCCCACAATTCCCTCATGTTCTGTTCACAGAAACTTTTGAACTTACTGAAAATTTTGAACTCTCAAACTGTTTCTTCCATCTTGTCTTCCAGTTCAGAGTTTCTATCCTCCACTTTGCTGACTCTATTCTTGAGAGCCTCTAGAGAGTTTTGGACTTGTTCAATTAAGTTTGCATTTTGTACTACTTTTCTATGTATCATTTCCATCACTCTGTCAAGTTCCCTTTCCACATCATTTTCTGATTTTCTTGATGATTCTTGGAATTCATCCTTGCATTTCTTTATGTCTTCATTTAGTATGTACAGCTGATTTTTAAGGTCCTCTTTTTTTCACTATCCCTCAAATTTCTTAACTCTCTTTGAACTCCTTCCAATATTTTATGAATTTATTCTAGCTTAGTGATGGTAGCATCCACATGATTTTCGGTCCTTTGTTGCTTTCCTGCAAGTTCTACCAGTAGGTTGGTTAGGGTTGCATTGCTCATAGCTTCAATTTGATGTTCTGATCCTAATCACTCTTCTGTGTTTGGTTAAATGTTTTCACTGTAGGACTGCATGATCTAACTGGATTTCTTGAATTTGATTTTTCATGTTATTTCTTTTGTGCTGTGGTCTGCCCATACAGTGTATGGGCAGGTAGGTGGGTGGGTCAGCCTAGACTCTAGCACTATGGGAATCTGAGGCAGCCTGGGCTGTGGCCAGGCAGCCTGGGCTGTTTCCAAGCAGCCTGGGCTTTGGCTTCCACTTGCCAAAGCCGTCTATGCACTGCCTGAGAGGGGTTCCAAAGTTGCCTTTATTCTCAAGCAGTAATGCACCAAAGCTGCCTGTGTTCGAGCTTGGAGGGGGACTGAGGTACCAAGCCCTGAAGCTGACCAAACTCTGGCTGGGAACACTGGGACCCAGAAACAGTCTGTGCTCCCCTGCAACAGGAGAATGGGGGATGGCTGGTGTGGCAGACAGGTGGGGGATGGCACCTGAGCTGGCACAATGAAAGCCACAGTCTGGGCTTGTGTTGCAGTTGCTGTGGGACTGGGCTCACTGAACGTGCGGTGGCAGGAGCCTTAATGTGTGCTAGTGTGCAGAGCAGTTTAAGCTCCTGCACACAGGGATTGATTAGTGCACGATCAGAGTGCGGTGGCTGAGGTGGCAGGTGCTACTGCCATGGAGTGGGGCGCAGTTGCTGTTTGGTGGGAGGGGTGGTCTACCTTCCTAGAAGGGGATCACTGTTTCCCCCCAACCCCCATTCCCTCTCATTGACAAGAAGATGCAGAAAACCCTTAATGTCTTGACTTTCTTTCCCCAGGATATGCAATGCAGCTAGGCGGTTGCCATTTTGGCCAGAAGTTAAAATAAATTTTGTAAAGGACTGTGAATTCACATTTTCCCTGACTATTAAACATCCTTTAAATCGCATAGATAGTCAAGATGATTAAGAATATATTTGTTTCAATAAGCTATTCATATTCATGCCTCAGATTAAGGACCCAAGTCTTGAGATCTGCTAGTCTTGGGGTTATTAATTTATTAAACCAATATAGCAGGTAAGTGGACTTCACCTTCCTAAGAGTTTTTAAATAAAATTAATAAAGAGGAAGAATAAGTAGTTAACTTAGTATTTATTAAATATGGAGTTCTTTTTCTTTAATTTTTTTTGTTCATTATTTATTTATTTATTTGAGAGTGACAGAGAGAGAAGGAGACAGAGAGAGAGAGAGAGAGAGAGAGAGAGAGGTTGAGAACGGGCACGCCAGGTCTTCCAGCCACTGCTGACGAATTCCAGATGCGTGTGCCCCCTTGTGCATCTGGCTAACGTGGGTCCTGGGGAACCGAGCCTCGAACCGGGGTCCTTAGGCTTCACAGGCAAGCGCTTAACCGCTAAGCCATCTCTCCAGCCCAAATATGGAGTTCTTTATGTCCATGTTTCCCAGCCTCGGGGAACAAAATGCCTAGTACAAATAAGCATCACTGAAGTCTCAAATCAGGAAGAAAAATGAAAAATAGTTATTTGATAATCTGGTGGTGGTTAAAAGAATACAAGTGGCTGAAATAAATAAAATATAAGATGCTTTTGTCTAAAATCCAAACAACAGGTCAAGAGTCAAGTAGAAAAAAAAATCTCTTAAAATGATAGAACAGACTTTTGATATTCCCCAAACTACACTATATTGAATGAATGCATCTTAAGTGAAACAATTATTTTGTGTTTTCTAATGATCATCTGACAACAGAATTAAGAGTAGGAAATAATCGATTTATGTGTGTCCATTTCAACCCAGAAAGGGACCAAGAAGACATACCTAAGAATGGAGGCACCAAAGCCAATATTTTTATTAAGGTTATTTGAAGAGTATAGGTGTTAGGTTACTTATAGGAGCGCGGGTGGCTTAGTGGCAGCTGTATCACTGAAAAGTTCACCCAGCATAGGTGAGTCACAACAGCTGCATCTCTATAGCTCACTAAGGATTGTAGGCAGCTTGTTTTCAGAGGAACGCCCCCTCACACGCTCCCCCTCTTCCCCACTTACACAGTTGTTCATGGCTTCATTAACCTTAGAGAGGGTCTCCTGATTTTGTAAGTTTCAACTTTTGGGTTTTTTTGTTTTGTTTTGTTTTGCTTTTTGGTTTTTCAAGGTAGAGAGAGTCTCACTCTAGCCTAGGCTGACCTGGAATTCACTATGGAGTCTCAGGGTGGCCTTGAACTCACGGCAATCCTCTTACCTCTGCCTCCCTAGTGCTGTGATTAAAGGCATGCACCACCACACCCAGCTATAAATTTCAACTTTTGATGTTTGTTTACATAATGATTCTCCAGACCTTCACTGTTGGGGGAATTTTTCAATTCAGGTTCAATTTGGAGGAAATTGCTATACAACATAGAGGAGAGTCCATGGTGGATCAGAGATCATGAGTGTGTAGGACTCTGAAATGTGTGAGCTGAGGATAACTTGGATTAGACAGTAAAATGAGAAAAGGTGACAGGGACTATTTGGAACCTAGAAACCTTGGATTTTCTCTTATGGATTCTTGGGCTTAGCTCATGAGTTTGGTCTGTATGTCTTCTTTGGATGATTGCATTTTAGAACTCCCATGACACCCTAGGATTAAGTTGGTCCTCTGTGCCTCACATACCACCTTCTTCTATACTTCTAAGTAGGTCCTAGAAATGTGATGGCTGGGTTGTAAATTATGCCTGCTTTCAAAATTGAGAGATAATAAATGTTTTCCAAAGGCAATGTACTAATTATTTTAGTGAGAAGTATGTTGGAAACTTTTGGTTTTACATGCTAAACATCCTATTTGTTAACACATTTAAAGTTTCATTTATTTGGCATATTTGAACTAGAACCTAATTATGGCAATTTTCCTATTTTTTATTTATTTCCTTTCCCTATTTTCATTCTTTCCTTTTTTTGACATTTATTTTATTGAATGAGTTTATCTAATTTATCAAAGTATTAAAAATGCCTTAACATAGCTGTATTATTCACTTGATCATTGCCACATTGAGATACCTTATTCTTATTGGTTATTTATTTATTTATTTTTATTGACAACTTCCATGAATGTAAACAATATCTCATGGTAATTCTGTTCCTTTCTCCCCCTCCCCTTTGAAACTCCACTCTCCATCATATTCCCTCCCCCTCTCAATCAGTCTTTTTTTTTATTTTTATGCCATGATCTTTTCCTCCTATTATGATAGTCCTGTGTAGGTAGTGTCAGGCACTGTGAGGTCATGGATATCTAGGCCATTTTGTGTCTGGAGGTGCAAGTTGTAAGGAGTCTTTCCTTTCCTTTGGCTCTTAAATTCTTTTTGCCACCTCTTCCGCAATGGACCCCGAGCCTTGGAAGGTGTGATAGAGATATCTTAGTGCTTAGCACTCCTGTGCCATTTCTTCTCAGCACCATAGTGCCAATGCCTTCTGAGTCATCCCAAGGTCACTGCCATCTGAAAAGAGAAGGTTCTCTAACCAAAAGTGAGAGTAACATTAATATATGGGTACGAAAATTAAGAGAAGTGCTTACTGGGCAGTTTGATGAGCATAGTAAATACATTTAACCAGACAGCAGTATAGCTTTACTTTACTTTACTTTACTTTACTTTACTTTACTTTACTTTACTTTACTTTACTTTACTTTTTTTCTTTCATCAGAAACTTGAATAATGAGGGCAAGGAAAATGCTATAATCTGTCCAAGAACATTATCTAATGTCTTTGTTAGCATACCTTAAATATTATTTCAGATGCATTTTCATAAAAAAAATCAATTGGTAGAAAGTCTAAGCTAAATCCTTCCTTGATTTGATATGTTAAATAATAAACTCTGCACACCAAACTCTTTGCTCTAACCTTTTTTCTTCTGTATACAATTCTGTGTAGGTATTTAAGATTGTGCAATAATACTACATTGCATGTGCTGTGGTTTGAAATTTAGTTTAAACTGTCATGAAATAAATCTTTCATTTATAAAATAATCACCACGAAAGTAAGGTTTCTAAGAATCTAAAGTACAAAACCCCAAGTTTTAGTCTACTAATCTGTCACCAGTTATAGAAGCTATGCAAATAATGATCCATTCATCATTTTGAAATTCTTCCAACGAGAATATTTCACTGCTAAATGCACGATGATTCAGGAAACTAGAGTGAAACTATTATATAAAAGTACTTTATTGGAAAGATACTAAATAACTTTCAGAACAGAACAAGCTTTTGAATAGTATGGAAATTTGTTTTGAATATATAGTTTAAAATTGATATATGCCAATTTAAATAGAAATATATTTAAAATATATCTGTAAAAATTGATTAGAATTTAAAGAGTCATATTTGTAATATTTTTCAGATATTCAATTTGAGAAATAAGAGATACAAAATAAAAAATACATATATCCTGGTTTGTGAAAGATTCACTAACTGTTATTAATACAAATATAAAAAAAATTATATTGTTGAATATTTTCATAATAGTTTAGATTACAAGCATGTCTTATTTATGTATTTTATAAATTATCAGTAGGCATTTAATCCCTCCAAATAAGCTAAGTCCTTTGCACACTTATATGTTTCTTTGAACTATGACTGACTCTGAACAGTGGAATCAAGCATTAATCTTACTAAACAGAATATGCATAGGAAATCTACCTCAACTTCAACACCCAGGGTTTCCACCAGAAACAAAACAACAATTGAAAATAAAAAGTAGGAAGCCCATTTCAAAGCCAAGAATAAAGATGTGGTATTACTCATTGCTACATTGAATTTCCATAATTGATAGTTGTAAAGTAAAGTAAACATAATATACTTGCTCCAAAAATAGATCACCACTCCAAATGAATATACTAAAGCATTGACTGCATCTTTAAAAGTACTCAATTCTGCATAATTACTTAGGAATAATGACATCCCTGATATTATGTGTGAGGCTCTTTCTAATTTCTAACTGATCAAGAAATATCAGGAAAACTCTGACAAGGGTCAAATAAAATGGATGCATGTGGCTTATAGCCTACACATAGAATAGTTAGTATCAGTATCCCTGCATCTAAGTAAATTAAGTACAATTTGGAAAAAAATATTCTTTTAAAATTGATGTTAAATTTAACAAATGTATCTCTATTTCCTTGCCATTGGTAACTCTATTGAAAATACAAAATAATTATTATGTTAAATGAAAGGAAGTAGAGTACATTGAATTTATAAGAAATTAACTATTGTTAACTCTGATATTATACATTTAGATGAGGTAGAGTGAATATAAATTTATTAGACTAAACAACATTTATTGTGAAAATGGAGAAATATCTGATAACCTAATATATTGAAGGATATAAAACAAACAAACATATTTAATGTAATCTAAAATTTAAAGATGCAAAACATCTCATTGTTCACTTTGGGAAACATATTACATAAAATGGAACATCAGATTTGACTACAATGTAATTTCTACGCTGATTTGGGGAATATAATTCTCTCAGAAATTATTGTCCAAGGCATTTTATACACACATCTTTTATTAGTCGAGTTGATGAGAAAGGTTTTGCTGTTGTCTGAATGTCGTGATCATGAAAGTGGAGCATTAGAACTATGGAGTGCCTGAGTTCACTGCTCTGTTTGTGATTTCTAATGAAATAAGCTAGAAATGAAGACATCTCAGCAATAGTATGTATAATACTGGACAAATAGGACCATCTAATATCATGTCCTAGGAATAATATGGCATATCTTTTTTTTTTTGGTGTTTCAAGGTAGGGTCTCACTCTGGTCCAGGCTGACCTGGAATTAACTCTGTAGTCTCAGGGTGGCCTTGAACTCATGGCGATCCTCCTACCTCTGCGTCCCGAATGCTGGGATTAAAGGCGTGTGCCACCACGCCCGGCAATATGGCATGTCTTAAAGAATAAGTTACATGAGAGATTAATCAGGAAAAAATAAAATATGGTTCACCAGCATTTCATTTGCACAATATAATATGGAACTTTTACAAAAAATTACTTGTCTATGTTAATTTGCATCTTCACTTTCTTCTCCATTCTTGTTTAGCTTAATGTTTTTACTCTTTCTAGAACCTAATTTTTATCATTTCATAATTTAAACATTGATTAAGAGATAAAATATCTCTTGTTTATTATATTATCAGAAAATTTAATGTATTTTGTGATAGGTATGTGATTGATATTTATTGCTTTCTTTACCAATTGAGTACATGTACCAGAACAGAGCACATGAGATGAACTGTGGGTGAATTAGTAAACATGTTTTCCAATTCATAATGAAAACCACACACAAGCACTTATTCTTATAGTTTCATGATATGTTATGAATCAAATAGTATTATATTTCATTGTTTAGTATACTAATAGCATTATATTATTTATTGCATAAGCATATGCATTTTTAATATATTGTTTTATTTTTCCTGGCTCTTGTCTGTCATTATCTTACCAAATTGTTGTAATAATTAAAACTGGCAAATACACAAGACACATAATCATCGCCTTGCACTGCACACTGTACATTAGTGGTCACCCTTGGTTGTGTACATCCTGTGAATTTAGACCAATGCATACCTATGAATACTGGAGCACATGAGGAATATACATTAGGTAGCTTTGTCATCATTGAAGTACCTAAGAGGGCACTTACAGAAAACTTCACAATGTAAGCAATTACTTGACCTTGATTCTTGATGTCATCAAGAGCTATGGTGAGGACAAGGGGTATGAAGCTGCTGGAGGTATAAACAATAGACTATTTGAATAAAGTTATTTTTATGTAAAAGGAATACTCTTTAGTGATAGAAATAATGGTACAATAAATATGTAAAACAGTACACATGTTATTTATTATTATTTCCAAGTATTATATACTAAACAAAATTATGTCTGCTGTACTTTTGCATGACATGAAGCATACTGGCTTTTTTAAGCCAGCAGCATCACAAACAATACACATCAAAATATTGGTACAGCTATAACCTTTTTTAAAAATAAGAACTTTTCTGACCTGTTCTAGGACTCTGAGCGTGGGATTTGTTATAGACCATAATGTTGTTATGAAGTGCATGATTATAAAACCATGTTTCCACTACAGCCATACAGAGCCTTGTCTCTATCTAAACATCATTTTGATCCAACTATTCATTCTGGGGATTGCCTTTTAAGGGCAATTATGATCCATGAGAACAGCATCACTGTCTCTCTAATGAACAATATAACTATTTGAATTCAATAACATTTTCAAATACTGTGTAGAATGTGTTTAAATTGCTTCATAATGAAGTAACTGTGATTCCTACTTTCTGAGACAATATAAACATCTCAACCTGTAGTTTTCAAGCATGCCTTATTTTGTTCTTAATTATGGTGTATGGAATTCAAAATTAAAGTCTACATTTAGATCTAGGGGCACTTTTCAATTAAGAGACCAATTTTCATTTGCTATAAGTGGTTTTTGGAAAATTATAATGGTTATGTAGTAAATGAACAAATAAGCTGTGAATTATTGCAGGAAACATTTTATCCATCCTTAAACTTTTTAGGAGAATAATCTCAATACTATACTAAAAACACACAATGTTTATACTGACAATATGGTAGTCTTGAGAGAAAATGCGTAGGAGCACATTGATAATAAAATCTGAATGATTATATTTAAGATTTTCCATATTTTCTAAAATGACTATTTTTCTTCAATAAATATCCAACATTTTATTTTGGTATTCTAAATATAAAAATGGAATAATAAAGTACTATCCTCTGAAATGAGCCATGGCCAGGTTCCTAATATGCTAGTGATTCTCTTCAAAGAAGCATTAGGAACAGTGCAGTAACTCAGAACAGATTTATGTTATATGCCTAAACTATTTAATGTGAACTATTTTAATATAAACTTATAAAATTGTAACTGATGTTTCACTAGTTAACTATTTCCTCACATTGAAATAAAGTTCAAAAGCAAGAATGAAAAAAATCTCCTAGTTCAGTCTTTGACCAAAATAAAAGGACTACTGCCCCATAGTATTGTCCACTTCTTAATTCTGGGAAGTTGGGAGCAGAGGTAGTAGTGTCATCCTTCAGTACCACACTTAGCAATGACCACTGAGTTCCCAGTGAGTTAAGCTTGCAAGTTTATCTAAAAGTTTCCCTTGAATGTGCAGTGACCATGCCTCATGTGTATTGTGCTTCTGTATGGTAATTAACAACCACTTGATACTCTGATTCTACTTTTTGGGCAACAGTATACAGACAGATTTTGACACAATCTATTTTACTTAATAGTTATTCCATCCACATTTACACATCCATTAACATATAATTATAAAAATTTTGAATTTCCAGGTTCAGTTTCGGAAATCACTTTCACTGATGACAAGCACATTCAAAATATGGGTCAAATTTACATCAAGGTTCACAGACATACTCATGACCCTGCAGTCAGAAATTAACTTTTCAAGCCTGCAAAAATGAGTTTCCTATCCTAAGATATTTGGTTCTCAAAACCCTCATGAGTGGTATATTATCTTTGTTAGACATCTGGCAGCTTTTTAGTCACTTTATGGGTATGCTTTCAAATTAGTACTTACTAGAAATTTGAAGTTCAAAATATGATTCCAGATTTTAGACATTTTTTTTTATAACTTGGGCATGCAAGTTTATTTGCAATATATAACAGCATTATCTGATTTTCTCATTTATGTGACAACATACTTTATGGAAACAATTTAAAAGTGAAAATATATATTTTGTATAATGATTTTTGGAGTCTATATTCCCTCATGACAGGGAAGGAATAGAGGGGTGGCTAGGGGCATGCGTCAGGGTTCCTTGCATCTTGTTAGACTAGAAGCAAAGCCAGTAGACTAAAGCAGGAATGGGTATAAGCTTCAGTGACAATCCTTGACAGCCTTAGCCTATCTCCAAAAGCTGCCCAGAATTCAAATTAGTGCAGCAGCCAGGAAATGAATTTTTAAAACGTGAGCCTGTGTAGGATAGTTCAGCTTTGAAATGGACCTCATTATGTTCTCAAGATAGATAATGTAGTAGATAAGCTATGTGGCCATAAGGAGCTTTATTTCATGCATTGGAATGGAATGTTACTGTTCAACTCACTATTTCCAGTGTTTTGCCCCAATTACTACTACTATTATTATTATTTTGAAGGAAGCAAGAGTGTTTCAATAGTACAAAAATGTGTTTCTGTCTCCATCACAATCCCATTCACTGCTCATATTTTCAGGCTACAAGCTCACATTCATTTTCTGTTACTCTTGTTCATAAGTCCTTGGTTCCAGCAGGGTCAAGAGATAAGGTTTATTACAGGCACTTAAGAATTAAACTTTAAAATTAGGTTTAATTATTGTTTGAATATGGATCTTTTAAAAATAGGAATATGAGTATAAGCTTGGGTGATTTCATAGTAAAATCATTCTTTAATTTAATTTTTACATGTCAACCCATGGGCCTCCCCAGTAAATGTTATTTATTTATTTTTTTGTTTATTTTTATTTATTTATTTGAGAGCAACAGGCAAAGAGGAAGACAGAGAGAGAGAGAGAGAGAGAGAGAGAATGGTCACGCCAGGGCCTCCAGCCACTGCAAACGAACTCCAGGCTTTTGCACCCCCTTGTGCATCTGGTTAATTCAAATTGGGGTGCTTAGGCTTCATAGGCAAGCACTTGACCAGTAAGCTCTCTCTCCAGCCCTAAATGTTATTTATTAAGAATATATTTCCTTATTAGAATGAAGTCCTCGAGTTTCCAAAGTGCTCATGAGACAGACAGAAACTTTCATTGTACTCCCTGAGAATCATAGTATTTTTAAGCGGGCTTTAAGAAAACCTGCATTACTCAATTAAGAGTACAATGATTTCAATGTTCACACCATTGTGTTAAAGATAATTAGAAAATGAAATGTGGGCTGGAGAGATGGCTTAGCAGTTAAGGTGCTTGCCTATGAAGCTTAAGGATCCAGGTTTATTCTCCAGGTCCCACGTAAGTCAGATACACAAGGTGACACACATCTGGAGTTTGTTTGCAATGGCTAGAGGCCGTGGCATGCTCATTTTCTCCCTCTCTCTCTCTCTCTCTCTCTCTCTCTTTCTCTCTCCCTCTCTAATAAATAAATAAAAATCTTAAAGAAAAAGAAAGTGAAATGTGTTTGGACGTATATTTTATGCACTGCTGATTTGTCCTATTTGTTTTATGAGCAGAACAAAAAACCCACACGTTTATTATAGCATTTAAATGTTTGTAAAGCTTGTCCTTTTCTTGAATAAAGGTGATCTTAATGGAATCCTCACTTCTTATTATTTATTTATTTGAGAGCAACAGACACAGAGAGAAAGAGGCAGATAGATAGATAGAGAATGAGCACGCCAGGGCCTCTAGCCACTACAAAGGAACTCCAGACGCATGTGTCCCCTTGTGTATCTGGCTAATGTGGGTCCTGGGGAATTGAGTCCAGAGCTGGTGTACTTAGGCTTGACAGGCAAGCGCTTAACCAGCAAGCCATATATCCAGCCCAAGGAATCCTCACTTTTATTCATTGTTCTCTGAGAGAACATTTAGTCTGAAATCAAATCTGAATGTCATCTATTTTTGACTATTTCTATTTCTATGATAAAATCTATAATCAAACTCATAAGATCTTCAATATTTAGAACTGGCTTGCCTCTTTAGATCCTTCTTTTTCAACTTTTGCTTCATATGTGACCATAATGGTAAATATTTCCATTACCCATTAGCACATAAAAATGGATGATTACTATAATAAGGGACTATCCTTGTGATTTCACATGTATGAGATCCCAAGGCAACGAAAGTGGAGTTAACTGTTCCTTTCAATGTGACATATCCATGAAAAGTAGAATACTTTTATAGGACAGGTCCTCTCTCACCCTGTGTCCTTTTGGTAAGCTCTGGGCCGTAGCATATCAACACTCTCTGTGGTTCATCTTGTACTTCCTTCTGTTATATTTTTCATGAGCTTATTTATTCTGTTTTTATCATTGAAATGTAGCTTCACAAGCCTTACTTTTATCTTTGTCAAGTATTTTCTATAACTCACCACAGGCATCATCTTCTAGGAAGACTTCTTTAAACTTTGAAGATTCCTGAATCTTCTCAGTTTTACAAAAATTTGCTTTGCAAACTTTAATGCTGTTCTCTTGTTATTTGGAGCCTGTAGCTAGTTCTGTAGCCCAAATTGGCCTCAAAATAACTGTATTCCTAGGTGCTACCATAATCACCACACCCTGCTTTTTATTTATTGATATATTATTCTATTATTTATTTTGAAACAGGTTCTCAGAATGTAGAGCAGCTGTATTAGAATTCACCATATAATCCAGGATGCTCTCAGTTTATTCAGTCTTCCTGCTTTATGTATATATCCTATATACTTATCTGGTATTGATTTTCACAATAGGAAGTTTTGCTTGCTTGATTTCCTTTGATTATTAATATTGGCATTATAAAAACTGAAAGTTGGATTCAGAATTTCTTCTATAATATTTGCCAAGAAATGACTTTTTAATAAGCAAATGAAGAACATGAGATAAATTATAAATAATAACTGATAATTAGAGGGGTATTTTTAAATCCTCATGATATTTTTAATAGTGAAGTTGCCAGCCGCTTGTCTTTGGGGAGGATAGGACATACAGAACAAAGTAACCAGAAATAATATAAAATTTACATTGTTGATTTCATAGATGTGAATTAAATATATGTCAAGATACAAATGGCATAGCTTAATACTAGAAAATGAACATAACTAACATTTTCACCAAAAAAGAAAAAAAAATAACTTTTATTTCCTATGATAATACTACAGGTTATATTATTAAATAAATTTCTTTGGCTAAATGTTTTTTTTAAGTATAAAAAGTTAACTATGTGATGCCTTCATTGGTGAAATCTACAATCATTTGACAAATAGTGGGGATCAACCCACAACAGAATTTACTTGCATCAGAAAAGTGGAATACTTCTTTAGTTATTCTATGAAGCTAGCACTCACTTGATATCAAAGCCCAGAAAACACATCTATTAAAATTATATACTAATACATTTTACAAATACTTATATGAACATTTTAAATAAAATATAAATAATTGATTATATTTAAAATTATAATACACAATGAACAACTTCTGACTGTTTGGTTTGTCCATGACTATAATGTTAAGAAGATATATATATATCTTAACATTTTATATATACATATATATAAAACATTGCCTCATCATTTACTATCTCCCATTAGAATAAGACTTATGACAGCTAGAGTAAATAGATGTACCTAGAGTTAATTTATAATAATGAGTTGGAATATTCTTTATCATAAAATATTACATGCATGAAATATCTACAACTACCTTCAGATAACTATCCACAATTATACCACTCTATATGCCTCCCCATCTTGTCTAATCTCAGTAGCTTAGCAATGTTGGGCCTGGTTAGTCCTTGGATAGGAGATTACAAAATAAAAATCTGCTTCATTTTCCCCTCATTTTAGAAAGAAGAAAATAAATCATATATTGAACATTTTAATATAATATTGTATGGCTTGGTAACATAAAGTGTTAAACAATTAGTACACAGAAAACTAGACCTGGTTTTCAAGCCATTCTGTTGTCACACAGAGCTCTAGAAAGCATTTGTCATTTGTAGTTACATGAAGCATGTCACTGACTACTTGGGGTCAGAGCAGGACTCATCAATAATAAGAGAAAATAACTATCTAGCGTAAGTGGGATGTGTTAAATCTCACTGTGGTGGAGATGAAAGGTGCATAACGTTTTCATTACTCAGCAAAATGTATGCTGAAAATAAGGGTCATTTGCCATACTTTAAATTATGTCACAAATTGTATTGAAAGAAAATTCATTGGTTTCAGTATTATTATATGTATTTGGATCACTCAATGTAAGTGGAATTACATTTCAAAGAACACAAGTACTTCTTAAGTACCTCACAAATAACTGCAGGTTAAAACTTCATGAAATTGTTTAATCTTGTACTATATTTTGCAGTGTTTTCTAAAAATTTAATTGCAACATGCACATTAAATGAGGGTGGTTTTCTTCCAGATACAGTTAAGCTATATCCAGTAATTTTCCTGCCAATAATATTATTATTTTAATATAAAATAAATCTCTTGCCCAATAATATTGTCACAACATTGGCAGGAGAGTCATGATTTGGCTTGATTTTGTAATCTGAAATGCTTCTGTGAGATTTCAATGCCTATCTATCTTAGCATGCATCCACTTATGAGCATGTATGTCTGCATATTCACACAGAGGAAAATGCATGTTCTCATATGCTTCATGTGGTTCCAACTTCCATGTGTCAGGATTTTCTTATACTGCAAACATATTTCACAAAGCCTAACAACTGAAGCATTTGTTAGCGTCATAGTCTAGCTTTTTGACTCTGACACTAATTTTAATTATGTAATGTCATTATTTGTATTTTATTTTTCTTATTGATGTTTCTTGGTATTAAGTTGAATAATTGTTCTTACTTCATTACTTGCCTGTATTAATACCCATTACTTTTCTGTGTCCTAAATTGGTCATCAACTGAACATCTTATAATATTCTGCCAGAATCCATGAGTATTCTCTTACTTATTGGTAACCTAGACTTACAAGTGTGGGCTGAATTACATTTCTTTCTTACAAAAGTAAGGTGCTATTTATTTGCTTTCAAACATCTCATTTTAAGTTGCTTGGCATTTTGGGTAAATGTCTTCTTAAAACAAATTATGCAGTTTTCAAAAACAGTCTCTTGGGTTATAACTAGAAAAAGAACGATAGAAGGGAAATGGTATATTCACTTTGTTACCATCCCCTTCTGCATTCTTGGTTTTGGTTTTTTTTTTTTTTTTTTCTTTCACTTTTTGACATTATCTTTTGCAGGCATATGGCAGCCAGCTGCTTACCAAGCCAAGTTTCATAAGTTATTCTGGCACTGGCCCTCATTCCTCCTACTACCCCCAACTTATACAGCAATTTAGGCCTAACAATTATAGAAGCTTTTTTTGTGCCAAGGATGGAAGAAGTCTGCAGAACACACACCTGACACCATAGTCTCAATTCTAGTTCCTATATTTAAAACAAACACAGTTTTATGCATGGTAAATGACTATCATCAATTTTTCTTGATAAGGGTATGGACTATTCCATGATATACTTTATAATATACACTAGTCTGAAATCAATATGAACATAGGCCTCGCATTGTGCCTCCTGTTGATATACAACTTCTATAATGGATATCACATTTTTTTTTTCTAGAGTGCGAACTCTAAAGAAAATATTGCAAACACAATAATTTACATTAGAAAAATGCACTTAAGATGGGCATGGTGGTGCACGTCTTTAATCCCAGCACTGTGGAGGCAGAGGTAGGAGGATCCTTGTGAGTTTGAGGCCACTCTGAGACCCTACCTTGAAAAAAAACAAAAATGGATTTAACATTTAACCAGTTTTAGAAAACAAGATGAAATAGCATCTATATTTTATTGCTGAGTTTTCTAATCTTGATATTACATATTAAAAACAATAATATAGAAAACAAATTCTTTCATAATTTTGTACATGCAGACTATATGCATATAAATATATACAAATAGTATAGAGATTCAGATACCTATTAGCAATAAACAAAGGGCTGGAGAGATGATTTAGTGGTTAAGTGCTTGCCTGTGAAGCCTAAGGACCTCGGTTTGAGGCTTGATTCCTCAGGACCCACGTTAGCCAGATGTACAAGGGGACGCACACATCTGGAATTCATTTGCAGTGACTGGAGGCCCTGGCACGCCCATTCTGTACCTCTCTCTCTCTCTGTCTCTGACTCTTTCTCTGTCTATTGCTCTCAAATAAATAAATAAAAATAACAATAAATAAATAAATAAATAAATAAATAAACAAACAAACAAAAGAGAATAACATGAAAGAACAAAAATCTAAACAGTCGAATTTATGATAATCCATGGTTGAAGAACAGTCCATACAAAATAACTTCTATCATTAGAATGCTTCTGGAACTATTTTACAATGACTTTCTCAGAAACTTTAAATACTGAAAGGTACATGGTATTAAGTAAGTTATTAGTTTTTACTGAAGAGTTTGTAGCATGGAACTTTCAATATTTTGTCTATTCTTGTAAAAACAGTGAAGGAAATAAGTATGTATCTACCAGGATTAAGTGGTATTATCTTCATCATTGCCATAAAGAGAAGACTCAATGAGGGGCATGAAGAATGCAATTCACCACCAATCTATGTGATTAATCCCATCCCTGATAACTGCATGGTAATGAACTGCAACTTAAAGGGAATAATTTAATAGATTATATACATGACATTGTAATTTATACTCATAAACAAGAAAAGTTTTTGTGTAAAGATGATTTTTTCATGATTCTCTTCACAATCAAGTTTTAAATCAGTTTCCTAAATTCAAAATATATATTCATATTTATTATAAAATTACTTAAAGACAGAATACCATGGGTATTTATAAAATAATAAAATCTGCATAAATCGATTGGGCAAATTCAGATTCTGAATTTTTCAAAACATTATATTGACTTTTTTATGTCTTGGAATGGTGTCTTCATTAAAACTGATCTACATATTTGGGGAAGGGAAATAAGTCACTCAATAAAGTGCTTCCTAGGCAAGAATGAAGACCTGAGTTCTGATACCCACTTGACAATAGTGAGTATGGAAGTTCTTTCCTATAATCTAAACAATAGGTCAGGGGAGAAAGAGACAGAAAGATCCTTGTACTTACTGGCTAATTTGTCTATCCAAATCTGGGAGCTCCAGCTTTAGTGAGAGATCTTATCTCTGTAAAATGTTAGAGTGATTGATGAAGATGAAGACAGCCAATATCACCTCTGGCCTTCATTTGGATAATGACACACATGTTCAACACTTTGAAAGACACTTACATATGAACACTGGCTTACACACATGAACACCAACATAAGATTTAAATAAAAGAATAAAAGGCAGTATTTAATATTCATATTGATGGGAATAACCGTTGTTTGTTCGTTCACAGCATGTTATGTAATCGAAGGTAAGAGACTTTCACGCCTCATGAAAGCATTTCAGTGGTGTAAGAAAACAGGAAAAAAAAATGTAGTCTGTTCAAAGAGCTTGAAAGGACTTCTTAGCTTGCTTTTCATGTCTTAAGCTATTGAAGAGGATGATATCAGGGAAAGGCGTTAGACAGATACACATTTTCTTTTTTAATATTCAAGTCTCTGATGTTTAATACTGCACCACACTGGGGCAGCAGTCAGTAAGATTACTCTTCTGGAATAGAAGTTTATCAGATGCACATGCTGTTTGGCTTTTACTTAAAAGGCTAATAGTGCACTTATTTTCCCTATATTCACACATCTCCCTTCAAAACTTAAGACTATTTATAATTTAAATGTGAGATGCTAATATCCGAGACTTTTGGTTCCTCAACTAAAAGTTTATTACCAGATCTACTTCTAACATCCTGTAAATGATGCATGCAAATTATTGAAATATACATATTACATATTTATGTTCCACCTTTAGCAGGTAGGCAAAAACACCCTTGTTTATATCATTGTCTATCAAATTGCTAATTTCTATATTTAAATTTCAAATAAAGCAACTTTATATTTCTATATTAATTACTACTTCTCTTTCAAATATAATGTCAATACTATTTTATTATGTATGTTGTAAATGAATTGGTAGTGTAAAATAAGAAGCATTGAAGGCATAATAATTATATGAATCAAATTTTTATTTATTTATTCTATTAATGTTCTTGCCTTTCTAATTAGTTTCAGTTATACTTTCTTCAACAATATTTTTAGTCTATTAACACAATTTCTATTTTATATTGAAGGCAAATTTAATATGTAACAGTGCAGAAAATAAAAAGGTACACGCAATTTTTCCCTGTCATAGTGTTAAGTATATTACCATGAAATAAAATTCTCAGACAATTTAAGTAACATTTTGCTTTCATGGGTTATGATATAAATTCATTTAGATATTAATCTTTAGTTATATCTGTTTACACGTTATAAAATTCTCTTGTAAAAGTAGTTAAAATATTAATGCATTTCAGAAGTAAATACAAAAGTAAAGTATAAAATGTAAGATTAATTTCTGAACTCAAATGCTCATATGTTTAGGTTGTGGTATTGTTTAATAAAATATTTGAAAACTCTTCAGTTATTTAATTCATTAGAGTTTTGAAATGTTTATTTTTGACATTTTTATTGGTATATTCTAAGATCAACTATACCATAAAGTGATTCTGAAGAAAACTCTTTGAATCCTTTTGTTAAATTTGATGCTAACCCAGTATTCCAGACACTTACTGACTGAGCTTTTTGCAGCTCTATTGTTGCACTTTTTTTCCTATAATTCCTTCAACTCTGCTCATTTCTTCTCATGATGGGAATCTCTCCAATGGCAAAGGAATTATTTTGTTTGGAGATAAACAAGTAAATTGTTTTCATTTAATGATTCTTAAAATACAGCAAAAATGTATATTTATATCCACCAATTTCACAAGCACTTACATGTGTACATTTTACTTCTGCAATGCAAAACAATGTTGGATACTTATACATATCATCAAAATAGCAACCAAGGAAGATAATTTTCACAGCTTTTTCATACTCATTCTTGAGCTATTCCTTTAGACTTCTTCATTCACGTTTGATAGAGATAAAAAGTCAGGCAAAAAAGAAGTGAAAACACATAATTATAAAAACAGCATGGTGAGGTATGCTCTGGATGTCTTTCTTATGCTTTTGTACTCAATGTCTCTGTTTTGGTTTTAGCCACTTTTCTCGTATATAATTGACCAGTTTTTATTTCTTTTATATTTACTTATTTATTTGATAGTGACAGACAGACAGAGAAAGAAAGGGGCAGATAGAGAGAGAATAGGCGTGCCAGGGCCTCCAGCCACTGCAAATAAACTCCAGATGCATGTGCTACCTTGTGCATCTGGCTTACGTGGATCCTAGAAATCGAGTCTCAAATCTGGGTCCTTGGGCTTCACAGGCAATTTCTTAACCTGTAAGGCATCTCTTTAGCCCCCCAATGGTTTTTTAGTTAAACAACAATATCTAAATAGACTTAATCACTGCATTCAGTTGATGCTGAGAACTTTTTGATCAATTTTTTGTCATGATGATCCTTTGACAAGACAGTAGCTGTGAATAGTAAAGAGCTCTGGATGTAATGTATTAAACTAAAATCATAATATCATCAAAATAAGAATAATCATCCTGGTAGAAGTTTAGGTTCTAATTTCTCAACTGAGACCAGGAGAAGAAATCTCAGAGACTCTTAAGATCAACCTTACCAAATAATTATGCCAAATAACTATGTTCTTAAGCTGATATGTCTCACCTATTTTATTTACAGAAGTTCAGTGAGGGATATGAACAATGGAATGAGCAGATGCCATTAGAACTAGCTAGCAAGAACTTGTCAACTTTCTGACTGTGCAACCCAACTCGACTTAGGTGATATATGACAGTGTTTACTATTTGTGACAGTCTAAGAATAGCACCAAAATGAGTATAACTGGCCCCAAGCATTATATTAAAGCAGATGGAACACAGAAAAAATGTAAAATTGGCTATTAGGGTGGTCTGTGGTCTAATTTTAGAGGCACAATTTTCACAGATTTAAAAAAATCAAGTGAAAATAAAATAATCAACTACATATTAGATTGTGTATTATATAATTATTAAATTTTTTTGTCATCACTTAATTATTTAAATATCTGAATATTATGAGGATTTTCATTTTACTTTTATTTACTTTTAATTTTATTTTAAAGAGAGAGAGAAAATAGGTGCAACAGGGCTTCTAGCCACTGCAATGAAATTCCAGACTCATGCACCACCTTGTGTATCTGGCTTATATGAGTACTGGGGAATTCATCCTGTGTCCTTAGGCTTCAGAAGCAAGCATGTTGCCCTCTAAGCAATCTCTCCAGCCCCAACATTATGAGCTCCTTTAAAAATTAATTTCCTATCACTAGAATTTTTCACCTATGGAGGGTCTGCTATGATTTTATGAACTGAACCTGTGGAATAAGCATCAAATTCAATGGCAATAGTAAAGATATGTACAGGATATAAGCAAGTTAACTAGGCTAAGCTATTTTCTCTGACAGCTCAGAAGTATTCAATGCAGGATGCTAGCAGTGTTGTAATTCCATTTGCAAACTAGGGCTCCTCATATGTGCCTCATAGAACTGATGCCCCACAGAAGGAAAAAAAAATTCTGTATGTTGTTGTGAACTAAAGACTACAAATAAATGGTGAGGAAAAGACAAGGTGTGGATTAATTGAGATACCTACCATCTGTCTCACATTGTTGCTTAGAAAATTTGTCTAGTTTATGATGTAGAGACATGTCAACACCAGTAGGAGTTGATAGGGGGACTGTAATTATACTTAGTTCATCTTTTATTCATTCTTTATCCTCAAAACATATTAATTTTTATGAAGTAAGACACTGGTCTTTTGCTTGGTTTTTTATTTCACTATAGGCAAATCTTCTCCCAGTATTCCTCTTATTTCATGATTCACACATGTCCTATTGAACAGGTACTCTGTTGGGAGATTGGAAAATAGCATATTTGAGGTTTTTCCTGTTTTGTTCAGCCCTTTAAAAATATTCTGCCAAATGATATATTGAGGTAAAGAAATAAGTTCACATTTTATTTCTGTTTTCAAGTCAGGGTTCTTGTTTTAGGTTTGAGTCCACTATAAACTCAAGATGAAAGACTGCTGGTAAAAATTGGAACCATTAATCCCTCTGCGACAATGAAAAGAACTGTTATAGTACTCTGAAAATATCCAGTAGTTTCATGTATTCTTATTTATATAAATGAATTTTGATATATTTTATGTGCATTAAAATCTTTCAGGACTTGTTTTTAATAAACTTCATCCTATTTTTGCAGCCTTTACTTCTTGTTGTTGTTTCCCCCCTCCTCTCTTTCAGGATTATTGAGTTCAGAAGCATTCTGTAGTTCCCTGTCTGATATATCCTGTCATTTTAAAAAGCATAGTTTGGAATGCATCTTACTCAGTGTAATCAAGATGCAAAGTAGGAAACAATACAAGCATGCATTGAGGATTGAATAAGTCCTATTTATAGTTCAGGGCTGGAGAGATGGCTTAGAGCTTAGTTCAAATACTGTCTTTATATAATTTCTATAATCACAAAAAGAAGGAACCATGTATCTTCTATAAAATAAAAATTTGGTATATTATACCAACCACAGTTACTGATGTATATATTCCATTCAGATATTATTCCTAACAAGGTCCAGGAATAAGTATCTCAAAACATTAGCCTCTATGTCAATATCAAATAAATATAACAACAGTATAGCCACTCAGAGAACAAAACAGGTGGCATACCAACAACAGAACAAAATACTCAATTTATGTAGATTCTCTTCAGAATTTTCAGAGAGATGATTTAACTGGGTACCTCAGGAAAATGATTAAGCAAATGTATACCTATAAAGAACATAGACCTAAGAAGAGTCTTTTAAATGCCTGTTATTGAATGTGAAGTATCCAAAGACTGACATTGAGAGAAAATATTGAATTTGCTATTTTCAAAAATTTTAGTATTAATTTTAAACATGATCAGAATTATCTTTTAAGCCCAGGAAACTCTCTAGTTATTCCACATTATACAGTCAGTGTACCACGCAAGCTAGATTTAAGCTAAGCTGTACACCCACCAATAGTTTAAAATGTTGAAAAATAACAACATGCTATCTAATAAGAATATTTCATAAGTAAATAACCATTATGCTCTCTCATTAACCTTTCTTTGAAAATTAAGAAAATCACTTGAAATTTTTTTTGTCTACTGATTTGTTCTAAATTTTAATAAGATCTACCCTTTTCATAAAAAGCTCATAATGTCGATTACCTAACAGTGTTCAGAATACTGGTTGATGAAATTTCAACATACAAATTTCCTAAGTACTAATCAAAATGATAGTTCTGAAAGTTGTGTCAAGTGAGATATCAGTTTTAAAATATATTAGTATCTATTGAGGACTTGCCTGGTGCCATGTACCACACTTAGTGACCATATTCATGCTCTATCTGTTTGGCAGGAGTTCAGTTTGTTTCAGGAGGCTTTTGCTTGACAACACAGGCATAGAATTTTTTCCTCTGTGTTATAAATATTTTATGTTTCTTTTATCAGAATGGACTTCATGTTTCCAGCAGTAAAGCAGAAATAGCCTGCTACCTAAATCTTCATAGTACCAAAAAGTTTATTTGGCATGCTATTGGAGAATAATCCATGGTTATTTTAAGTGAACAATTTTTTAGTACCAAAAGCTAGCAATCATTAAGTATGTGAGGACAGAATACTAGTTGGAGAAAATAAAAAATATATAAATTTAATTTGAGCTTCTTGAAGGAGTTATTATTTTTTTACACAGCTTGGCATATTTTCTGCTTTGGTCTTATGAATACCTGAAAACATTATACCAACAAAGTTCTGTTATCAAGGTGGAATAACACTAAAAGTCAGAAATTATGGAGACCAAAATTCCACCTATCAGTTTTCCAGGGAAATTTCACACAACACATTTATTTATTTATTTATTTTTATTTTTATTTATTTATTTGTTTTTTGAGGTAGAGTTTCACTCTAATCCTGGCTAACTTGGAATTCACTATGTATGGCTTTGAACTTACCTCTGCCTCCCAAGTTCTGGGATTAAAGCCATGCACTACCACACCTGCCTAAACACGTATTTATTTTTAAGTGTTTCTTTTACAGAATAACTAATGGATAGAGCAATTTATTGAAGGGAAGGTACACTAAATATCAAAACAATTCAGCAAATGACAAAATTAAATATTTTTGTGTAAAAGTTTTCAAATTTTCTAAATTTTTAATTCATGCTTTTATTTTAATAATATCAAAAGTTAAAACATTCTAAGTCAATAGTCATTTTTTTGTGGTAATATGGTATTTCAGAATATGAACAGACTTTAATCTAGTTACAATTTTGTTTGAAAGTAAGAAAATCAAATTTACACAAATACGTTAATTGTAAAAATCAAAGATATGAATTAAGGGATATTTAAAAATCGGTGACATCCTATAACAGCTTGAAAGACTTGTAATTTTATGTGTTTTATATTTTATGTGTATAATGAATTATAAATAAAATACATTTTGCAAGCTGGGCATGGTGGTGCATGCCTTTAATCCCAGCACAATTTCCTTTCCCTTCACAATTAATGCATTGCAGAAAATATAGTATGTGGAAGCAACAAAGAGACATTTAAAAGGTTTGAAAACTTGTTATATATGGTACATGATATTGTATGTTATAGAAGAAGGCAAAATATATCTAAGAACTATTTGACAGGCCTCTTTAGATTGCAGTTTTCAAGATTGAAAAATATCACCATAAGGTCAAAAGACCTTCCTGTGTAAAACTATCATTTAAAAAAAAATCTCTAGGGGTCTTGAGAGATTGTTCGGTGGTTAAGGCACCTGCCTGCAAAGCACAATGACTTAGGTTCAATTCCCCCAACACCCTTGTAAATCTAGATGCACAAAGTGACACTTCCATCTGGAGTTCATTTAAAGTGGCTAAAGGCCCTGACAGGCCCATTCTGTCTGTCTGTCTCTCCTCTCTCTGTTTCTTTCTACTTACATATAAATAATATCTAAAAGCTGCTAAGGAGAAAAACATTTGTGGGAACTCAAACAGAACATATTTTAAATCAACATATAATCTGTGAGTGCATCTCATTGACTTGATAAGTACTGATTTTTCTAGAAATATTTAGTGGGGAGATAGGACTGGCTATTTAGATTTCTTTGTTGACAGAACATCTGAGAATCCTCATATTCGCTCTCATTTTTAACAAAGAGCTATGTTGATTGCTGAAAACCAAGTTAATAACTTTATTCCCCCATTCCCTTGTGGAAAATCCTTTAATGAGACTATGAATACACATATATGCATGTATTTCTAAGTATGTACACAAATAGTAAATGATGTAAAAATCATGATGGGATAATCAAATGACATATACTAGCAAATACTCTATTTAATCAGACATACTATTGTATTTTTTGAGAATGTACACATGGGGTGTTGAGAACAGTTCTTTATTTGAAAATAGCTTCTAAAAATGCATATTAGTCTGGAGATATGGCTTAGCGGTTAAGGCACTTGCTAGCAAAGCCTAAGGAGCCAGATTCAATTCTCCATATCCCACATTAGCCAGATTCACATTGTGGCCCATGTGTCTGGAGTTTGTTTGCAGTGGCTAGAGACCCTGGTTTTCCCATTCTCTCTCTCTCTCCCTCTGCTCTCTGTCCTTCTTTATTTAATAAATAAATAAAATGATAAAAAAATTAAAATGCATATAGTTTCAAATTACACTGTGCTTCTAACCAGAAGTAGTTCCTTGGAAAACATTTTTTCTATGCTTCAGTTTTCTTTTCTATACTATCACATCAATAATGCATATTACGGGCTGGAGAGATGGCTTAGCAGTTAAGCACTTGCCTGTGAAGCCTAAGGACCCTGGTTTGAGGCTCGGTTCCCCAGGTCCCACGTTAGCCAGATGCACAAGGGGGCGCCCGCGTCTGGAGTTCGTTTGCAGAGGCTGGAAGCCCTGGCGCACCCATTCTCTCTCTCTCCCTCTATCTGTCTTTCTCTCTGTGTCTGTCGCTCTCAAATAAATAAATAAATAAAATTAAAAACAAATAATGCATATTACTTTAGTTAATAGTGAGAACAAGAATTGAAAATAATTTCTATAATTCTTAATTCCCTATCTGCCATCCTTAATATCTATATATCCACTACAAATCCTGAAATCTTGAAAATGACTCATGAGTAGTTGCAAGATGACTGGATAGAACATCAGACATGTGAGCACGCATATTGTTTTGAAATCATAGCAGCACATTCAAGCTCCAGCTTGACTGTTTAATCTCTGCTTCCCATAGAACTGGGGTTACAGATGTGTGTGGCTGTATCAACTGTTTATGTGGGTGGTGGAGAGTCATGCGATCTCAGGCACCTTTAGGCTTGCATTCTTGAGCAGAATCACTCTTACATGCTGAGCCATCTATTGGGCCATACAGTCATCTTTTTGTTTAACTTTATTGACAGTCTGTCTTTATCATAAAACTCTCCCAACTGTCCTTTGTGTCTCATTTCCACCTCCTCCCACTGAGCTCATTCTTCTTTCCAACTTGTCTCTCTTCTACTTTGATGTCATCACCTTTGCCCTCATATTATTCAGGGCTAGTGTTGGAAGTGTCAGCCACTGCCTACACTCATTTTGAGTAACATCTATCATGATAAAAATTCCAGCTTAAAATTTAGTTCAGTGAAATGTCTTGAAGACTATGCTGTGTATTTTCTGGCAATGTTTGCTTTGCATATGTATAATCAGTGTAATTACTATTTTTCTGGATAAATATGCCCTTTCTACCTAAGAGCTTTACTAATTTCCTTTCTGAATTTTGTATATTGTCAACTCAATGCCTTTTGTTGTTGGTTTGTTGAAAATTTTCTCTTTGTTACATACTGTGTACATTCAATCAGAATTCTCCAGTTACATTTATAGAAAAATCTGAATTTTTGATACATTTTTTTCTTATAATTTCATACATTTTCTCCTCTGAAACTTAAGACATGTTGGGTCATATCAATGTCTAAATATTATCCACATGTTTTTTTGCTCCTTATGTTCCATTTTTTAATTTTTAATTTTAGAGAGAGAGTTGGCATGCCAGGGCCTAAGCCACAGAATTAAACCCCAAACACTTGTGCTACCTAGTGGGTATGTTTGACCTTGTATTTGCTTCACCTTTGTGCATCTGGTTTCTATGGCATCTGAAGAGTTAAACATGGGTTGTTAGGCTTTGCAGGCAAGCTCAGGCATATCTCCAGTGCTACGTTGCATTTTATGTAATATTCTGTATTTAATACTCTCAATCCCTACTCGACTGTGAAAGTGTTATATGTTATAGTTTCACTATTATTTAATGTCTATATATTTTCTATAGTAAGATTTATTTTGATTTATAATTTCATAGTCTGATGCAGCCAAATTAAGGGGTATATGCTGGGTTGAACTCCAAATTGAGAGCTTCTTTACAAAACAGCACTCAGGAGTCAGAGGCAGAGAGATCACCATGAAGTTGATGTCACTCTGTATTAGACTATGCAGTAAGATCTAGCACAGTCTCAGGTATAGAGTGAATACCTGTCTTGCCCCCCACCACCAAAAGAAATCAAAGAAAATACCAAACAAAGAATAAAAGCACATGGATAAAACAATGTAAAGAAACAGAAAAAAAAAAAGGAAATGATTGGATGAGAAGAAATGGAGGGAAGGACAGAAGGAAAATTAAAAGCCACGTTAAATCTCATATGTACCTGTTTCTCATAAAAGAAAAATAATGGAAAAGTAGACTTTTCTTGTGCTTAACACTCTCATGAATTTAATAAATTTTATGAATATTTGGCTATTATCCTGTGATTATTCCCTATCACTGTTTAGAACAGAATCTTAAAAGAATCCACCAGGATATTGGCTTTAATTCAGATAACTCACAAACTGTGTACACTTCACACCTTGATTCTTTAATAGCTAAGTAAGCTTTTATGTATTGAAGCAAATTTACTTATGATGAAATATATTTAGAATAAATAGTGCCTGTGAGAACAACTAATTCCCTAAGAATTTTGAGATGTAACAGCACCTTGAGTCATGATAAATTGTGGTGTTGCAGGAAAGACACACAAGAAATGTAGGCTTCTTGTGTACAGTGTGCTGATTTGCTGCAGAACATGAACTGCCTTCCTGAGCTGACAATCTATTAAAAGTATTCTTTGTGTGTATCTTTTTGAGTATTGATTTTTATGTTTATGCTACTGCCTTTAAAATAGACTGCCAGAGGACAATGGGAGTAGTGAACTCTACTGTTAGCTCCACAGTTTATAGGAAAAAAAAAAATATTTTGGTAATATTAGATTTCAGCTAACTCATCCAAAGACAGACTTTAAAGGAAATTGCTTTGAGTTAAGGCATATTAAAATAGTGTTTTAAAGCCAGGCTTGGTGGAGAACACCTTTAATCCCAGCACTGGAGAGGCAGAGGTAGGAGGATCACTGTGAGTTTGAAGCCACACAGAGATTGCATCAAGAATTCCAGGTTAGCCTGAGCCAGAATGAGACCCTACCTCAGAAAAACAAAACAAAACAAAACCTAAAAATATAAAAGTCTGTTTTCAAATATATAAGAGCAAATAGTAAAGTGAAGAATTACTATTAAAAAGTAATAGATGACTTCTGGTTAAGATGGCGGCGTAGGTACCACGCCAAAGCAGCCTAGGGGGGAAAAGGACCAAAAAACTCAGCAAAATACACACTTTTACTAAAAAGCAAGGTATATAGGAATTTGAAATGGCAGCAGAGAAGTAGAAGACATCCAGAGCATTCAGAGCCCACACAAACCGGCAAAAGTGGCCCTGGCAGGTCCGCCAAAAGTGGCAGCGGTGGTGCATCAGAAAGCCGCCAGGCTTGGCTTGAGCTGCAGGAAAAGCCAGGTGAGGGGAGCTTCCATTCACACCAGCATTCTCCATAAACTCTAGAAACATGAAGGGAGAGAGGCAGTAAGCAACGGAGGAGCAGATCACAAGGTAGAAAAACACATGGAACAGCAAAAGAACTAGAGCTGCATGTGCTCCCTCCCCTCCCCCACTGCATGTACCCAGCTCCAGTGAACAGAACTGCGGTTCTGGGACGTGGCCACACCAACTTGAGCCGACTGCAGGACCCAAGCAGGAGCAGAGTCTGGCAGCAAGATCAATGGCTCCAGCACCGGCAACAGTGGCCCCAGTGGCAGCAGATCCAGCAGTGACAGCTTCAGTGGCAGCAGCAGCAGTTCCAGCAGTGGCAGCTTCATAGGCAGCAGTGGTGGATCTAGCAGTGGTAGCTACAGCAGTGGTAGCAGTGGCAGATTCAGAAGTGGCAGCTTTAGTAGCAGCGGTGACAGATCCAACAGCAGCAGCTTCAGCAGCAGCAGTAGCAGTTCCAGCAGCAGGGGTGCCATTCTGCAGGGACACAGTTGCCAGGCTTTGTTTGCCCTGCAGGAAAAGCCAGTGCCCAGCTCCAGAAATCAGAATAGCGGCCCAACAACCCAGCCAGCAACTTGACTGAGACCAAAATAATCCAAAAAGGTAATTGGGATTGATTGCACCAGGGAAGGGTCTCACTTGGAGACAAACTGACTTGGATCCCTCAACAGACCAGAAATCTTAACTTCTTTATTGATCGAGGATCAGGTTGTTATAACACCTACTATTACATACATACCTGGTGCTGTTTTTGATTGAATGTGTACAGTGTTTAGTTAAACTTTAGAATCTCCCTATATTTTATTCCAATCAGCCTACTTGAATACTACCATAGCAGGCAAACCCAACCCCTAGGAACACTTTTGTAGATACGCTGAGAGTGTTAAGATACACACCTAACATCTTAAGCTCCTACCCTGAAGATATATAACATCAGATCAATTGATACAGCTAAGAGTACCCAGCTAGCTAGAAAATCCAAACATTAACTTAATCAAAGATGCAAAAATATATACATTATAACACAATAAACACTAAAAAGCAAGACGATATAAATCCACATAAAAGTATTAATGTATCAGAAATGACCTCAAGTGAGAACAAGTTAGAGGAAATGCCTAAGATTTCAAAAGAATGATTGTAAATATGTTTAAAGATGTCAAAGACCAAATCAAAGGAGTCAGAGAGGAACTCAAAGAGGAAATCAAAGGACACCAATTTAAAGAAATAAAGAAGGCAGTACAAGACATTAATAAGGAAACAGAAATAATAAAGAAAAACCAGTCAGAATTACTAGCAATGAAGAACACAGTTAATGAAATGAAAAACTCTGTAGAAAATCTCACCAGTAGAATGGATGAAGGAGAGGACAGAATACCTAAGCTAGAAGACCAGGTGGCAGATCTCATACAGTCAACAAAGACAAGGACAAACTTATAGAAAAGTATGAGTGGGAATTTCAAGATATTCGGGACACTATGAAAAGATCAAATATAAGAATTCAGGGCATAATAGAAGGAGAAGAATTCCACTCCAAAGGTATAAGAGGTGTCTTCAACAAAATCATAGAAGAAAACTTCCTCCAAATTGGGAAAGAGGTGCCAATACAGATACAGGAAGGCTTTAGAACCCCAGCCAGACAAAACCTGGAAAGAACCTCTCCTTGCCATATTGCAATCAAACTACCAAATATACAAACCAAAGAAAAACTATTGAAAGCACGTTATTCAATACAAACTTGAAAAGCCAGAAGGGCTTGGAGTGATGTATTCCAAGTTCTGAAAGTTAAAAACTGTCAACCAAAGTTACTTTATCCTGTAAAGCTGTCCATTTAAATAGATGGAGAAATAAGGACATTCCATGATAAAAGCAGGTTAAAGGAGTACTTGAAGACAAAACCAGTTCTACAGAAAATACTTGAAAGAATCCTCCATGCTGAAGAAAAGGAAAAGCACACATATAAGGAACCTAGAAAAAACAAGCAATACTCAAATACTAGTTAACACAAGAGAGCAAAGGTAGAACTGGAACCACAAAAAAAAAGGCAAAAATAAATATACACCTTTCAATAATATCTCTTAATATCAATGGCCTCAATGCCCCAACCAATAGGTTTGCAGACTGGGTTAAAAAGCAGGATCCTACAATTTGTTGTCTCCAAGAAACCTTTCTACAAAGGACAGACATTATCTTAGGGTGAAATGTTGGAAAATGGTGTTTCAAGCAAATGGGCCTAGAAAACAAGCAGGGGTTGCTATCCTAATATCTGACAAGGTAGACTTTAGTCCAACGTTAGTCAAGAAAGATAAGGAAGGTCACTTTATATTGATTAAGGACACACTCAAACAGAAGGACATTACAATCTTAAACATATAAGTACCTAACATGGGGGCTCCCAAATTCTTCAAACAAACACTATTAGAACTAAGGTCACAGATAACACCAAACACAGTGGTGGTGGGTGACTTCAACACCTTACTCTCATCAATTGACAGGTCACCCCAGGAAAAAAAAAAAAATAAACAGAGAGGCATCTGGAATAAATGAGGTCATAGAAGGAATGGACCTACAGATATCTACAGGACATTTTTTCCAAATGCTGCAGAATATACATTCTTTTCAGCAGCACATGGAATACCATATAGTAGGACACAAAGCAAATCTTAACAAATTCAGGAAAATTGAAATAATTCTTTGCATTCTATCTGACCACAGTGGAATTAAACTACAAATCAGTAGCAATAAAGCTATAGAGCATACACAAAATCATGGAAACTAAAGAATACACTACTAAACGATGAATGGGTTAATGAAAAAATCAAAAAAATATAGAATCAAATGATAATGAGAACACAACATACCAAAATCTATGGGACATAATGAAGGCAAATTTATAGCTTTAAGTGCCTATATTAAGAAATTAGAAAGTTCGCAAGTAAACGACCTAATGCTTCGCCTTGAAGCCTTGGAAAAAGAGGAACAAGGCAAACCAAAAATCAGTAGATGGGAAGAAATAATAAAGATTAAGGCAGAAATTAATAATACAGAAACAAAAAAATCCAAAAAAATAATGAAACAAAGAGTTGGTTCTTTGAAAGGATAAACAAGATTGATAAACCCTTAGCAATTCTGAACAAAAGAAAGAGAGAAGAGACACAAATTAACAAAATTAGAGATGAAAAAGGTAACATCACAAGAGATTTCAGAGAAATTCAAAAAATCATAGGGACATACTATAAAAGCATATACTCCACAAAGTATGAAAATCTGAAAGAAATGGATGATTTCCTTGACTTATATGCCCTACCTAAATTAAATCAAGATGAGATTGAACACTTAATTAGACCTATAACAAGCATGGAGATCTGAACAGTTATCAATAATCTCCCAACTAAAAAAAGCCCAGGCCCAGATGGATTCACTGCTGAATTTTACCAGACCATCAAGGAAGAGCTAACACCATTGCTTCTTAAGTTTTCCAGGAAATAGACAAAGAAGGAATTGTACCAAGTTCCTTCTATGAAGCCAGCATCACCCTGATACCAAAACCAGGCAAAGATAGAACAAAAAGAGAAAATTACAGACCAATCTCTCTCATGAACATAGATGCAAAAATTCTCATCAAAATATTGGTAAACAGAATACAAGAATATATCAGAAATATTATTCACCCAGATCAAGTAGGCTTTATCCCAGAGATGCAGGGATGGTTCAATATATGCAAATCTATGAATGTAATACATTATATAAATGGGTTGAAGGACAAAAATCACATGATCATCTCATTAGACACAGAGAAAGCATTTGACAAAATCCAATAACCCTTCATGATAAAAGTCCTACAGAGAGTGGAAATAGAAGGAACATATCTCAATTTAATAAAACCTGTTTGTGACAAGCCATCAGCCAAGATATTACTAAAGGGGGAAAAACTGGAAGCTTTTCCACTAAAATCAGGAACATGACAAGGGTGTCCACTGTCCCACTTTTATTTAATATAGTTCTGGAAGTCTTAGCCATAGCAATAAGGCAAGAGTCACACATAAAAGGGATACAAATTGGAAAGAAAGAGTTATCATTATTTGCAATGACATGATTGTATACATAAAGGACCCTAAAGACTCTACTAGCAAGCTGTTAGAGCTGACAAAACCTATAGCCATGTATCAGGATACAAAATAAATACACAGAAATCAGTAGCCTTCATATATGCTAACAACAAGCATGCAGAGGATGAAATCAGAGAATCACTCACATTCACAATTGCTTCAAAAAAAAAAAAAAAGTACCTTGGAATAAACCTAACCAAGGAAGTAAAGAATCTCTACAATGAAAACTTTAAAACTCTCAAGGGAGAAATTGCAGAAGACACTAGAAAGTGGAGAAACATCCCTTGTTCCTGGATTGGAAGAATCAATATTGTGAAAATGGCAATCTTACCTAAAGCAATCTACACATTTAATGTAATCCCTATCTAAATTCTGAAGGCATTCTTCATGGAAATAGAAAAAACAATCCAAAAATTCATTTGGAATCACAAAAAACCTCAAATATCTAAAATAATACTGAGCAACAAAAATAAGGTGGGTGCTATCACCATACTTTATTTTAACCTATATTACAGAGCCACAGTAACAAAAACAGTGTGGTACTGGCACAAAAACAGACATATAGATCAGTGGTACAGAATAGAGGACCCAGATATAAGTCCAGGTAGCTATAGCCACCTGATATTCAATAAAAATGCCAAAAATACTCCTTGGAGAAGACAGCCTCTTCAGCAAATGGTGTTGGGAAAACTGGATATTCATCTGTAGAAAGATGAAAATAGATTCTTCTCTCTCTCCATGCACAAGAATTAAGTCCAAATGGATTAAAGACCTTAATATCAGACATGAAACTCTGAAACTGCTAGAGGAAAATTAGGGGAAACCCTTCAACATATTGGTCTTGGCAAAGACTTTCTGAATACAACCCCAATTACTCAGGCAATAAAACCACAGTTAATCACTGGGCCTCATGAAATTACAAATATTTTGCACTGCAAAGGACACAGTGAAAAAAGCAAAGAGGCAGCCTACAGAATGGGAAAAAAAATCTTCGCCAGCTATATATCTGATAGAGGATTAATATCTAGGATATACAGAGAACTCAAAAAGTTAAATAATAAGGAATCAAACAAGCCAATCAAAAAATGGGCTATGGAGCTAAATAGATCATTCTCAAAGGAAGAATTATGAATGGCATATAAGCATCGAAAAAAATTTTCTACATCACTAGTCATCAGGGAAATGCAGATTAAAACTTCATTGATATTCCATCTCACTCCTGTCAGATTGTCTACTATCATGAAAACAAATGATTATAAATGTTGGCGGGTTTGTGGTAAAAGAGGAACCCTCTACACTGCTGGTGGGAAAGCAATCTGGTCCAGCCATTGTGGAAATCAGTGTGGAGTTTCCTAAAACATCTAAAGATTGATCTTCCATATGACCCAGCTATAGCACTCCTAGGCATATATCCTAAGGACTCATCTCATTTCCTTAGAGGTACATGCTCAACCATGTTTATTGCTGCTCAATTTATAATAGCTGGGAAATGGAACCAGCCTAGATGTCCCTCAACTGATGAGTGGATAATGAAGATGTGGCACATTTATATAATGGAGTTCTACTCAGCAGTAAAGAAAAATGAAGTTATAAAATTTGAAATATGAAAAATGGATGGTTCTTGAAAGGATTATAATAAGTGAGGTAACCCAGGCCCAGAAAGCCAAGTGCCACATGTTCTCCCTCATCTGTGGATCCTAGCTACAGATGATTGGGCTTCTGTGTGAGAAGGAAAATACTTAGAAGCAGAGGCCAGTAAGTTAAAAAGGAGATATAAAGGGAAGAGAAAGAAAGGGAGGGGGGCACTTAATAGGTTGGTATTATATATATTTAAGTAGAATGATTGAGATGGGGAGGTAATATGATGTAGAATGGAATTTCAAAGGGGGAAGTGCAGGGGGGGGTGGAGGGTATTACCATGGGATATTTTTTATAATCATGGAAAATGTTAATAAAAATTATGAAAAGATAAAAAATAAAATAAAAATTTTTAAACAAGTATAGATAAACTTTGACATTTAATGTCATTTGCAAGATACATAATATATCTAACCTTATAGTGGCTTATTCTTGTTATTATTATTTTTTTATTTTTACTTTATTTTATTATTATTATTTTTTTGCCTTTTTGAGGTGGGGTCTCACTCTAGCCCAGGCTGACCTGGAATTCACTATGTTGTCTCAGGGTGGTCTCGAAGTCACGGCGATCCTCCTACCTCTGCCTCCCAAGTGCTGGGATTAAAGGCATGCGCCACCATGTCCGGCTGTGGCTTTATTATTTGATGCATTTCTTCATAGTGAAACTGAAGATTAATATGTGATTGTAAATAGTAATCTTTGCAGTTTATTTCTTACCATTAGCAATTTCCTAAACATTTATTTTTATTGGAAATAACTGTAAAAATTAAAGTAATTCATTATGATATTAATATGCTGCATTGTTTCTTGTTGGAACCATATTTTAAAGCTCATAATGTAGAAAAATTATGAAATATTGACTATATTTAAGTTTCATCTTACCAGAAAATAGTAGGAGCATAGTACACTCAAAGACAAAATTTCTTGCAAAAATACAAATAAAATATATCACTATTATCTGCTAAGTCTTGAAAATGGAGAAAAATAATTAGATAATTAGATAAGTTGATGAATTACAACCTAAGTAAAATCATTGTAAAGGTCAACACCCCTCACAGATGCAAGGAAACAGAAATTGAAAGTTGACAAAATGGACACAAAAATCAACACATGAAATAGGGAAGTAGGTGGGACTAGCAGCACCTTCTATGTCTTGTCTGAACAGGTTAGCAGATGTTTCTCCTTAACTGTAGCGGGTGCTGCTGGATGATCTTTTGTTATTCGTTTTGCCATCGCCTAAGCAGATTCCCAACTATCTTTCATCACATTCTTGCTTTTGTTCTTTAAGATTGTGAATATGTTGGAATGAGACCCAACAGAAAGATAAGCAATATTTATCACTAATTCTCTTTCCTAGACTTTTACCAAATATAATTTTTGTTCTGCAAGTCTTATTTTTTTCAATATTTATCATTGTAATTTTCATAACCATTGAGACCAGGTGGAAAAAAAGTAACATAAATCATGATAATAATAAAAAAAAAGTTCCTTTAATCACAGCACTTGGGAGGCAGAGGTAGGTGGATCACTGTGCGTTGGAGGCCACCCTGAGACTACATAGTGAATTCCAGGTCAGCCTTGCTAGAGTGAGACCCTACGTCGAAAAACAAAAAACAAACAAACAACAGAAAAGTTTTATCAGATCATGTGAAAAGCAGAAGATACACAAGACTGCTGTTGGCATAAGATAGTTTTACTTTACCCCTTAAAATATGCCAGAGGATTGCCCTAAAACATAACAATAAACTTATGTGAAAGTAGACAAAGAAGATAGAATTATTATTATCACAAGTTCTAGGGATATGGCTCAGTTGGCAGAGTACTTGACCTGTGCATAATATATTGGACATAGTTGTTCATGCTTATAATCTTCACACTCAGGAAATTGAGAGATAAAGGCCGGTAATTCATAGTGAATATTATGCCAGCCTTAGCCATTATTAATACAAATAAAAAGCAAATTCATTTACTGTACATAATTTTATGGGTCATACCTTTATATGATTAACATACAGTGGGTTTCTGTACATCATTACCACATCCATGTGAGTAATACTTCATTCAGAATTTATCATGTATACAGATTCACAAAAAAATAGGATTTTTTCAGCCAAGTTGTAATCATCTGGACTGCTGTAACATATGCAGTCCATTATACAGTACATGACTATAACACAAAAAGTGAGAGCAATTTATTGTCAAAGTATGGGAGATATCAATTACTTTCTGAATATCAGAAACAAATGTTAGTATGGACAAATTATGAGGAACAAATACTGAAATATTGTTTTATGTCACCTTGAAGACATTAATCAAAGTCTATTAGATACTAGTACTCTCAATTTACCTCAAAAAAGTTATCAAATTGATATTTATAGCCATTACTAATATATTATGGGTGATACATAGGAATGGATAAATGGAATAACAAAAAAGTTCTCTTTCTCCAAATAACTAAAAAAAAAAAAAAATTGAGAAAGAAGTCTTTTTGTAATATAGCACATTCCAGATGTTCTGACCAATGTCAGGCAAACTCCTCTCACAGACATCTTCTGTTAGTTTAAGTTTTATTAAGTAATTGCTATTTTTACACACAAGTGCTTATAGTATATTTAAGGTTCTAAGTAGCATATTACTTACTTACTTATTATTGAATAAACATTCTGTTGTAAATGAATGTTAATTTGGAGAACTCCATATCCATAGTCAAGTCCTGAAATATGTAGAACTAGCTGTGTATGAGTCTTCTTATTTGTGTTTTAATGTTTAAGAATTAACTCATCATCTGGAAGTCATTCCAGACTCTGATGATGTCTCCAGCCCTTTGGCACTATGCTCTCCTTCATTAAAGCAGTCCGTTCTAACTAAGAAATCCTGGTGACATGGGCAAAATAACATGAATTATTCATTATACAGCTCTGTCATTCTATATGCAAATCACTTTCTAAACTTTGCAGTTAATTCTCATAAAAACATTTTTTCATGGCCTTTTCATGAAACAATTAACTTAATGTAACTGAAAATAAATCATGCTTTTTATTATTTGGGTTGCAAAATGTACTTCAGTATATATTTTTCAGTTCTGTGGCATGATCACATGGCTGTGTTCCTTATTCATAATGTATTGCTGTATACATAATCCACAAAAATAGCAATCCGAGGGCTGTGTTTCATTCCTGCTATCATTTTATTTCTTTATTACTACTAAAATAACTTGGTTATATTTGGAATGTTAAAAAAATTCACTAGATTTTAAATATCTCAAATAAAAAATATTGCACTCTACAAACTTTGGCTAATTACTCACTAATATTGCATTTGAGTATTTGGTATTCTTCTCCATCTATAGAATCTGTACACATCAATGGGAAGTCAAGACACGGGAATTTCAAGTTAGTATTATGGAACAACACTGGTACTCACTGGTAAATGGAAATGCTTACCCAGATAGAAGCAGGTAGTGTGTGAAAAAATAAAATATAGAATTGTAGAATTGTAAGTTTAAGAGAATTACCAACATATGTAAGGCTAGGAAACTAGTTACACATATTTTATGGTTATATATTAGGTAAAATATTTTATATTTTCTCCTCAGTATAACAAATTTTAATTTATTTCTCATTTATCTCTCATCAAATGTTCCAATTAGTCTTCAATAATATCTCAATGGAGCAGCAGCATTTTTTCCTTGTTCTGGGTAACATCCTGTACTCATCAGTTTTCTCTGTGGCATGTGTATTTTTCCTTGGTAACCTTTTATAAATGCCAGAAATTTCTATTAGCTTGGTCTTTTCTTCCTTATTTAGTTAGCTATCCTATTCAAACATAAGTCTGGCCAGATGTAACTATAAGCAACAGATGGCTTTCCAGTGATTCTGTCTGATAAGAAGTTGTCTTTTCACCCTGGGGCTCTGCAGCCATTGAGGTCTACAAGTAAGAACTCGTTTGTGAGCTTTACCAGAATGCCATTTAGTGCCATGAAGGTAGGAAAAAAGGAATGGAGACCTCCATTTAAGAACAAAATACTTGGGTTTCAGTAAGAATATGTTTGGTGGCAGGGGAGAGCAAGAATAATCAATTTTGGGTGTATATGAAATAAAAAAATATACAAATATCCCATTAGTACAACTTTGGAAATATTCAAACTACACAATTAAATTTATATTCTTATAGGTGTAATTAAGTAGCATTGGGTTTTCGATACAATACATATAAACCCTAAGTTCCTTGTACATAACTTATGGATTTTTCAGGGAATATTTTATGTTTACATATAAAAGGCCCCTAGTGTAATGCTAGACATTTTCAAAGATCAACACCAACTCATCTTTTTATTTATTCAGGGCTTAATAGCATTATTAAAGATTTATTGAGTCAAGTCTTGACAATATATAAGGCAATACCCAAATCAATCCTAAAAGATGTTGCTGTATTGGGATCTTTGAGGAAATAAAATGTAAACTAAATTTTGTTCTCATTTAAAGGAAGTAAACAAATTCCATTACCTTTTTGAAAAATGTATTGAAATGCAAAATTCAGATGTTTATAGATTGTTGAAGAATGGGAGAAGAAAGAAATTTTAAAAGATTACTTTATGATTAGTAATGCTTTTTTGGGTAATGACATGGAAATGTAAACTTAACATCACTTATATGCTAAGCTTTATCATCTATTTTCATATATATATTTCCCAAATAAATTATGTACACAGGCAAACTGAATGGGACAATTTTATGAATATATAATAAATGGGCACTTATAATTTACAACATAAATAACATATGCATAATCTAAAATATATATTATTCATACTGTATACAATAAATAATATTTAACACACACACACACACACACACACACACACACACAGAAAGAGAATGTATCAAATGTTCGTGCCTCTATTCTTTTGTGCTAGTGATGCTAGGCAGGATTTGTAGGAAAATTTATGTTCCACTGGAGAAATGTTTATTCTTTCTCCAACATAAAACAATGTTTTAATACATAGCATATATTATTTACTGTACTTTGAAGAATAAACTCTAAAACTACTGAAAATGATTTAAAGCTACTAAATCCTTTTCTTTTGTTGAGATACCCTCATAAGCCTTCAGCACTACTAAAGGTGAAATGACTGCTTTTCTATTATTAGTTATTTCAGGAATTTCATTACTCCTCACAATTTCAATTTATATCTCCCTCAATGTATATTTCTTAAAAATTCTTCTTAACGTCTGTTTTCAAAGCATATGAAATTAGTTTTGCTCTCTGGATAAACTTCTTTTTCTGGATAAAGCATTGTGAACAAATAATCAAGTCATATAACTGTTCCAAACCATATTGTTAAAAGTCAAAAAGTAAAAAAAAAAAAACAAAACAAAAAAAAAAAAAAAACACCACTAAATGACACACTTAAACCTGCCTTGAAAATTCACAATTTGAGGGCTGGAGAGATGGCTTAGCAGATAAGGCATTTGCTGGAAAAGCCAAAGGTCCAAGGTTTGATTTCCCAGTACTCAGTTACAGCCAGATGCACAAAGTGACACTTGCATCTGGAGTTCGTTTGCAGTGGTTAGAGGCCATGGCTCCCCCATTCTGTCTGTCTCTCTTCTCTACTTGCAAACAAGTAAATGAAAGTACACTTTTAAATTTGAAAAAGTTCAATATGTTACTATTTTAAATTTAGAATGAAGGGACATGAGTTACAGCAATCTTTTGTTCATAACAACTGACACATTTGTAGAATCATATAGATATGGACATTAATGTATACTATACTGATTATAAAGAGAGAATTTGCTAACCTTTAATAGCAGGTATATATACAAATGGATTATCAGTAATATGACATCTTTCAGATTTTGTGTCACTCTATTAAATATTCAGTGGTCTAGTTGCCTTATTTCTTCTGAACATCAAAGCACTACACTTTTTTGCCACCTCAGCTACTGCAAATAGTGATAGCTCACCTTGGAATATTTAAATATTTAACATTGCACAAATACATGACTTATCATAGAATTTTTTAATATATCATTTGTTTTCAAATGATATTGACCTATAATTTCTCACACTGAATACAGAAATAACACTGACACTCCTAATTTTTTGTTCACATTTCAGGCTTATTCTTTACAAACTGTATAACCAATAGAAATACACTGTATCACTGACCTACAGTTATAATCTAATATATATATGTACACACACACACATTAATAACAACTGAAGTGAGACATCCCTCATCACTACTGATTGAGGACACATTAGCCAGTGATGTTATTATACAATGTGGCCATCTGTGAAACAGGGAAAATAGCTCCTTGGAAACATGTCTAACATTTCTCTGACTGGTTTAGAAGTTTCACTCCTTTATGAATTTCTGTGATCATACATGCTAAACCAAGTCAGCAGGTTCAATTCTTCAGGTCCCAGATTAGCCAGATGAAAATTGTGGCACATGTATCTGGAGTTTGTTTGCAGTGGCTAGAGGTCCTGGCACACCCTCTCTCTCTCTCTCTCTCTCTCTTGCTCTGTCCCTCTGTATGTAATAAATAAGTAAAACAATAAAAAATGTAAAAGCAGGTCTTATAAGATTTTCTTCAAAGAATAATTTGTAGACAAATGTAACGCTTCCAAAAGGTGCAAAATAATTAATAGGATGTATTTAGTGAGTATAACACTATCGTCTAAGGAAAACATTCTTAGTGAAAAAACTTTGGGAAGATATGTTTAGAAACCACATCCCAATAGCATGGTCCATTTTTAAAAGACACTGATGTGCAGAGCTTTCAAGGGACAGTAATTATTTTCTTTAGTAGCAAGGTGGTTTTTGAACTTATGTTACTATCTACAGTTACTTCTCAGTGGGTAAGAGAAGAGACATTCATTTGGATTTCACAACTTTTGCTTGCCACCGAAATCTAAAAATCAAAGTCTATGTCTTGTGCTCAAAACACTCCTTTGTTTTTCATAAATTTAGTTTTGTTACCAATGTTGGAAGTAGGATACATATGCAAAGTATATATTTATTTTGTTCTAAGGTTATTGTTACTTACAGAATACTAGATATAGCATACATAAAATATGTACACTCCAAATGTTGAATTTGGATACAAAAGATGCAAAATTTGATTGCATTTATTTTACACTTACATTTAAGAAATGTTTTATGAATTCAGACAAACTGGTTTATAAAAGTGAATATGCATATAAACACATCTGTCAGTACACATAGCTCCAACTTGATACATCTGTGTAAAATAATGAGATTCCAATGCAAACAAATTCCATACTCTGACTTATATATAATCACAATATAAACTCTTATTTGTTTATCTGCTTATTCTTTTTGAATACTGTTATATTTGTCATTTGATAATATAATCAATGAAAATCTACATGTTTCTAGCATGAAACAGTTATGCTATTGTATATTGTATTCATATTTTTATTAGTTATACACACATAACTAATAAATAGTGTATACAGTAGTGTTGGTACCATCGTTAGCCTCTTACCTGTCTTCCCCCCTCTGCAGTAACCCTCCTTGTTGGGGAATACAGGTGGTGCATTGTGGGGTTAGCTGTCACTTGTGGGTAAGAGGCAATGTCTCTGTGCATAATGACCCAATGTGGCTCTAACATTCTTTGGCCCCCTCTTCTGCAAATTTCCCTGAGCCATGTTGGGTTCATTTTAGGTCTACTTCAGTGCTGAGGTCTTGGGACCCTCTATATCTCTGAATATCTGATTTGGTAGGAGTTAAGTATTCTCTGTTTCTATCTCCTTCACCCTTGTGCTGGTACTAGGCTCATCAAGGAAGCAGCACTCTTGCTCATTTAGCCAAATCCTCTTAGTTTCAGCTGGGGCCCTTCTGTTTTGTGATGGGCTGGACCTCTCCTTAGAATCTGTGTCCATCTGAAAAAGAGAAGAAAATTCTCCAATGGAGAATGAAGTTAGTGCCAGATATTTAATCCATCTTTGAATTTTGAAATTTGATAATTTCAATCTTCTCTTTCTCTTTCTCTGTCTCTCTCTCCCCCTCCCTCTCTCTCTTCTATCTCTTTTACATTACTTATATTTTTTTTTCCATCTCTTCTTGGCTGCTAACCTGTACAGCAGTAAAAAAAAAAAATAGACATATTTTAGGAGATAAAGGAAACTAGTGAGAGTATACAAAAGAATGTGTCTTTACAAACATTAAATGGTATGTGCATGTGCATTTGTGTATTCCACAGTGACTCAGCACTTAATATTTATTAGTAAGTCTCCTATTCTGCCATGGTAGGAATGTGTGGGCCCCTGGGACAAGTATCATGTGTTGAATTCATCAGTCTTTCCTAAGACCCCACAGGAGTACATACACAGGTATAGAGTTACTGCCAGTCACACATGGATGTCTTCTTGGCCTTCCCTGTCAGCACAAAGACAGAAATTAGCAAGCCAAAATAATTCATAGGACAGCATTAAAATTATAAGCCTCAATATTTGAATGGAGCCAGAGAGCTACAGTTTCTGACACTTGACTCTGGTTTGGTGGCAGCCTCTAGGATTAATGGGCAGTATCTATGTCCTTTTAATGGGTCACAGTAGAGCCTGAGTTTTCACAGCTTCAAAGAGAGCTGAAGGATGCTGGCACCAGAATCTGTCTATGTTATTGATTTCTACATAAGTGTATTTAATTATTCATTGAGGGACCCACTTAACAATCTCCTTTATTTTTGACCAATTAAGTTCACATTAACGATTTAACAAAATCATTCTAATAATAAATTTTGTTCTCTGGCGTTTAGCCATCAGGTATCCAGTACTTGGATTCTCTAGAATACTTTGGAAATTAATGATCCAATATAAGTATCTTTTCAGACAAATAATGAAAAGTATATATAACTATCACATTACTAATAATAAATGACTTAATTATTGTTATTGGTCTGCATAAAATGTACTCATTATGAAATTCATAAAATATTAATAAATGAATATATTCTACATATTATTGCTCCAATAGGAATAGAAAATTTCAGATACTGCAATTCAGCATAAGTAGGTTCACATAAGACTTAAGTGTAATAATATTTCAGTGTGGATTGTAATTGGTTATTATTTCTTTTAACTTGGTAAATATGTTTTAGGGGTTTTACTACTTTTATTGCTGATAGAAAATCTAAAATAAATAGACAATTAGACTAAGTATAGTCAACTATCTATCATAGTCTGTATAAAAATGTAGATATGAGAGTGAGATATGTAATTTACCCATGAATCTAGAGTTATTTATACTTATGTTGTATTTTTTCATCTCCTACTCATAATTTATTCTGTTGTGACACTCACATGTTTTCTCTGAAGTACAATTTAAAAAGAAATATTCACACATGCATGTTACAATTGGTTTCAGTTATTTAGCTATTTTTCAGGAGCAAACTTCAACAATAATTGCCCAGTATTGACTTTCTGTGAGTTTGTGATTCATCTGTGGCATGCTATTTAAATATGAGTCTATTTAAAAATCAGTTAACATCTAAGGCTATGCACTTATGTTCTCTTTTTTGTTTTATTTTTGAGATGAGCATCTAAGCTATAGTCTGCCTATTAATTAATGATTTTTGGTGTGCTTTGATTGTCATAGACTTTTGCAACATGATATAAACATCAGGTAATATCAATATAAGAAGAAAAAAAAAGAAAAACATTGAACTAGTGCAACCCAAATATGAAGTTAAAATGCATTATGAGGATAATGTTATTGGATTTCTTAAAGTAACATTCTGCTATAAAATATAAATTCTATAGGTTTATATTAACATAAAGAAAACCAATCATAATCATTTCACTAATGTAATTCTCTGTACATTGCTAATTTTAAGTGATTATTTTATCATTCTGTAAGTTATAAATATTACAATGTACATGTTTGTATTTATATTGAGATACTTTTATTGTATGATATTAACAGATATTTATTTGAATTTATCAGAACATACACACATATGTACATTATAAACATTCTCTCTCTCTCTCTCTCTCTCTCTCTCTATATATATATATATATATATGTGTGTGTGTGTGTGTGTGTGTGTGTGTGTGTGTGTGTGTGTGTGTATACATATACATGGGTATATGCATAATTTTGTGATACTTTTTAATGACTTTACATATACATATAATATTATATGAGGTTTGGTTTCAATGAAGCTGATCCTGACACAAGTATATATGGTCTTCTGAGAAACTTTAATGAATCAGATGCCCAGATTAAAAAAAAAATATATATATATATATATATAGATAGATAGATAGATAGATAGATATAGATATATATAGTACATGGGCTGGAGAACTTATCTGTTAAGGCGCTTGCCTGAAAAGCCTCAGCACCCAAGTTCAATTCCCCAGTAACCACATAAACCATATGCACAAGGAGTCACATGTGTCTGGAGTTCTTTTGCAGTGATTAGAGGCCCTGTTTTCGCATTCTTACTCTCTCTCTCTCTCCCTCTTTCTCTCTGTTCCTCCCTCTATCTCTGAAATAAAATATTAGATTAACATGTGCATGTGTTTCTTAAAAAGTGGTACAAATAATTAAATTTAAATTTTAGATGAACATCATATGAATAGTTATCCTAAAGCAATACAGATCATTTTGTTGGGTAACTGAAAATAATCTCAGTTACCTTTATCATTTTCCTGCTCAGGCAAAAGGAAGGATAGCACCAAAGAGCTAAGCAGAAGTGTGACATCTGTTGAACTCCAACTTCCTAATGTTGTGAAAGTTCTGCTTTTATTACAGTATGAAGTTGATTGGATAGCTGTTCCCACACTAATGCATGCCATTTCTGCCAGTATCACTTAATTATTTGATGAAGGCAGCAAGGATTAGGATGGGATTGGGGAGAAATAAACTGTATGGACAATTTCCACTCAGGAATACTTTTCCATCTTAGGAGAGTGTTTTCTTTTTAATATTTTATTTATCAGGGAGGAGAGAAGAAAGAGGCAGATAGTATGGACATACCCTGGCCTCCAGCAACTGCAAATAAACTCCAGATACATGCACCACCTTGTATGCATCTAGTTTACATAGGTTCTGAAGAATCAAACCTAGGTCCTTAGGCTTAGCAGGCAAGTGCCTTAACCACTAAGTCATCTCTCCAGCTCAAGAGAGAGTTTTGAATGGGTAATCGGCAAGTCATTAAATACATTACTACTTATATGTTTTTGTTTACCAATCTATGGAATCTTCATCTTTTATGAAGTGTAAATATTTTGATTTATCAATGAAACATAAAATCATACTTCTTATAGCAGTCATCAGCATCTTGAATTCAGTCTTTTTTCTTGCTTTTCAAGATATCATTTCTTTTTTTTTTTATTCTTTTATTTATTTATTTGAGAGCAACAGACGCAGAGAGAAAGACAGATAGAGGGAGAGAGAGAGAATGGGCGTGCCAGGGCTTCCGGCCTCTGCAAACGAACTCCAGATGCGTGCACCCCCTTGTGCATCTGGCTAACGTGGGACCTGGGGAACCGAGCCTTGAACCAGGGTCCTTAGGCTTCACGGGCAAGCGCTTAACCGCTAAGCCATCTCTCCAGCTCTCAAGATATCATTTCTTGCTCTCTCAGTGACTTTTTGTAATCCATAAGATATTTTTCAGCCTTTTCCTATTTTTCAGAGATAACAGGGTTTATTATAGAATATTATGCATACATGCTTTTCCCATGACAATCAAAAACTTAGCTAGAGAAAAATACAGTTGCTTTAAAGGGGATAAAACCAGCTCAGGAAATACTTTTCAAGGTCTGAGAGATGACTTAGCAGGTAAGGCACTTGCCTGTGGAGCCTAAGGACCCAGGTTTGTTGATTTCCAAGTACCCACGTAAGCCAGATACACAAGGTGGCACATGTGTCTGGAGTCCTTTAGCAATGCCTAGAGGCCTTGGAATGCCCATTCTCTCTCTCTATCTGTCTCTCTCTCACTCACACATACACACCCATAAATCAATACAATATTTAAAATAAATTAGAAACAGAAATACATTCCAATTAAAGAAAGTTTGAGATCAGAAAATCAAATGAGGCAGATCATCAAATATATGTTAAAGAAATAACTGTTTCAAATTCTGGGAGAAAGCATCATCAAGTCCATATCAGTCTTTGTTGTGTGACTTTTCCAGAGCAGTCCATGTTCATTTTAAAGAGAAACAGAAAAGACCAAGGAAATAGCTCCTCCACATTTAGCTTAATGAACCTCTGTACTTTGTGAGCCCTATGAACACTGACCACTTCCCAAAGAGTATGTCTGTAGACATAGTTTTGTAGATGGTTACAAATAATCTGACTTAAGACAACAATGACCATACAACAGAGTACATATGGTTCTTATATTCTTTCTGCCCCTTTTATTTGTGATATTTTCTCAACTTTAGAGGGGCTGATATAGATGTCCTACTTTATTACATAATTGGGCTGAACACTGGACTACTATGCCACTGTAATAGTCATTCTGGTTGGTTATGTGTTTCTAATATCACAGGGGGGAGTACAGGGAGGAGGCTGACAATGGTACCAGGTTAACTGTATTCACTGAGTACAAAGCTAATAAAAAAAAAAAAATCACAGAAAAAAGTTTCCTTGACCTTATAAGGTTTTCAGCCATATATAGTATTTGTCAGGCATATCACCTCTACTTAGTAACAGTAGCTTGTCCACTAGCGCCTATGTCCATAACTGAGCAGGAACATTGTAGACATATTCCCCCAATGTGCTTCATAATGTCTTTAAAATATGAATGTTACTAATGGGAAGGGAATGTCTACTTCATTTGCAGACTGCTTTCTTCATATCTTATATCTAAATCCTTTGTCTCCAGCGATAGGATTTATCTGTGTCGCTATAGAACTAACACCAGTAGCAAGTAGTTTTGGAGATCCCAACAGTCTTTTTGTTTTGTTTTGTTTTGTATTTAGTGAATACAGTCAAGTTGGTACCATTGTTAGCCTCCTCCCTGACCACCCCCCCACTCCAAGGATCCTCCTTGTTGTATGGAATATGGGTTGTGTTTTGTGGGGTTACCCATCACTTATGGGTAGGAGGAAATGTCTCTGTCTATCATAACCCAGCGTGTGGCTCAGACATTCATTCTGCCCCCTCTTCAGCAAAGTTCCCTGAACCATGTTGGGTTCATTTTAGGGCTGCCTCAGTGATGAGGTCTTGGGAGCCTCTATGTTCCTGGATATCTGGTTTGGTAGGCATTGAAATAGACACAGAGAATGATCCCAACAGTTTTCCTGACCTGCAATTAGAAGGACGATAATCCTTCCAGGCACTAGGAACTCACACAATTTCCTTATGGCTTATAGGTATGTCTTTTCCAACTCATGCAGGGTACTTTATTTATTTAAATTTCTTAGCTGGTAATTTTACTTCTACGGATGCAGCCTGTTGGTTTTTATCAATCACTTTATAATACATCACCTCCATATTACCTAACCATAAAACTCAAAAGAATTTCAATGTTCTGCCTGTACTCTATGAGGATTGATCTCACTACTTTAATTCCTAAGGTGCACTTGTAAATGTGCCAGATGTTTTTCTAAATCTTTATGACAGTGTTATGTTATCTATATAATGAAACAATTTTTACAGGGGTTGGGCAGAATAACAAGTCAAGGACTTGTGCCATCATTCCATGACAAATAGTGAGTGTATGAAGGTAACATTGGAGAATGTTGCAATCATGTTCACATTGCTGGCAGAAATTACCCAAGAGCAGAATTTGGGGAATAAAAGGATTTATTTTGACTTACAGACTAGAGGGGAAGCTTCATGATGGCAGGGGAAAATTATGGTGGATTTCACCCTGTGGCCAACATCAGGAGATATTGCCAGGAGAACAGGAGAGTGTGTCAAATACTGGCAGGGAAGACTGGCTATGACAACCATAACCCCACACGCAATAATACAATGCCTCCAGGTGGCATTAATTCCCAAAACTCCATCAGCTGTGAATCTAGTGTTCAGAATACGTAAGCTTATGGGAGACACCTGAATCAAACCACCACATTCCACCCCTGGCCCTCATAAACTGTTAATTATCCATGATGTAAAATGCAATGCATGCAGTCCAACTTTCAAAGTCTCCACATTTTTTATAAATCTTAATAATGTTCAAACATCCCTATAATCCAAGATCTTTTAATTGAGCCATAACATCTAAAAACAAATCTCCCAAAAAACCATAATGGCACAGAATAAACATTCACACTGCAAAAGATGGCATTGGATATAGCAAAGAAATATTCAACTAATACAAGATTTAAAACAACCAAGGCAAACATCAAACTCTGTAGCTCTATGATCAACAATTCTAGCTAGTGACAAGTCTCTAAATCTTATAATTCTAACCAGTGACAAGTCGCCAAGTCTGATAATTCTAACTAGCAACAGGTCTCTGCCCCTCCAGCTAGACTACTCACAGTCCTTGAAAACATTACCCAGGGCCGGCAGCTTTCCTTAGAAGCCATCTTGTGGTTCTGGCATCTCCACTGGGACTCAACTGCAGCCCATGGCTCATCCTCATGATTCTATCGGGCCTCCGTTCAGGCATCCAGCCAACCTGATTCACACTGCCCATGGCCATTTCCAAGATACAAGACCGTGTTGCAAACTCAATGACCCTCTCTTTCCTGCATTTTTTATGCTGCACAATACCAGGCAGGTCACCAATTTGTTAATCCATGGGGAATACAGCAGACTTTAAAGAACTTCCTTGAGCATTCAGGCCCCTTCAAAAGAGTCTACACTCTTCCTATTGCCCCAGTGCTGGTCAGCTGGCCCAGTCTCAACAGTTGTAATTTCTCAATTGCAGCTGAACAGGCAGCAGTTTGGCCCAAAGATTTCTTTCTATGCTCAAGGGGGAAGCTTCATGATGGCAGGGGAAAATGATGGCATGATTAGAAGGTGGACATCACCCCATGGCCAATATAAGGTGGACAATAGCAACAGGAGAGTGTGCCAAACACTGGCAAGGGAAGATTGGCTATAACACCCATAAGTCTGCCCCCAACAATATACTGCCTCCAGGAGGAGTTAATTCCCAAAATCTCCATCATTGGGAATTTAGAATTAAGAACACCTAAGTTAATGGGGGACACTTGAATCAAACCACCACAGATAAGTAATCTAAAAATGAATTTGTGCCCACTTCTGGAAAATGGAAATTTTTCTGTGGATTTAACAGCTAAGGGACTACTAAAAAAAGTCTCAACAAGGTCCACTATAGCATTGGGAGATGCCATTATGTTTATCAACTGTTTTGTCCAAAAAGCAATATTGCATACAGCACTATATAAAGAGATGTGTACTTTATTTAGTTTTGTTTAGTCCACAGCCATTTTTCACGGGCCTTCTAGCATTATTACTAGCCATGTCAGGCTATTGAAATGGGTTTTAAATGACAGTCTTTATCTTTTCTGGTTTATTGATGTTTCTGGAATCCCATCATATCCCATGTAGTATATATTATTTTGTATTTAATACTCTACATGTACGGCTGTGTATTTTTCAGGATACGACTTTACTCACGCATACATGACACTCTTCAAAGGTGTTTCTCTCTTATGAAACTCCAACTATATTTGAGTCCTAGTGTCCCAGAAGTACATCCCAGTTATATTTTTCCCAGCAGGGTAGAAATATACCTCACATTATATTAAAAGGAAGGATAATTTCTAACCCCAAAGACAAGATTTTTATTTTTTTCACCAGCACAGCTTTATCCATTGCTGTCTGTGGTGATTTGGGGAGTTACCATAAATTAAAATATTCTTGGCTCCAACATCTATTAAAGTCCTAGTGTTTTACACTATAATAAGGGAACAGTAAATCCTCACCACAACACTGGGACTTCTGGTTGCCTTATTAGTCCTTATTGACAAGTAACCATGGCCAAGCCTTAGAGGAACAGCCAGGGTGACTCTGATCATATGAGTTCTCTTTCTCTAGCATCATTTCCATCCCTTTGCTGAACCCATTGCTCATGTTTCCAAGCTTTGTAGAGGCTCAAAAATATTGGGTTGCTTCTTGCCAGTCCACACTCCTGCCCACCCTCCTTAACACATTTGATTTCAACTTACTCATCACCTACCAGTTGTTTTACCACTTCCTGATCCCTATTTACATTCTGTCCTAAATCCTTCAGGTCTATCCAGATCCTGTTCGTAAATGTCTTGTCCAATTGTTGCACTAAACAGAGCCACTGAAACTTAATAAACATCCTGAGGTCTCTACTGAGTTAATTTGTTACTCAAGGGCTATATCCAGCAAGAGTCTTATCTCCCAGGAAATGTTTCAATGCATTGTGTGTTATATAGCTCTGTTTTAATACATTGCTGTAACAGAAAGACATTTTTTGTAGTACTATCTTTCTCACATAGGAATTGTTTACTAATGCTTCTTTTTCAGGAAACACAAAGTAATTCCAAAGACTTACAATTTAAATCATGTTTAATGTAATTTAAATAAGTCAGTAAGAGCCAAGTGTGATGGTGCGGGCTGTTATTCCATCTATTCAGTGGATGAGAAAGTGGCTGAGCTAAACAGCAAGATCAAGGTCTTCTTGGGTAACAACATAGTGAGATCCTATGATTCCATCTCAGATTAATAAAAAAAAAAATACTGGGTATGTGACTCAGTGCTTATATCACTTGTCTAGGGTAATTCTATAAGTTTAATCCAAAGTATAAATATAACACAAACTATCAGTTGATAAATATTTTCAATAGTTTACAACATTATATTATATATATTATATATATTACATATTATATATAATATATAACATATATACATTCACATATATGTAACCCTGTGTTCATGTATGTATTTATATGTGTATACATCATGATAATGTGAAACAAGAAATATATAAGAAAAAATAAAACACAATTGATCACTCCAAAACAATCATTAATTCTTACTCATCCCACTTCCTTTCTCCTCTTATTATGTATACCATTTTTATGTAATAATAAACAAATACTTTGTATAAATTAAACATGCTGATTATAGTATCTATTTTTCCTGATTACGCATAAATATTTTTCACAAGTAACTTCAAATATGTAGAAACAATATATGGACAAATGCTTATCCCACACCTTACTAGTAATAGCTATTGATCTTTTGGCATTTTAGATTATTATTCAATGTTGTAAAATATGGATCCTGGTAAGTAATATAAACATAATTGTCATAAAAAATTACTTTTTACAAGTAAAATAATTATTGTAATTCCTATATCTGTGAATTACTGGGGCTGAAATAGCTTAAATTGAGCTATTATCATTACATGATATATCACTAATAGCATTTAACATTGATTTAAGAGGTCATTAACATATCAAAAGAACCTAGGAGATTTGTGAGAGGAATAATTATGCTCAAAACACCATTTTGTCTTACAGAAAACGCTGATTGAATAAAAACAACTGAGCCAATAACTGAAGGCCCCACTATTGTTTCTGATTATAGGATTTGTATAACACATTTGAAAAATGACAATGAATCATTTAGTTTGATATTCCATTTAATAAAGTGACAGCCACCACTTACATTAAATCTAAAATCATCAGAAGTATGAAATCCATAGTATTATTTAATATATTAATGTATCAATCTAAGTACAGAGTTGGAAGCAAAAAACAATATGCTAAACCACCCACAGGTGATTGCTCCCTTGCATAAGCTAATGAGGGATATTCAGAAGGTAAGAAAAAGCAGTCTCAATGATAAAATAATTCATAGCTATCATAATTAGCAAAACTGAGTCCTTAGTTGTATTTCTGAAATTAAATGACACGAGAAAATATCACTCTGAAGATAAATCAATTATACATAGAATTATGAAAGCATACTTTTTAATATATGCCAATATTGTCAAAGGTATTTTACCAATTGATTTATAGAAGTTACAATTGAATGAAAAACTATCTAGTTAAATGACTTGTAAACCATCTTCAACGTACTATAAAATTTCACTATAGGGCATAAGAATTGCCAGTGATATTCACTAAGTTCTCACAACTTAAACAAGTATATCTGCTTCAATGGCAATATATGTTGAACTTTTATATATTATTTTCTTTGATAAAAAATTTTCCATTTAAGAAAATACTAAAATTAGTTTGAGGCAATTTGGTATTAGATGAAAAGAATTAAAACTTTTCAAGTTAGTTCATGACTTGATTAATTCAAAACTGAATCAAGAATTTTGATCTTTTAAAAGAACAAGGGCAAAACTCTTCCCTCAGAATCATGATTATATCACTGTTGCACACATTTTAGTTAGAGTATATAGAACACCATGATATCAATCATTATAAAACATAGGTAATCTTAAAAGATTTTAGGTGATATTGTAGTCTGGTTCACATCACTGGTAGAAATCACCCAACAAAGAACAGCTTCTGAGAAAAAGAGGTTTATTTTGGCTTACAGGCTTTAGGGGAAGCTCCACGATGGCAGGGGAAAATGATGACATGAGCAGAGGGGGAATATCACCCCCTGGCCAACATAAGGTGGACAATAGCAACAGGAGAGTGTGCCAAACACTGGCATGGGGAAACTGGCTATAACACCCATAAGCCCACCCCCAACAATACACTCCCTCCAGGAGGCATTAATTCCCAAATATCCAACAGCTGGGAACCTAGCATTCAGAACACCTAAGTTTATGGGGGACACCTGAATCAAAGCACCACATTCCACCCCTGACCCCCATAAACTGATAACCATGCATGATATAAAATGCAATGCATTCATCTAACTTTAAATGTCCCATAGTTTTATCAATTCCAATGATGTTCATACATCCTCACAGTCCAAGGTCTTTTAACTGATCCATAATAACAAAAAATAACCTCAAAAACCCATAATGGCTCAGAATAAACATTCACACTGCAAAAGATGGCATTAGGCATAAGAAATATTCAACCAATACAAGATTTAAAACAACCAGGGCAAACATCAAACTCTGTAGCCTCAAGTCCAACAACTAACCAGTGACAAATCTCCAAGTCCAATAATTCTAACCACCAGCAAGTCTCTGTCATTCCAATTCTGCCCCTCCAGCTAGGCTACTCACAGTCCTTCAGTGGGGCCAGCAGCTCTCCTTGGCAGGCATCTTGTGGTCCCGGCATCTCCACTGGGTCTCCCCTGCAAGCCACAGTCCAGTCTCATGGCTCCATGGGGTCTCCATGCAGGCATCCAGCAAACCTGCTTCCACTGCCCATGGCCATTTTCAAACACAAGACCATGTTGAAAACTCAATGACCCTCTCTTTCTTGCATTTCCTATACTCCACAATACCAGGAAGAGTGCAAATTTGTTATTCCAGGGGGAAATAAAGCAGACTTTGAAGAACAGGACACTCCTTGAGGACTCAGGCCCCTTCAAAAGAGTGTACATTCTTCCTCTTCCCCCAGAGCAGGTCAGCTAACCCAGTCTCAAAGACAGTAATCTCTCAGTTGCAGCTGAATGGGCAACAGTTCACCCAAAGATTTTTCTTTGTGCCATATCCCTCTGCTCATACCAGTTCATTTCTACGCAAAGCAGCCCTGCACAATTTCTCAGGACATGGGCATAAGAGCAAGCTTCTCACACAAACCACTAGCCCAGTCCAAGCAATAATCTTTCTCACCCTCATAAGCCAAACCTCACAGTCCACAGTTCTTACTGCACTCAGGTCTTTCAGCTCAAAACAGAATAGTCCATCAAGTTGTATTTATAGCACTGCAAGGCATCTCTTAGGCCAAGGTTTCAAATCCTCTCATATTCCTCTTGAAAATCAGCTCCAAAAGGTGAAAGCCACACAGACAGGTGTCTAGCATCAATCCCACTCCTCAGTACCACTTTACTGTTGCAGTCCAGTTTGCATTGCTGGTAGAAATCACCAAAGCAAGAGCAACTTCTGGAAAAAGAGGTTTATTTTGACTTACAGGCTGGAGGGGAAGCTCCACGATGTCAGGGGAAAATGATGGCATGAGCAGAGGGGGAACGTCATCTCCTGGCCAACATAAGGTGGACAATAGCAACAAGAGAGTGTACCAAACACTGGCATGGGGAAACTGGCTATAACACCCATAAGCCCGCCCCCAACAATGCACTCCCTCCAGGAGAGATTAATTCCCAAATATCCTTCAGCTGGGAACCTAGCATTCAGAACAGCTAAGTTTATGGGAGACACCTCAATCAAACCATCACAGGAGACATTCTTAAAACCCTGAATTCTTTTCTACAGATGGGGAAACTATGAACCTTGTTTGAATCTTCTACAAAGCTAGATTAACTTCATTCATATTGGTGAATAAAATATATACTAATACTATCATATAAACATTGTCTCTCAATAGCCAAAAAAATAAAAATGTGTGTTGTCACAAGCATGGTTTCTATATCCTGCTTTGTTATGCTAAGTCTAGAAAATGTTAGAATTTTTAGATCTTTTTTGTTGATTTTGTTTTTGGGGTTTTGACGTAGGGTCTTGCTCTAGTCCAGGATGACCTGGAATTCAGTATGATGTCTCAGGCTGGCTTCAAGCTCAAGACAATCCTCCTACCTCTGCCCCCTGAATACTGGGATTAAAGACGTGCACCACCAAACAGGGCTAGAACTATTTTTTAAAAATTATTTGTGTACATATTTATGTGCCTATATAAGATAAGATTGTGTGTGTGTGTGTGTGTGTGTGTGTATGTGTGTTTTGTTTTGTTTGTGGGGTCAGAGAACAAAGTCCGGTGTAGATCCTTAGATTTCATCTTGTTTGAAACAGAGTCTTTTGGTTTTTCATTTCTGTATACCATACTAACTGGTCCATAGTCTTCTGGGGTGTCTCCTGTCTCCTGTTTTCATTATTCCATAGATATTATGTGATTAAAAATACTTACTATCATACTCGTCACTTCTGTGTGATCTGTGATTCCAAACTCAGGTCATCACATTCATGGTGGTAACGCTTGAGCTGTCTCCCTAGCCTCTGAAAATCTTTAATATCCTTTCTATGCATTATTATTTCAGGTGCTTTGCATTGAAAATGGCAGGTGATATTCATTTATCCTTGCTTAAATGAGGAAGTTTATTACCAGATATAATAGAAATTGTAGAGATATGAGAGTTTATTTTTCCTGGCTTGACTTAAAAGCTCAAGTATATCATATATGACTAAAAATCTGTATGACTCAATTTAAGTCTCTTTTATAGTCTGGTACTCAATGTTGGCTACATTTTTATATGGTAATAAGATATGTGAAGAAATTCTGTATATTCTATCCAAACAATATTAGTAGATTATTTTTTCTCATGACTTTTTCATAGAAAATAAGAATTATATTTTATTTTGTTTTATCAAGGTAGAGTCTCTCTCTTTCTCTAGTTCAGACTGATGTGGAATTCACTATGTTGTCTCAGAGTGGCCACAAACTCACAGTGATCCACCTAACTCTGCCTCCTGAGTGCAGGTATTAAAGCCCTGTGCTACCATGCCAGCAAAATAAATAAATAAAAATAAAAAATAAAAAAAAATAAAGCATAACAAATGACTTGTCATGCTGGATTGAATGGAATTGACTCATATACCTCTACTTGTTTGCATCAACAATAAGGAAGATTAATTAGCAGTCCAGCCACACCAACTCCTGGGAGTGAATATTGGCTCACATTAGTTTGAAGTGCATAGTTCTATATGTAATATGTGGTAGTGGAACACCTGGGGAAACTGATTCTGTAAGTAGTGAGAATGGAAAATAGTGGTGTAGATAATGATGAGGTAAATACACCCCTCTGCCACACAATGCTGCCAACATATGGCTATACTTACAACTATGAATGCAATGAGATCAGACACAGGAAAACAAATCTAAATCTGAATAGAGTTCCCAAATGCCATTCTAGGCATTTTAGCCAAAGCCTTCTCTCACCATATCCTTTTGTTGGGATCAGCTTGAAAAGAACAGAACAGGAATGCACTGGTAATAATAATCTCAATATATTCAATGAGTTAAATATTCACGCTTGATTTGGAGTAATTATATTGACTAGTTTGAAATTAAAAGCTGAATCAAGGTAATCAAATGACCTTAGGCAATTTGGCATAGAAGATAAGCAAAGATGCTGCCATAGGGCTTATTGTCACTGTGTATGTGAACTATAGCCATAAGCCAGCTCTGAGGTTTCCATAGTGATTCTAAAAGTGAATGCTATTACACCAAGTGAAGTGTGAAGATCACAATGATGTATTCCTGAAAATCAAGCTAATGTTGACATCATAATCATCTATACATGCCATGCTATCCTGACACAAGCAGCAGTGTAAGGGAGAAAAAATACATATTTTTCAAATGAAGAACTGACTTTGTTTTTAAGAAGAGAAAGAGAATGTCAGTGCTTATTCATTACTTATTAGTTATTGAGAAATGCATGGATAGAATTTATATGAAATATATCAGTAGGCTGTTTAAGGGTAACATTTTTGTTTACAGTATATCTTTTTGTTATTAATGATATAAAATTATTTAAAACTGTTGTTTCAATCTACTTTGAGCTTTTGGAGAATCCATAAAGATGTTTCATAAAATATCATAATATTAACTGCAACAGTTTAAAATATAAAATACCGATTTATTTTATATCTAGGTTAAACTACTTGTAATAGTATTTTATATTTCTAGTTGGCCTCATAAAGACACAACATTCATGTTGAATATGTACTAAGTGAGAAAATTAACATGACTTAATATATTTAATTTTATCATAGTAGATCTATTAGTCCTATATGGTTTAGTGACTTCATATATATAAAAACTTGTTTTCAGGATATATTAAGTACAGAGAGAGCCTCTGTAATCAAAGATACCAAGAATCCTACATTTAATTTCAATATCAAATATAAAATTCATAGGAATACATTTGAAAGTGAAGAAAAGTAAGTATCATACATAGTTTCAAATGAATAAGAATAGACTTATGGAGGGAAAGCATGGAATCTATATTTTTCAACTTATAAAGTTATTGAGAGACAAGCCTGAATTATATGAAGACAAAAAGACAGTTAGACAGTATAACCATAGGCGTATTATGGATATGGGAAGCATGCAGTTATTGAGCAACATGGGAATTTTTTATATGAACGTAAAAATGTGCTAAAATACTATGCACAAGGTCACCTCTGTGTGTATAGTGTGAAAAGGACTGTGGGTCATTGTTAAAACAGAAGGGTAAAAAAAAGAAAGTGTTTGCAGCGTTTTTTTTAAATTTTTTTTAGCATCATTTTAAAAATAATTTACTTATTTTTTATTAATTAGTTTTGTACTCAGTGAATGTAGTCAAATTAGTACCATTGTTAGGTTTGTCCATGTCCTATCCCCTCCCCCTCACCCCTCCTTGTTGAGTCATATGGGTCATGCATTGTGCAGTTAGTCCATAGTTATGGGTAGGAGAAATGTCTGCATATGATGACCCAACGTGTGGCTCTGACGTTCTTTCCACCCCCTCTTCCACAAAATTTCCCTGAGCCATGTTGGGTTCATCTTTGATTTGCTTCAGTGATGAGGTGTTGTGAGCCTCTGTGTCTCTGGATATCTGATTTGGTAGGAGTTGATTGTTCTCTGTGTCAATCTCCTTCTCTCCTTCACCCTTGTGTTGGTACCTAGTTCACCAAGAAAATGGCACCCTTGCTTGTTTCACCAATTATTCTTAGTTTCAGCTGGGGCTCTTTTGAGGTATGATGGGGTAGTTATCTCCTTAGGATCTGTGTCTATCTGTAAAAGAGAAGTAGATTCTCCAATGGAGAGTAAAGATAGCACCAGATAAATGGGATAACCATTATTACTTTTTTCAGAGAGAGAATTTAATAGGTGTAGACCCTCTTGTAGCTCATGATTGGTAGTGGCTTGATAATGGAGAGTGGTCCCATGTGTGGATATGGTTCTGACTTGTTTCCCAGCTCCAGCTATGGGTCCTGTTCCACTGAGCAGAGCCGTTAGCCAAATCAAGAGCAGTTAGTTTCCCACCATGGATGTGCACCACTATTGCACTTTTGTGAGCATAACAACAGGTTATTTGCTGCTAAGTAGGTTAGACCATGAGTTGCTTGGACAGATATTGATCATTTTCCCCCAGTCACCCATGTAGCACCTTCTGGTACTAGACTGTCTTGAGACTGACTCTCTTCTAGCTTCTAGACATGTCATTCCATTTTAGGTGTCAACCCCATAAGGTGTCTTCAGCAGTAGGGTCTTACCACTAACTTTTGGTGGGTCATCACGTACCCTGACAGAAATCTCTCATTCTTTTAGGAAACCTTTTAGGTATCTGATCAAAAGCTCATTGTGGATGATAGCCACCTGCTGGTACTGGGAGTTACAGATCAGTGCCCACTAAGAGAAGGAAGAAAAAGATAACTAATATAAAAGAGTTAGAGGGGAGAGAGAGAGAGAGAGAGAGAAGGAGAAGCAGTAGAAGATTAAGGTCAGTCTTCATCATACCCTCTCCAGTGCCTTGTGGCTCAGATGTTCCCTCTAAGGGCCTGTTGAAGGTTCCACCATTTGATCTGCCTTTTAGGATGTAGCATTTTATGGTACCATTGCCGTTTGGGTCTAGAGTTGTGCCCCTACCCCTCTCTTGCCCTCCCCTCCCTCCCCACCCACCCAGTTGTCTAGTCCTTGAGTTGCTTGCTGGGTATGTCACCATCTTGGGTAGACTCAGGTTAGGTGCTATAGATGAGTGAGACTATGTGGCAATTATCTTTCTGTGATTGGGTAAGTTCCAGGTTCAACCATTTTTCTTCAAAATTCATTGTGTCATTTTTTCTTAATGCTGTGTAGAATTCCATTGTGTAGATATGCCACATCTTAATTATCCATTCTTCTAGTGATCCTGAAAAAAAAAATTTAAACCATTAATTTGCAGTGAATAGACTGTCATAATCTATGAAAATAACACTACAACAGAATATAGCCAAAGATCTAATGCACTTCTCTGAAATAATTCCATGGAATGACTACAAGGTTATTGTGTAGAGAATAATAGAGAAACTGTTTTTCCCATTCTATAAAAGTAAAAGTTTGTGTCTTTCAATCTCATAAGTTTTCCAAACTAATCTTTTTTATGTATTTTTCTTCAAATTATATTGTAATTATTTCATATTGTTACCTAAAATTGTTGTTAAGAAGGAAAATTAATGGCTAGAGATATGACTTAGTGGTTAAGATATTTGCCTGCAAAGACAAAAGTCTTTGATTCAATTCCACAAAACCCACATAAGCCAGATGCACAATATGGTACATGTGTTTCTAGTGTGTTTACAGTGGCTGAAAATCCTGGCATACTGTCTCTCTCTTTCTTTTCCTCTCTCTCCCTCCCACCTTTTCTCTCTCAAGTAAATAAAATAAATTTTAAAAAGTAATTTTAAGAAGGAGGTGTATTAACATCTTTTTGACTCATCATAATAAAATGCTTCCTTTGTCTGTCAGTCCTTTCCATCTCATTATCATGTCTTAGAAACATTTTATCTGAAGGAATATATATATATATTCCTCAATATATATATATATATATATATATATATATATATATATATATATATATATATATATTGAGAAAGGGCTTTATGCTATTGAATTTCTAGAAACAAATCAAATGGATATTAACAGCTTGATTTTCTTAATAATCAGTTTCATTTTCCCTGTAACTTTACATCATAAGCCACTGAAAGCAAATGAAATGTTATAAATTCATAGAACTGTCTCCCTGGGAAAATGCTATTAGTGCAGAATTACTAACCACAAGCAAATTACTGCAATTAGACTTACCTGAGAGGCATTGTAAGGCCACTCCAGCTCAGTAAAGTTATATGATCCCAGAATTTGTGTCCCTTGAATTAATATTGACTCTTAGTGTACAAAAGGAGATGCTTAAAAGTTATGCATTTGTGAACATTTTGGTATCAAAAGGCGTTCTTTAGAGTTTCATTTTCATCAATCTGGAATAATTATATTTCTCAGCATTTCTGTATTAAGAGCTACAAGGAAACTCAATCTTTACAAGTAAGTAGTAGAATAAAAATAAAACTGTCTTTACTGTATAAATAAGTTTTTTTTTCACTACTTGTATGTCTGTACAAGAATTATAAGTCTACATTTTATAATGTGCCTTAATTATAGTCAGAAATCACATAGATAGGTTTTGGATTAATGACAATCCCCCCACAATGTCTTTGTCAAATTTTGATTTAAAGGAACAATCAAAAGCAATGTGTTTAAAAAAAGATACATTCATACAAATAGGACTGTATATAAGTGTGGATGGAATTCAACTATTTCACAAGGACAAATTATAAGCATTTTAGAATGTAGGATCATTTGGTGCCCATAACGATAAAAGGTCAGAAGAGTTTTATAAGTTTAATATGTTTCTCCTTTCTCTAATTCACTCTCTCTCACCTTTCCATATTTATACATGTACATAAAAATCTCATATAACTAAAACTCAAAAAATGAAATTTGTGCTAAATTTAACTATTGTATGTTATAGAAATGGAAATATAAATGCCAGTATATTTTCATGGTAAATTACTATCTTTATTTTTTTTCTCTAATGCTATTTGGATATTACTTTTTAAACTAAAATTTAAATAACATTTAAATGTTAATTAATATTTTAACCAAGGCCTATAAACAGATTACAATAAGCCTTTAAGGAAGAATTTTACAAGAGATAATAGAACTGATATCATAGAGTTCCACTAGGAACAAATCACAAGTGTAAATAATTTGATTTTTAAGAAATATATATATATATATATATATTTCTTGCCTCAATAGATTTATATATATGGCTAGCATACATTCAATAAAATATATTGATTGGGGGTGGGTAAGAGGTAGGCTCTCATTCTAGCTCAGGCTGTCCTGGAATTCACTATGTAGTCTCACAGTGGCCTCAAACTCATGGTGATCCTCCTACCAATGTCTCCCGAGTGCTGGGATTAAAGGTGTGCACACAATGCCCAGTAGTATATTGATTTATTTTAATTCAGGATATGTTACCTAAATTTATAGTACTCAACTTAATTTACTATCATCAGTAAATGTATTATTTTTATATGTATTCCAGGTACATATATAAATATGGTAAAAGCCTTGTCACGCTTGTGATAATGATACAAAGTTGTATGTCTATGTGATATGATGGTTTGAAGATGAAAGATAATCCTGATTGGCAAGAAATGCCTGCTAGGGGATCTCACTGTAGTCTACGATGACCTGGAATTCACTTTGTAGTCTCAGGATGGCCTTGAACTCAATGCAATCCTTCTACTTCTGCCTTCCAAGTACTGGGATTAAAGGCTTTTGCCATGATGCCCAGCCTCTAAATTGTATTTTAATGGTGTATTTATGAGGTATGTGGAGGAGGTCAATGGAAGTTAATTTTAGGAAAGCAGAGAAGCCATTGATCACCAAAGTACCCATGTGAAATGCTAAAGTTGCCACCTTTTATCCTGTGAGTTATTGAAAGCCAATGTGGTATTTATGCTGGGACCGTCACAGTAACATTTTATAAACAGCTCTCTGTAAATAGAGTAGAACAAAGTAGAGCACAGAGAGGCACTGCTATCAGTAATCATGTCCACAGGATAAGAAATAGGGAACAAAAGAGCAACATTAATTTATTTGGATGTCATATGCTGACATCCATCTCTCTGTGTGTTGTAGCATCACCTCCTTCATCAAAATAGTGAACCAGATCAGTTTATCCACAAGTATGTAATCTTAAAGATAATCCAATGCTTTTAAAATTATTTCTATTTATTCCAAGTCTTACTAGGGCCACTTGAAGGAACAAGGAAGTGATTAAAATACTAATCATTTTGATTTTTACAAATTGCAAATTATCTTTAGCTGGATTAAATAGATACTGTCATAGAGAGTTTAAAACAAACACTACAAAATTCTGAATTATCTTTAGAATTATGTTTTCCCTTTTTTGTGATGAGGTTTTTTTTTTTTTTATTGGTGTAGACTCATTGTATGCAGTACCAGTTTTCATAAAGACATTTTTCCGCAGGTATATAATATACTTTGACTATGTGCCCCTTGCCTCCAACCTTCCCACTTCTTGCCCCTCATGTACCATTGTTCCCCTTAACAGTTTCATTTCTACTTTCATGTCATATATACAATATTTTATGTATCTATTTAAAATTGGTAATTTTACTTAATTTACTTAATAGGATAGTCACCAATTGTATCTGCATTCTTTTGTTTTGGTAGAAAATACTATGACCATTTATTGTTAGTTATGATATAGATTTTTCATGTTTTTTTAATTAGTTATGTACACAATGTGTATGCACCCATGTTGGTACCACTGTTAGTCTCTTTCCTCTGCAGGGACCCTCCTCATTGGGGAATGTGGGTCATATATTGTGGGGTTAGCCATCGCAATATATCTGTACATATAGTCCCAAAATGTGGCTCCAACAATCTCCTGCCCCTTTTCAGCAAATTTCTCTGAGACATGTTGGGTTTGTTTTAGGTCTACTTCATTGATGAGGTCTTGGGAGCCTCTGTGTCTCTGGATATATGGTTTGATAGGAGTTTAGTGTTCTCTGTGTCTCTCTCCTTCACCCTTGTCCTGTACCAGGTTCACCAAGAAAGCAGCACTCTTGCTAATTTCTCCAATTGCTCTTGGTTTCAGCTGGGGCCCTGTGGAGGTGTTATGGGCTGATGCTCTCAGAGTCTGCAGGCATCTGTAATGGAGAAACAAATTCTCCAATAGAGAGTGAAGTCAGTATGAGATAAACGGGATAACCATTATTATTTTAGAGAGAATTTAATAGCTATAGACCTTCTTGTAGCCCACAGTTGATGGGAGCTTGATAATGGAGAGCAGCCTTGATTTTTGGATATGGCTCTGACTTGTTTCCCAGATCCAGGTATGGGTTTCATTCCACTGAGAAGATCAGTTAGGCAAATCAAAAGTAGTTGGCTACCCACTATGACTATGTCCACTATTACACTTGTGTGAGCATCACATCAGGTTGTTTGCCGCTGAGTGCTTAGACCATTAGTTGCTTGCACAGATTATGGTCATTTTCCCCCAGTTGCTCATGTAGCACCTTCTGGTACTAGATGAGCCAACTGTCTGGGGACTGCCTCAATTCCAGATTCCAGCCAGGATACTCCATGTTCTGTACCAACAACATATGGTGTCTTTGGCAGTAGGGTCTTAACCACTTACCATTGGTGGGTCATCAAATACTCTGACAGAATCTATCTTCTTTTGGGAAATCTTGTAGGTCTCCCTGATCAACAGCTCATTGTGGATGTTAACCACATGTTAGTAAAGGGAGTTACAGGGTAGTGCCAAGGGAAAAGAAAGAGGAAAAAGATAGGTAATATAAAAAAGATATAAGACAGAGAAAAGGGAGAGAGAGAGAGAGAGAGAGAGAGAGAGAGAGAGAGAGAGAGGAGAAGATTAAGGTCAGTTTTCATCATACCCCTCCAGGGCCCCGTGATACAGGTGTTCCCTCTAAGGATCTGATGAAGGTTCAACCATTTAGTCTGTCATTTAGGATATACAATTTTTTAGTACCATTGTCATTTGGGTCCAATTTTGTGTTCCCCCTTACCCTCTCCTCCTGCCCCTCCCTCCCTATGATCCAGTCATCGAGATGTTTATTAGGTATGTCAGTATCTCAAGCAGATTCATGTTAGGTGACAACATTTCTCACTGTGTCATTTTTCCTTACTGTTGTTCATCATCCCTAATCATCAGAGAAATGCAAATTAAAACAACTATGAGAATTCACCTTACCCCAGTGAGGATAGCAAACATTAAAGATCAAATGAAAGTAAATGCTCATGAGGATGTGGAGAAATGAGAATCCTCATTTACTGTTGGTGTGAATGTAAGATGATACAACCACTATGGAAAGCAATATGGAGAATCCTACAAAGGCAATAACTGGGTCTGTTGGTAACTCTATAGTTAACCTTTTCAAGGATGATGAACATTTTCTTAAGTGTGTGTTTGCCATTTATATTTCTGAGAACTCCCTGTCCAGTTCTTTCCCCATTTTGTGAGTGGGTTGTTTCACTTTTTATTGTCTAGGTTTCTGAGTTCTAGAAATTATGCCTCTATCAGTTGTATAACGAGTAAAAATTTTCTCCCATTCTGTGGGTAATCTATTGGCTCTGCTTTTTGTATGTTTGTCTGTGAGGAAACTTGTCAGCTTTATGAGATCCCAGTGGGGGAGTGATTGTTTAAGTTCCTGAGATACTTGGGTTTTTTTTAATTAATTAATTAATTTATTTATTTGAGAGCAATATACAGAGAGAGAAAGAGGCAGATAGAGAGAGAGAATGGGTGCACCAGGGCCTCCAGCCACTGCAAACGAACTCCAGTTGTGTGTGCCCCCTTGTGCATCTGGCTAACATGGGTCCTGGGGAATCGAGCCTCGAACCAGGGTCCTTATGCTTCATAAGCAAGCGCTTAACCGCTAAGCCATCTCTCCAGTCCTACTTGGGTTTTATTCAGGAGGTCTTTTCCCATTCCCATATCATGGAAATTTCCTCCTATTTTTTCTTCCAATAGTAGCTGAGTGTCTGGTCTTATATTGAGGTCTTTAATCCTTTTGGACTTGATTTTTGTGCATAGCGAGATGTGTGGATTTAGCTTCATTCTCCTGTGTATGGTTATTCAGTTTGTCCAGCACCATTTGTTAAAATGCTGTCCTTTTTCATTAAATATTTGTTTAAATTTATTTATTTTTTTATTTGAGAGCAACAGAGAGAGAAGGGGGGAGAGAGAGAGTGTGTGTGTGCAAGAGAGAGAGAGAGAGAGAGAGAGAGAGAGAGAGAGGGAGGGAGGGAGAGAGGGAGAGAGGGAGAGATTAGGTGCTCCAGGGCCTCCAGCCACTGCAAACGAACTCCAGATGTGTGTGCCCACTTATGCATCTGTCTAACATGGGACCTGGGGAATTTAGCCTCGAACCAGGGTTCTTAGGCTTCACAGGCAAGTGCTTAATTGCTCAGCCATCTTTTCAGCCCTAAATATATATTTTTTAATTTAAAAATCAGTGTCATTCTTCCCAGAGATATAAAAAAATAGTATAAAATTCATATGGAACTACGTAAGGCCCCCAATATCCAAAACTATCCTCAGGAAAAGAAATTCCTCTAGAGGTATCACCACACCCATTTTCAAGTGATATTACCAGCCATAGTAATAAAAACAGTAGGGTGCTGCAATGTTTTTTAGAGAGTTTTGGTGCATACCCATGTTTATTGCTGCTCTATCCACAATAGTTACAAAGAGCCCTGATTTCTAGGTATAGAAGAATGAATAAAGAAAATGTGATATATACAAACAGTGGTTTAATTTAGCAGTGAAAAACAGACTTTGAAATTTGTAAGAAATTGGATGAATATGGAAAGTAAGGTGACCCAAATTCAGCACGTCCAAAATGGCATGTTCTGTACTATATATGGATTATTGCTTGTAATATTTATATAAATATATAAATATGTTTACTTATGTGTGTTTAATATACATATATATGTGTATTTCATAATTTTTATGGAATGCATAAAATTTTACATGCAGGTATATGTATATAAATGAGGGAAAAGTTAGGGAAAGCCTAAAAAACTAATTCCAAGATGTGGTAATAAGAGACAAGAAAGTGGTTTGGGAAGGCTGAAAACACATATGTGGAAAGTAAATACAAAGTAGGAACTATCTGGAGTGGATGGTGCATATGGGAGATGAAGAGGGTTGGAGAGTCAACTAAAACAATTTGTATTTGAAAATTCCATGAAAACTAAATCCTATATATTCCAAGTAAAACACATTTAAAAAATATTTCCAAGAATAGAAATGTCATTGTTTTTCATCATTATTTCTATAAGAGCAGAAAACTTTGGATACACATATAATTATTGTAACTCATAGCATTCAGTCATCTTGAATATGAACTGTGGTGTTTCAGGCAGCAATTTTAGACAACAGTGATGTTGCTACAGGCACAGTGCCAAACACTGTATGTTCAGGACCACAGCTGCAATGAAGTTCAGTGATGAAATATGGGCTAGTACTGTCTATCATGTGTTGGATAAACTACACATTTGAATTTATATAACAACTTGTTCATTGTGCATACTGAAGCATTTTACTGTTTCCAACTTTTCTCTTTTTAAAAATTTTTTTTGTTCATTTTTTATTTATTTATTTGAGAGCAACAGACACAGAGAGAAAGACAGATAGAGGGAGAGAGAAAGAATGGGCGCGCCAGGGCTTCCAGCCTCTGCAAACGAACTCCAGACGCGTGCGCCCCCTTGTGCATCTGGCTAACGTGGGACCTGGGGAACCGAGCCTCGAACCGGGGTCCATAGGCTTCATAGGCGAGTGCTTAACTGCTAAGCCATCTCTCCAGCCCTGTTTCCAACTTTTCTTGATCTCTTACATTTATTTGATAAGTCCTTCATATGCAATATCAAACCAGAGTTTTAAAAAGCTGGGTATTTATTTTTATTAGCAGTGATTCTCAGCTCATATTGTATAATTCCTTGTCTGGAAATACAAATGGTTGCAGTATTCAGTGACTGGAGATGACAACAGGGAGTTCATGGTAGTGGACCGATAACATGAGCACTTCCCAAGTTCAGGCCTTTTCATGTAACAACGGATTGTTTCACTCAAGTTATAGTTAAAAGCGTCAGACATGGTGCCACATCCTTTTAATATCATATCTTCTGAGGCCAGTGAAAAACCACACATTTGAGGCCAGATTTTCTTACATAGTGAATTTTAGACCATCATAGGCTACATAGTGGTATGTTGTCCTAACAAAAATATGAATAACAATACAAAAGATTATTCACTGAAGGCTGATATGAAAATAGCAGTGGGAGTTTGGATATAGGGTAAAAATGAATATTTTAATTTTCTAGTTCTTCCATCAACAATATTGATTTGATTGGTGCAGAGTCGTGTTACCTGGAATAAATTTAACTTATGGAAGGAAGTATTAAATCTAAAATCATGTGTGACCAAATCTTTAACAATGTTATCTTAAAACTCTTTTGAGTCTACATAAAATGAGTCTACATAAAATGAGATAGTCAACATAGCAATGCTCAATTTATTGTATAATTCAAAAGATTCATAGCATTTTCTATATAACCTTTCATTTATTTCAAGGATAATGTTGCAGTCCAGTTCACACTGCTGGTAGAAATCACCCAACCAAGAGAAGCTTCTGGGAAAAAGAGGTTTATTTTGGTTTACAGGCTCAAGAGAAAGCTCCACGATAGCAGGGAAAAATGATGGCATGAGCAGAGCGTGGACATCACCCCTTGGTCAACATAGATGGACAATAGCAACAGGGGTGTGTGCCAGACACTGGCAAGAGGAAACTGGCTATAAAACCCATAAGCCTGGCCCAACAATACACTCCCTCCTGAAGACATTAATTCCCAAGTCTCCATCAGCTGGGAACCTAGCATTCAGAACACTGAAGTTTATGGGGGTCATCTGAATCAAAACGCCACAGGTAATAAAATGTAAATTATGGGCTGGAGAGATGGCATAGCGGTTAAGCGCTTGCCTGTGAAGCCTAAGGACCCCGGTTCGAGGCTCGGTTCCCCAGGTTCCACGTTAGCCAGATGCACAAGGGGGCGCATGCGTCTGGAGTTCGTTAGCAGAGGCTGGAAGCCCTGGCGCGCCCATTCTCTCTCTCTCCCTCTACCTGTCTTTCTCTCTGTGTCTGTCACTCTCAAATAAATAAACAAAAATAAAAAATTAAAAAAAAATGTAAATTATTATTTGTCAAATTAAGGATGTAAAGGGAGTGAGTGGTTGGCACATCTTCCAAAATTTTAATCTATTCAAAATAATGTCATAGCTAAAAAGTGAATTCGTGAAAACATTTTGGGATTTAGAATACTTCTACACTGAGTTTTATAAAAATATGTAACTGAGTCCCAGAAGAATAGATATGGTATATAAAAGACAACTATGAAGAAAGCATTTTGAGAAATTAGATCAACATAGAGTTAAATATGTTAAAAATAATAGTTAAGGGTTGGATATATAGCTTAGTGATTAAGTACTAGTTAAGAGTAATTTGAAATATGAAGTTAATAACTTTAGAAATCCTTTGAACTTAGAAGATTTTTAAAAAATGAAGTTTACAAATGAGAATACTTTGCCAGGCATGGTGATGCACACCTTCAATCTGAGCACTTGGGAGGCAGAGGTAGGAGGATCGCTGTGAGTTTGAGGCCACCCTGAAAATACAGAGTGAATTCCGGTGAGTTTTGGCCAGGGAGGTCCCCAATGCCCCCAAGACATTATAGGCCATTGCCGAGGTCCTTGGTTTCCCAACAGGAATAGATGGTAAGACCCTATTGCTGAATACACTTGGGCTGCAAGGCCACTGAGAAATCCTGCTGGAACTGAGCTGATAACCTCCTCCATGTAGACCAGCTGACAGAAAGCTGGAAGAAGCAAGTCTGCATGCAGTTCAATGGGAGAGAGAGAAATCACCAGTGAAGATACTCAACAGTGGACACCGCAAACCTTATATTTGGCCAGCCAGGCCAAATGAGCTAATGGGTGCAATAGTGGCATGTCTGTCATGGTGGAAACCAACTACCCTCTAAATGGACTGGTGGCCCACTCCATGGGAGGGAATACATCCCTGATACTGAAAACTTAAAACAGGGGTAGTCATGAGCCCTAGGGATGTAAAGTCTGCTTCTGTCTGGCTAAATGTATATACTATGCTTATCAAACTGCCCAGTAAGCACTTCACTTAATGTTCATACCCTTATATTAATGCTACTCTCACTTTTGGTAGAGAATCTTATCTTTTCAGATGTCAATTACCTAGGGATAACTCAGAAGGCATCATGTTGCTGGAAAGAAGTGACTGGAGTGCTCAGTACTGTAACACCTTTATCACACCTTCCAGTCTTACAATTTTTGATAAGAAGCTATATATATACATAATGCACAAATTGTGTAAAAAATGATCCCTGTTCAGTGATTTAAAAACTTCAATGGAGGGCTGAAGAGAAGAATCAGGATTAAGACATTTGCCTGCTAAGACTAATGACCCAGGTACATTCCCCTAGTATGCCTAGCCAGATGCACAGTGGCACATTCATCTTGACTTCATTTTAGAGGCTGGAGGCTCTTGTGTCCCATCCCATTCTGCTCTCCATTTCCCCCCCCCCTCTTTCTCTCGTGTGTGTGTTAGCAAATAAAGAAAAATATTAAACAGAACTTATTGGGGGTATTAACATATAATTTCAGTCTCCCTGTTTTATGCAACTCAAGTGTCACAGTCACAATGGTATTCACCCTATAATATACTATTCCAGGCTCTCCCTCCTAATTCAGCTATCTAAACTCCAGTCTCAGGAGCTATTAGCTTCTACATGGCCATCATCTTATTATAACTGTTCTCCACTCACATATCATCCCTGTAGACAGAAACTCCTAGCTAGTAAGTCCAATCCTCTTGCATTCAGGTTCATTCTACTTTCTCCAGGATTGTGTCATCACAAGAAATTATATTATTTTAGTAATATATTTTTTTTTCAATTTTGCAAAAGGATTTAAGAAAGATTTGTGCTACTCTTTGAGGTAAAGCCCAGTTTTCTGTTTGTCATGTTTATCTTGCTTTCACTTGGAAACTAAAACAAAAGTCATGACAGACCAGGAATAGTGACCTACACATAGCAATCCTAGTGCTGAAGAAGTTGAGGCCAAATGACTCAGAGAGCCAAGCCAGCCTCAGTCAAACATATCTTCTTGAAAATGGAGAAAGAAAATAAAAGTGAATTTCCCCTTAGCATGTAAGTTCTCTAAGAATTTTCTGTACCTTATATATGTTACCAAATCATGTCACAATATGGAGATATACATGAGCAAGGATGCTGTAATAAACATCTTGGAATCTATTTGAGTTTATTTCTCATTTTAAAAATATATTTTATTATCATTATTATTGTTGTTGTTGTTGTTTGTTTGTTTGTTTGTTTTCCAAGGTAGGGTCTTGTTCTAGATCAGGTGGACCTGGAATTTACTATGTAATCTCAGAGTGTCCTAGAATTCATGGCATTCCTCCTTGCCTCCCAAGTGCTGGTATTAAAGGCATGTGCCACCATGCCCAGCTTATTTCTTATATTTTTAAGAATATGTTTTCTATGGATACAACATGTATTGGTACCATCATTTCCTTCATCCTTGTCCACAGTCCTCTGAGGGCTCACCTCAGTGGGGTTGCTGATGTTACCCATTGTGTTGTGGGTTATGAATCATGAGAGCAGAAGTCAGTCCTTGGAGGTGGGCAGTGGAATACCTTTGGATATGCCATCATGACCTATGGCTCCTAAAATCTCTCTGCCCCATTTTCTTGTAACAGATCCAGTTATTCTTCTACTGGGCATTAACCTTAAAGGCTCTGCACTTCACTGCAGAGTTATTTCCTCAACATGTTTATAGCTGTTCAATTCCTAATAGGTAACAACTGGAATCAACCTAGGTGCCCATTATTGGACAAATGGATAAAGAAGATATGGACTTCTATTCAGCAGTTAAAAAATGGAATAATGATATTTGTAAGAAAGTGGACAGACATGGAGCAGATCACACTCAGAGTGCTCACACAAACACAGAAAGACAAACACCACATGTTCTAACTTGTATGTGATTCCTGACCTGGAAGAGCTTAAGTTACTAGCATACCTGAATGGCAACTCAAGGACCAGACAACAGGGCTGGAAGCAATGGGGGGGGGGGTCTGGGTAGTGGGAGGTTGGGGAGAAATAAACACAAGACTAAACCCAAAATGAACTGATACCATAGAAATCTTTCTTCTTGATAGAAGACAAAAAGAAAAAAAAAAAAACCTCAACAGGAGTAAGTGGGGGATCATCTGGTAAGAAGGGTCCTGGAGAGGGTGGGCTATAGCCAAGTGTTAAATATTTGCTCTGGCTTATAACTCCCATTACCAGAAATTAGTTGCTGCCCACATTGAGCTGTTGATCAGAGAGACCTAGGAGGTCCCCAAAATAAGACAGGCTTCTGTCAAAGCTCTTGATTACCTGCCTGAGGTAAAAGGTAAGCCCCTATTGCTGAAGACACCACATGATGCCAACACAAAATACCCAGTGACCTGGCTGGAATCCAGAAGAGAGTCAGTGCCCAGATAGTTAGCCCATTTAGTGTTGGAAAGTGCTACATGAGCTATTGGGGAAAAGTAGCCAACAACAAATTTGTGACTATAGATCACAGCTACTCAAAATCAACCACCCTAACAAGTCTTAACACAATGTACAGTGGTGGCACACAGCCTTGGTGAGTAACCAATGGCTTTCTAATTGGTGAAGAGATTGGCTCAATGGAAAGGAACCCACAGCTAAAACTGGGACCCAGGTCAGAATCACAAGGAGACCAAGATTATGATCTCCAATAACAAACTCCCACTAGTCTTTGGCCAAAAGACAGGTTATATCCATAAAATACTTTCTAAATTAATGATGCTTATTCCCTTTAACTATGATGACCTCATGTTTTATTCAATAAAAATTAAATAACGTGAAAATATGTATATTCTATATTGAATTTTGTCTTTATTTTTTATTTTGCTACTGTTATTCCGGATGATATTTCCAGAAATAAAAGAAATAGAAGAAGATTTAAATCTTTTTAATATAGAAACACTTTGAGTATTTTGAATAATTAATACTTGTATAAATTTCATATGATTTCATGATTCATATGATTGTGGATCTCACAGCAACTAATGCATTGTAAAATTAAATCTAATAAACTTTTGTTAGAGTCTAAAATGATTAATTTAATAAATGAGTCATTGTAGTCATGTAGTAAAGTTAACTTACAAATAGTAAAAAATATATGTATTGAAATACAGAGTTTTTAATTCTAGGGTATAAACATAGATTTTCTAATATACACTTTTCAATTCTTTGGAGTTTTTTCCTGATACTGAATATTTTAATGTCAGGCAGTTATATTTTTACCATAAAAGCTTGCACAATGCCAAAATAATTTGAAAACATAACATATTTTATACTAATATACATGAGTTATTCATTTAAGTAAATATATAATTTATACTTTCTAAAAACAGCATATCTCTATTTTATATTTTTCACTCTATTTTTTAATACAGGAGAAAAATCTCAGTATAATCATGGAAGAGTCAAATCACTCTAAAATAACTTTGAAATCTTTGTAAGTACTTTCCCATATAATTTACAGCCCCAAATAACTAAGAAACCATTGATATGTTTTCACTATTGAATTGTAAAATTTTCTAGGTAAAGATTATATTTTTTGTCAGTGTTGAGTATTGAGAATTTTAGCAAAACTAAAAAATCCACACTCCCCAAGAAGATCTAAAGAAAACATAAAAACGAGTACATACATTCAGTGCACACTTTCCAGTTTTGGAAAATTAAATTAAAGTATTAGTACTTTGGTAGAAAGTTTTACCACAGACCTTCTGAACTTGCCGTATGAACTGAAACTTCACACTGTTTAAATACTAGATCCTTACCTTCTTTCCTCATCCCAGGCCTTGGAAGCCAACATCTTACTCTCTGTTTCTGTGCATTTGACTATTTCAGATAACTCAAAATAAATAAATAAATGAAATAAATAAATGCATGCATAATTTGCCTTTCTGGGATACACGAATTTCTCTTATCATAATCATATTCACATTCACAATATTCTGAGAATGCAAGGATGTTTTTATTGTTAAGAATGGTTAATATTCTCTTGCATATATTGGCACACCATTTTCTTTATATATTTATGTAGAAGTAGACATGTAAGTTACTTTTATACCCTGGCTATGAGAAATAATTCTTCAATGAAAATGGGAAGGCAGGTATAATTTTTCAGACTCAGCACATAATTCTGCACATTTATATATACAATGTGATTTTTTACATATCTTTTGTGTGTGTGCATTTTGTACATGCATTTTTGTTTACACATGTGTGCCATGCTGCATGTGCAGTCAAAGGACAAACTCCAGTGTCAGTCCTCTCCTTGCGCTTGTATGTTGTAGGGTCTCCGATCTTCAACACTGAAAAAGCCGGGCTAGCTGGCTTGGGAGCTAGTTCTTTCTCTTCCTCCTATCTGACTCTAGGTGCACTAACACAGCAGATGCACTACCATTACCTGCATTTATGTGGGTTTGCAGGTCTGCACTTATAGCTTCAAGTTTGCATAGAAACAACTTAACCACTAAGCTACCTCTCCAGCCATTAATGTGGTATTTTTATGTGTGTATTATAAAAAATAAAAAAATAAACGAAAGATAATTAGAAAAATTTCCAAGTAAAACATTTATATTTCCCCTCTATGTCACATGCACCTAAGAGCAGTAAAAGCTATGTCATATATTAGTATATACCATTCAATATCAAAGATTTCGTACTGGGTAATATTTTGAGAAAAAAATTAAAAAAAATCAAAGTTTAATTACAGAAAAAGTCTAATAAATCTTAAAAAGTCTAAATAAGTATCTTATGTAAATAAAGTACTAAGAGTTCACTTATGTTCAGATACATTACCATGAACTATGTGATGTCTACAAATCCAATAGTAAGTAGTAATTTTTCTATAATGCTTCTTCCTTTTTAATTTATATAAATGAATATTCAGCCTTAGGCAATGAATAATTGACCTTAATGCAAAATAGGAAATGATGTGCCTTTTCAGATGGAAATTAAATGCCTATTTGGGTTATTGCCTATTGAAGTTAATACACATAGGGATTTAAATAAGGTCATTTTGAGATAGCCATTTAAACAGTATGCAGATTAAATTTTTTTTATTTATTTGCAAGTGGAAAGGTAGATTGGAGTAGGAAGAGAGAAAGAGAAAATGAGAATGGGTGTGCCAGTGCAAATGGACTATAGCACATGCCCACTTTGTGCATTTGGCTTTGTGTGGGTGCTGTGAGTTGAACCCAGGCCTTCAGGATATGCAAACAAGTGCCTTTAATTGCTGAGCAATCTCTGCAGCCCAATATGCAGATATTTACTAAATAATAGGCTAAGTAATGAATTTTGTTTAAAAAGAAACACTGGTACAGATATTAAATGAATGAAATATTTAACACTTACAGGAAACCACTCCACTATGTTCTGATTATTTAATTTTAAACTTTTCTGGACACTAGAATTACTCATATTGTATAGGCTAGTTAATTGGTAAATCACATTACAAAGTGTTTTTTTTTTTTTTTTCTGTTCTAAGTGGTTAACTGATCTGAATTTAAATATGGAAACCTCCTAGAAAGATGTGATGCACTGCTCCTACATTATTTACTGTAAATCTTTCTCCTTCTGATAATTTCAAATCAGCCAAAAAATTACCTGAAAATGCATATGCTATTTCCTTGATGCCTACATTTAAATATACTCATTTTATGTCAATGCTTGAAAATTATTAATTATACATTTCTCTTTATCTGTAGAATAAAATGAAAACAATATTTTTAAAATTTTAAAATTGCTCTTGGGTTAGAGAGATGGTGAAGCAGTTAAACTACTTGTCTTTAAAGCCTAAAGACACAGGTTCATCCCACCTAGAACCCACATAAGCCAGATGCATATGAATCTGGAGTTTGTTTGCAGAGTCTAGAGGCCCTGACATGCTCATTCTCTCTCTCTCCCTCTCTTTCTCTCTCCTTTCCTTCCTATTTCTCTCTCAAATAAATAAAACAATTTAAAATTAAAAACAATAAACAGCCGGCCATGGTGGTCCATGCCTCTAATCCCAGCACTCGAGAGGCAGAGGTAGAAGGATCACTGTAAATTCATAGCCACCCTGAGACTACATAGTGAATTCCAGGTCAGCCTGAGCCAGAGTGAGATCCTACCTCGAAAAAACAACAAAGAGAGATGGGGGGGGAGGGGATTCAACTTTAACTTCAGCCTACATTATTTTATTAGAAAGACTTGTCATGATTGAACAGAGATAGGAAATGTGGTATTTTTGGGCTTTGGACATAGCTCATTATAAAAAGAAAGAACTGAAGAACAATTCTTGAAAGTCAAAATCAGTACTTATTTCTTTCTGGCTTTATCCCTCATACATGAAAGACCACATAAAGCAGATTAACAATACTATATACAATGTATGAAAGAATTGAGCTAAGGAATCCTTTGCATATTTTTGTAAATCCAAATTTCTAAGGTCTGAGTTCATTACTTTATCTGTAGAATTCAAATATTTTGTTGATTCTGAAAACAACAATTCTGTAACCCTGGCAATGCTGTCCTGTAGGATGAATCCAACCTGAGAAGTTCTTTTTTGGTTGATGGAGAGTAGGAGCCTCAGCGTTGTGGAGAATCATGCTGTTCACTTGTAAGTGTAAGTCAAGTGCTTAGCTCTTCACTGGAAATATGTCCAATTTGACCCTGAGCTTTATTGCTCTTTACACTTACAATGCAGTGGCTGCTAAGGATGCATCTCAGTGTTGCACTGCTTGCCTAGTATGGGAAACCCCTGAATTCAAGCTCCAGAATTGAAGACAAGAGGAAGAAGAGTGAACCATATACATTTTATAATATTGTCATATCATGTTCTGAAATACTTAAGTACATCAATGTTTTATAGGGGCATGATAAGTATTTCATTATTTTTATTAAAGAAACATTTGGTAGAGAGTTATTTTAGACCAATAAACACTCAGATTTTTATATTTATACTTCTCTGCTGAATCTTCTTTGCTTATCAGAGTTTCTGGCACTAAACAGGCATTGAAAAATACAGGTTTAAATGAACAAAGTACACTCAATCAGATATTCATACATTGCTTCATGTCCACAGAACTGATGCATAAAAGAATAGCAACACTACAAACACAACCATAACGATTTTGTGATAGCTATCAGATATGCATCTTAAAATTATGAAATGTATTGAATTTAAATCATGTACCTTGCAATAATAACAGAGGGCATTATATCACTTTAATTCTAGTAAACAAAAATGCAATGATATACAAAAATGAGAAAAATTGGGCTGGAGAGATGGCTTAGAGGTTAATGCATTTGCCTGTAAAGCCTAAGAACCTAGGTTCAATTCCCCAAAACCCATGTAAGCCAGATGTGCAAGGTGGTTCATGCATCTGGAGTTCATTTACAGTGGCTGAATGCCCTGGAGCTCCCATTCTCTCCCATTCCCCTCTCTCTCTGTCTGCCTCTCTGTCTGTGTCTCTCTCTCTCACAAACAAATACAATAAAATAAAAATTAAAAATGAAAAATATTCTGAATAATTAAACCTTTGAGACATATAACTATACCTTACCAATATTCATGATTATTTTTATCTGGTAGTTAGTCTAAATATTTGCCTGAGAAAATACTTTTACATTATTATACTGACATTGTGAATATTATTTTGTATTCAATTTTTCTAGCAAGTAGTAAGATGCTGAAACATTATTAATATTTTATATATTTTCAAAATAAATGCCAATCCAGTAGATAGAGTTTGAGAAAACTTGTAGTTAGCTTGGGTGTATGTGGTGCATAGGCACATATGTGTGTGCTTTAAAGTAAAATAAAACATTTAGGCATGTAATTAAAATGATTCTTAAAGGACAATAATTTTAATGCTCATTAATTGTGAGATTTATTTTGTGTCAGAAGACTTTACATAAATGACCTTTTAATCACAGATATGTGACTTATGATTTTTTTTACTTTATACTAATGTGAATTGCATAGGCATTCAATAGAGATTCTATTTGGAATTCTAAGCTGTCCCATGGATGTTATGAATGGAATAATACACTCTTGCAGTGCTCAGTAATAGCTTCCCCTAAGCCAAAGATGGCAAATGGATATTCCTCAGAGCATGATGCAGCTAAGCTATGATGTTTGGTGGACTGGGTACAATAAGAGTATTTTTGAAAATACAGGATTCCATCCTGAAAAATACTTTTACTACAATGTCACTTGGTGGTGATTCATTGAGTAGTTGTTCTCCTCTGACTGTCCTGTTCTGTTCATACTGTGGAACACTATATGGAAATCTATTATAACTCTTTAAAATCTAACACAGCAAACTCAAAATACCATATCAATTCTATCCAGCCAGAAGGTTTGAAAGGAAAATCGATTAGACACCACTAAATAACTTTTCTGACTGCTCATTGAAATTCATTGATAATATTTAAGGGGTACAATTCATACTATATTCTTCTGCTTCTTAAAATAAGATTTTGTGTGCATTTTCCTCAAGATTTTCTTTGTGGTGCAGTTACCTTGAAATTTATTTTCATTTCTAAACTTCCAAAAAGTCCATCCATACTTAATTTTCCTATTTCTTGGTATTGCACTTTGTATTCTGTGGATGTTTTCACTGGTTACCCTGTGGTACCTTCCCAAAAGTTCCTCTAGCTCTTTCCAGGCTCTCCCAGTGCCTCATCTCAATCATATATGATATTTACAGAAGATATATACATCCTTGATAAATAGACCTGAGGGCTTTTTTAAGGAATAATCAAGGTGGAAAAGGAGAGGAATATTGTGATTTCACACAGATATTTCCCCTTTGCCGCTATACATCCTAGAAAGTGGTGAGAAGAAATCAAATTGCATATAATTTGATCAAAGAAATTCATTGTAGGACTTTATGACATGGTTCATTATATATTGTGACAGTAAATTTATGCCAGGAATGTATATTGAAAGCTAAAATGAACTATAAGTTTATACATCTGTAATTTGACATTACAAGTGAATCATATATATGTGTCTCTCTCTCTATATATATATGTATATATACATATGTATATGTATGTATGTATATATGACTAAATAAATTATCTTTTTACCATTTTGTTGTTTGATTGAAAGAGTGTCTCATGTTGCCAGGATGACCTTGACCTCCTGATGCTTTTGCTACCATCTGAGAAAAGATGGGATTATACTGGTTTGCTCACACACCTTGCTTATTGCTTGTCTTTTATTAACATGCTGTATTTTAATTTTTTAATTTTTTAATTTATTTGAGATAGAAATGGAGAGAGAGGGAGACGATGATGAGGCAGATAGAAAGAGAATGGGTAAGTCAGAACTGCCACAGCAAACAAACTCCAGATGCATATGCCACCTTGTGTCTGGCTTATGTGGTTACTAGAGAATCAAACCTGGGTCGTTAGGCTTCACAGCCATGTACCCTAGCCACTAAGCCATTTTTTGAGCCCCTTAATTTTAATGTAGCTGAAATTAAGCATATACAATATTTTAAAAATATTATTTATTTCTGAATATGTGTGTATGTATGTATGCATCTATGTATGTATATATGTATGTATGTATGTATGTATGTATGTGTGCATACATAAATAAATGCACATATGGGCCCACCAAGTTCTCTTCAATCTGTAAACAAAATTTGGAAGCTCTTGCCATATTTTTGTGACTGTATTATATTGGTATCTTGGGAATTGAACCTTAGGGAAGCAGATTTAGCTGTTGAAATTAAAATTTCAATTTGCCAGAGCAGCAATAGAATACTGTAGGTTATTGACATGAAAATAGTGACTGAATAAAATGTACTTTAGGGTTCACCCAACTTTGTATACTGTGGTAACATCACTCTTGTTATCAAAAGAGAACTCTCTTTGACCCTAGCTATAAAAAATTCTTATTATTCATTAAGATGTATAAATTATAGAAAATAATTAATCCATAATTTGAGCATATTTACCTCTTTAGACATAGACTAAGTTTACTTTTCACTTGTTACCTATGGTAATTTCCAGAAAAGTAGCATATTAATTGTTTTCTTAGGGATAACATTCTGTGTCCTGAATATACAAATCATATTAACATTCAAGTTACACTACCCTAAATATGATTTTTGAGCCCAAAATATGTAGCCCCACAATATATGTATTTGTCATAAATATTATTTCTAGCTGATCATTTTTAAGATTTTTTAAGAAGCTATGAAAACAAGGGTAAAATACTACTTCTCATCTATAATACAGCCTCTCAATCAGTCAAACTTAGGTTCTCACATTTGCACAGAAAGCCTCTTCACATGTAAGTTTTCTGGCAGGTGTAGAGAAGAAATTAAAGCAGATATGTATGGATTAACAACCTCTTTTTATTTTGTATAGATTATCAAAATTACCTTGGGCCATAATGTAACTTCAATTTTTGAGACTAATTATATTTGATGAATATCAGTCTCATTATTTTTAAGATGTGACTCTCAAACCTTATGTTTCACTATTTCAATATAAAACCATAAGAAGACATACCATGTTTAAGTAAACATATGTTTAAATGATTAATTTTCTTGTATATATTTTGTTTACTGCTTTCAGTCCACACATTGCTTTGTGAATTACAGCAACTGCCTTCCATATGGTTAAGTAGAATTCCTGTATAATTTCTAGGAAACCTTAATGCCTGTCATTAATGCTCACAGAGTTTATGAAAATATCTTATACACTAGGGTGGCCTGCTATTTACCTTGAAATTTTGACATGTCTATATCCAAGAATAGTTTATTTTACTTCCATTCCAATACTTTAGAGTGGTAGATCACTAATAGACAAATGATGGAGAGAAGCATGTAGACAGACAGCTACTTAGCTAGATTGATAGTGTTTTTAAAAATCTTTTTTAAAAAGAATTATAAAAGTTATGTATACATAATGACTTGGAAAATGAACATAAAATGTATGGCATTAACAGTTGATGGATGTCTTAAACATGTGATGTCTCACATTGTTTCATCTTCCTGAATCCTTTTATAATATTAAACTGTTATGTGTCAAAAATATAAAATATCCAAGCCATTGTGTCATACAGTTATAGCATGTAACTAATAAAAGTTGAAGTAAAATGTGGTTCCATCACCAAAAGTTATCTCTAATATTGAACCTGTATAGTCACACCCATATCCACAAATCATAGCAAATAAAAATAAATTTTAATATCTAAAATTTATTATTTTAAGAATACATTCAATTTTGCATTGGGAATAACTTTCTAAGACATATACAAGTGTTTTTCTTGCGTGCATGTGCGTGTGTTCACTGATACTTGTTAGCTTTTGGAATGCCACTGTGTTTCTGTCACAGAGTGATTGCACAGCATCAGTGAGGCTCTGAGTGTGATCTCCCACAAGTGAAGTGTACCCTGTTAAAAGTTCCTTGAGTTGATCAGTAAGTCATGGAATATGCCTCTACCCCTATGCGTAATGTTTCATTTACTGGAAATCTTTTGGCTGTGTTGAATATGAAATTATTACAGATGAAACCACTATGAACAGAAATTTTTGTGTTTTTGTTACAAAGACATTGATTTTCATGTCTTTGGATAAATGCTCAGAGGTAAAATTGCTGAGGAATGTAACATGCATTTTTAAAATTTCATTAATCTACATAAATATATTTTCCAGTATTTTGTTCCATTTTACACATGCCCAAGAAATATATTGAATATATTGGAAGTTTCTCCACATTCCACACAGCATGTGTTATTTTTTTTCTTTTTAAAATTGGTGTCTAGTAATTAAACATTATGATTCTGAATATTTTATATCAAATCAAATAAGATAACATGTAAATGTTTATAAATAGTTAAGAATCCTATTATCTTCTTAAAATACGGAATGCTGAATTGAAATTTGTCAAAATATATTTATACTATGAATTATCAAGAAACATATATAAACCCTATACCAGTAATCACACTGAAGTGAGCCCTCAGTGGAATGGGGCAGGGAGGAGGAAAAGGATGGTAACAAAACATTATATGTCCATAAAAAGTTTCTACTTAACGATAAAAAAGAATATTAGAAGTTTTTGAGTTTAAGTAGCTGATGCCAAAGCCAGGCATTCTTGGGTCTAGAGATAAGAAACAATCGATGTTCCTGTGGGGGGAAAATCATTCTTCAGTGCATTTCAGTATATCAATCATAATATTCTTTTAAGTTGATTAAACAATATTGTTTTTAGTATCAAAATCACAGTTAATAAGCCACATTTTTTTCATAAACTATTCCAAGTATTTATTTCTAAGTAAATTTTAAAAATATTGTTTTGAAGGGACACAGCAGTATTCCTGTAGTGAAACCTTGAGTATTAGGAAAGCTCTTACCAGTAAGAGTTCTGACTTCTAAGAACATAAGATCAGTATCCTATACTTTTAAAAGGTATTAGTATACAATATAATAAAAGAACTGTTGTTTATAGTGTTATAATGTAAGATGTTTCAAAATATAATAATTGAACCTGTAAAAGTTGAATGTTGCAACACTAGGAATATTGAGGGATTACATGGAACTGGAAAACAGTTTCCTTGGTAATTTCACCAAAGTAAATCTTGCCTTTACTCAAAATAACACATGAAGCATAACATTTATTTTGCATTTTGTTAAAAGCAACTTTTTTTCAGAACATATGTTAGCATTTCACTTAGGGTCTTATTAAAAATGCCCTGGCATTTCTCTTTGGCTGAGTAGAATTTCACTACCTCACACATTCTGAGCAACATAAAATATCACATTAACTATTCTCCCAGAGCTTGGCATGACACAGAAGCTACATTTTTCTAGGAGAATATATTATTCATTAATTAGTATGAAATATTTGTCTTAATGCTAAAATTTAAAGTAATTAATGTCAAAAATGCTAATATACTGCTAGACATACCAATGTCACTAAATGTTATTGGGTTATTCTTTCAGGGGTAAAGCAGATGTCTACTTCAGCACTCATCTGAATTTTCATGATGCTTCATCGTGTTTGAGCCACATAAATAAACTTCTTCAAAAATGCTGTTTATTTTTATTTTTTAAATTTAACTTATTATAGTTTAATTTTATTTTTTATTTGAGAGAGAGAGAAAGAATAAGAGAGAGAATGGGCATGCTAGGGCCTTCAGCTTCTGCAAATGAACTCCAGACACTTACACCACTTTTTACCAAGACTTATGTGGATTCTGGGGACTTAAACCTGGGTCACTTGGCTTTGCACAGAAGTGCCTTAATTGCTGAGCCATCTCTCCAGCATAATACTGTTTATTCATCTATACTTGTTTTGCTAAACCACTTCTACTTATTCATTTTAGTATATATCTATCTGACAATTCACCAGGGGAAATAATATCAACATAGATTTAAAATATTTTCTGCATCATAAAGCTAATGATTTTAAAAACAAAAGTATTACTATATGAAATTCTCTCTTATTTTATACTAACTTATTAATGTCAAAAGCTATTTGTACAATAATGACTTTTACATATAGTCAAATATAATTATGGAGGCTATTGGGTTGTGAATGTCTTCAGGTCAGACCCTAATGTAAATGCTTTGTATTCATAATCATGTTTATTGTTCGTATGTGATGTTTTTGAATGGAACTTAGATAATACCATGTCCAGGAACATTCTCCTAATAAACATCAAACATTATCTAAATGTAATCTGAAATGTAAATTGAGCAGATACTAAATACTACATTGGAAGGCTATCAGCGTGAAATCAAATGCAGTGAGGGGAAATGAGCAGCATGTAGCATTTACCATTATCAGAACTAAAAGCATGTGGGTCAAGTAAATCCTTTGAGTTAAATATTCAAAAACAAAATTAAAAATTCCAGCCGGGGGTGGTGGCACACACCTTTAATCCCAGCACTCAGGAGGCAGAAGTAAAAGGATCACCATGGGTTCAAGGCCACCCTGAGACTACATAGTGAATTCCAGGTCAGCCTGGGCTAGTGAGATCCTACCTCAAAAAAACTAAAACAAAACAAATAAAAATTTCTAGTCATTATGAGTCAGACATAATCAAGTAATGAATCTCTTGAGGAAGGAAAAGTAATAATATAATATAAGCACCAGAATTACAAACAAATAGCACAAAAGACAATGAAAATGGTTAATATGAATAAAATGTAATGGGAAGACAAACAATGGAGTCTCATCTTGAGCTATGAATTATTGTGATTCTTTTAGTCATAAAGGGTAGAAAAACTCATTAAATGATAAATACCAATGTATATTACTGTATATTACTGCTTTCATGCCTTATCAGATTGGTTTCTAGTAGGAGTCCAGAAATATCCATTTTTATTTAATGTAGGCTTGTGATTAAAACAGGGAACCAGCATTTTGTATGTGCACATTTTAGCCATCTTTCGGAAATAGGAATGTTCAGATTCTTTTTTGTATGATCTGAGCCTTATGGATTTAGACATTATTCGCCAATTCCATTTGTAACACTGAGAGAAGTTTCTTTCTATCTGTAATAAAAAAAAAATGAAAGACACAAGCCAGCATAATTTCCAAAACCAATTACTCATTTAGCTCAATAAAGAAAATAACAACAAGAGTAATCTTTACTTACTCTTTAAAGTAAAATGTTTATGTAGTGTATTTTCTTTACCCCATGAAATATCATCAGTACCTAAAAAGAGATTCTTTCATTTGCTAAAGCACAAGTGAACCTTTGGAACATTATGCTGAATAAACCAGATCAGAAAATCCAATTAAATAACACATGACCTCACCTACATGTGACATTAAAGAGGTCAGATTGGCATAAGGAGGAAGCAGAATGATAGTTCCCAGAAACTGAGGGAAAGTGATAATATGTCAAAGAATGATGACCTCAACTCGTCAGTTCAATAGATCAATTGTTCATCATGGTGACTGAGCGTTCACCAGTAACAGTATTCAGCATAGTGTCCTCACCATAAAATTTAATAGCTATTTAAAGTATATCCCACTTCAAATGGTTTGATTTATCCATTCCACACTGTATATCTATACCATCATGATGTATACTACAAAGAAAAAGTGAAATATTACTTATGTATTTGAAGGACTCTCTCATAATTTCCCTAAAAAAAGTATTGTCAGTTAATGAAAACAATTTTTAAATACTCCTATCAAATGGAATCTACAGTTGTAAATCACTCAGATGGTTAAGTTTAGTTGTCTTCTTATTTGCAAAATTATGTATTTTAATTTAGTCATTGTTATATCTTGTAAGCCAACTAAGCCATTCTAAGTAATCTAAAAACTATGTTGCTGTGCACATCACTGTTTTCCAAACTGGAAAAAAGAAAGTAGGTTTATTCAAATGATGGAAATGAGATGTTTATTCAAATATTGAATATACATTGTAGAAAAATTTTTGTTACTGACACATTTTTCCTGAATTCAGAGTATTTATATAGCACTTATTACTATATTGTCTAGATATCTTGACAAATGTGTCATGCCAACATTAAACACTGTATATTCTGGCCAAGACTATAGAAAACCATATGGCAAGCTCAGCTATTCAGAAGCAAACACAAAAATAAATCACCCCATGTGATAAGAAATTGGATGTGATTATCATATAATATGTATTTTTCTTTATAAGCCTGTTTTAAGTATTCATGTAATTAAATTATGTAATGGAGAACATCAGGTTTGGATGCAACTCATATTAATTGATGGCTAATTAGTCCCATTAGCGCTGAAGAGATAGCTTAGCAGCTAAAGAGCTTGCCTTCAAAACAAGTGGACCCAAATTTGATTTCCCAGGACCTACGTAAGCCAGATGCCCAAGGTGGCATGTGTATCTGGAGTTTACTTGCAGCATCTTATGGCCCTAGAATTCACATTCTCTCTATTTATCTCTCCATATACATCTCTCTCTCTCTTTCTCTCTCTCTCTCTCTCTCTCTCTCTCTCTCTCAAATAATAAATTAAAAATACTTTTAAAAAATACACTAAAGCTGAGCATGGTGGCACATGTCTTTAATCACAGCACTCAGGAGGCAGAAGTAGGAGGATTGCCATGAATTTGAGGCCACCCTGAAACTACATAGTGAATTCCAGGTCAGCCTGAGCTAGAGTGAAACCCTATTGTGAAAAACCAAAAAAAAAAAAAAAAAAGTAGACATTAATATTAATCTTTCTTCCAATGAGATTAACATTTACACAAATCCCCAATACATTTAGTTTAAAAAAAAAACAAATATAATGACATAGCTGGCAAATGATCTAAATATTTATGCTAATGACCATAAGTGAGTATTGTTATTGGCCCTGCTCAGAAATTATTTTTGTTTCTTTTTATTTTTATGTTTCTCTTTTATTTTTGTAGTGGTTTTCAAGTACTATAGAAACTCAAAGTTCTGAGAATAAATGACTGTTAAATGTTTAGCCCTAATGGAGCTTCTATATCACTATCTCTAAGGCTCAGAGACCATCTGGGTTAGATGTTGGCAGGAAGAATGTAAGAGACTGGAAAAAATGTTGTGGAACAGTCCTGAGGGTATAACATGGTCACTGCACTCGTGATACCTCAGTAGCTGTGGATAACTCCACAAGAACTGCACAAGATTGGACCCATATACACACCCTTCATGGAAAGGAAAGGATCTCTGGAGGCCCATCCCTTTCTGATGAGCTTTTGACATTTAATGATTATTGAGAAAGAATCACTATATTCTTCAGTGGTATAGCCCACTGGTAAGTTGCCCAAGCTCCAGTCAAAAACCTCTCACCATGCTCTTGTATAAAACCTAATGAGAACACTGGTTAAAAAAAAACATAAAAGCCATTATATATGATTAAAATATTGTAATAAAAAGTTGGCAAGTTCTTTAGTTAAGTAACTACCAAGATTTTTTTTTCATTTTTTAATTAGTTATGCATATAGTGTATATACAGCCATGTTGGTACCATTGTTAGCCTCCTCCCTGTCCTCACCCCTCCAAAAGGACCCTCCTCCTAGGGGAATGTGAGTTGTGCATTGTGGGGTTAGCCATCAGTTATGGGGAGGAGGCAATGTCTCTGTGCATAATGGCCCAACATGTTGCTCTAACAATCTTTTTCATTCCTCTTCCATGAATTTCCCTGAGACATATTGGGTTCATTTTAGGTCTGCTTTAATGATGAGGTCTTGGGAGCCTCTGTGTCTCTAGATATCTGATTAAATAGGAGTTGAGTGTTCTCTGTGTCTATCTGCTTTACCCTTATGTTGGTACCAGATTCACCAAGAAAGCAGTATTCTTGCTCATTTCCACAATTACTCTATAGTTTCAGCTGGGGCCCTGGTGAGGTGTGACGGGCAGATTCTCTCCTCAAGTTCTGCATCCATCTGAAAACCAGAAACAAATTCTCCAACAGAGAGTTAAGTCAGCACCAAATAAACTGGATAACCATTATTACTTTAGTGAGAATTTAATAGGTGTAGGCCCTCTTGTAGCTCATGATTGGTGGAAGCTTAATAATGGAGAACAGGCTCATGTTTTGGATATGATTCTGACATGTTTCCCAGCTCCAGCTATGGGTAGATTCTACTGAGAGGATCCAGTAGCCAATCCAAGAGCAGTTGGTTACCCACAATGGTTGTGTGCCACTATTGCACTTGTGTAAAAATCATGTCACGTTGTTTGCTGCTGAATAGCTTAGACCATGATTTGCTTAGACAGATGTTGGTCATTTCCCCCCATTTGTACAATTAGCACCTACTGGTACAAGACCAGCCAACTGTCTGGGGACTGCTTCTCTTCCTGATTCCAGCCAGGTCACTCCATGTTCTGTACCAACAGCATATAGTACCTTTAGAATTAGGGTCTTACAATTAACCTTTGGTGGGTTATCAAGTACTCTGGCAGAAATATGTCTTCTTTTGGGAAACCTTGTAGGTCTCTCTGATCAACAGCTCATTGTGCATGTTAACCACATGCTGGTACTGGGAGTTAAAGGCCAGTGTCAAGGGAAAAGAAGGAAAAAAAAATAGGTAATATAAAAGGGAAAGAGAAAAGATGGAGAGAGAAAAACAGAAGATTAAGGTTAATATGCAACATATCTTCTCCAGGGCCCTGTGCTTCAGATGTTCCCTCTAAGGACCTGATGGAGGTTCAACCATTTATTCAGTCTTTTAAGATATAGAATTTTATGGTATCATTGCCATTTTGGTCCAGTTGTGTCCCCTGCACCCTTACCCTCCCTTCCAAATAAATCTCATCTTAGCTAATTTTTTTTAATTTTATTTATTTATTTTCAAGGAAACAGGGTGGAGGGAAAGAATGAATATTAATATGGACATGCCAAGGCCTCCTTTGGCTGCAAACAAACTCTAGATGCATGTGCTATTTTGGGGATCTGGCTTTATGTTGTTATTGGTAAATGGAATCCTGGTCATTAGCCTTTGCAGGCAAGTGTCTTAACCACTGATCCATCTCTCCAGCCCTTAGATAAGTTTGAGATTAGCAGGCATATAGTAAAATTGGTACAGATATTTTTCATGCAGCCCAACAACATACATACAGAGCCTTCACATCATTGACAGCTTCCACACTTGTCATAATTGTCAAATGTGACAAAATTTACTTTCATACATTTTATTTGCATATGCAATATATGTTTATGCTAGAGTTCATTATTGGTGTTAAACATTCTATGAACTTTCTCAAATGTATATTTAAAATTAAATTTATATTTATAACTTTCTCAAATTTATATTTAAAAATAAATTTATATTTATTTATTTATATTTATAAATATTTACATTTATAAATAAATATTTATATTTATAAATTTATATTAATTTATATATACATACCTATCATTGCACTATTAAAGTATGATTTCACTAACCTAAAATTCTGTCTTGTTATTACTGCTTTTAGTGTTTTAAACCATAGTATCTACTAATATGTTTACATTTTCATGCTTTTGTTGTGGGATGCCATACAGTTGAAGATATATAGTATGCACAAATTTAGGTTGGCTTTTGTTCATTTATTACATACATGTAAATATGACTCATGTATTTGCATGCCTTGTTATCTCATTTCTTTTTGATACTAAATAATATTATATTTTTAGTTGTGCTATTGTTTATTGCTCATCACCTGTTAATGAACATCTTGATTGACCTAAGTTTGGGGAATGATGAATGAAACTGGTACAGATATTGACGTGTAGGTTTTTGTGTGGCCATACATTTTCAGATCCATTGAGTAAATGTAAATGGTCCTGGCTGTTGGGTTGTGTAGGAATTTGTTCTCTTTACTGAAAACTGACTACTTACCTTCCAATGTGATTGTGATTTTTTTTTTTTTTTTTTTTTTTTTTTTACTATCCTTGAGAAATAAAGAAGAGTCATGTTGTTATATTTTCACCAGAACTGGGGGTTATTGGTGTCTACTCTGTTCATCACTGTAGGGTTATAATGGTATCACTGTATAATTTTGGTTACTGTCCATTCTCTAGAGATGATACATGGCAGTGGGTACCTTTTATGTTTTTTTCTTTGTCTTTTTCTTATTCCTGAGATAGAATCATTAGTCCCTTGCATGCTATTGCAAGTGGTCTCCCTCCAAGCCACCCATCCCCCACCTCTATGTCATTCACCTTTCCACATACTTACCTATTACTTATACAACTTTAAAAACTTTAATATATTTTGTTGGCCATGATTATGTTTATGATCCTCAAAAACTCTTTTTATATTTTTGATAACAGTCCTTTGGAATGATATTTACAAATACTTTCTCCTAATGTCCTTTTAAAATATTGTCTATGTCTTTCCTGGATCAAAAAGCTTCAGTATTGAAGAGCAGTTTATCAATTGATTCTTTTGTGAATTGTAACTTCAGCATTGTATCTAAAATGTCATTGGTAAATCTAATATTATCTAGATTTCATCTTATTTATCTTGAAAATTTGTAGAGCTTACACTTCTGTGTTTTACATTAAATATGTGAGCCATTTTGTCACATTTTTATTTGTGTGAGTGGGTTGAAGTATTTGTCAATATTCACCTTGTAATATTTTCATGGGGTTATGTGTGTCCAGATATACTATCATTGTTTTAGGGCACTACATTTTCTCTACTATTTTGCCTTCTTCCTATGGCAAAAATACGTGGAATCTACTTATGAATGTGCCCTTCTGGGCTTTGCATTCTGTTCAACTGATGAATTTTTCTAGTCTTTCTCTGCTACCACATTGCCTTACTACTATAAGTTTACAGTGAATATTAAAATCAAGTAGTGTTGTACTCCAGTTCTATTCTTTGTTGCTCCATTAGTTATTCTGGCTGTTTTCTCTACATGTTGATATCTTCAAAATAACTTGCAGCAATTTTTACCTTGATGATATTTTATTAATTCATCAATGTCTTAAAAATATTAAGCTTTTCTTCCATGAATATGGTATATCTGTCCATTTTATATCTAATGGTTAGAGTTCCATTAATTACTGAATTTAAAGAAACCCTTGTTATATGTCTATATTTTTTCTTCCCATATGTAGGCTTTCTCTAAATTATTATGAGTCATTTTGTTTGCTGAATTTTTGTTGTAGTTTATGTATTTGTCTACATTTGCTGTTTGTATTAGTCAGGATTCTCTAGAGGAACAGAACCAATTGAATGAACTATATTGAAAGAGAATTTACTGTATTAGCTTATGGCAGTCCAATAATAGCAGGTTGTTGGCCTAAGAGTCAAGGAACCTGGTAGATGCTCAGTCGACAAGGCTGGATGCCTCAGTAGTCCCAGTCCAGCACCGAAGGACTGAAGGCTTCCTGGAGAGACACTGCTCTTCAGTCCACACTAGTCTTTAGTCAACACTGGAAAACAGCAAGCAATGAGCAGCACTAGCAGCCAGGTAGGAGGAGAGGATACTTTCCTTCCCAGAGATTCTTTAGACAAAGCCCCACCACTCTGGGCCCCCACTCTGAGGGAAGGGCTCACCCTAGGAGAAGGATTTCTGCTTTAGTTAATCATTCCTGGATGCAACCACAGAGATCCCCTTATGAGGAATGTCTGTGGATTCCTAAACTGATCAAGTTGACACAAACTTAACCATCATAAGTCCACACCTTGCCCTTGACACAAAACCATATCTCCTTTCATCATACTTCATTTCAAAATGAAGACATTAACAAGGTCATATATAACTATCCCTGGTACAACCAGAAATGCACCATCTACCCCCCCCCCATACAAATCAAGGTTACTTGAGGAATGCTTAGGGTCTAATATAATAAGTCAAATATAAATTTAACAGTGCTTAACTAGCTATATGTCCTTAATCAGTAATAATTACATAATAGAGAAATAGAGGAAGACCAAAAGCATTTTAATATTGGTATAGATATGTAAAAACACTCTTAGTAAAGTAAGACAGAAAGACTCATGGCAATTACTGTACTTGGTTTTTTTTTTTTTTTTTTTTTTCAAGGTAGGGTTACTCTCTAGCCCAGACTGACCTGGAATTCACTATGTAGTCTCAGGGTGGCCTTTCACAGAGATCCTCCTACCTCTGCCTCCCAAATGCTGGGATTAAAGGTGTATGCCACCACTCCCGGCTTGTACTTGTTTTTGTAACTGGTCATGTGGCCTTAGCTGGTATCTATAATTGCCTTCTACTACCCATTCTGTATTTCCTCAACCTTCAGCAAGCACCTCAGCAGGTCTTGGTTCTTTTCTTGAAGGAGTGATTCATACCTTCATTCCTTAAGGATCTGGGTCATTTATACCACTGCCTTGATTGGGTTGTTGCAGTTGTCCATTGGCTTTGGATAACAGAGCATGGTAACACCAAGAGATGCCCTAAAGGATCTCCTGTGTTCCAGACATACTCTTTCTTACCTCCATTGTGGAGGTGCAGTCCAATTTCCTCTTGGCAGTCTGGATCAATCACCCCTGCTAACACTGTAACTCCTTTCTCATCCTGTTCACTCAAGGGCATCAGGAGCCCAAATTGGCCATGGGGAAGTCTTAGCTTCCAGTTCAATGGAATGTTCTTTGTGTCTAATGGCAAAAGCACTCCCCCCTCTGGAACCCAGACCTCTAGGCAATCAGAGTGTAAGGTTGTTGGAACAGGTGCAAAAAAAAAAAAAAAATGGCTAATGGATCACTTGGGGTGGTGGTAAGGGGCACCATTCACATTTCCACTCCTTGATTCCTGCACCCATGAATCCAGGCTATAGGAGCAACAGCGTCATCTATAGAATGCTGATTCAAAGCATATGCACACTGCTGGAGGACACTCTCCTAGCCTTCCAAGCAATTTCCACCTAGTAGGTGCAGTAGTTGTTTCTTTAGAAGGCTGTTCCACTGTTCTATAAAGCCAGCTGCTTCAGGGTGGTGGGGCACATGTTAGGACTAGTGATCATGAGCCCATTGCCATATTTCCTTGGTTGTGTGAAGTGAGTTCCTTGGTCACAAGAATTGCTGTGTAGAATAACATGATGGTGTGTAAGGCATTCTGTGAACTCAAGGATAGTAGTTTTGGCCAAAGTATTCTGTGAAGGAAAAGCAAATGCATATGCAAAATAAGTGTCTATTCCAGTAAGGACAAAACACTGCCTTTTTCATTATAGTAGAGGTTCAGTGTAGTCAACTTGCCAGCAAGTTGCTGCCTGGTCACCTGAGGAATGCTATCATATTGGGTGCTCAGAGTTGGTCACTGCTGCTGGCATATTTGGAAGTTAGCAGCAGCCATAGATAGGCCAGCCTTACTTAGCAGAAGTCCATGTCGTTGGTCCCATGCATAATCTGCATCTTTGCCATGAGGGTCATGGTCACTTTGTTCATGAGCCCATGGGCAATGACATTAGTAGTTGAGGGAAGAGGTTGACCACTATCCACAGAATGGGTTATCTTACCTACTTCATTATTAAAGTCGTCCTCTGATTATGCCAATTTCTGATGAGCATTAACATGGGACACAAGTATATATCCTTTGCCCATTCAGCGAGCTCTATCCACATACAACTTCCCCTAATGTTCTTCTCACCAATTTTCCAATTGTGCTCCTTCCAAGACCCAGACCATCTGGCCAAAGCATTGGCCACAGCCCATGAATCAGTGTATAACTGCATATCTGGCCACTTTTCCTTCCATACAAAATGTACAGCCATGTGCACTGCCTGTCATCTGTCCATTGTGAAGACGTCCCTTCACCACAGTCCTTCAGAGTTGTCCCAGGAAGGGGCTGTAATGCTGCAACTATCAATTTCTGGGAGATTCCCACATAACATGCTGAACCATCTGTAAACCATGCCCTATTCTTCTCCTCCTCAGTTAGTTGATCATAGGGCACCCCCCATAATAGGAGTAGCAACAATAGGCATTTGGGCAACTACCTCATGTAACTTACTTGCACCTTCAGGGGTTGCTCTGTCCTGAACATGGATATACCACTTCCACTTGATAATGGACTGCTGATGTGTACATCCAACTTTATGGCCTGGTGAGTCATATAACACCCAGCTTATAATGGGCAATTCAGGTCTCATAATAACTTGATGGCTCATTGTAAAGAATTCAGTTTCTACTAAGGTCCAATAGCAGGACAAGCGCTATCTCTTAAAGGGAGAAAAATTGTCAGCAAATGATGGCAGGGCCTTTCTCCAGAATCCCAAGGGCCTCCACTGTGGTCCACATATGGGGGCCAGCCAAAGGCTCCAAACAGCATCTCTATCCACTGCTGATACCTCGAATACCATTGGATCTGCTGTATCATATGGCCCAAATGGCAGAGCAGCCTGCATAGCAACCTGGACCTGTTGAAGAACCTTCTCTTGTTCTGAGTCCCACTGAACACTAGTAGCATTCTGAGTCACTTGGTATATGGGATGGAGTAACACAACCAAGTGAGGAATGTGCCGTCGCCAAATTCCAAATAAGCCCACTAGACATTGTGCTTCTTTCTTAGTAGTAGAAGGGACCAGATGCAACAACTTATCCTTCACCTTAGAAGGAATATAAATACATGTCCCATACCACTGACATCCGAGAAATTTCATCTAGGTGGAATGTCCTTGAATTTTGGATGGATTTATTTACCATCCCCTGGTGCATATATGCTGTATTTGATCCAATCAGCATAACGTCATTGATATAATGGACTAATGTGACACTTTGTGGATGGCCCAGACAGTCAAGATCCCAGCAAACTGAGCTATGACACAGGGCTGGGTAGTTAATATAACTTTAAAGTAAAACAGTAAATGTGTACTGCTGACCCCTGCCAGGTTAAGACAAATTGCTTCTGGTGGTCCTTATGGACAGGTAATGGAGAAGAAGGCATTTGTAAGATCACTAGCTGCATACCAGGTACCAGGAGATGTGTTAATCTGCTCAAGTAAAGAAACCACAGCTGGTACAGCAGCTGAAATTGGAGTCACCATCTGATTGAGTTTCCAGTAATCCACTATCATTCTCCAGGGTCTGTGTGTCTTCTGAAGAGGCCAAATAGGAGAGTTAAAGGGAAACATGATGGGAACCACCAACCTTGAATCCTCCAAGCCCTTTATAGTGGCATTGACTTCTGCATTTCTTCTAGGGATCCTATATTGTTTTTGGTGCACTATTTTCCTTGGTGGATGATACTCTGGTTGCTTCCATTTGGCCTTTCCAACCATAATAGCCTTCCCTCCACAAGTCAGGGAACCAATGTAGGGGTTCTGACAAATCCTAAGTATGTCTATCCCAATTATGCATTCTGGGACTGGGGAAATAACAACAGGATAAGTTTTGGGACCCACTGGACCCACTGGCAGTCTAACATTTGCTAAAACTCCATTGATCACCTGACCTCCGTAAGCACCTACTTTAACTAGAGTGTCATGGTGCTCTTTGGGATCTCCTGGGATCAATGTCAGAGCCAGTGTCCAGTAATCCCACAACGGTCTGATTATTTCCTTTTACCCAGTGTACAGTTACCATAGCAAAAGGCCACAGGTCCCTCTGAGGAAAGATAACAAAAAGCTTAAAATTGAAACTTTTGGGGATTATGGGAGGGTCCTTCCTCAAGGGAACCTGGCCACCCTTTCAATCAAGGGGCCTCTAGCTCCTTTGACCTGGAACTTTTCTGCTTATACAGATCAAGCAGGAACTTAGTAGGCTACATATATATTTCACTTCTGGAAACACTATGATTAATCAGCCAGTACCAAAGGTCTACACTAGTCATACCTTTACGAGCATTGTTTTGCCTACACTGTCCATTACAGTAAACATGCTCACCCTGCCTTTGGCAATTCAGTGCTGATACTTGGCCCTTGTTACTCTGAGGTCCAGTCAGACCCACTGTATCTACATCACCTACTTTGTATCCCACTGTGATGTCTCTTTACATAAAAGACATGTGATTGGGCACTTTAAGTATGCTGGTTCTCTCCTCATAAATATGTTTCTTACAGTCTTAGTTAAGGGCACATCTTCTGGATGCTGCCATTGTAGAGGCAAAGATGAGTTTACATGGCAAATATACTCAAGCATTCTAAGTTCTCTAAGCTTTTTGATCCCTTAATCAACATTATGCCAAGAGATATCAAACAGTTCAAGCTCATTCACAGTAGACCATCTCTGGATCCATACTTTAGCCAACTAACAAAATAAACCCTTGACACTTCTTCCAACTGCATGTGCTACAATATTGAACCCAAAATCTCTGCTCAATGGGCCCATTTCAGTAAATTCAGCCTGACCCAATCTTATGTTCCTTCTTCCATCACCCCACACCCTTAAAATCCATTCCCACACATATTCCCCATGCTTCTGCCCATACAAGTTAGAAAGCTCCTATAAGACTAGGAATTGAGCTTATGTTTTAAGTTCGCCAATCTTACAATTGGGTCTGTTTTTTTCTGCAATTTGAGCCCTTTTCTGGCTAGAGAGGAGACTTTCCTACAGGGTACCATTAGAATTCTTCAGATAATATATGCAGGTCTTAAATTTTTGTTTCTAAGTTTCTGGTTTTCTCTTGATAGTTTATCCAGAGTCACAAGAAATAACCATTCAGCATCATCATCAATCTTACTTTTCCACAAATAACTCAAAAATTCTTGATACAGATTCAGTAAATTCCTTGTTCTTCACAAGATGTGACTCAGGATCACCAAAGACATCTAACTCATAGAGTTCTTTAAATAGTTCACACCATTATTAGTGCCCTCCTTATTACCAGCAAAAGCTCTCTCCTTATTACCAGTAGAGCCTTTAGTAGCACTGAAGTTGGAGAACCAACTCCAGGGAGCACCAAGACCACTAGGAAAACCCATCTTTAATATTTTTTTTTCTCTAGAACCACTCCTGGTACCACAATCTGTATTACTTAGGGCTCTATAGAGTAACAGAACTTATAGAATGAATTGTATTAATAGGGAATTTACTGGGTTAGATTACAGCAGTCCAAAAATAGCAGATTGCAGGCCTGAGAGTCAAGGAATCTTGTAGATGCTCAGTACATGAGGCTGAATGCCTCAGCAGTCCCAACCCAGTACTGAAGGACTGAAGTTTATGAATGTGTTGAGGAGCTCTTCTAAGGCTCTGTGTACAGTGATCTGTTTATATGTCTTCAATTTCTATTGTGTTCTTGGCAGAACCATGGTGGATTGACTCTCTACTCAACATAAAAACTCTAGGACAGCTTTCCTGCTGCTCCTTAGCTACTGGAGTCCTATTTCTACTTACAAACTACAGATATGGGGAAGGATGTTGGAGGCATTCTCTTTAACACCTGGCATAGTTTCAGTCTGTTGATAGTGAGCTGGCAGCGAGTGCTTTGCCAGCACTCTTTCACCATGGAGAGGCTATCACTGGATACAAGTCTAAGGACTAGACTTGAGTTTCTCTACTTTTTCCAAGAATGAGAAACTCTCTTCATGCTAGGCTTCCTGAAGGTTGAATACCAGTGGCTTAGGCAACACTTTGTGTTTTGTTGTATTTTAATACAATATGCTATGTTCTTTCACCTGATTTTATTAACTAGTGTAAGGGTGTAGTTTGATGTGTGCATAGCTGTTCAGTTTGGTTTGTTTATGGGGAGAGATTAATTACCTGGGAACTAACTCACTTATGGGGTTGCATCTTTATCAGTTTGTTTGGTCCATTGATCACTTTCATTATTTTCATTATTTTATTTCTTATGTGGTTACTGGACAAAGATTAGTCTTTTCAATGCACGTGGTATTATGTTTTTAATTCTCATGTGCATTTCTTCACTCCTGGCATGTAAAAAAGTAATTGTCTTTTTATATTATTTCTGATTACTGTAATGTTACTAAAATTTCTTATTTGTTTCAAGGTATGTTAGTTATTAGTACAATTCATTTATTTTTTCTATTTAGATGATCATGTTATATGTGGGCAAAGTCAGGTTAACATATTTCTTTCTGATCATTATAATTCCTACGTACTTTATCTTATTGTTTATTTACTTATTTATAAGAGAGAGAGAGAGGGAAAGAGAGAGAGAGAGAGAGAGAGAGAGAGAGAGAGAATACGAGTGAGCATACCAGGGCTTTTTGTCATTGCAAATAACCTCCAGACACATGAACTACTTTGTGCATTTGGCTTTGCATAACTTCTGAAGGATTGAGACTTGGGACCATCAGGGTTTGTAAGGAAGTACCTTTAACCACTGAGCAATCTTTCTAGCCTTTCAGGTATGTTTTTTTAAATTTTTCATTGTTTAAGTCTATATAACGGGTTGTCTCACAGAGAAGAGAACACCGGAATAGGTTAGACTTTCTTTCTATAGCAAGCTCAAATTGTGTCAGACAGTTTTGATCATCTGCCATCATGTATCTTTATATATAATCAGATTCCTTCTAGACAGAACTTTATTTTCAATTATGCTGACAATTGTTATTTTTATTAGTACCCTTAATCCATTTATTTAGACAGAGTTTTGCTATATGGCATATGTTGACTTTAAACTCTGCAAGTATATGGTACTGAAGCTGTCAAATCTACTTTTATTTTTATAGTGATTATATGCAAAGTTAAATGTGAATGTCTATCACATGATAGCTCATTCATTTGTAAAAAAAAAATATTTTATTATGTCTCCTATAAGTTTTAAACAAGCTGTAGCTGGGTGTGGTGGTGTATGCCTTTAATCTTAGTACTTGGGAGGCAAAGATAGGTGGATTGCCGTGAGTTTGAGGCCACCCTGAGACTATAGTGAATTCCAGGTCAACCTGGATGAGTGAGACCCTACCTCGAAAATCAAAAAAAAAAAAAAAAACAAATAAACAAAACAGCAACACCAAAAAACACAAGCTGTAAACAAGAATAAAAATGTATTAACTAACCAGTGATATTTTATAATATTGGTATTATAAGCATACACATGTAGGTCCAGTAGATATATTTGAGAATATGTCTCACTCTGTCCATGCTAATTGGCTTCTGATTTGCTACAAAGCTAGAGATGAACATCTGATGCTCTGTCACCTGTTGAGTGCTGGGATCTTAGGTACACATTCCCATACCCCTTACTTTCACCAATAATTCTTTTACTTGCTGCTAACTTAATTTTCTAATACCCATATTGAAGGTTAAAAAATAATATTTATTGATTAGTACTGGAAAAGTTGCTATTTATCATGACAGTATGTTGAATTAAGTAGTAGTCATCTAAAATTGTTTTTGATCAGTGATAATTCATATTTCTTTTTCTGAAAGGAAAATGAGTTAAGTAATATAAGTATGTGTATGGCTTACTTGTAACAGATCTTAGCATAAAGAAGGTTGTAGGAAATAGTGAAGCAAAACTTTTTTTTTTTTTTTAAGAATCACATTGTCATGCTTTTGTGTTTTGAAGTCCAATGAAGATAAATCCAAAATTACACATATAGTAAGCAATATTTTTCAGTTTCTCCAACTGATTTTATCTTTTTAATGTTCTTCATTAGTATTCTACATTAACAGTTTTATTAATTCTATTTTTACTTCATTTTCTTCCATATCTCCTGTGCTGCATATGCAGGCATAAGGGTAGAGTACCTTGCTCTGTTATGTGTCATTCATTGTGATCTGATATGAAATACAAAATCTTGAAAGTTGGGAACACAGCAAATCAAAAATGTAAGCTTGGGAAGACCTCCCTCAGCTTGTTTCATGCATGCATGTGCTCCTTAATGCCCTGCCTTCAGATGCCGCCCAGATGAGAAACAATCTGATAGTGCAGCTCAGGTGTGTTACTGATGATACAGTCAGAGGTAAATTTGTCAATACTTGCTACTTCAAAATATTTTACTTCATATTATACACTTGCACTTTTTGACATTTAACTGAATATTCTCCTATTCATATATGGAAGGAATGATACAGCTTTTAGTATTTATTCATATTTTATTGGTATGAATAGTTAAATCCTTTTCCATTTAGAGAATTGAAGCAGAAAGATTCAGGTTCACTGAGATGAACTTCCAGACCAGCATATTTGTGGAGGAAGGGATTTATTGAAGCTTACAGATCCAGGGGAAGTTCCATAAATGGCAGAAGAAGCTGGCCTGCCTTCACAGGACCAAACAGAAAGAAAGAGAAGTACAAGCCAAAAACCAAAAGCGACCACACACTTCAGGAACTCCAGCTAGACACACTTTGCATATCTTTAGACTGAAATCTGAAACCCACTACCACACCTTCAGAGCCATCCCAGTGACATTGCCTCCAGCCAGGTGACTGCAGATGCAATCTACAAACAAATAAACAACTGAATATATTGAGGGTCATCTATTCTATTCAAACCACCACATTCCACCCCTGGCACCCAATAGATTTAGAACCATCTCACATTGTAAATTTTACTCGGTTCAATTTCAAAGTTCCCCACAATCTTCACTAATTTAAGATATTAAGACCTATAAAATTAAACAAGTTAAACATTTCCAACATATAAAGGTACAGAGTAAACATTTTTAACTGGTATAAGGTATAGCAAGGAGAGACTAAAACTATGCAAACTCAACAACCAACAAACAAACATCAAAGGTCTACAGTTCAAGTTCAACATAACCAGAGACTGACAGTCTCTAGAATTTTTCTAATTCTTCCCTCTAGCTGGGCAGAGTAGCAGGGGAACACTTCCATCCCAGGCAACAGTGCACTCCATGATAACCCTTGCATAGTCCTGGTATATCCAAAACATCTTGAGGTCTTCATGCAAGCCACGGTCCATCTTCCAAAGGCTCTTTCAGCCTGTCAGGGCATCATGCCCTGCCTCATGCTGCATCTCAGCAGCAACTCCTGGAACCATGTGCAATTCATGACCACTCCTCACATTTTCCAAAGGCTCTTTCAGCCTATCAGGGAATCAGGCCCTACCTCATGCTGCATCTCAGCATCAGCTCCCAGAAGCATGTGCAATTCACTACCACTCCTCACATTTTTCATGTTTCTGAAACCAATACCGGGTGTGCAGGACACAGCCTTATTCTTAATTGACAGATAAAATAAATCATAAACTTGAAAATCAGGTTGTTTCTCAAGTCAACTCTTTCCAAAAGTGTTTCCATTTCTATGATATTCTTTCCTCAGGCATCCTTTCCATGGTAAAGCAACTGGACCATCTTCCTTTAAGACTGCTAATGTGTTTGACAATAGCATATTCAGTAACCTAAAATCAGTCTCAGTGCCTATAATTTTAACTTGCTTGAGGTTTTCCAGCTTAAAATCTTAAATCTCTCAGTTCAATATCTCGAGTCAAGCACATCAGTCTACTATAAATTTAACCTTGATCAAACTCTCTGGGCCTGGGCAGCAGGATGCACCCACACTTATGCCAGTAGCCCAGTTCCAACAAAGTCCTATGTAGTCTTTCCTTCCCCCTAGAAAGCTCATAAACCAAGCCTCGAAGTTCAATTCTGTCTGCACTTAGTATTCTCAGGCTCTCATTAGAATAGTCCATAAAAGTTGGCTTACCACTCAGAAGACATCTTCAGTTGCAAGCACCAAGTCCATGCCTATTCCTCCAAAACAAAGGTACCAAAAGATCAACATCCACATGGTCAGGATCATCTCAGCCCACTCCTTGGTACCAAATTCTGTAGCAGACAGCTTCAGGTTCGCTGAGATGAACTTTCAGACCAGACACAGTTCTGGAGGAAGCAATATTTATTGAAGCTTACAGATCCAGGGGAAGTTCCATAAATGGCAGAAGAAGCTGGCCTGCCTTCACAGGACCAAACAGAGAGAGAGAGAGAAGTATAAGCCGAAAACCAAAAGCCACAGCACACTTAAGGAACTCCAGCTAGGCACACTTTGCATATCTTTAGATTGAAATCTGAAGCCCATCACCACACCTTAAGATCCACCCAGTGACACTGCCTCCAGCCAGGTGACTGCAGATGCAATCTACAAACAAACAACTGAATATATTGGGGACCATCTATTCTATTCAAACCACCATAAGCATGGAATACTAAATAATGAGTTTCATTTCTTCTAATCACTTAGTCACCTCCTCCCCTCCTTTATTTCCTTCATCTTTAATCTCTTGCTTCCATCTTCCATTTCTTTATTTCTAGATATAGATGGCCTAGTTTCATTATAAAAACTAAACCTATATGTAGAAGTTGAAACATTCATGAAAATACTTGGATTTTATTTAAAGAAAATATGTCACTCATTTATTCACTAATCTTAAGGTATCATGTAGGTTTTATTGTTGCATGAAATTAAGAAAACATAACATGATTGATCTAATTTTAGAAATCCTGTAATAGTATTAAGCTTTGTCATATGAATGTTCTATAATGATTTTCTCCTTTATAATATAATGAATTACAATGTCAGCTCTTTTATTGGACATTATACTTGTAATTTTCACAATATTTTATGTTACTATAATTATTGACAGCTTAAACTAGAATAAATAAACTTATTCTATGATGACCTTTCAGTAACTGGATTTTAGCTAGCAAATGTATTTTCTAATATATTTCTGTAAAATATGTTGGTGCTTTGCATTCCCAAGAACATGGAGTAAAATACTTAGCCCAATGACTTGAACTTTCCCATTCGTAATGTGCATTTATTTAGCCTACAAAACTATGAGTTCTAGATGGATATTAAACTGGATGCAACAGTAAAATTGTTCTTGGGTGGGTGAAAGCTAATGGATTTATCTCATAGTATATATAAAATCCAAGGATATATGTAAGATAACGAAATGAAACAGAGTAGGAAAATTGGTACACCCTTAGCAGCAATGAAAGTTCAAATAAACTGAGATTTAAGGGCTGGAGGGATGGTTTAGTGGTTAAGGCATGTGCCTACAAAGCCAAAGGACCCAGGTCCAATTCCCCAGGACCCATGTTAGCCATATGTACCAGGTAGAGCACATATCTGGAGTTCATTTGCAGTGGCTAGAGGCCTTGGCATGCCCATTTTCTCTCCCTCTTTCTCTATGAAATAAATAAATAATAAAAAAACTGATAGATAAGGGCTGAGGAAATGGCTTAGAAGTTAAAAGTACTTGCTTGTAAAGCCTGTCAGACTGAGTTTAATACTTCAGCACCATCATAAAGCCAGATACACAAATTTTCACATGGTGTTTTTCATTTGCAGTGACAAGATGCCCTTGTGTGACTATACTCACATATACACTCTCTCATAAGTAAATATATAAGACATTTAAAAACAAATGGAGCCAGGCGTGGTGGTGCACACCTTTAATCCCAGCACTCAGGAAGCAGAGGTAGGAGGATTGCCATGAGTTCGAGGCCACCCTGAGAATACATAGTGAATTCCAGGTCAAGCCCGAGCCAGAGTGAGACCCTACCTTGAAAAACCAAAATAAATAAATAAATAAATAAATAAATAAATAAATAATTTTAAAAAATGGAGTAGGAAAGCTTACCATAAGAATTGCTCAGAGTAAGAGACTATTTCTCTAATTTTGGCATTATCTTCCTATGGCTTCAAGATTCAGAAGCAGTTTTAAGAGCTTATAAGAAATGGAAAATAAAAATTCAACATCAAATTATCTCTGGTGTCTTTTCATTGATTAATCCATGATCTATGAATAGTAAAATGGTTACCGTGAAAGGATATTATAGTAAATCAACACATACTGCATTTTGTATCCATAATTAATTTCTAATATATCTTAACCTATATCTTTACCTTCTTTCCTGACTTTCCTGTGCTCCTCCAAGGGATGGTTTATTGAAACTTCTCTATTGGGGATTTACCCAAAGCATCTTCAAAGTAATAAACTTTGTTTATTTAAAATATTCTTTGTTGTTCATTTTTGTTTATTTATCTGTGAGAGAGAGAGAGAGAGAGGCAGATAGATAGATAGATAGATAGATAGATAGATAGATAGATAGATAGATAGATAGATAGATAGAAAGATAGACAATGGGCATGCCAGGGCTTCCAGCCACTGCAAACAAACTCCAGACGCATGAGCCCTTTTGTGCATCTGGCTAATGTGGGTCCTGTGGAATCAAGCCTTGAACCAGGGTCCTTAGGCTTCACAGGCAAGTGCTTAACCCTTAAGCCGTCTCTCCAGCCCAATTTTGTTTTTTCTAAATCTTCAAAACTATGAAATGGCTTATTCTTGTATACTTTGGCAAGCAAAATGTTTAACTCTGCAAAAAATACTGAAACAACACTTTTTGATACAGCAATCAATGGACAAGAAGCTGAATCCATTAAATCTTTGTTCTGAAAGTATAATCTAAATAGCCTAATTACAAAAAGTAAAAACAAAGAAATTAAATGTTAGTTAAAGTTCAGTTAACACTTGAATTATCAAAACACATTTTTACATATTTTTGGTTTGTAGGGACAGTAGTAATAATTAACAAATTAACATGAGGTTGATATTTCAAATATTATTTTGGTATTTGATTATAACATAAATTAACAACTATCCAATAATGTAATTTTCTATTCCTATTGATTAATTCCAATGCAAAGGATCTTATTTTAGCCAATATAATAATTTTAGGATATAGTCTTATAGATAAAAATCAGAAATTCTATTATTTTTGACTCTTGAATGCATATGCATGAATAATGTACATAACTAATTATGCAGTCAGAAAAATAGAAAGCATTTATTCCATAAGAAAATGTTTTATACTATAGATATTTTCAGTTTGAAATGTATTGATAACATCAGTTATTAATTTTACCATATGTTGTATGATTACAAACAAGATAATGTCATGGTAATTCTTTGTAAAACTATTGTCAAATGCACCCCATAGATCATTGCCTCCAAGCACAATTGTTCAAACTCCTAATACGTTGATCTACGTAAGTTTTGAATACTGCATATATCAGCATTTCTCTTTGCCTCTATACCTGGACTCTTTCTTCTAAGTCAAACATAAATAATATAATTGTAATATGACTGCAGCTCATCAATACAGATATTTTCCAACATGTTGCATTGTTACATTCAAACAGATTTTATTTAAATAATTGAATTTATTTTTGGTTCACTTGAAATAGAATTAAAGCATTTTCTAAGATATATTACTTGCCATTTGTTGGCACTTGATCCAATGATCAGTAAGGCTTTTGTTTATGACTTGGTAAATACATTCTTACCCTTATTTAATACTTGCCTAATTCAATGTTGCAACTAACAGATCATCTCAGTGTTTTCTGTGAAGGCCTCATTCAAGCCAGATTAGGCCTTTCATATTTGCTGTACATGCTTATTTCTATTACATAAGGCTCATGTGCATTGTTAGGGATATCAACTGTGGCCCACACAACAGAACTGTTTTCTAGAAATACTCAACTGCCTTCCTCACAGAAGATGTGAGACTCAGTTCCTGATTAGGAAGACATACCAGTTCCTGCACTGTGCTGGAGTTATATTATGTGTTACATGAGTACTATCCAAAGCATTCTGACTTCTGGATGTTTGTGAATTTCCTGTTCTTAATGTGCAGATTGTTTCAGAAGACAGATCTTTTTTGTTTCTAATACATAGCTAAAGAACTATTTTTTTTCTCAAAATTCTATTTCTCTGTGATTAGATAAAGCTTCAGGAGGCATTTGAAAGCAGAGACTTTCAGAAAAACAGTTGGGTGAGATTTTTGTTTATTTATTAGAAGAAAATATATTGTTAGTAAATATTTTCAAGTTTTACTTGTAAATTTAAAATTCAATAATGTTTTGCCTTCTACTTTACTTATTCCTAACACAATGCATTTAATTATGTGCAAAATTAATCAACATTGTTATGTTGATAAGATTTTAACTACAAATTCAGTCTATAATAATGTTGAAGTAAATATTCATTTTTCTTTGATACTGTGAGGTACTGCTTTGAGAGCCAAAATGAATTATTCAATTATTTCAGTTGCTTCACCTATAAAAGAAATTTAGTGAGTATGCTTAATTCAGAAAATTCTCAGGGTTGTAATTATTACTGATGTTAGCTAATAAGGTACATAATTATTACTGGTCTTAGTTAGAGAGTGATAGTTACAAGATTAAAGAAATTGTGACAAATGTTAATCAAATATTTGTATAGTTACAGAACACTCCACAACTTTTGCTTCTCCAAAAATTAAGGTTCAGAATCCTCAAAACCACCACTCTTGATACAAAATTCCACTTCTAGCTCAAAACCAACAACCATTTCAATAATTGACAAAAAGATCAACATGGTCTCAGAAGGCTGTTATGTTCATAGTTATAGTTTGCTTTATTACAAGGACACAGGTTAAAATCACCTAAGTTGTATGAGGCCAACTTCAAACTCCACATGTGTGATGCTTCCACATGTCCTTGCATAGTACAGCAAGAACACTACCTTTCCTAACAATGATGTGTCACAGTGCTCATGGAATACCGCCAAGCAGGATAGCTCACTTGAGACTTGTTGTCCCTAGTCTTCCTTTATTGGAGTTGCATCCCATAAATACATTTTATTTCTCCCATGGCTATTTGGTTTCTCCAGTGGTCTTCTATGCTACGTGGAAACAGAATTCTATAGAAAACACTTAATTATAGGACTTAGCATACTGTTGAACTAAATAGATCCATTTGTGTCCATTGGGCAAGACATTCCAATACTGAAAGTTTACCTCTAGCAAAGAAGGCAAGAAGAAGAATTTCTCTTTGGGAGAAAGTAATATTATTCACTCTATTGAAGATTTGAATACTATAATTAGCATGTATATTCAAAATCATAGGTAAAAATAGAAATTAGAACTGCTGTTGTTCATTCTTTTAAATAGTTAATAGTGTACAGTTCATCAAAGTATGTTTATTACAACAAAATGATCATTTTTAGAGGCAAAATGTTAATTATACACATTAATTTTGGTTTTAATGTACAATTAATTAAATTTGTATTTATCCTCTGGATAGTAACTGCCATTATTGAATTATGTAACTGAAATTTTATACTTATTTATAGTGCAATTATTTTGTACTTATTTATAATAAATATTTTATCATTTTGATTCACATATTCAGTATAACCTTTAGTTTTATTCAAGGCTGGATATTTGGTATTGATTTGTATCAATAAGCCATAAGTGTTTTTAAAGCAGCACTCTTGGCATAAATGCAAAGTAGTAATTTACATATCATTTTGAAAGCAATAACCTTTCTTTTTAATCATTTTGTCTCAGATACTATGCAGCAAGGATTTTGCACATCCATTTCAATAATTATGATGATAAGCTTAAAGAGATAAAAGCTCTTCTATTTCTTAGTCTGTATTGTTCAACCTGTGCGAGTGTTTCAATTACCATAATTCTGAAAAAGTTTTATGGCACAAAATTCCAAGTTAATATATTCCTTCTCTTGTATTCAGTTTCATTTTTTTGTGTGTTCAGATGAAGGTATCTGACAGCTGCCTTTGAATGTGTTTTATAGGTATTTGAAAAGAGTAAAGTATAGGGTAGGAATGAAAAAAAACAGATAAAAGATAGAACAAAGTTGCTTTTGACAACCTATCATGTGATAAGATTTTTTTTTTTTTGCATATAATATAGAACTTAGACAAAAATAGCATGCAACTGTTGTAGTGTCTTCATTATTTGGATATCTATAAAAATCTCACTTGAAATTCAACTACTGCTGCATAAGTTTTCTAGTTTCTTGCCAATAAGCATCCACTGTTTACCACTATGCTGTAGGATTAAGGTGAATAAATATACAAATAATGCCTAACATTTAGATGATATATTCTTGGTATGATCTGATCACAAACAACCTAGTACAAGAAAGAGCCATGATAAATACAAATTAATACTACTTTCTACTTCCTGATATAAACATCATAGGAAGTTTTTCTTTCTTTGCTGATCCGATATTGAGTCCATATTTATGGCTTTGTCTTTCATTTACTGGTGATTACCTGAAGATCAGTATATCATCTTGTTTGTAGCTACTTTTTGTTCTCTGATACCCAAATAAAAAGTTCTAAAGCACTATAAATAGTATCATCATCCATTTAATTATTTAAGCCTCAAATTTCTAAGTTACCCATGATACTTGAGAATCAACATAGCCATGGAATCAGACATTTATATCAAATTTACATAAGGAGCTCAGTTGCTTCCACTTGTTTCCAAAATAAATATTGTACTTTTTCACTTCTACATATGCTGACATAAAAGCCTCAATGAGCTAAATTAATTTTAATGTTTGAGTATAAATTGGAAATAAAAGTTTTATATACCTATGCTTATGTTAATTTTTAAAAAGTAAGGTATTATTTAAAATATGTGAAATGTAAAAACTTTTCATATATTCTCAAAGAAGCAAACTTTGAATCACAAAATGAAATTATATGATTGGAATCCAATGCATAATAATATAGTTAATAGGATATGTAAGTATAATTTTAACAATAAATTTCACAGTTTGAAATATATGCACACATAATATGCAATATAAAGTTCAGATAATTCAGGAAGAGTCTTACAATAAATAATAATTGCATAAAATATGTCCTCCTTGACTAAGTTATTGTTAAAAGTGTTAACTTTTCATTAGAACACGTGAACATTAGTCTTCCCAACCCAAGTAGGGCAATGACATAAGAAAAAAGTTTAGGATTTCACTGAAGATCAACTTAGTGAATGAGATGTTTATTAGGCTGATATAGAATATAAGTGAGCACTATTTCTAGGTAACTATAGCTGCTGCGTCACCATGAAATCCTCAAGTCATCATGGATGACTGCCTCATGGAAGCTGATCATGGAGTCCCTTTTCAGTTAACGTTCTAGTTCCTACTCACTCTAGGATTTCCAAAGATAATTTAAACTGGGAGAAGGCATGGTATTGCATAATGATTAGAATTCTAGGTGGGCATCTTTTTGGCTCTGTAACAATTACCTTCTCATTGCTAGGAAAAAATCACTCAACCAGCTATGGAAAGAAAGGGTTTATTTTGGCTTATAGCTATGAGAGAAAGTTTCACGCGGTGCAGAATTTATGGCAGTCGCCACAGACAGGGGTCACATTTTCATATCAGCCAGGAGGAAAAGCGAGTGAGCTGAGTATGGCAAGCAGGGTGGACTAAAATACTTCAAGGACCTCATCCAGTGACAGATTTTCTCTAGCAAGGCTCTTCTTCCTGTAGACTTCACAACCTTTCTAAATAACACTAGCAGTGTTAGGGATTAAAGATCAAACACATTATGCAATGGGGAACATTTTACATTCCAATCACCAAATCCTCCCACCCTCCTACTGCTAGAGTGTATTAATAGCACCTTTGTCATAGCCAGAGGAATAGCTGTCACAGTGTTCCTTTGTTAATTGTATCGCCATGGATATTTTACCAAGGTACTCTCTATTCTACATATTCCAAGGTGGCAAAGGGACTATCATGTTATGTACTACTCCGCCCCCCCCCCCCAAAAAAAGGCTATACTGCAACACATAGATTATTTCTAGTTAAAGCAACATAAAATTATAAATGCTGAAAGTTAGATAAGTATTTTGGGGAGCAAACATTATTATTAAGCTACCTGGTGAATTCTGTGAGTAACATATTTTCATCATAATATTGATGTCCACATGCAAATTCTAGAAATATAAATATAAAGTAATCTTATTATTAAAATAGTTATTAAAATGGCTGGGCATGGTGGCACACTTGGGATGAAGAGGAAGGAGAATCATCACGATTTCAAGGCCACCCTTGTGAATTCACCCACAGTGAATTCCAGATCAGCCTGGGCTAGAGTGAGACCCTACCTCAAAAAATAAATAGGAAATAAATAGTTATTAAAATGAATTTGTTTGTTTCCTTAAAGTACACTTGTTAGCATCCTTACAACTTTGCAGTCATGTGAACCTATGCATTTCTAGTCTTCTTTTTCTGTTTTTCATTTTCATTCTCATTTTAATTAAGGCTGTTCTTATTTATCTTTTCTAACTCATATATTATTATCAGAATTATAAAAATATATTAAAATCATGTTGTTTTAATTTGAGTATAATTGACATATGGTGCAATGTAACCTGAATGACTGTGTTTTTATGTTGCAGTTTTGGTTACAAGTGTAATGACATTAACAGGCAGACTGGTGATGAGATAAAGAGTGGAATCTTTATGAATGGGTTAGTGGCCCTATAGAAAATATCCCAGGGAGACCCCTGCGCCTACCTCCATGAACAACCCCATGAGATGAGGCCATTCTGAGGCAGAAATGGAGTCTTCAACAGACATTGAATAGGCTGACATCTTAGTTTTGCATTTCTTGCTATCTATAACTGTGAGAAGTAAGGCTCTTTTGTCAATAGTTATCTCAGTCAAGCTATTTTGTTAAAATAAGCTAAAAGTATTGACAGGATATTTTATAAATAGTGCATTTATTTCAGCAAAATATTAGCAAATCAACTTGTAGCTTATAATTGTATGTAAATTTAATAAAGCAATTCCAAAATAAAACTAGTGCTTTTTGGTAACATTACCTCTACTTTCAATACATGTATGTATATATATAAAACACACACACACACACACACACACACACACACACACACATCTATCTATCTATCTATCTATCTATCTATATATATATATATATGGAATATTTTAATTACATCAAATAATTATTTTAACTACATTTCCCTCTATGATACTCTGGTCAAACAATTTTATCAAAATAAGAAAATACAAATCTTAATATATCAGATAGTAGAGTCAGGAAAAATGGATTCTAACTTTGTGCCTATTGTTTAAATATTTTTGGGCATAGGGATATCCATTCAGTGGAAACTTGTCTTCAAAAATTTTGTTTGTTTAGGTTTTTTTTAACTTATTTTATTTTATTTTATTTTATTTGTTTGAGAGAGAGAATGAGAGCACCAGGGCTTTCAGCCACTGCCAACGAACTCCAGGCACATGCGCCACCTTGTGCATCTGGCTTATGTGGGTCCTGGGAAATTGAACCTGGGTCCATTGGCTTTGTAGGAATGTACCTTAACCGCTAAGCCATCTCTCCAGTCCCTGTTTGTTTAGTTTTGATTGTATGCACTTTACAGAATACATTGTGTTACATATCACTTTGATGGTACAAGAAAATGAAATTTTTTGCAATACTGCATACTAGCTAATGTGCTCAATATTAAAGAATTATTAAAATAATATTCTCATACTTTTCTCAGAAACAATTATTTACTTGTTTTAATGTTCTTATTGAAATTAATGCTCTACTAACATAGTCCTAAGAATGTTATTATTATTATCCTTCTAAAGCATGTTTAAGATATTCATAGGTGGCATCAAGAATAGAAGCACAAAGTCCGACTTATGTAAAAAATCCTTCAATTAATTTTAGAAACAGAACATAAGCACATGCATATTTATTTTCTGTCTATTTTTTTGGGAGTAACTAATATCCCATTTTAGAATGTTTAATCTATCTTTAGCACATATGTGGAGTCAGTGTCAGAAACAGCTCTGATTACTAGGATTACAGCTGCCCATGAGCAGAAAACATATCTTATGTTCACTCTGCCTTTATGTGCCAAGACGAGGCATGATAGAGATTAGACAATGGAAGCTGTGTAGTATAGAAATAAGTAATTCAAATGAATATAGTCAATTTACACTATAAAAACTGTCAAATGATTTATGAATTACTCAAGGTATGTATTTGAAGTTTTATGAGTAGATCAGGGTGGGAAGCTTCTTAAGATCCACCTGTTGTCTTTATCTTATGATTGGCACGTCCTGTTTTGTACATTCTGAAGCTGGGTAATATCATTATTAAGCACTATGCAAAAAAAAAACACCATCATTTCAAAATTTTAATACATTATCAAGAGTCCTCTGAGAGTCTCTATGGAGAAATTTGATATCCTTTTTTCATAATTTCATGTTTCTAGGAATCTTAAAGAATGTCATGGAGATAAACATGATTCTCTTAACTGAAGAGTCATGGCAGCACTTAGGAGGCAGAGGCAGGAGGCTTGAAATGTTGAGGTCAGAATGACTCTGAATGAGATTCTGTATCCAAACTCAAACAAAACCAACAAAACAACCAACTTAGTTAAATATTTCCAGCTTATTTGATTTTATATTTGTGACATGAAGAATGGAAACTGACATACCAGTTGAGGTACAAATGAAGTTGCAAAGAAGTGCTCTGATAAACTGTAGATCTACCTATTAAAATAATAAAACAGTTACATTTCACATGATTTAATTCGAAAGACAATTTCTAAGCTGTGTCTGTATACTATTTGGGATAGTTTTATAAAGCCATAATTATTTGTTTAATACTAAGTTGAAGTGGGCATAATATAAGAAATTGTAAGATGCTATATCTCATAATGGGTAAACATATTATAACATCTCTCCAAGTTTGTACAGTAGAAAAGTAGCACACAGCTTTTCATTGAGACTATCAAAGATTGGATACATAATCTATATATTCAAAAGAAAATCAACTAGAGTTAAATTGGTCCTAATTAAAGAGATTTATAACAGTTTGCTTGTTTCTGCCCACCCCCCCATTTAGTTGCTTCTTTTTATTTCCATTTACCCTTTACCCTGTACCCTGTACTAGTAGTCTGACTTCAAACCCCTAGGCGTTATCAAATGTGTAAGACATTTTCTCCTCTGTCCAAACCTCAGTTTAACACGCCCCACCCCATTAGTGTACATGGTTTAATTCATGCTTGCCTCATGGCATGTGACCATGTATAATTTACTTTTGAAAATTTACTCTTCATTCAATTTACATTTTCTCTGTTATTTACCTCAAGTTGTAATGTAATTTTTCTTTGTACCAGAGGAGTTGTAGGCTGCAAAAAACCAAACAACACTTATCTTTTGAGTTCTTACCGCAATCTTCTTCACAGAATTTGTTTCCTACATCGGCATATTTTTCTTGAGGTATGTTGAAAGTCAAGAGATTAAGCTGGTTTGTGATTTCTGTAGAAAACTTTAACAAACTGAAAACTGATGTAAAGCCATTATGCACACAGGCAAGCACAGTTGGGATATTTCCTGTCTGACAGAATTTCATGTTTAAAAATTTTATAAGGCTTTATGGAAAAAAAAATTGTGCCTTCCCCAGCTTTGTTATCTGTATCTTTGAGTTATATGATACATTTGCAAATCAAATTGTGCTCAATCAGATACTGTTTGAACCAGAAACTTAAAGCTTTGAGTATTGTGAGGCACACAAAGGTCAGTTTGTTGTTCAGAAAGTGACTAAAATAACATTAGAGGCTATACTCACAATATAATTTAGTAGAAATGATAGTCTACCACAGTGTGCATTTTGAAATAAAACAGAAAAATCAATCTAACCTTCATTAATTATTTTATGTGCTAGTCATGTTAGCAGGCAAGAAATAGTAAAATGCAAATATTATACAATCTTTTTAAATGAGTGTTTACATCTCTGGTATCTCAAAAGTAGGCACTGAGAAAATGCATTTTCTCAGAGTACATACAATATAAACTGGTATTGCTCAAGGGTATTTAGGTCAAACCTATTAACTAGAATCAAGGTGAACTTTGGGATGTTAGAAGGAACTGAAAAGATTCCTAATTGTTGATTAATATAGGCTCCTTATGAGTTTGTCAGAGGGAAATCATGAGACAAAGTCTCTGATATAACCTTCTCAAAGAGGCTCCAGTCTCTTTCTTTCTTTAACAGAAATAAATGTGCTTTTTTTATTTAAGCTAGTGATAAACGTCTTCATTGCTGAATGAAGAAAGAAGGAAGATATTTCTGTCCCATTCCATGATGAATCATTTCCTTTTTCTACATAGTCTCATTCTTTGCATTCTGTCCTCTCATTAGGCTCAACCCATGCTGTGACTTAGATTTCATCTTTTTGCTTTGGATAATGACCATGAAATAGTAGTCTTGTCAATTGACATATCCATTCATTCAATTTTCTCCTTGAATGCCTATTATCAACTACACATCAGTGTCAGTGCTATACAGTGGTGTGTAAATTAAAGAAATGAATGTACCCTACAAAATAATACTTGCTATAAAATAATAAATCCGGAAGAGTTTATGGTTTTTGTTTTGGGCTATATTTTTCTGTCTTTCCTATGATAACATGTACCCTTAACAAGTCTAAAGAGTTTGATTTATCAAATCACTTACTTTATCTGCTTCCGTGTTTATTACTTGTTTTGACATGACTGAAGAATAATCATTTCAAGGCAAAATTGCTCTTTTGTGTTTGATTTCACAGTTGTTTTGGTTGTTATGTTTTATTTTAAATTAACTGCCTTGAAATTTTATATAAATCTTAAAAGGATCTATGTAAAAACTGTATTAGATAAGACACAATTATTTCAAAGTAGAAATAATGAGAAGAGAGAAAAATGAAGAAATGACTTAAAAATGGGCTCTGTAGTAGGATGTCCCTGCAGAATCCCCTCAAAGTAAGGAATGCAAGATGTCTTCTCATGTGAAAGTCCCTAATCACATATAAAAGAATGTTTACATTTATCTAATCACTTGCATTGTATCACAGTGTCAAAGTCAATTATACTCCACTGAGAATAATGGCTCTCTAACTGCTTGTGAAATGTACAAAGATCTTTCAGAGTACCTCTTTCTAAATATTGCAGCTGGCTGACGGGGAAACATGAAATGCTCTTAATAGCAAGTGATACTACTATGGAAGATACAAGTGTGAAAAAAAAAGCTCATATACTGCATTAAATATGTACTAAAAGCATACAAAGACATGAGAAGCTAATGGTATGTTAGGTATTAAAAAGTAAAACTTTCTAAAAACGTATAGATTTTGAAATTAGTTTTTTTTTTTTCAAGAAATAATAGGATTTATGTTGGCAAAACAAGCAAATCAAAGGATTAAAAAAACTAAGACAAAAATGATAATTTCTTGATATTATGTTATAAAACTATGAAGAAATCTTTGATTTTTCAACTTCTGGAGAGGTGGTTAGAGTTTAAGCAAACATTAAATCACAATGACTTACCATTTTGCATTCTTCAGGAGGCTGCCATCAAAAACAAACAAGTTTGGGGATAGAGAGCTGGCTCAGCAGTTAAGGGTGCTTGTTTGCTAAGCCTGCTTGCTTGGGTTCATTTCCTAGTACCCATGTAAATACAGATGCACAAAGTGACTCATGCATCTGGAGTTCTTTTGGGGTGGCAGGAGGCCCTAGAATGCCCACATTCATTTGTTCATATTTTCTCTTTTCCTCCCTCTCTCTCTTTTTCTTTCTCTATCCCTTTCTCTACTTCTTTCTTCCCAAGTGAGTAAATTAAAATGTTTTAAAAAGTCTGTGTGTGAATACAGAGAAATTGGAGCACTAAGTAAATTTTGGTCAAATTATAATATAATAATTTAAAATTTAAAAGATGATATTATGAAAGGAAACAGCTGCAGGTCTGGTAATGCATCCAGAGGAAATAAAAGCAGTGTCTCAAAGGGATGACTATTAATTTGTGTTGTTAGTATCATTACTCATGGCACCTCCATGGTGACAACTTTTTACGTATCCCCTAAGACGTAGAGGTAACACAAAATAAAATAAAGGTTGAAATTGAAACCACCAATGGGAATATTTATTTAGCAAAAGTCTAGGAAAGGGTGGGTTTTTGCAAGGAGAAAGAGAGAGAGAGAGAGAGAGAGAGAGAGAGAGAGAGAGAGAGAGAGGGAGAGAGAGAGAGAGAGAGAGAGAGAGAGACTGAAAATGGGACACTATAGCCTCTACCACTGCAAAGGAATTCCAGATGCATGTGCCACATTATGCATCTGGCTTTACATGAGTACAGGAAAATCACACCTGGGTCCTTAGGATTTAAAGGCAACCACCTTAACCACTATGTAATCTCTCCAGCTTCAGAATTGGTATTTAAATTAAAGCCTACAAACAGAACTGAAGTTCATATAGAACAGAAACAGGCACTAGAAAAACAAGTCCATAGATAACGACCGTGTGAAAACACAATGAGAAGTCAAATATTTGCAAACCAAAAATAGCATTGTTTTGGAAAACAAAACAAAACAAAAAGAAAGAAAGGAAGAAACAAAGAAATAAATATGGAAAAAAGGAAAGAAAGAAACAAAGAAAGAAAAGAGTCCTAATAGCACATTTGGACATCAACCTTCTAAAGCTGAAAATTAAAACTATTTCATTTAATCAACCCAGTTGGCAGTATTTTTGTACAACAGCGCTAAGGACAAACATATTCTCCAAATGCTACCAAAAGATGAATGGGTGAATAAACAAAACTCGATATATACACAGTACAGTAAAATATTATTTAACCTTCAAAGAGAATGTAAGTGACAGTATGATATGATTAACCTTCTGGAAACAGTACAAACTGAAATAAACCACTGACAACAAATTATATATTATACTATACATGAATATATGTCTATATAATAATGTAGCTACAACTGTCAAACTTACAGAAATAAGAATATTTGTTGTGGATACCAAGGTTTGATAGGTAAGGGAAATGGGTCATTGTTTAATGAGAAAAAAATTTCAATTTTGCAAAATGAGATAATTCTGGAAGTCACACAAAAATATGAATATACTAAACAATACTAAGGAATAGATTGACAATATGGTAAATTTATCTCATATGTAATGGGTCAAGAAACTGAAGCACTTTAAATAAATTGGTCCTATAAATGTAATCATTCTACCTAAAAATAGGTCTTTAAATGTTTTTGTTTCTATTTGTTTACATTTTGCTTTCATACACTTTTATTTTTTTATATATTTATTTATTTGCAAGCAGAGAGAAAGTGAGAGAGAGAGAGACAGAATAGAGACAGAGGGAATGGGCACACCAGGGCTCTAACCAGCATAGATGAACTCTAGAAGCATGCGCCACTTTGTGCATTTGGCTTTCATGGGTACTGAGGAATTGCACCTGTGTCCTCAGGTTTCACAGGCATAAGCCAATCCTCCAAGACCAATTTTATTTTTTTGATTATTTAAAGTGAATTTATTATCTTTGTTAGCATAGTGATATTTTTTCTTGGCATACAGAGATTTGAGTATCATCCACCATGATATTTTCAAATGTACTTTGTTTTTCTTATTTTTCCCTCTGACCCACAACTCTGTCTACCCCTAATTCCTTCCTCACCATTACTCCTCCTTTCTAGGTTGTTTATGTTTACTTTGGTTCAAGTTAACAATTTCATAATAATGTAATTCCTAAGTTTCAAAAGCACCTAAAAAACTACAACTGAGAAACCCTAAAGAAAGCAAAGGCAATGCTGCATGTCAATGGGGAGTGAGCTAATATTGTTGAACAAAAACAAGAACCTTGATAGTCGTGGTCTCTTTCTGTTCACAAGCAAAGTATGCTTTTACATTCATTAGTCCTTTTCTATTCTTTGTTTCGTGTCAAACACATTTTTTAAAATTTGTTTTCTTGGTATTATAGTCATAAAATAGGAAGCAAAATATTGGTCTAAAACACAAGATAACTAATGTTTCTACACATTACATTTTTTTTCATTTTTTAAAATTATTTTTCTATTCAGCAAATACAGGCAGTTTGGTACCATAATTAGGCTCATCTTTGGCCTATCCCCTCCCCATTGGCCCCTCCTTGGGTCGTCCATTGTGGAGTTAGCCCACAGTTATTGATAAGATAAATGTTTCTGCATATCAAGACCCAATATGTGGCTCTGATTTTCTTTCCGCCCCCTCTTCTGCAAAATTTCCCTGAGCCATGTTGGGTTCATTTTTGGTCTGCTTCAGTGATGAGGTGTTGGGGGCCTCTGGGGCTCTGGCTCTCTGATTTGGTAGGAGTTGATTTTTCTCTGTGTTGGTCTCCTTGACCCTTGTGCTGGTATCCATTTCATCAGGAAAACAGCACCCTTGCTTGTTTCACCAATTTTCCCTAGTTTCAGTCAGGCCCCTTTTGAGGCATGATGGAGTGGCTCTCTCTTTAGGATCTGTATCTATCTGAAAAAGAGAAGCAGATTCTCCAATGGAGAGTAAGTTAGCACCAGGACAAATGAGATAACCCTTATGTTTTTTAATAGAGAGTTTAATAGGTGTAGGCCCTCCTGTAGTTCATGATTGATGGTAGCTTGATATTGGAGAGTGGGCTTATGTTTGGATATGGTTCTGACTTGTTTCCCAGCTCCAGCTATGGGTCCTATACCACTGAGGGGATAAGTTAGCCAAATCAAGAGCAGTTGGTACCCCACCAAGTCTGTGTACCACTATTGCATTTGTGTGAGCATTACAACAGGTTATTTGTTGCTAAGTAGGTTAGACCATGAGTTGCTTGAACAGATATTGGTCATTTCCCCCAGTCGCCCATGTAGCACCTTCTGGCACTAGACATGCTGACTGGGGACTGACTCTCTCCTGGCTTCCAGCCATGCTGTTCCATTTTACATGTCAGCTACATATGGTGTCTTCAGAAATATGGTCCTACCACTGACCTTTGGTGGGTCATCAAGTACTCTGAGAGAAATCTGTCATTCTTTTAGGAAACCTTGTAGGTTTTTCTGATCAAAAGCTCATTGTGGGTAGGCAGAGTTAACATTTTGAAGATGACAATCCTACCAAAGGCAATATATAGATTTAATGCAATTCCAATTAAAATCCTTACAGTGTTCTTCATAGAGGTAGAAAAATGATATCAAATTTCATATGGAAAGGCAGAAGGCCTCACAGATCCAAACATATTCTCAGCAAAAGAAATACCTCTGGTGGCATCACCATACCTGATCTAAAGTTACATTACAAAGCCATAGTAATAAAAACAGCATGGTACTGGCATAAAAACAGGAGTATACACCAGTGAAATAGACTTGAGGACCCGTGCTTTGGGTCAAGCAACTATAGCTACTTGACATTTGACAAAGGCCCGAACAACGTAGGCTGGAAAAAAAGACAGCATCTTCAACAAATGGTGCTGGACAAACTGGATAACCACATGCAGGAAACTGAAACTTGATCCACACATTTCACCATGCACTACACTCAAATCCAACTGGATCAAAGACCTCAATATAAGACCAGAAACTCGAATACTACTGGAAGAAAATTTAGGAAGTGCTTTCCATGATATAAGAATGAAAAAAGACTTTCTACACATTACATTTTAATCTCAAATAGTTTAAAATTGCTAGTGGATGATATTAAACATTGAAAGTAATTTGCATGAATGTCCATAGTTGATAATCTGAGTACACATCAAGTAAGTATGACACTAATTTTCAAATAACTTCTTTATCCACCAGCTTGTACTGACATCACCTAAATAGTTTTGTGTGCCTCCTTTAAGGAAAAAAAATGCACTGCTGCAGATGAGTCAGCATTGCAGGATGTAAATTCTGGCAAGAGGCACTGGGGAGTGCCTCCTTCCTACTACGTCATCTCTGTTAGTCTCAGCCCTAGGCCTGAGTACAACTTACACATCATGTTCTCACAAACTGGAATCATGGTGTCCTAGTATTTTTAAGAATTTAAATATTTCTGGAATCAAAATGAATTAACTAAAAATGCACAACAGATGTCTCAGCATGACAAAATGTTGGATAATAGATTTTAAAGTATTTAAAAGAACCTGACAAACCTGAGGAGTTAGTCATTTTTCCTTTTTCTATGTTTTCCTTAAAAAAAAAAAAAAATGTTGGGGCCTGAAGAGATGGCTTAGCAGTTAGTCTTCTTGCTTAAAAAGCCAAAGAATTCAGTTTTGATTCCCCAGGATCCACATAAGCCAGATGCACATGGTGGCACATGCATCTGGAATTTGTTTTCAGTGGCTGAAGGTCCTAGCATACCTGTTCTTTCTCTATCCCTCTCACTCTCTGACTCTTTCTCTCAACTATCTATATCTATATCTGTATATATATGATATTTTAAAAATGTATGTGGGTTAGGTAATTGAAGGTATAAGATAACTAAGGCAATGTGTAGTAAAATTAGAAAGATCATATATCCATATGTCAGAGATCAAAGGACAGTTAGTAGCTAAGTCCAGTGAGATTTCTATTATAACTTAAGACATAATGATAGGCAAATTAGAAAAAGGAAGGCTAAAAGATCCCAGAGGCATGAATCCTCTTAAGAAATATGGAAGTTATAAGTAGGGGTATACAATCAACATACTCTGACATAATTATATCATTTCATTTATAGTAACATGGCAGCTTGATAATAGAGCTGAGAGCTATTAAGGAAAATATCAAATGATCTTGAAGAACTCAATTTTCAGAAGCTATGATTAAAAAAATAACATCAACATGTGTCACTGGAGAACATAATCTCAAAACAGAAATGTTCCTTTTTTATTAAGTAGAAACTTTGTATGGACACATCATGTGTTGGTACCATCATATTCCTTCTCCTTGTCGCTATTCCACCAAGAGCCCTCCTCAGAGGGATACTGGTATTCACCACGGGTTGTGTGTTTTGAGTTGTGAGAGCGGGGTGTAGGGCGGGGGCAGGGTGGGCAATGCCTCTAGATATTCCCTCCAACCCTGTGGCTCTTAAAAATTTCCTGGCCCCTCTTCAGCAAAATTCCCTGAGCCATAGTAGGTATATTTCAAGTCTACTTTCGTGTTGAGCTCTTAGAGGCTTCTGAACATCTACTTTCATACATTTTGCTATCCTCAGCATCTGTCTCTATCATCCTGATGCAAGCAATTAGGCTTGCCATGGAAGCAGCACTCGTTCATCCTCTGTGGTTTCATCTGGGCCCTAGCTGATATGAAAGAGGTGCTTCATCTCCTTCCAGGGAGTCAGCTATCTTTTCTTGTCTTGTTGATAATCCTAGCTTTTGGCTGCCTGCAGAAAAAGGTAAACAAATTTTAAAATGGAGGCGGTATCACCATAGGTTAAAGAGGATAATAAGCATTATCAATTTAGAGATATTTGGGTGGGTTTAGCCTCTCTTTTGGCCAAAAAGTAGTGGAAGGTTCTTGATAAGGTCCGTAATTTTGGTCGCCATAACATTCTGATTCAGTTTCCAGTTCCAGGTATGGTTTCCTTTTCCCTGACCAGATCACAGTGTAGTGATGACACCCAGCTAGGTGGGTAACCAATGGCTTTTTTTAAAGGCTTGGCAAGTTTACATGGCTTCTCTATCCTGTAACTCAAGTGGCTGCCTTCAAGAGGTCAGTAGTGCTGTGTTATCATGGGAAAACATACAAGATACAGTCCACTTCCAAGCTCATCAATTCAGAGTAATTCAGGACTTATAGTGGTAGTACTGAGGCCCTCAGTATCTATGTATCTACTTCCATTCAGTCTGTCCACAGCTGGTAGAAAAGATAGTTGCCTGCTTCCTCCGGGCCAGTAGGAGAGTGACAAGTACCAAGACAACACAATATAAATCATAAGAACTATATTTGCTTTCTTTGCTACTTAATAGATCACATCTCTTTGTCTTTGTTTTATACATAAGCAAGTCAAGTGCCTTACACTCATAAAGTTATGGATATATAATGGTGTGAAGAGGGACTAAAAGCATTGAGAAATAACTTAGGGGCTACCTACAACAATGACAATGTTCAATTAATGCATGGTGGTCTTATATTGCATTGCTTTATATGATATACATATAAGGCATTATATTTCCTTCAAAAAATATTTTCCTGTGTCATTTAATAAGTATAATTTATTAACATATACGTTTTTAGAGTTATACAAGGCTGGAAAATTGGCTTAGCAGTTAAGATGCTTGCCTGTGAAGCCTAAGGACAGAGGTTTGATTTCCTAGTATCCATGTTGCCAGATGCACAACGGTGGCACATGCATATTAAGTTAATTTGTAGTGGCTAGAGTCCCTAGTGCATTCATTCTCTGTCTTTCCTTTTCCAACTCTCTGTAATAAGTAAAATTTAAAAAGTAAGTAAATAAATGACTACCTATTTAGCGTAGGGAAGTCATCATTATTACAATCAAATTTAACATATTTTCAACATCCACTTCTAAAAAAAATCCTTCTTATACTACTCATGACTAGGCAAATACACCTATTTGACACATCTGATTTACCTATTCTGAAAATGCTCATATAACTGAAATTTTGCAATATATTGTCTTTTGTGTTTTGCTTCCTTCATTTAACATATTTTCAAAGCTTCTGCATAGTGTAGCACACATTCATATATCAATACTTTTTCCAGCTGAGTATTGTAGTATACAGACATATGGCACATGTTTCCCCATTCATCAGCATTTGGTTGCTTCTAATATTTTAGCTGTTATGAAGAATAATGCTATAATCATATATGAATAAGATTCTTATAAAGTCATGGTTTTTGATCTTTTGGATATAGAAAAAAAAATACTGGACCATATGTTAACTCTATTTGCTCTCTTGAGAAACTGTCAGACTGTTTCCATAGTGGATGTGTGATTTTTTTTTTTTTTTTGCATTCCCTTAGAAGGGGACGAAAGCTCAAATATCTGCATATACTTTCAAACATTTACCATAGTATTTTGACATAGTAACAATCATATACTTTCAGTGAGTATGAAGTGGTGTCCTACTGTCAATTCTTGGATGGCTGCTTACTTAAAAAATGGACACATTTTTTTAAAATGAGTGCACTTGATGGTGAAAATGTTGATGTATCTTTGTGATTTTACTATGTCTATATAACTTGTTATTAGTTTATTTCAAAAAAAAAAAACAATGTGAATATCCTGTGCTTTTCTGTGAAGAGATGAATAAAAAGAGAGGTAGTTTAGAATCATGCCATACAGACTTTAATTTGTCTGCCAGTCTCCATATAACCGGAGCTGCATCTCCACCTCCACACTGCTCTGCAGATATCCTGGTGAACATGGAAACATGGAGACTGACTGTCACTGGCCTGTATTCCAATTAATGCTTCATTAAAACCAGGCTGCAGAGATGTAGAGATAGAACCAGAGAGAAAGAGAGAACAAGCACCAAACCCACAAATAATAATCAGGAAGAAAATCAATAACTGATGAAGGTTAACATTCTCACAACTTACTATGAAATAAGAAAGGGCACTCAGAAAACAATATATAGGAGCTCAGAAAGAGAATAAACTGCAAGTCAAGATAAAGGCATTTTTATAGGAGTGTTTCTTGCTCGGTGGATGATTCTCAGGAGCAAGATAAAATCTGGCCCTAAAATAAGTAAGGAAAGTTGAACCTCTTAAGTTTTTGTTTGTTTTATTGGTTTGTCAAGGGATCATGAGAGAGGATGCTTTCAACATGAGCAGGAGCTTTGCCCTCAGAATTATCTTCCATATGTGCTAACACTTGTCTTCAAAGCATAGACACGTTTCTTGGGGGCTGAAGAGATGGTTTAGTGGTTAAGGTGTTTGTCTGCAAATACAAAGGACCAAGGTTTGATTACCCAGGACCCACTTAAGGCAGATGCCCAAGGTGGTGCATGTGTCTGGAGTTCCTTTTCAGTGACTGAAAGCCCTGGCTCGCCCATTCTCTGTTTATCTTCCTCTTTCTCTCTCTCAGACTCTTAAATAAATATAAATAAATAAATATCTAAAGATCAGGTTCCAAGGACCATCTTTGCAGTTAGTGAAGGTTAGGAATTTTGCATGTTAATGAAAAGTTTTATCATGGGCAAAATTTTAAGGATTAGTTATATTATACACTAAAAGAAAATGAAATAAAAATCTTAGAATTTGTTTCATGAGATTACCTTGGGATTTGTGAAAAATAGAGATAGATATTATAATTTACAGTTCCTTTTTTTCTTGATCTTCTATATATAATCCTGTAAATATTCAATTATCCACAAACTTAATCAAAGTTCTTGAATTTTTCTATCTTTTTGATGTTTAGATATGGAAGAAGTTTTAAAAATAGCATTATATGTTTATGGAGCTCTCTGATAAGTCATGGAAACTTTAGAAAATGTAGTTGTTTATGATTATCTGAAGGAAGATAAGTTATTTTACTCAGGTTAGAAAACTATAATATAAAGCCATAATAACAATGATGTTTGCAGAGCCATCTGACACACAGAAAATAGTTCCAAGTGTAGGGTGAATTACTCTGAAGGAAGATCATAGCTTATAGAAGGAACACATATTAATCTCTACATGAATTTTAGCTGCCTACTGTGAAGTCCCAGGGTGGCTTGCATTTCTGGGTTCTGTACCTCTCATACTGAACACAAAGATCCTAGGTAAATTCCATTTATTATGAAGTCCCAAGTTCATTTTGGTAAATGATCTCTCAAGGCAGTTTTCTTTTCGGAAAATGGCAACAACAGTTTGTTTTAATGTTTTTCGTCTCAGTTATTTAATTTTCTACAGAAGTTTAAGCTTTTGGTATTTATAAATCCTTGGTAAGAAATTTGTCCTCTTACAACATTTCTTAGCCACAAATAAAATAACATCATATTAATTCTCTTTACCAAAAGTTAAGATGGAAAATTGGGTGGAGCAATACATGTTTAGATATGAGGGTACAGCTTTTGCATAGCACAATGTTCCTATGGATAAGTCACTAACTGTACAAGTTCTAAAATCCACCTTCTATAAAAGTTGTTCTTAGAAACTTATTACATTTTCCATAGTTATGATGCTACTTAGAAACTGATAGAACTTGGGCCATGAATTTTGCTACAAATATTGATTATCACCTTTTCTGCACTGTGTAAGACTCTAGAAGACACTGAAAGTGAAGTAGATGAATAAAAGACAGGGTTTATAATCTGAAGAAATCTCACTTTTCACTTCAAAGCAATCAAAGAAAATACAAATATATATATTTGAATGGGAAGTGTAATAGGTGGCACAAGTTGCTTGAAAGAGAGTTTTGTGATATAAAAAGAGTTCTGGGAAGATTTCTTTGAAGAACAAATCAAAAATTTGTCATCATTACAAACATTAGAGTGACAAGAAAAACAAATGTAAAAGAGCATCATAGTAGCTGGGACTAGAATGCAGAAGGTAGTGGTCAAAACCTGTCTTGGGCTGGAGAGATGGCTTAGTGGTTAAGCACTTGCCTGTGAAGTCTAAGGATCCCGGTTTGAGGCTCGATTCTCCAGGACCCGCGTTAGACAGATGCACCAGGGGGCTCATACTTCAGGAGATTGCAGTGGCTTGAGGCCCTGATGCACTCATTCTTTCTCTATATCTGCCTCTCTCTCTCTCTCTCTTTCGATCTCAAATAAATAAATAAAAATGAACAACAACAACAAAACAAAAACTATCTAAAATGTTGTTCTTTATTAACAAAACTCTTGTCTTTGCCAAGTGAATAGATGACACTAGATCTAGATTTTGCTAACTGTTTTATATAAGCCTCATAATCCCTTATACAGATATCTACAAGAAATCTATTACTTTGGAATGACTAACTATTCTTTCTGTCAGAATAATTTTTCATGCCTTTTTAAATAATATAACTTTAGATGGGCCTTTTCCCTAAAGTAACCAGAAAATTATCTACGGAAGTAAAATTAGTTCAATTGGCATATGGTCTTTATTAAAGGTCTAGTTTCAGTGAACTTGTATGTTATGCTAAATATTTCTCCAAACTGAAGTGGTTACCCCAGAAGTTTGAGTTTTGGAACCTATTGTACATTCAATATACAATATACATTGTATATTGCTTCACATTGCCAACCCCTCTAAGACTTGTTAAATTAGTCACATTAAGTAATAAGGAGAAAAGTTGAGCACATGCTCATTTCATATTGAGATAAAAGCTATGGTTTTATATTTTATTGATACAGTCAGCAGTCTAATTCTTTCTTTGGTTTCTGATTTGGATATAATGGAAAATAGAGAATTTATGTGACTAAATGATTAATCAAGAACCTAGGCAGGATCTGCTGATGTGTGGCTCTGTCCTTGTTCTAATCCTAATTTATGACTATTTTATTGACCATCCTCATTACAAAAACATACCTCATCATAGTTTTACTACTCAAATATAACAATTTCTTCAGCTTTATTCTGTCATTACTAAATATCCAATAGAACATATTGGACATACCAGCACAAAAGTTTTAATAATTTATGGTAATTTATTATAACAGATAATTGTCCTTTCACTTTATAGAATAAATTGCATTTGTTTCTTATATGAGGAGACATTAAGGTCTTAAATAGCTCTTTTCTCAGATATAGCCTTCCCTTCAGTTCTTACTGCTGTGGTCTGAACAGTACATTGAATTGTCTGAACATTCACTTTGATACCCTTGGACTTCCCTCTGTGCCCCATACTACCTTATATCTGATCTCAGAATAGTTACTAATAATTAAGTCCTTTGCTCTTATCTAAAGGTGATTAACTCTTCCTTTTAAGAAAAGCAAGTAACAACAAAAAACTAACACAAGTTTTCAGTATCCAAATAAGATTCATAGTGATATGCTCCTTAAATCAGCTTTAATATGTAGTTTTACCTACATTTAATGTTTTCATTGGTCCTTGTTTGAGGAATGATTTCATTTTTTAAAAAATGGTGTTTATTTGGGTTATTTTTTTCTGTAGCTCTTCCTGTCATGTATTCATGTGGTTTGCCAATACCATCTCAATTGTTTGGATGAAATGATTTTTAAAAATAGCTAACTTAGTGGGGTGTGGTGGCAAAAACCTTTAATCCCAGCACTGGGGAGGCAGAGATAGGAGAATTGTGATGAGTTTGAGGCCACTCTGAGGCTCCATAGTGAATTCCAGGTCAGCCTGGGCTAGAGTGAGATCCTACCTCAAAAAAAAAAAAAAGCTAATTTAGATAGTATTATAATATAAAGGACTAAACAGCATATTAGTATGAGAAATTAATAACTCAGCTGCATAAATGTAATTGAAATAAAGGACTATGTTAGCTTTTATGTGACTTCTCTGTTATTTAGAAGCAGCTGCATCAAATGCAAATGTTCATCATTTTCCTCATCCTGGTTCTTACATAATACAGCAAAGTGATTGAGATAAAATTAACCCTGACTTGTGAACATGCTCCTGTTTGGCCCTCAATTAAGAATCTTTTGACAGCACTAGTTTTCACAGGCATTTTTCTCACATTATATAACTTTCTTTTCCAATAAATATTCATGGAGTTCATGCCACTTAGAAGGTCCTGTTCTAGATTCCGGGGATATAATAGTAAAGAGACTTATGAAACACACCACCACATTGGGGTTTTATTGGAGGGATAAATGAGTACATAAAATAAATAAACTTTATATATGCCAAGTGATTAAGAGAAAATAGAGTGACTGAGTGTTACAGGGATATGATTTTCATTACAGATAAGCATCTTTTGTGTGTCAGCTTCATGTTTTGATACAATTTTTCTTTAAAATGTCAGCATTCACCAGATAGTATACTTAGATCTAAGACTTCAGAATACTTAAATAAAATCACATGTTCAGAAAATGACTTTTTTTAAGGACACACCAAGTATTTGATGATAATATATATGAAAAATTCTGTTTTGAAAATAGAGGATTAGCATATGATCTGCTTCTTGCCACCCTAAGACTTATTTAACACCAGATGTAGAAAGGAAGATATGAATGGAAAGAAGCTCATGGACTTTTGGGAGAAGTGGTGGTTATAAAGATTCTCAGGGAGGACAGGGAGGATCTTGCCCTGCCAAGGAAGCACCTTTCCTGGGACATGTAGGATGTAATAGCATATTGGGTTTCTTGACCCAAGCCCTGGTTATCCGCAGCAACTAATAAACTTGTAATGAACTTGTTTAGGTGGCCTTGCTGGATTCACCTCAGTTGTACATCAATAAGTGCAGGGTTGTGGGTCTAATCACTGGATAGAATTTTATCTATCTATCTATCTATCTATCTATCTATCTATCTATCTATCTATCTATCTATTCCTGAGGCAGTGGCAGTCAGCCATAGAGGAGAAACTGGAGAAAGATTCTCTGTGCTCCAGGTTTCTCTTGCTTTATGAACACATTGTGTTTTGCTATAAAATTTCCCACTTGTGACAAATATTGCCATTGACTTTTTCTTTGCAATGATTATGTTTATTTTCATTTCTTAACTAACCATATGAAACAAATATCTGTCTAAACATGACCCATTTGAGGAATGTTTGTATTGTAACAGTTATAATATTATAAATTTAAAATGTAGAGTAGGAGATCCTTATACAAGCTTATATTTGGTCATTAAGCAGACGCTTTGCAGATTTTCTAATATCAAGCTACTAGGGAAGTAGACATGCACATAGAATATGTAAAACTATTTTTAAATAAATATTTTAATTTACATTAAATTATTTTAGAATCAATGTTGCAATACTCCTAGAAGATGTTATTTTAGAATTCTGTCTCAATGAATATACACTCCCAGCATTATCAAGTGACCATCTATTTTCCATGTCTCCTATTTACCTATTTATTAACTTAAATCCACATAAACATAATCCCAGAATAGCTATTATGAATAGAATAATAGTAATTTACTTTAAAATATTAAACTAGTCGGAGTGGTCTGTAATTAGTTTAAGTGCTCTTAGAAGCAATTAATATAATGAAGTACAAATCCAGCCGCATGTGTAGCTAACATAATGTGCCTTGGACAACTATGATTTATTTTATCTGTTACAACCCCCTTTATCATTTATGCTGCAATATCTCATGAAATTATTATGGGAGTACAAATGTATATTTTTAGTATTTTATTTTATTTATTTATTTGAGAAAGAGAGAGAGAGAATTGGCCTCTAGCCACTGCAAAAAAAAACTTCAGACAAATAGGCCACCTTGTGCATTTGTTAGTATGAGGGTACTGGAAAGTCAATAATATTAAGAGATTTAATTTACAAAAATTATTTTAGCTTTATATATTGCTATATATCTAATTTTTCTGCACATATTTCTAATCCTTAAGAACTGGAAGAATGATAAGTTTGTTTTTGTTATTCTCAATCTTCTAATAAGTTGAGCAAGATCTCATAGTCATCTGATATTTGCATACAAAAAATTTCATCAGATATCACCTAATTTTTGCATCAGATATGATTAAAGCATATAAACATAAGTGAATATTGGGATTGTGCATTGCATTGAGAAAATTTAATATATCCTAAGGTCTTGAAATTAGGAATCAAATAAGTATATTAGTATATTTCTGTATGAATTGTCTACAATTCCATGAAGAAAATTTGTTCATTTTGAATGTGTGACAAATCTGAATTTCAAATATGTTGGGCACAGTTATAATTACAAGAATTTGGAAAGATGAGGGGAGTCTAGCTATTGTCTTTTCTCCTGATCCATCTGACTCAGTTTGTTTCATTCATTAGAACATTATCAGTCTCAATGTCCTGAATAATAATGGTTTCCTTTTCTATTATTCCTTGCAAAGGAACAGTATTGTTGAATCTCCTTTGTAATATTTTATGATCATTAAATTTTTTTTTGTTCATTTTTACTTATTTATTTGAGAATGACAGAGAAAGAGAGGGGCAAATAGAGAGAGAGAGAGAATGGGCGCTCCAGGGCCTCCAGCCACTGCAAATGAACTACAGACGTGTGCACCCCTTGTGCATCTGGCTAAAGTGGGTCCTGGGGAATCAAGCCTCGAACCAGGGTCCTTAAACTTCACAGGCAACTGCTTAGCCACTAAGCCATCTCTCCAGCCCATGATCAACTTTTAATATGATCAGGTATGACATCATAATATGAGCCTAATTTTAATATATTGCCATATTTAAAAATTATTTGTGGAACAATTTTTTTAGAATTATAGGAAATTTTCAATGATAATACATACAAAGATTTCATTTTCTGTTTGCTATATTTTTTCTCAGACAAGGCTTCTAGAATACACTGGTCCAAACACCTGATGTAGCTAAAGATGACCTTGAACTTCATATCTTCCTGCTTCCACCTTTCAAAACTTGGATTGTACCACCACATTCAGTTAATGTGGAGTTGGCAATAGACTCAGGTCCTTGTTCATACTGGGAAGAAATCTACCAACTAGTCCACATCCACAGCATGATAATACAGTTTCCATATTTCTCATAGCTAATATTTTGCTATTATCTGACATTATGATCTCTAAAATTTTCTTATTTTTTCTGCATATATAACTTTATAATTTCACATTTTGTACCAAAGTCCATATTTTATTTTAATTACTTTAACATTTACTTAATGTTCTACTGAAAGCTCCTTCCCAGTGTATTGTCTGTACCTTACTTATGTCTCAAAAATGGTCCACTTGAACAAGTCCTTTCTGAAACCTTCCTGAAATTTTCGTAATCCTAATAGTTTTTAGTGGTATTGATCAATCATTCAGTAGATTGTAGCTCCATGGCATTTTGATTTTCTTGTTTCTTTGTTGTAATTATAGTGCAGTTATAAGCTTTGATTAAAATGTTACAGAGTTAAAGTGTCATTTTAATCATATCAATATATAGTCATATGCTGACATCAGGACTTTGTGTGATTTACATCCCAGTCAACATGAGAAGTCATTTCTAACTTTCTCCATTGCACAACTACTTTTCATTCTCTTCCTTATCATACTCCCACAAATATAGAGGCACACATGCATGAAAACCACATGCATGCACAACCATCAAAGAGTTTAGAGCTAAAGAAGAAGGAGAAAGAGGTGAATGATAAACATGCTGGACAGAACCGGGCATGGTGGTCCATCCATTTAATCCCAACACTTGGAAGTCTGAGGTAGGGGGATACCTGTGAGAGTTTGAGGTCATCCCAAGAGTACAGAGTGAACTCAAACTCAGTCTAGGCTACAGCAAGACCCTACCTCAAAAAAAAAAAAAAAAAAAATCAGGTCCTGCACAGATCGCTCAGTTTTTGTTGTTGTTTGTATGTTTGGTTTATTTGTTTGTTTTTCAAGGTAGGGTCTCATTCTTGTCCTGACTGACCTGGAATTCACTATGTAGTCTCAGAGTGGCCTTGAACTCAAGGCACTCCTCCTATCTCTGCCTCCTGAGTGCTGGGATTAAAGGCATGCACCACCTCAGTTTTATTTTATTTTATTTTATTTTATTTTATTTTATTTTTATTTTTTAATTTAATTTATTAGTTTTCTGTTCAGCAAATACAGGCAGTTTGGTACCATTGTTTAGGCTCATCTATGATCTATCGCCTCCCATTGGACCCTCCTTGTTGATGTAAATGGGTCGTGCATTGTGAAGTTAGCCCCCAGTTATTGGTATGATAAATGTCTCTGCAAATCATGACCCAACATGTGACTCTGACATTCTTTCCGCCCCCTCTTCCGCAAAATTTCCCTGAGCCATGTTGGGTTCATTTTTGGTCTGCTTCAGTGCTGAGGTGTTGGGGGCCTTTGAGGCTCTGGCTCTCCGATTTGGTAGGAGTTGATTTTTCTCTGAGTTGGTCTCCTTCCCCTTTGTGCTGGTATCCGGTTCACAGGAAAACATCACCCTTGCTTGTTTGCCAATTGTCCTTAGTTTCAGTTGGGCCCCTTTTGAGGTATGTTGGGGCAGCTCTCTCCTTAGGATCTGCATCTATCTGAAAAAGAGAAGCAGATTCTCCAACGGAGAGTAAGTTAGCACCTGGAATATTGAGATAACACTTACTTTTTTGATAGAGAGTTTGATAGGTGTAGGCCCTCTTGTACCCCATGACTGATGGTAGCTTGATATTGTAGAGTGGGCTTGTGTTTGGGTATGGTTCTGACTTGTTTCCCAGCTCCAGCTATGGGTCCAGTACCACTGAGGGGATCAGTTAGCCAAATCAAGAGCAGTTGGTTCCTCACCATGGCTGTGTGCCACTATTGCACTTGTGTGGGCATCACATCAGGTAACTTGTTGCTAATTAGGTTAGACAATGAGTTGCTTGGACAGATATTGGTCATTTCCCCCAGTTGCCTATGTAGCACCTTCTGGCACTAGACACGCTAACTGTCTGGGGACTGACTCCTGGCTTCCAGCCATGCCATTCCATTTTATGTGTCAGCTGCTTATGGAGTCTTCAGCAATAGGGTCTTACCACTGGCCTTTGGTGGGTCATCAAGTACTCTGACAGAAGTCTGTCATTGTTTTGGGAAACCTTGTAGGTTTCTCTGATGAAAAGCTCATTGTGGATGGTAGCCCCAAGCTGGAAGTGGGGGTTACATGTCAGTGCCCACTAAGAAATTAAATAGCACTTCCTAGATAAACATAAGGGTCTTAGGAGGCCTGAGAAATCACCTGGACTCAAATGTGTCTACCCTGGGTCCCATGAACAACAAGGACCAGAAGATCACCAGACATTAAAAAAAAAAAAAAAAAAAAAAAAAATGCAACCTCTGAGCTCAGTAAGAGAAGGAAGGGTCTTGTTCTAACCCAAACTGACCTGGAATTCACTATATAGTCTCAGAGTGGCCTTGACCTCACAGCAATCCTCCTACCTCTGCCTCCCAAGTGCTGAGATTAAAGGTGTCCCCCACCACGCCTGGCTCCTCACTGAGCTTTTTGTAGTTCTTTATATTTTTGGATATAAATGTATTTTAGGATGTTTTTCATGATTTTTTTGAGTGATAGTTGTTTGGTTGTGCATTGAGCTTCAAACAATGTTTTTCTCAGAAGAAATTTATTTTTTAATATTTCTATAGAGTTTATCATTTTTCTTCCATAGATTTTGGTTTTGGTGTTATGCTTAAAATCTATCACCATGTCCAAAGCCATGTACATTTTCAATTTTTGTATTCTGCAGTTTTTATAATTTTGCATTATATATGGCATTGTTTGATATGATTTAAGCAAGTTTTGCTGAAAGATATAATGCATGCATTTATTTTATTTTATCAAGTATATCTGTCTAATTTGCTAAAACATTAATTTTCACAATTGACAAAATAACATTTATAAAACATTTATATAAATGAAAATTTATTTTCATTTATTTATGGATACTATTACATTTAGTTAGATAGTGTCTTCATTACTTTAGCACTGTTCTTGGGTAGTGTCCTTTCATTTTCCTTTGGAAGGTATCAGAAATATGTTTCAATGTGCACTGATATTTTCAGTTTCCTAATGGTCTCATGACTGACATTCTTCATCTCAGTTACTGAGGGTGACTTCCAAAATATCTGATTCTGTCTTCAAGTTTCTTTTACTAGCTGATTTTAGTCTTATCTTGGCATTATTATCTACTCTTTTGTATTATGTCTTTAATTAGTGAATTATAGTTTTATGCATGCTTCAGAATTCTATATCTGTATCATATTATTCTACTGCTGATGCTTATTTTTTTATTTTTTAGAGAAATTCGTTGACTTTTTTGGAAATGCTGAAATTTCTTGTTGAAATCTGGGCATGTAGCAGAAATAGTTTTTCAGATATAGGAGAAATTTAATACTTTCTGTAAATGTGTCAGAAGTTTAAATTTTCCTACTGTCTTTTTAAAAAAATTTTGTCATTGCTGTTTTAAGATTATTTAACAACTAATTCTAAAATACTGCAACTCTTTCATTACTTAAGAGAATGAGGCTCATCATTGTAAAGTGGAAAGGACAGAACGTGTTTGATTTAATCCAATGACCTTAGTCTTTTGTTGGTAAACTTACAAAAGCACCATGTGGCATGCCCTTAGGACTGGTGCTTTCAGAAGTTTCTGATACTAATGCTAATTCTCACTCTACCTCTAACAGCTGGCCAGAATTAGCATTTAAATATGATAGCAGTTTATTAGTGTTGTGGCAGTTGCCCCACATGAGAATCTTTTTGCTATAGCTCTGTGAAGTCTCTTCTTTCTCCAGATTTTCACAAGGGCATTTGCCTTGCTAATTATTTTCACTGATGAGTCAAGGATAATCATTGACTTCTGTTTGCTCTGCTTATTTTTCTTTCATCTTTCAAATAATTACAATTTTTAAGTCAGCCCACTAAAGAGTCACCAATATATCTTGATCCAAAGAATGGATTCTGTATTTAGACTTTAGATTTAAGAGACTTTTGCTTCCTAAAGTTGAATCCTCAAGGGGGCAAAATGAGTGTCTCTGACTCATAAAATTTATGAAAGATTTGATGAAGTAATGCATGTAAATTGATACTTAGTATATTGAGCCCTAAACAATTGTGTTATTAATATTTGCCATTTTAAGTTTAGTCATTGTTCTTGCCCCACTAAAGCCAGCTTATTAGGTGTTTCTTTTTCTGATTGACATTGACAATTTCCTCTGCATAAGTTGATTTCACAGGATGATTCATGAAAACTTCTTTGCATCATTCAAACTGTATACTAATCTTATTAAAATGTCATTCTCTGATTGAAGTCCATGCAAAGTACCACATCGTAAACTGCATCTAGCATCTTTTACCACTCACTACACTTTTGGTATATCCCTTTCCTTATACTAATGATCCATAGCACTGATTTGTATTTCATATCCTACATTAATTGATTATGTCTGTCTTTTTCCCTTTCCCTCCACTTAGTCTGCCTAAGCACAGAATTATTTGCTCAATCCAACTATCTGTAAGCATGGTCGAGGACAAAATGTGAAATATCACATGTGCTTGGAAAATTATTGTTTCACATGTTAAACTTCTGAAAAACAATTATACATGAAGAAGTAATCATTTACGGAATGTGTGCATCCAAGCATCCATTTGTTTCCTTGAGATATAACAAAATGACTATGAAAAATATGGTAGCTTAAGAAACTAATAGTGTAATGACCCACAATTTTTTATGCCAAAGTCAATTTGTCCTTATGGCCATGCTCTTGCAGGATCTAGGCCAGAATACTCCCTTGCTTCTTACATCTCTGAAAGCCTCAAGTGTTAATGAAGTAATTTCGGTATTACACTTATACAATTGAACAAGTATGCATTTTTATAATATCTTTAATTGTTTCTTATTCACATTGAAGTTTGAGAAGTACTGATGTAGGAGTCAGTGGTGCAGGACCTAGATAATTCATGGACATTCAAGAGCAATAATGAATTGAAGACAAATAGTACGAGCTTAATGAAAATAAGTGTGGACAATTTGCAAAAATTTTAAGAAGTGAATAGCGGTGGGTATTTTAAGGAATCAAGAAAATTGAACTCAGGTAAACTGTATGGGAAGAAATCTTTTTTCAAGAGAGTTATGCAATAACTGGGACATGACATCTTCCTCTAAAAATACAGTCACAGAATACTTTCCTTCCATTGGATATTTGCATTCCACACAAATATGGAATATCTGATTCATTTGGAGGTTTTGTTAAAGCATAGTTAAATCTATATGTACCCTCAGAGTTTCTGGAATAGTATTTGTGTGTAGGACTTGGAGGTGACATTCTTAACATACTCATAGTTAAATAGAAATTACTATCCTATATTCATTACCTGAAAATTTTCCCTCAATGTTATAAAGTCTTATACAGATACACTTTTTGAAAACAACTGAATAATATTTTACATTTATTTATTTATTTGACACAGAGAAATAAAGAGGGAGAGAGAAAGAGAGAATGAATGAGGGCACCAGGGCTTTTAGCCACTGCAAATAAACTAGATTCCTGTGCCATCTAGTGCATCTAGCTTTGCATTTGGAATAGGAAATCAAACCTGTGGCCCTTGGCTCTGTAAGCAAGATGTTTAACCATTAACTCATCTCTCCAGCCAAAGAACGACATTTATATTTTATGATGTCCTTTTATTTTCCTTCTTATAAGAGATTTCGTTTGTGGTAGAAAATTGGCACTAAGCAACCATGATGTCCTTAAGAAATTTAGGATCTATAATAAATTTTCAAATTTTTTCAGAGGAGGCTGGAGAGATGGGTTAGCAGTTAAGGTGTTTGCCTAAGAAGCTTAAGGATATGGGTGTGATTCCCCAGCACCCACGTAAGCCAGATGCCCAAAGTGGCACATGCGTCTGGAGTTTATTTGCACTCCTGAAGGTCCTGGTGCACCCATTCTATCACTGTTTCCTGCTCTATCTCTCTCTCTCCCTCCAAATCTCTCTCCTCTTTCTCACTCTTTCTTAAATAAATAATTTTAAAAAGGGGATGTACTGGTATGTATTTACTCACAATGTCAAATACACATAAATGTCAAAAAGCACTTGTGACTTGTAATGGGGACATGCTTATCAAACGGATGTTGTAGAATATAATCTTAAATCATATGCTCATGGAATAATTGTGATCAGCAGAAGATTCAAATTCTCAGTGATAGTAACAATTTTAGAAATGCCTTCAAAACATTTTCTGAAATAAAAGTGAAGATATTTGAAAGAATGAAGTAAATCAATCAGGATTGTAATGGAAAGAGAGTATGCTATAAATAATTAGGAATTTCAACATTTATATATACCATCCTAATTCTGTAGAGGATCAAGAAGATGGAATGAGACTGAAAATGTTTAATCTTGTCTGAACCTGACAAATACCAAATACAGAGAGAAAAATGCACATCAAAAAGAATTATGGAACATTGAATTTGCTTCGTTGGGATTTTAATACTCAAACCCATGTTTTGCATTCATCACTTGTGACCTTAGAAGAAACTTACGAAATGACATTGAAGAAGTGAGCAGGACATGTCTGAGAAATCTGAACTAAATAAGGAGTCCTTTAGTGAAGTTCAAGGAAATAAAACTCTTGCAACTGGTGCTGGTCCTTATCCATTCATAAAATCAGGCTCTTCTATCTTTTTACTTTTCATATTAATAATTTTTTCCTATAACTAATCCAATACAAATATCACTCAACTTCTATGAAATTTTACTTATATAAATATGTTATTTCTGTCATCACCCTAAAATACCATAAGCAACATGTTTTAAATGTATTTTATTTATTTATTTGAGAGGCAGAAAGGGGGTGAGAGAGAGAGATGAGAAAGAGAGAGAGAGAGAGAGAGAGAGAGAGAGAATGGGTGTTTCAGGGCCTCCAGCCACAGCAAATGAATGAATGAACTCCAGATGCAGACGTCCCCCCTATGCATCTGGCTTATGTGGGTCCTGGAGAGTCTAACTGAGATCCTTTGGAGTTACAGGCAAATGGCTTAACTATTAAGCCATGTTGCCATCCCTCAGAAGCAACATTAAAAAGAAAAATTCTTAGTCATATTATTCATGTAAACAGAGTGTTGGTTCCTATTAAAAGATGATTAAGGTTAGGAATAAGGAGCAAGATTGTTTCCCAGAAAGGTAAAATAATGGAACAAGTTATAATAATACAACTTACTCTGTTTAGTAATGCCTTTACATGGTATATTTAAATTATAAAATTCAAGTAGAACAAATTTTGATTAAAACTTAATATTAAAGAACTGTAATGCCCCCTAACCCATATCATTAAACCTTTTCTGGTTAGATTGACTTTTTTTCATGGTGAAATAGTTAAATTTGAATAAAGGCTTGTTGGTGCTTAAAAATGAAATGTTAGATACAATAAGATTTTATTTTAATAGACCAACAGCTTCACTGTTTGTTTGCAAGAATATTTTTCAATCATGAAAGAAATCAATTTATGTATTTCATTTTCAATGATATGGAAATTGAGATGTGAATAATCTTATTAAAATGTTGCCTATGATCTTTCCAAATACTCCCTATTCAACTTAGCACACAGTATACTTCGAATATTTTTAAAGGTAAACTAAATACATATATCAGATCTAAATCAGAAGCAAAGAAAACATTGTAACATTCACTCTAATCATATTACTATTCTTATACTATAACAATGGAATGCTAGAAAATAAAATTATAGGACACAAATCTCAAGTGACAACTTGTCACCTTGTTACTTTTAAAGTAGTTATTAAAATCATTATGCTATCAACTTGTGAAGTTTAGATGCACCAAATATAGCAACCAGGCATAATTGCCCACCATTTCATTTTGAGTGAAAGAAAGAAAGGGAGAGAATGGGGGATGAAACTACATGTTTGAAAGACATGTAGAAAGGACCTTTTCTATCAAAATGCAATGGAAAAAATAATTCCCAGCATGAAGAGTGGATAAATGAAGATTTGATCATTGAACTTTGATTTCTTATTGTCCTCAAAATTGAGGGAAAAATCACCTGTCTAATCAAAGCAAGAAAATCTCAGAAATGAGTATTCTAAAAACTAGGGCAGTAAAGTCAACTTGACATTGTATAATAATTCAACTTTTTAAAATTAAACAGAACCAGTTCCACAGTTTTCTTCTTTTTTTTCCCTTTTTCTTCTTCTTCATATTCTTTATGTTGTTGTTCAGTCTGTTTGAAGGATGAACTGATGAGTGGAACTGTCATTGTGGAGCACAACTTGTGTTATTTATAATTAATTTTCAATATAACACTGTAGCTTGGGCAAAGCACTTATTAAGCAACTCAATTCTAGCTACTCTGTCTGGCCTTGAATATTTGTACAAAGATCAATACTGCTTAATGAGAAAGAACAAAAAGTGAATAGAATTTAGTATTAGGTTTAGAATGCAAGTACAAATTTGAGATTATATTTCAGTGTTCAAGCATACAGAGTGTGATTGTTTTTATTTTTTAATTTGTTTACATTTTAAAAATATATTCACATATATTTATCAATATGAAGACATTCACTAAGTATATGAGTTAATAATGTTTATGGACAACTAGAAACTGGAGCTCTTTCAATACAGACTATATTTAAATATTATAATTTATAATTTAAATAGACAAATAAATGCATGAATATAAATTAAAACATATACCATATTTTATTTGATTTTTAAATATACTACATTTACTTTTTAACATTGACTCAATTTTTTGTTTATAGTATATTTTAGAATCATATAAATAGTTTAAATGTTTTATTGAAGTGTAAAACCATGTACTTCAAAATATTTAATTAAAAAATTATTTCTGGGAATATTGGAGGTTTTGTGAAGATTTTCCTGGATTTTAATTTAAATATATATATAATATATATATATATATATATATATATATATATATATAAAATAAAATATAAATATATAAAAAATATAATATGTATATTTGTTCTGTTATGTGAGAGAGCAAAAAAGAGACAGAAAGAGGGAGAGAGCACACTAGGGCTTCATCCATTGCAATCTAACTCCAAATGTTTTCACCACTTAGTGGACATGTGTGACCTTGTGCTTGCTTCTCCTTTGCATCTGGCATAAGTTGGATCTGGAGGGTTGAACATGTTTCTGTAGGTTTCACAGGCAAGCACCTTATGTGTTAAGCCATCTTTCCAGCCCTGTTCATGGTTTTAGACATACTGATATTTTAATAATATTTTCTCCTTAAGATAAAATTTGCTCATCCAAATATAGTACTAAAAACACATAATTTTTACTGAAACAAACAAGCAAAAAACCTTAAGAGGCCAGCCTAAGACTACATGGTGAATTCAGGCCGGTATGGTCTAGAGCTAGACTACCTCAAAAACCCAAACAAACAAACAACAACAACAACACCAAAAACAAAAACATTATTTGTTCAGAATCCTATTTTATTAATTTATTTACCAGAAAACTAATTGCCTAAAATAATGTATGTGTAACATACATTAGTACATAACATAAACTTGAATTCAATTCTCAGATTTAGAAGGTAAAATTGTATATCTTAATACTAAATGTTTCCTCTGTCAAATCATTCAACCAGATTACATTTTTAAGTACATTGAAGTTTTGAATTAATTAAATATTTTCATCAAATAAATCCTAAAGATTTAAAGAGTTATCAAATATAAATATGAAACTCACCTACCAAGACTAATTTTAGAATTTAAGAATACATACTCAAAAGAAAATGCTTGACCAAATTTGAGGAAATAATGACTTAATGCCTGAAAGATTACCTATGTTTCACATCAAATTCATGTTTTTTGTTTCAATCACATATGTATATAACTATATTTCTAATGACATGGCATTGTAGACATCTGTCTTTCTCTGAAGAAAAATAACATGGCTCTACTTTTTCTTGAAACAGTCTTTCAAATTTGTCAAACTGGGCTACACATTGTGTAGACCAGGCTGAACTCTCACTTGCATGAATCTTATTGACTCTCTCCTGAGTGTTTGCATTATAGGTTTGCATGACCATATCCAGTATATATGTATGTATTTGTGTATGAATGCATGTTTGTATGTATGTTGACTTTGAATATTTTGGAAGCCACATCAAGGATGCAGTGTATAGGATAATGGTATGCATTATTACTTGGAAATAAAATACTTTATCAAATAGTTAAATATTAACTATTTAGCAAATAATTAAAATAATTCATGTATAATTTTTAGTTATTATCATTAATTTTTAAACTTGCTCATACTTAAATATTAATTTTATGTAACTTAAAATAAATTTAAATGACTTATGAAAGGAAGAGAGATGAAGAAAAAGGAGAATGAGAAAGCATGTATTTAATTGTTAATATATAATGTATCTAGCCTACATTAAATAATGTAGTCTAAAATTAAAGCATTGTGAACTATTTGGAAAAAGACTAAACAACTGGAAAATACACTTGACACATGTGGTTTTAAGATTCATGTATGTTGACTATCTTACTTTAATTACTTAAAAGACACATTTAAAATATTTTACCAGTCAGAATGTTCAGCAAGTTTTTTTCTTTTTGAGATGTCATAATTTATTTTGTAAATATTATCCTATATAATTCATAGGTATGTGATCAATATTAGTATTTATGTTTTAAGATTTTGGATAAAAATGGCTTAATAAAATTACCTATATGTGAATAATCATCCATATTTATATATACTGTAATAAACTATTAAAATGTCATCAGTACTTTCTTCAAAATAGGGTCTTTTGTATTTTGTTTTTAAGCAGAAACAGTATAGTATAAATACTAAATGCACCAAACACCATAATTATATAAACATTTTGTTAATAATAAGCTTATAATTAAGTGTACAATGGATTAAAAAAAGTGGATTTAGGTCCTTCAATTGCAATAAATGAGTGATTTAAGCCACTTATATATATTTATTTCATCTACAGGTCAGGCATGGGCAAATTGTAACCTTTGGTCCAAACTGTCCTGTTAAGTACTTTGATCAATAACATTTTGTTGAAACACATTCATCCCCATTTGGCAAAAAAAAAAAAAAAAAAAATGTATATATATGTATATAAATGTATATATATATATATATGTATGTATTTGACTTTTTTATTATTTCAAATCTGAATATTTAATATAATGTTCAAAGTTTAATTTATTTACGATATATGTGGAGTGTTTGGAACCGTGCTGTGGATATTTATCATGTTGCAATTCTCATACTTGGTTGTAATAGCTGAATAGTACCTCCATGGTCATAGAAACACAGAAACGTGCACACAGTGCAATATTTCATATCTACCATTCCCTCTCAGACACATACCTGATTTATGTTATCACTACTTCTCTCTAAAATTGGAAATAGTCATGTCATAAAATTGATGAGTTAAAATGAAAATATTCTCTTTATGTACAAAGTACATGTGAGAATATGACTTTATAGGCAAAAAAATACTAAATGCAAATATTACTAGTACTTTCTTTATATAATTTATCATTAATCAATGTTACTTTTTACAGATGCAAAGCATAGAATCATATGATATCAGATCGGCAGACGGCTTTCTGAATGAGGCACTGAAGTGTTACAGATGTGCAGTAAAATCCATGTTCACATTTGTCAATAGTGCACTTCAGGAACAGACCGCTATGAAGTGGCGGCTTATGTTGACAATTAAATGCCAGGATTCAGCGAAGCACATTAGGGATACAGCATCTAACTCACTGACAGGGAACTGACACATACATAAGTAGTGGTTTTTTCTGCACACCAATGATTGGTTGTGCATTCTTTGTCAGTCAATAGCCTCACAGGGTAATTGACTTGCTAAATTGTTTGCAGGTAAAATCAGCACTTTAATTAAATTCATTAGTAATGTAAATCAAGACAATACTCATGATTCATGCTCTACGTTTTCTTAACTGCTCAGTCTGTGTTACAATGAGTATTAGTCTTAAGGCTTTCTAGAGAACATATAACTTCCTTTCATCATTTTCATGTATTGACATTTACAGCCCATAATAAGTGCATCATTATGGACAAATTAGGCATCAATATTTAATATGAGTGAACCTACATAGAAAGCAAGCGTTCACTTAAAAATTTGAAATTACAACACAGCAATGAAGAAATCACCTAAAAGTTTTCCTGGAGGTTTGGCAGATGCAATCAGTACTTAAGGAGGGTGATGATGAAGATGTTATTCTACTAGAAGAGATGAAAATACTGAAAACACTGTTGTCTATTATTAGGAGATCACTCAAATTTGGACCACTTCATTAATCATTGTGTGTGGCTTGAGTCATCCAGTTCCTAACAATTAACTAAGTAAATTGCACTCAAGACCCATGAGTGAGAACTGTAATGGTATTCTAGCACCCAAACTCATTCCTGAAGGGGATGTTTATGAAGCTTACTCTGTATTCACTCATGCAGACTGGAATACAGCTACCTGGCCCTGAAACCCCATAGTATTTCTGGAAACATCAGCTCACCAGCTCAGAAGGGGCATTGCCAGAGACTCACAGCAACTCATCTGGCTGATTCTACCTCTGCAATCACAAGCTGTCCCACAGAGAAGCATCTGTAACATATAGTCAGAGACCACAGGAGAAGATTGTTGAGGGGAACTTCTAAATTAACAGGAAGAATTCAGAGTTCAGAAAACATTTTCTGTTCACTACCTCTTCTTATTTATACCTATGTTAAAGATTTTTTTTTAAATTATTTTCCTTTACTTCTCCAATAGCTTTCCCTGTCAGACTTGATTGTGGACAATCATTGAGAGGATGAGAGGAAGGACACTCAGCAAAGGATGTAGACAGTTCCCAGGGAAGTTTCAAAAGATAGAAATTCTAGCACCATCCCAAACAGCAACAAGTCTTAGGCCACACCTAGCAGCCAATGTCTATCTAGCCTTTGGCATTGCAAAGTATTGTACTTTATAAGAAAATATTCAAAACACTGTGAGAAACATGTGAGATTATTACTGGCTGTGAGTCTATATCCATGACTGTATTTTGACCTATTTTGTTGATGCAGTATGTTGCAGTCCAGTTCACATTGCTGGTAGAAATCACCCAACCAAGACCAGCTTCTGGGAAAAAGAGATTTATTTTGGCTCACAGGCTCGAGGGGAAGCTCCACGATGGCAGGGGAAAACGATGGCATGAGCAGAAGGTGGACATCACCCCCTGGCCAACATAAGGTGGACCACAACAACAGGAGAGTGTGCCAAACATTGGCATGGGGAAACTGGCTATAACACCCATAAGCCCGCCCCCAACAACACACTCCCTCCGGGAGGCATTAATTCCCAAATATCCATCAGCTGGGAACCTAGCATTCAGAACACCTAAGTTTATGGGGGACACCTGAATCAAAGCACCACACAGTACAATTTTCCCTATTCTCCAGAAAATATAAACAGCAAAGATTTATAATGTGTTGCTGATAGTAGCAGTACATAGATTCAAAGGAATAGTGAAAATGATACTCTGTACAGTGTGAGGCACTTCTACTTAAATCAAACTACTGCAGCACATTGATGGTTGAATTACAACTGCAAAATTAATTAAATATTCAAATCATAGAAGATGGCTGCTTATGAGGTATACAGAATCATCTGAAGTAGGTACAAAGTCCACATGCTGAGAACTTGCTGTGAGTGGAATGTCAGAAGTCTCAATACTGCTAAATTTCAGTATATTAAGTCATAACTAAAGACCCAAATTAAATAATCAAAATTAAATACACATATTAATAAATAGGAAAAAAATATCTTGAGAAAAAAACCATGAATTATTAAATTATGTAAAACATTAATAAAGAGTAAAGTGTTGTTTTAAAATAGAATTAGGGCTGGAGAGATGGCTTGGTGGTTAAGGCACATACTTGTGAAGCCAGGTTTGATTGTCCAATCCCACGTAAGCCACATGCATATGTCGACGCAGGCATATGGAGTTTGTCTTTAAATACATAAATAAATAAAACTAAATATCCCATTTTAAAGACTGTATTGTACTGAATTAGATATTGAAGAATAAAAGTAAATGTACATACTTGATCTCTAATTTTGTAGCAGTACTTCTAAGCCATTTGCTGAGGTAATATCAACATGTTCATGTAAAGATTAGTACTCGAAGATGCATGGAACAAAAATACTTATTTCTGAAAGAGAAATCATAAATTTGAATAGAATGAGGATTTGATATTAGTGAAAGTTTTGGAAGATGTGAATAAAAAAAAATCAGGTTATTTCAGGACAGAGAAACACTGTGATAAATATTAATTAAAAGTCTGGCCACTGTTTTGAAAGATTTTGATTAGCCTGAGTTTGATTTTTTTCTTGTTTATTTTCATTCAGAATGAAGTAATATTTAATGTCAAAAAATAATTTTGTCAGTTATTCATCATTTTTAAACACTTCACAGGGATTTTGTAGGAAAAAGTGGTTATGATGCTCCCACAAATCTCTACACCTGTGTCACAGGACTCTGAGCTCCTCACACTGTATTAAATGATCACTCACACTGTATTATGGCTCAGAAAGCACCGTTTTCCTCCTCTGCCCTCCTCTTCCTCCACGCTGTCCTTTTCTTTGGTTATGTTCCAGTTTTAGGCCCTACTATTGGTCACATCATGAAACTCTTCTCTGATTTTCTTTCTCATGTATTGTCAATATTATACAATTAATTTAGCCTGCTGTGGTGGCATCACTAATTCTAGCACTCTGGAGGCAGAGATAGGAGAACTGCCATGTTTGAGGCCCCCCTGAGACTACATAGTGAATTCCAAGTCAGCCTGGGCTAAAGTGAAACCCTACCTCAAAAAACCACACACACAAAAAAATATTAGACATTGAATTTGTAGTCTTTACATTTGTGACACACTTTCTTTGTACTTTAACTTAAGTATATTTTGCAGCCTGTTTTTCATCAGTCAAGTTCAACAAGAAAGTTTCTTTTTTTTTGGTTCATTTTTATTTATTTCTTTGAAAGTGACAGAGAAAGAAAGAGGCAGATAGAGAGACAGAGAGAGAGAATGGGTGTGCCAGGGCTTCCAGACACTACAAACAAACTCTAGACATGTGCACCCCCTTGTGCATCTGGCTAACGTGGGTCCTGGGGAATCAAGCCTCAAACCAGGGTCCTTACACTTCACAGGCAAGCACTTAACCACTAAGGCATCTCTCCAGCCCAGAAAGTTAGTTTTGATTTACCCACTATCGGTGTTGCTAGCACTTGAAACAACACTGAGTTCTTCCTCAAAAATATCTATGTTGAATGAAAACTGACATCTTTTTAAATATATGAAGCTTGCTTCTTAATCTCTGATACACTAGAAATTCCTCTGAAGTTCATTTAATTTCCATGTTTGGCATAGTGTTATGTATACAAAGAAATTACTATTAAGTGAATGTTTGGAAAGACAAATAGCTAAGTTTAATGATTTAAAATTACACAATCATCCTGTTGCTAGAAAGATCACTCACCTGAGAAATGAATTGTGGGTTTCAGAGCTATTCTGATTCAAAATTTCCATGTTACATTCATCAAGTTGGTGAAGGTGTTTAGACATTAGTTTTCTCATTTGTTAATTATGGAGTGGACACTGTACAACTATATGATTTGTTAGGAGCTATTTTTACATAGACACCCAGTGCATTCTTCAGAGAAACCCCTGCTTCAAAGGTCACTGCTGTGCTCCACAAACATGTAATTTAACACCTAATTGTCTCCACATTATAGGAAATGAGAAAGTTGTCATGGAAAGGTCACTGAGGCGAATTTATTCAGCACATCATGGCCAGTTCTGGCCCTCAAGTGCTGCCTGGGATATAATCACTTGTCTGGTATCTGAAAAGCCTTTCTAAACCTGAGTAAATTTTTCTGACCTATTTAAAACCCACTTAAATGTCTGGCATCATTTAGGAACTTGGAGACTTAGCTTGACATATGTAAGTGTGATCCTGGGTATCTGCTCCTGCATATCTGAATAAATAAATATGGTTTTAAGCATGTCCTTTGTTTAGGTAGAAATTTAAGTGTAAGGAAAAATCAGATCTATCAGGGCCCGCTAACTTCAAATTCCTGTAACCCCTGACTATGTCATATTGTTGGCCACAAGAAGAGATATGAGTCTCAACTCTAGAAAATTAAAATAATTCTACAGAAAAAAGTATGCAACTTAAACAATATAAAATTTGTAAGTATTTTATTATGAGTATTTGTTTTCTCACCAGTGGTGAATAATTTCTAGAGTATATTAGTCCTTAAACTAATCATATCACACAGTATGATCAACATCTTATACTGAATGGATTTCTGTGCCATTGACTTTACCAAGTTGAGGGAATGAGACCTGAATACATCAGAAAAAATACCACAAACTGGGTTTGATTTGTTATTTTATGTTTGTGTCAGAATGTCATGTTGGTTTATGGCCTCTTGTCAATTCTCCTTGTTTTGATTCATATAAATACCAAGTCCCTTAAATCTCTAAAATGTCATTTTAAAATATACAAGTCGAATACATATGCTGTCATTTGACAAATGGAAGGGAACACAAAGCCAGAAACATGACATCTTTCACCATCCCATTTTCTTCACTGTTGATTCCCATTGTCCTTGGGCAGGAAAAGACTCTGGAGAGTCCTTAAAGAGTACAACTTGGGGCCACAATGTTACTAGCTTAAACAAAAAACATGCCAATTGTTCCCAGATGGATTCAGAAAGCCACTAGGCAGCAATGATATCCAATTCACTCAATGGCTGTAGTTTCCATTTAAACGTCAAAATTGCCCTATAAAGAACTGGGTTCTTATTTAATAGGTGTGTCTAGAATATAGTTTTATTTTTGGAGGTCAGCAACTACCTTCAGCACTTTACTAAGAAATGTAGTTCTTTAAAAAAAAAAAAAACTGGAAACTGTTTCATTTTAGTTGTAAAATTGTTAATGATTACTCCATTTCAAATAATTTGGAGCAGGGATTTCTCTTTTACTATGTATTTGTACCCATAATTACTCAATGTTCAGTGTTTTTTTTTATAGTGGTCATTATTTCTTTATAATTTGAACTTTAGAAGAATTAATGCCCTGTAAAATACTCAAATTTGTTGATTAATCAATTTAACATTAAAATCCCATTTAAATCCCAGTGCTCTCTAATTTCTTTTTGGTGTTCACCTTTTGGAAGTGTTGGCTCCCCAGGCTCTGTCCTAGTTTTTCTTGTTGCATTTGTTTATTTTCAGTTTCTCTCTGACTGCTTCTATCACATGAGGGGCAGTATGGTTTTGCATCCAGTTTGATTTGCATAACCTCACTTGGTTTTCCATCACTATATCCAAAATTGTTAGCCATCAGGGGAGATATAAAGAGAAGGAATAGTGAAATTACAAATAATGATTCTGCTTAATTAAGGAAACTGGGTTGTGGAGATTGCCAGATAAGGAATGGTGACCACCCTGTAATCTCTCAGTACATACAGCACCAGGAGTCAAAGTGAAGAGTAACTTTTTTTTTTTTTTTTAATTGGGTAGAAAGAAAGAAAAAAGAGGAAAGCTGGCATTCCAGATCTGCATCTCAGAGCTTGGGATCTCAAGGTACAGCCCTGATCTGTTGGGAGTGTCAGTTTTTCTGGAAATAGCCACATGATATTTATAGTAAAAACAGGATCTGGAGTTAAACCACAAAGTTGCATACTGTTAAACAAAGGCAGGGTATTACAATAAGTTATAAAGTTACATAGGTCACACAGGCAAAACTGAGGCAAGAAGTATTCTATGCTATGTAATCAAAAAGATTTTTAGAACAAAAGAGATACAGGGAGGTTATGGTACATTGCATGGAGGGATCATCCCATTCCTTAGGCAACAGTAAACATCTGCATTGCATAGAGGAATCATGCCCTTCCTTTCATATTTCATTCTCTATTTCCCCTTATGATATGGCACGAAGTCAAATCTTTGACTCCTAAATAACAGTGTCTAGGGTGTTTTCACCTAAGAGGGTGTATTGTGTCACAATACCATGAGTTTAACAGAATTTATTCTATTCTTTATATATCTACTTAGAGCATTAATAATACAGGGTCCTATGGTAAGGCCTAAGTGCAGTAGCATCAGGGGTCCAGCAATAGAAGAGACAAGGGAAGTTAACCATGGAGATCAACTAAACATAACCAATTACTAGTGGCCTGTCTCTGTAGTTCTCTTTCTTTGAGATTTTCTCTAACTAAAGCTAGTGCATTTCAGATTATTTCTGACTGATTGGCATAAAAGCAATAAATTTTACCTAAAGCCATACATAGGCCCCCTGGTCCCAATGTCCCAATACAGTGTCTCTTGATCCAAATTCTGTCACCAAGCTGATAGGGATGGGGGCAAACAGAGTGTACCTGAAAAGCAGTCTTGATTGCTGGAACAATGGACTCCTGGACTCTTGGTAAGACTTGGATAGAAAGAAGCCTTTCATTAGTAAATCAGTTATTTGTTCAGGACCCATTCTGGGCAGGATTGGTGGGAGGGAGAGGTTCCATACATAATTTTAAATGGAGTAATTCCTTTTACATGAGGGGTACACCTGGCCCTTAAAAGGGTGGAGGGGAGGAAGTCCCACCTATCCTTCACTGGTCTCTAGAGTTAATTTAGTTAAACTTTCCTTCAAGGTCTGATTTATCCTTTCCACCTGTCCTGAATTTAGGGGATCTTAGGCACAATATAATTTCCACTTAATCCCCAATATCTAGGATAATTCCCTAATGATTTTTGACACAAAGGCAGGCTCAATATCTGATTTTTATCTTGAGGCACAGCCCATAGCAGGGAACTTATCTCCTATAACAATTTCTTAGTCACCATTCTGGCTGTCTCAGATTGGGAAAAAGGTATAAATATAAACAAGTAAATATTTATATCCAAACTGATCTGGCTTTACCTTGGTGAAATCAACTTCCCATTATCTACCTGGCTGTTCCCTGCTCTCTTGCCTCCATTGGTGGCACCTTACCAGAGGAGGCATTTACCTGTTGACAGGCCTAACAGCAGGTGGTGATGTCCTTGATGACTGAGTCCATACCTGGGAAGAAAAACTCTTTTCTTAGCTCAGCTAGCTTGTTTTTTCCTAAGTGAGTTAGTTGCTTAGCCAGTTTCTGCCCTGTGGCTTGGGGCATTAGCAGTCATCCATTCTCCAGTTGTGACCATCTTTTGGAGGTCTGTACCTTTATCAGATGAGAGGTGAGCTGTAGATCCTGTTCCATGTATGTTGGTTGCTCAGGAAGAGTATGTGCCGGGTGGGTGACCAGACAATCTGACTGATGCTGAGAGGCAGAACTCTTTGCTGATAGGTTTGCCAGTCTGTTCCCTCTTGCTTCTGTGGTCTCCCCTTTCTGATGACCCAGACAATGGATTATGGCTCCTTTAGTTGGTGCCCAAATGGAAACCAATAAGTCCAAATTTCATTTTTTTTTTTTAACTTTTAATGTCTTTACCTTCCGCTTGTTAATAGCCCTCACTCCAAAATGGCCCCATGTACATGTGCTGTGGCAAAGGCATTATGGCTGTCTGGGTAGATATCTACTGTCTTGTATTTTCCCAATATTAGAGCCTTGGGCAGTGCTATCAGTTCAGCTTTCTGAGCTGATGTACCCCAAGGTAGGGCATCAGCCCAGAGGCTTTCTTCCAAAGTCACCACAGCTTGCCCTGCATACCTGATTCAGTGTACAACAAAGCTGCTGCCATCAGAATACATCACCAGAGCAGGGCCCAGCCAAGCCACATCTTTTTTCAGGTCTGGGCAGAGTCCATGGAAGGCAAATGAGAGTCTGGTGAAAGAGGTTAAAGGATGCCCTACCTTCAGCAGTGTTGGGATGCTAGTCCAGTTGCATGAAAGGGAAGACCTCATCAATATTGCTAGGCTTCTCCATGAGGTGGCCATCGGCTCCCAACACTAGTCTCTTGGTTTCTGTTCAGACGTTTTAATATTTGTCTGTGGTATGAAGAGGGTCTGTAAGAGTTGCTGACAGTCCTCCCATGTGGGCTGGTGGGTATAGAAGACTGTTTCAAGAAGGGATATCAAAGAACCTGCTTTTAGTCAAACTCAGGTTTAGCAATAAGAATAGGGGTACTTGGGAATAGAACGTAGGTCTTTAGGCATCCCAGATAAGCACCTTAACCATTAATCCATCATTTACTTCATGCCTTTTTAAAAATAATCTGTTTATATCCTGATGTACATTTTAGGTAAGTTTGATGTTTGCCTTAGGTAAGGAGTTTGTAACTTGATCAAGTACCTTGACTCAGTTTGCCTATTTAACTTTGTCTACTGAGAAATTTCATCTAACAGATGTGACTTTAGGTGTTCAAAAGAGAAAAGCTATAAAGAGAAATAAAGTTATATGCCATTTATCATTCCCTTTTCCTTATCAGAGACAATTAGCCATTTTGTTTCTGGGCAGGGTCAGTGGGACACATGGTTTAAACTTGAAATGTGCTCTGAGATAAAGGTGGTATCATCCCTTTTTCCAGAATCCAGCTTGTCATGACTTTTAAATAGAATATAACAGTAAGCAAAAACAAAAGGAAATGACAGAGCAGAGCTAAGCATCCTAACATTCTTTGTCTTACTCTGAAGTTGTTTTTTTTTTTTTTTTTTAACTTAGGAAATTCATTTATCCCATTTGTAATACGTAAGGTGATAGGGCCTTGTCTATGTCTAATCTGGTTAGACTTCCAAAGAATATGAATTACATCTGTGCTTACGGCTTTATGACCCACCTAGCACAGGACATTACCTGTGTTTAATGTATGCCAAATTTACATTAAGTCTATGTCCTGATATAAAATTTTTAGAGCATCCTTAAAAATGTATAAACAGTTTAAAAATCTTTAACTTTAGGAATGGTGTTTAGGTTTAGCCTGAAAACTAGCTTTCTGCTCCTTTTAAAGGAAATTAATTTTAGGCAAAATTTGGTCATTTTAGATCTTACATCTTTTCTACATATACACATTTTCATCTATATACTTTAACATTCTGATCTAAGTTCCATTCCAAAAGCATTTTTAACAAGCATTCTATGTCCAAATTTGAAAAATACCTTCCCAGTTCTTGCAATCATCTCATCTCAACCCATAGTTAATTATCTTCCTAATAAGATTATTAAGAAAAACTATACCAAATTGATGAATCTGAATCTACTGACAAAGAAGCAAGTAGATGGGCTTCAACCAGTTATCCATTTTACTACTGGAAATTTGTAGAGAAAAAATCCTTCTTAAGTATTTAGGTCACCAAAAATTCTCTACCTGATAACCAGATTTGCTTTATAATAGCAGTATATATATACACCTTCAGGTTTTATATAACCCATTGATTTGAGATAGCTCCTATTAATAAACTCCATGAAATACATTATCTATGAATACAAGGAAAAACATGACAAACATTTGGGGGAATCATCTTTATCAATACCTCTAACATATTTGGAAATAGTTTTATTAGAAGTAACTAAGGCAAATTTTGTTTCTATCTTGAGGCAGGTTGGCCTAGAACTCAGGTCAGTTGCCTCTTCCTTTTAAGTAACAGAACATTACAATATTTTAAAATACTTGGCAAATTATGAGTCACCACTTCAGAGTAAATTTTGATGTTCTTAACAATCCTCTACCTAAGTTGAATTTGATGTAGAATATAAACTCAGTAATTATAGTTATGAGATCATGTAACAAAATATGGCTTTGTTTACATAAAATTTTAACTCACCATACACTTTACTTAAATCTTTTAAAGACAACCCCCCCCAAAAAAAAAACCTTTGAAATAAATCAAATACCAATAAGAGCTTTGGGAGAGACCTCGGACTATTTGGATTAATAAAGAAAACAAAAGGTGTCTATAAATAATGTCTTATTTGTTTAAAGCCCAAACAAAAGAGGAAATATCTGGCACAGTTCTATTAAAATTACTTAATGACTTGTATCAAGCATAGTCACATGGTCACATGGTTTAAAATGTGGAGTCAGGCTATCACATTGGAACCTTGAATTGGTGATTCCCCTGTCTCAGCTTCCCAAGTAGCTAGGATAATAGGCCTAGCTCATTTTAATGTTTACCATTTTTTCTGAATATATTTAAAGTGCTTTTTAGCCAGTTTTAAAGGAGATGTATCAACAGAATGATTTTGACCCATGTCTTTAAAGATGAGGACAAGACAAATGAACATACCACCAAACACAAACATGCTAGCAATAACAGCTCTCCTGATACTGCCACATGGCTGCCAAACTGAAACTGAACTAGAAACAGATCTCAGTTCAAAATCTCCTAACAGAGCTAGAGAAGGTCAAGGGGCGTCCCCTCGATCCTTTTAATGCTGCACCTAGCTTCCCTCTTGGACACAGACAAGCAAGCAAAACCAGAAAACCAGGAAAAAAAAAAAAAAAGAATAGAAAAGAAAAGAAGAAAAGAAAACAAAACAAAACAAAAAGAGTAGAAAAATCAGCTCAGGAGGTTTCTTACCTAATAAAGGAGGGGACTGCCAGTCCTGGGCAAAAGATCCCTGTCAATGACTTGCTACCAACTCCAAAACCAGGATCATGCAGATGGATAGAGATAGGGTTTTCAGGCTGAGATTAGGGGTCCTTTCCCCCGTTTGGTGGCCCCAAAGTCAAGGAGGAGGTCTTGATATGTGGATCCAGGATGAGCCCCCAAGACAAGGAAGACCATCGACTCACGAAATGTGAGGCAAAGTCTTATTGGGTAGAAAAAGAGAGAAAGAGGAAAGCTGGCATACCAGGTCTGCATCTCAGAGTTCAGGATTTCAAGATGCAGCCAGTTGAGAGTATCTTAAAGCTCATGGGTCAGGTAGTCTTGCCTTTCCAGTGACAAAAACAAGACAAACACTGACTCAAACAATGTAGAAGGAGAGAACTCTCATCCCAGTGTCCTTTGACCTACACACACACACACACACACACACACACACACACACGCACTGGGTACATGATATTTAGAGAAAAAGAGAAGGCTGTAAAAACAATTAAGTCAAGAGATGCAAGCTGTGACCATAAACAAGAGTGAAATGTGAGAAGTTTGATTTTAAGTCAGTGAAAGAGCGTGATCTTTCGGTAAGGAACTGTGATAAATTGTAGTTTTCAGATTCTATGCTTGAAAGCCCCATGTAACACCAGCCTAAGTATTTAGTAAGTACCTAGAATGATTAGCATATATAATGAGTACACTTTATTTCTTTTCCAATAAACCATTTTGTTTAAGATACATAGAGCCATAGCATGCATAACGTTCAATTCATCTTTATTTGAGGAAAGCAAGTTTTTGTTTACATGTTTGTTCTTTAGTACATATTCAAAAAGTGTCTGATTTTCAGAAGAGCAAAATAGAAATTTTGTTGTCCATTCAAATTGCTGTTACGAATTATTACAAAATGAGCAACTTGTGTATTTATTTCTGTTTGTGGCAGTTCAGGAAGCTATAGAGCCCAGAAATTAGGTGTTGGTAATTTGGTCAGAGGCTAAAACATTTCCAACACGTTGGTGTGAATGATGCAACCTCTGTAAAAGCAGACACCATATCTGCATAGGACAGAGGTGTAGCAACACACAAAAGATGGCGTTAGTTTCCTCTAGCACTTTTTTAAGATCTTTAGTGCAATTCCTGAGGGCTTTCTTTCCTAAAAACCTTACTTCTTATAAGTGTTCCATTTGAGATTACATTACAACATGAATTTGGGAGGAGACAAAACCATTCAAAACAGCATTCTCTGATCAGACAGCCATAACTCTTCTATATGAAATGATTCTAACACTAGGAATAAAGAGATATATCCTGCTCATTTTCTTGTAGTCAGAAAGCTATGAAGGAGTTCTTGTGACATTACTCCAGCTGGTGGCCCTTGCTAAAGTTACGTCTGCCAGCCAGAAACATAAAAAAGACATGTGACTCACCATAGGTAATTCTAGCTTCCAACTTTCGTTTTGTTTTTATTTATTTATTTATTTGAGATCAACAGACAAACAGAGAAAGAGGGAGAGAGAGAGAGAATGCCCTTGTACATCTGGCTTACTTGAATTATGGGGAATTGAGCCTCAAACTGGGATCCTTAGGCATCACAGGCAAGCCCTTAACTGCTTAATCTTCTCTCCAGTCCTAACTTCCAACTTTTAATTCATGTCCAAATTGTTGTGCTGTAGATAAAAACTGTCATCTCTAATTTCCGAGTTTCTGCCCCACAGAGTCAAAACAAAATTATATTGTTCATGACATATATAATATAGAGATTAAGCCAAATTAAGCCAAATGGTAAAATAATATTGGAGATGCATTTGAAAGAATGAAAATAGCTGAGTTTCCTGCACATCCCTGTGATTCCAGGATAAATAACACCAAACTCAAAGTATTATAAGTTTGAGGTTAAAATGTACTACACAGATTTTGTTCACATACATATGTACATACATACATTCATACATACATATGAAATCATATGAATCAATATGTGTGGACTACAGGACAATATTGCCTGTCAGATCTCACCTTCTACAATGCTTAAGGTAAGATATCTTGTTTGCTGCTGTGTTTACAGACTATCTGGCCCACTGACATCCAGGGGCTCTTCTTTCTCCATCTCTCATACCAGCCTAGACACCCAGAGATTACAGACACTCACTAGAGAAACTAGCTTTACACAGGCATTGGGAATCCACACACATCTTCACACACACACAGCAAGCACTTTACTGAGCCAAATCCCCATCCCGTAAAGTTCAATTTTCTATTTCATATTTTCTCTATTCTTTTTATTTCTCATTCTTTTAATCAATGCAATTATAAACACTGCCTTATACAACTAGGTCAGGATGCATTAGTTTCCCCTATAAGAAAATGTTCTAAGACAGAAAATTTGTCTTAATTTCATCAGTTACACTTTGAGTCTAAAATTGGTTATAAACAGCTTTTGATTATGAAAATATTTAATATAAACCAAGTAGTAAATCCATGAAGAAGGAAATGCAATCTTAGTTCTTGGGTCATAAAAATTGCTTTTCTTGAAGGAAAGTCAGTAAAGTTTTAGATTCAAATCAATTTGATATTCTAAAATGTGATCAGTTGTGCATTCTGCACATTTGAGCATAACAATGTGATTTACATCTTTCCTGAAAATCAACTTTAGTGATAACTTTGTCATCAAGAGACTTTCGGTCAATCATGGTGACACCTGCTTATATTTTCAGCATGTGGGTGGTTAAAGAAGTGGATCATAATTTTGAGACCAGCCTTTGTGAAGACAATGCCTAGTCAAGAAAGGAAAAACTAAAGAAAATAAGCAAGCAAACAAACAAAAAAACACAGCAACATTACAAAAAAAGAAAGTAATACCTGGATGTAAAAGTAAGCAGATAAGCAGAAAATGATAATTTATTTCAGACCAAAGAAATTGTTCAGTGGTTAGAGGCATTACTGGCTAAACCTGATGGTCCTAGTTTGATTGCCCAACACCGATATGTAGCCAGATGAACAAAATGTTGCATGCATTTGAAGTTAGTTTGCAGGGGTAAGAGGCCCTGTATCACCCATACTTTCTCTCTTTCTCTCTCTCAATATGTATCTCAGATAAGATATTTTTAAAATAAAACTTGATTTCATTAAATTTAAATACACTCTATATACAATATGTTTATATGGTTATTATTTATAAGCAACATAATATATGGGTATTTTTTGCATCATATGAGTGTTCATGTGCATTTAGCTTTAGATTACATGTGTATTAAAATAGAATTAAGTAATTCACCTAAGAAAGGATGTGCTATAATCCCAACACTTGGGAATGGAGGCAGAAGGATCACAATTTTACATGTGTACAAGCAGAAAAGGAAGAATGTTATCAAGCCATTGTGTTAAGTGGCACTTCTTCAGATATTATATGACTACATTAACAGACTAAGGATTGGCTCCATAAAATCTAAAGAAAACTTTGGAAAACCCATAGTAAGGGTTGTTTCTGCAGAACCAAGTTCTTAGCAGTCTCATATATCTGGAAAATAGGGATGAGAAATTCCTTTACCTAGCAGGTGAGTTCATTGGAGCCAGAAAGCAGAGCCAGAGGAAATGTTCCCAAGGTCAGGGACCCCCATTCACTCTAGGAAACTTATTTATACTTTAAGAAACGGTTCCAAAACTCTATCCACTTCAGGAATCCCACCTGCACCCCCATCCGGTCCGGAAACCTCACCCTAACTCCATCGATTCCAGGAGCCCTACCTTTCCACCATCTACTCCAGGAACATGTAGCTAGCTGATTGTCTTCAGTCCAGTTATTCTTCTCCTAAGAAAATTCAAGTTAGAAAATTGAACCTGTCATCTGCCTTTACCCCCCCCCCCAAAAAAAAAGTATATTTGCTGTGTTAATAAAATTAAGGCTATTGGTTTAGGTTGACATTTTTGGCCTTAAGTGGAAAAGATGTTAAAAGTGGCAATTAGACAATTTTGCTTAAACTATTTAAATGTTTACAAACCCAAAAGAAAAAAAAAATCTTATAGAGAAAAACTCTGAACTAGCCTGACATGTATAAGCAATATCCTGCAGAAATATCTTGACATAGGCCTATAATTCCAGCACCAGGCTGAAGCCACCTCAGGATACTGAGTTCAGGATTAGCTAAACAAAATAAGTCCTTGTCAGAGAGGAGGATAGGAGAGAAAAGAAGAGGAAAGGAGATGGGAGGAGATGGGAGGGGAAGAGAGAAGAAAGAAGTAGCATTGGACTCCATTAAAGGAAACTGTTAGTACACAACTGACAGCACTTTGTCTTCAGATTATATTATTAATATTTTATGCTGAGTCACTTTCCATCCACTCCTGGAGAGCCACATTGTTTCTTTGAGCCCTAAAGAGATTTCTATGAAAGTTTCATAGATGAAGAAATCCAGCTAGGGTGGACAAATTGCTATAATTATTTACCAGACACTCCTGCAAAGCTAACAGGACACAATAAAAGATAACTCCGGCTTAACTATAGTTTCAACTTGTAGGAATATGCTCAGGTATACAGAGTAATAATATAGTTATTCTGCTATAATATAGCTTTAATAACACATTTTGTAATCTCTGAAAACCCTGGTATATATTGCATACATATTTGAAAGCTACCTTCAAAATAAAGAAAAGTGTATTTGGTTTTAAAGATCTAGGTAGAAAAGCAAGATATTTTTTTTTCTTTTAGTTGTACCATAGCTGTCTCTTTTGTATGCATAGATGTATATGCACTAACTGATGAGTCAATGTTTATGAAATTGAATAATGCTAGTGCTAAATAACCTTCCTCCTTTGTAGATTTTGTTTGTTTGCTTTTCCTTTTGTGTTACACGCACAAATGCACACATATGTATTCATTTATCGTATTTTTTTCTAGAATAAATATCACCTGCTCATGTAATCACCCTTTTACTGAATGTAGCTAATTATGTTGATATCTAGCAGTTTCAACCAAAAGAGCTGATGGTGTTTTCAAATTTATCCACATACTCTGAAATTTGAAAAAAGTTATGCTCAAGATGTGTCTATAATTTCAATTTTTCAAGCAAATTTTATCTCTGCCACATCAGTGTTGAATGGAGTCTGAGTGCAAACCTGACCCCATCCCAGGCTTAATGGATCAGAACCTGTCTGGTGGCAGGTGATTGCCAGGAAAATTAAGTTTGAAATACACATTAAATAGGTCTCCAGCGGTTTTCTTAACACACACCTGAAGAAACAGAATTTTCTCTTATACAGTGCTCGTCTCACTAAAAATTAAACAAAACAAGCAAGGAAGCCATGGTGAAGTATGAGAAGAGTATAATTTAAGAAATGGATTTATTTTCATAGGAAAATATCCCATAAGCTTCAAAGTTCCAGATTATTGATGTCATGAGCATAAATAGAACTCTTGTAGAATTCTGAAGTTCTAAATTTTTACAGTTGAAAACAATACTTGCTAAAGACAAACCTCAGTACCTTTTTGTTGTTGTTATTGAGTTGTTTTTTTTCCCCCCTTTGTTTGTTTTGTTTTGTTTTGCTTTGCTTTTCGAGGTAGGGTCTCACTCTAGCCGAGGCTGACCTGAAATGCACTATGTAGTCTCAGGGTGGCCTCCAACTCACGGTGATCCACCTACCTCTGCCTCCTGAGTGCTGGGATTAAAGGTTTGCACCACCTCGCCCAGCTAAGCCTCAGTATTTTTAATTGTTCAATAATAGAGGAAAATAAATAGGTTCAAGGATGTATACTCATGGTCAATTAGTTTTTACACACCCTCTCTCATTTTAACCATCTGTAAATTCATCTAAGTGTACTGGAATACTCCTACTAATTATACAACTTGTCTTTTCCTTTAATCCATATCATAGTCATGTGTCCATTCTTTCTGTGTAAAAGAAATCACTGAAGGTCTAGAAGTATTTGCTTCTTTGACCAGGAGGAGGTCCTGGGAATCCAAAGAACTTCATTTTGGCAATTATGGCCACAGCAGGACTTTGCTATGAGCTGAAAGGGTGCAGAATTAAATAGCTTAAGATTCAGTTCTTATTTTAAGTCTGCACAAAACAAAAGATCAATGGGAAAAGTATAATTAGAACTTAGTTTGCAGAAATGCTCTTTCCAGAAGTTATTATACCACAAAACACTTTAAATGTTATTCATAATATATGTATCTATCAGTAATATAGATTGTTGTCTGAATGTGCCATAAAGTTATTCACAATAAATTAATCAATGCAAACAAAAATACTAGTTCATTGAACATAAAATCCCTCTTTCTTACATATCGATGTCACATCTGGATATTTATTTATTTATTTGTAAGCATTGTACCTCTTATCTCTGCAAAAGAACATGAAATACCTGTGCCAATTTTTTTTTTTTTTTTTTTTTGCACCTGTCTTATATGGTCAGTTAACATGAGCAGCTAGAAGTTTGGGAAGGGTTGGACAGTGGTTTGGTAATCGAACCATGGTCTGTAGACTTTGTAATCAAGCCACTGTGACTATTGAGATATCTTTCCATCCACTTTCTTTTATTTTGAAAGTTAGGTGTCAGTAAATGTCCTCATCCTATTCTCAATTTGTTGTATATTACCATTAATTTATACAGGATCTCCCACTTGTTTGGTTTCATTCAGTTTTATTCTTTTCACCATGTTTATGTATATCAGGTCAAGGCTTCCTTTTACTGTACAATATCAATAAAATTCACTTTTATTTTACTTATCCATTCTTCCAGGGATACAAACACTTTGGTGCCTATTTTCATGCTGGCAAAAAAAGAAAAACATCCCCCAAATTTGTAAGGTTTATATAAGAACCTATCTGAAATAGTATCTCAGCAGTAGAATGTCTTGGTTCCAGTATTATGAATATGTAATTTGGGCTAGCACTCCTGGAGAACTGCTTTCTAGTGCAACAATGCTAGGACATAAGGACTCCAACAGTTTCCAAGTGCTTGTGCTTTTGTGTTTCCAGACCACTTGTGTTATAAATTTCTTCTTAAATCTCCTTTCTCTCAGTACTCTTGTGTTACTTTGCAGTATATTACATGTCAGCCACTGAAGCTCCCCTTCTTGTGGTTTATATATTATTCTTTATTGCCATTCCTTCACTATTCTATTCCTTAATGATTTTCTATCACTGTGTTTCTTCACCTAGTCTAGATAAGTGAGTACTTCCCAAAAGAAATTGGGGCAACAACATTGAAAATAGTCTGTATATTTTTCTATAGTGCCTCCATATTTGACCTTGAGGGTCCATTAAAGGAACCCCAGAGGTGAATATTTAGTTGAATATATTTAATTGATTTAAATTTTATATTATTAGATTTTAAGTAAAGTCATCTGACGAATGTACAGGAAGACTGAACTAACTCCCGAGTTATCCTTGCTGCTGTCAAGAGAGAGGGAGCAAAATCGGCTTGGAATCTGTAAGGTGGTTTTGTGATTAAAATGTCCTGTTATGAAATAAGGACATTCTCATTCCTTTGGAACCCTTGAATTGGTATCAAGACTCGCTTACAGCTACAGCTACCCAGAGTGAAATCTGCTAATTGAAATGATGGTGTGGCGACCATGAGGCCCAGATTGTGCTGTGTGTCTGCATGCCTTGCTCTGAGTCCAAGTGTCTGAGATTAAGGAAATAAACTTTTGACCAAGTAGCTTTTGTAGTCTTGTTTTATTTTAGCTTCATTTTACTTTTTCTTTTGCATATTTCTAATTGTGCTAGCCAATCTGCAGCACTTAGTTTTTTCATTTAAATGTTTCACACATAGATTTCTCCACCTCCCCAGCCCCAATTCTGCAGAGGGTATTTGGTGGGGTTATTGATTTTATACTTTTTCTTTCACTGTGTGGACCACAAGGCATCAGTCATACAGGAATGGGGAAAATGTGGTGTCTCAAGCTATTTCCACCCACCCTGAGGCTCTTACAACCGTTCCAACCCCTCTTCCACATTGCTCCCTGAGCCTTGGTGGACAAAGTAGAGATCTGATTTAGTGTTGCTTTCTCTGTAGACTCTCGATCATTGTTTTCATGAGGTTTGAGTGACCTCTGTGTCTGTGGCCTTTTCCCGGGAGCCAGTTTTCAGGGTAGCCATGAGAGCAATATTCATGTCACTGTTTTCCATTTAGTGACTACTAGGCCCAGAAAATGAGTAGAGGTGACCCATCTCCTGGTAGACAGTTGGCTTTTTATTCATTTTTTTTTGTTTGTTTGTTTCTGTTTCTGCTTTTGTTTTGTTTTGTTTTTTGTTTTTCAACGTAGGGTCTCCTCACTCTGGCCCAGACTGACCTGGAATTAACTATGTAGTCTCAGGGTGGCCTCAAACTCATGGTGATTCTACCTCTGCCTCCCTAGTACTGGCATTAAAGGCATACACCACCACACCCAGCTGGCTTTTTATTCTTGATGTATTGATGTATCCTTGTTCTCCCACATATTTCCCTCCATTTGTAAATTGAATAGATACTCCAAGGAAGATTGAAAATAGTTTTAATAAAATGGGATAAGTATAGTTATTAGAATAATGGCATAGTAGTTATTGTACCTTTAAGAAATTTTATCCAACATCTCAAATCATTTCCTATAGGTACACTTCCATAACTTGAAAATTTTATACACAGAAATGGATGTTTCAATCTGAATAGATATAGATAGATAGATAGATAGATAGATAGATAGATAGATAGATAGATAGACAGATTTTTTTTCTTGTAAGAAACTCTACATTCCTGCTGAATCTGTAACCTTCATCTTTTTTTTATTTTAAAGTTTTTTGTACTCACTGAATACATTCAAGCTGGTACCATTGTTAGCTTCCTCCCTGTCCTTTCCCTCCACTGGGACCCTCCTTGTTGGGGTATATGGGTCATGCATTGTGGGGTTAGCCTTCAGTTTCAGGCAGGAGGAAATGTCTCTGTGTCATGAACCAAGTGGCTCTGACATTCTTTCTGACCCCTCTTCTGCAAATTTCCCTGAGCCATGTTGGGTTCATATTAGCTCTGCTTCTGCGTTGAGATCTTGGGTTCCTCTGTGTCTCTGGATATCTGGTTTGGTAGGGGTTGATTGTTCTCTGTGCCTATCTCCTTCACCACTGTGCTGTTTAACCTTCATCTTGATGAAGCGGAAATCATACACAACCTTTACTCTGAATGTGTATTTTCCCAACACTCATGCATTCAGATCTCATCAGTACTGTGTGGTGCCAGCAGGTCAGACTTGGGGATGTAGCTGGACATTACGAAGGTAGTGCAACTCCCTGTAGCCATGTAGTGTCCTTATTACCTTGTTCATTCCACCACATGATATCACAGCAAGAAGAGGACATCCACGAACAGAAATAGTTCCTCAAGTGTCTGTTGTCTTCAGATCTGCAATCTCCACTCCCACTTTTTTCTTTCGTTTAAAATTTTACATATATGTTTGATAGCCTTTTCATTTATTGCATATTAAAGTATGTTTGTATTATTCAGATAAATGATTTTTTGGTTAAAAAGTGTTTCAGCAATAGATAGCTTTTCTTGTTTTAGGAAAAATTTTATTTATTTGCAAGGAGACACACACACACACACACACACACACACACAGAGAGAGAGAGAGAAGGAAAAGGAGAGAGGGAGAAAGAGAGACAAAATATGGATGCACCAGGTCCTCTAGCCACTCCAAATGAATACCAGATGCATGCACAACTTCATATTTTTCATTTGTGTTGCTATTTATGTGGCAAGAGTTTGTTTTACTTTAAAAATTATGATATTATTATCTTATTTGTTTTGATGTTCTAAGAAAACTTTAAGTTGCAGCTACCTTCTCATAGCTAACACAAGCATCAGATGAAAGCAGTTTATGGAAGGAAAGGGTTTATTTTGGCTTATAGACTTGAGGGGAAGCTCCATTATTATAAAGAAAAATGTGGCATAAGCAGAGTCTGGACATTACCTCCTGGCCAATACCAATTGGACAATAGTAGCAGAAGAATGTGCTGTGCATAGGCAAGAGGAAGCTGACTATCACACCTGTAACCTCCCCTACCCCAACAACAAGGCTACTCCAGCAAGGCTCCAAGTCCCACAATGCCATCAGCTGGGAACCAATCATTCAAAGCACATGAGTTTATGGGGGATATCTAATTCAAATCCCCACACGCTATCCAACAAAAATCATTCTTTTCTACAACTATTTTTATGCTCACTACTATATATGATACCTTTAAATTAACTGTATGTATGTGAGAGATGTATGTGGAGGAGTTCTACTTCACTTTCCATATGGTTAGGTCATCATTTTATGTGAAATGCAATTTTTCTACTTTAGCTCTATTAAAAAATCTCAATTGATAAGTATCTAACATATTTTCTTCTACTTGGCCATCACATATTGAAACATTCTTTAATACTTTATTGTTATTTATTTATTTATTTGACAGAGAAAGAGGGAGAGAGTGTTAGAGAATGGGTGCTTCAGTGCCTCCAGCCACTGCAGACAAACTCTGGATGCATGCACCCCCTTATGCTTTTGGCTAACACGGGTCCTGGGGAATTGAACCTGGGTCCTTCACCTTGCAGGCAAATGCCTTAACTGCTAAGCCATTCTGCCAGCCCTACTGAAACTATTTTTTTTTTTTTTAGGATAACTCTGCTCTGATTTTAACAGCATTTGTATTCAGAACAATTTGAGCTGACATGCAAGCAACATTTTTTTTTTGTCACATACCTGTATTTATGGGCAAATCACACCCATTTTACAGAAAAATCCCAACACATACACTGCAATAAGCTTGGAACAATGTTAGGAGGATGAGTGAGGATGGCACTTGTAAACCTGTTTCTTTATAAATTATTAACTGGAATTCTTGATCAAGAAATAGGCACAAGGAAATCTGGTTCCTAGGGCTTTGCTCTCTGGAAGAATACCTTTAGGTAATTTTTTAAAACTTTAGCATCAGGCTACTGATGTGCTCGCCAGAACTCCTGAGTCATTTCTGGAGCCATTTGTAAAGAGGGCAGGTATGATGAAGCATGTTTTCTGGGCAGTGGGATCTAGGTACTCAATTGCTCCTTGGATGACGGTAACCAGCACTCGTTCTACGTTCTCTGATAACTTCACTCATTCCACTGCCAGGAAAGGTCTGCAGAAAGACAAAATAGCTCTTCCACAACATCTGTTTCTCTAATGCTACAGACTGGTCATTGTCTTCTGATGGTCAGGGCAGAACTTCAAAAATTGCAGGAAGCAGGGGCATGAACATTTGTTGTAGAAATGGGAATAACTGAATCATAAATTTGGCTGTAATCTGGTTGATCAGTAGAATGAATACCAAAAGGTCTTTTGCTTCACAGTCTTTGAGCATGTGTTCTGAGGCAGATGGGATGAATGGAAGAACTTCTCCTTCAAGGCAAATAATCATCTCATGAAGGAATGTGTGAACTAACTCCACTTCTAGAATATCATTTTGTAAGGGAAAACTGAGGGCCATCAGGAACATCAGTATTGGACTTAAGTTTCTTTTTCAAATCCCCAATTATTGTTTTCTTGATGATACAAATAAATCCACAGTTATTTTTTTCATTTCACTTTGAAACTTTTTATGTGTAGCAAAGAAAAATACAATTTAATTTTTCGGTGACTGGGAAGACTGCTCATTGCATTTGTTTGAGATACAACTGACTTTTTGAAGAGAATGTATGTTCCATTGTTGGATAAAATGATTGATAGGAGTCTATGTCATTGTTTACATAGTTGTTCAAACATTGCATGTGTTACTTAATTATATTCCTAGTTACATTATATATATTTAATGTGAGGTATTGGAGTCCCCAAATATTTTTGAATTATCATGTTCCACACACACTCTCAATTTTTGCTGCATGCATTTGGTTGGTCTCTTTTTAGGTACATATGTGCTTTAATTGTTATATCATTAGAATGCATTAGCACTTTAAAATGTACAAAGTTTCTAATGGAAACACAATTTTTGTTCCTTCTATCACTAGAGTCAGTTTTGCTTGACATTAGTAATTATACAGTGACTCTGATATTTTTGCTGCCTGTGTAATATTTTGTTTTACATCATTGTAATTCAAACATTTTGATATTTAGATAGAAATTTTATTGTCTGTCAAAAATATTTAGTAGATATAGCTGACCAATTCTGTAAATCCCTCTGTCTTCCGAGTATGCATTCTGTTCCTAGTAAATACTATTGTAGTGTGTTTACATTTGCAGGGCTGCTGCTATTTCTTTCTCTCCAATTGTCCTTAACATCTTTCAGTTAAGTTGGACATTTTATTGTATGTTTGCAGTCATTTTCTACTATTTTTTACATATTTTATTTATGTATTTGAGAGAAAGGGAGAGAAGGTGATAGAAAGGGAGAGAATGGGCATGCCAGGGCCTCCACCCACTGCTAATGAACTCCAGACGCATGTGCATCTGCTTTTAAGTGGGTACTGGGGAATTAAACCTGGGTCTTTTGGAAATTATATATATATATATATATATATATATATATATATATATATATATATATACACACATACACACCCACACACATATATATATATGTACATACATATATATATGAATGTGTGTGTATCTTTACTATCGACATATGTTGAAATAAAAATTACATTCTTAGAATGATTATACTGTATAATTTTAGGTCTTTTACATCAGTTTGATGAACAAGAACAAATAAGTTACATTTTAAATTTTGTGCCTCTAATTTTACTTAGCATTTCTTTTTTTTTCTTTTCTTTAAAATTTTGATTAGCATTTTCCATGATTATAAAAATATATCCCATAGTAATTACTTAGCATTTCTTATTTGTCTCACTCCTTATTGATTTTGACATATAAATCTCACCTGCTTATAACCTATATTGACATATTGAAGTTTGAGGGTATTTAGTCAAAATATGTTTTGAATTAATACCTAGCACAGTTTGTTTTCATCATGAAGATTTTTGTTGTAGTATTTATTATAATTGACAAAAATAAGTATTTAATTTCTAATTATTTGTGGATGCTTCCATTTTGTCTGACAGTGTAATTGCATGTAAGATGCATCTTTTTTCTTATTTTTATTTTGTCACATTGAATACATCATTGTATTGCTTCCCAGTCCCCATTGCTTCTAATAACAAATCATCTACTGAATTGTTGGAATTCCTTTTAAGATTCTTTTTCTTTATTTTTTCATGTAGCATCCACATGTGGATCTCTTCTCATTTTTTCTACTTAGAGTTAGTTTTCATTGTAGAACGTGTAGCATTATATGTAACATCAAATTTGATAAAATTTTGTCCTTTTTTCTTTTTTTGTTTGTTTTGTTTATTTTTATTTACTTATCTGAGAGCAACAGACAAAGAGAGTCACACTATGTTGGAAAGTTAGGTTTTTGTTGTTGTGTTCAAAGTGAACATTTTTGACTGTACATGGTAGAAATTTTTGGACATAGGCCCTTCACTCTGAGGATCAGTTCCTTGTTCATTTTTTTAGTGACTTGGTTTGACTTATTCAGAAAGTCCATTTCTTCATTGTTTGTTGAGAACAGCATCCGATAGTGAATGTGAACATAGCTACCTTTACCTTTTATGATGGTAAATCTAGGTTTTCAATTTACCTGGATTTATAATCACCATAGGAACAAATCTCTAGAAATATCTGTAAGGAATTTTTTAGATTAGTTTAATTGTGCATAGAAGACACTCATAAATATGTGTGGCATCATTGCATTATCTAGGTATCACAGACTATATAAAAAGGAAAAAGTGAAGTAAGAGCCAGGATTAATCATTCTCTGCTTCCTAAATTTGGACACAATGGTTATTCTGCTTCATGATCCTGCTATCTTCTCCTCCAAGAGTCACCATACAATAAACTACACATCAAAATAAACCCTTCCTTCCTTAGGTTTTTTTTTTTTTTTTTTTGAGGTAGGGTCTCACTCTAGCCCAGGCTGACCTGGAATTCACTATGGAGTCTCAGGGTGGCCTCGAACTCACGGCAATCCTCCTACCTCTGCCTCCCAAGTGCTGGGATTGAACATGTGCACCACCACACCCGGCTACTTTAGGTTGTTTTATCAGGATATTCTGTCACAACACTAAAAGTAATTAGTAACTACTCCTCACTAAAGAAATGAGGTTATCATTACTTCAGCCCCTTTTCACTATATATGTTGATGATTTCCTTCCTATATTCCCATATGCCTTTATTATCTTCCAGGATATGATAGTTAAGTTTCCTACAATGCAACAGAATGTAAATCACTGCACAATCTAATCTAATAAGGGCTATTTCTTTTGAGAAAATAGAGTTTAAGTCCAGTCCTTGAAACTTGCTCTAATCCAAGGAGGGAGGGTTCTTCTTACTATGTCTCCCTCCTGAATACTTCTTAGCAACATGGAAATAATTCTGTAATGGAAATACTGACCTCTTTTTAATGCTAACCTTCAAAATCCTCATCACTCAAATATCCAGTAATCTTGTCCTACTCATGTTCTGGAGTAAATAGTCATTCTCTCAGGGAAAACAGTACAGTGTCCTCTTCCTTATGTTTAGTCTACTTTCCTGAACTGGGACCATGTGCTGCTGCTCTGTGTATAATAACATACACAACTAGCCATGTAGTCTAGTATGACTACTTTATTAATTAGATTACAATCTAACTCCATTGAATGATTCAGCTTTACAGAGCACAAAGAGCTTTTCAGAACACAAAGGTATTGTAGACTCCTTTGAGGATCTGCCATGTCACAACTGACCCCACTGATATTGGCTGCACATTCCTTAACTTTTGTTGCACATCCCCTTACCATGATCTCTGCAGCCTTGAGAAAACTACTGGTTATTTCTAGGGCTGGAAAATAGCAGTTAAAAAACGTGGGGGAAAAGTACATGGGAATGGATACCTGATAATGACCAGCCTACTAATGGTATATGTAGTGCCGTCTCATCTTGTACTTATGGAGGTTTCATTGCAAATGTTGACTGATCTGAGCCTAGAAGTACATTCGTGTTAAGAGACTAAGCTTATAGATTCTCAGAAAGCAAGTATGAAAACAATCTCCTCCATACACATAATTTTTTTTGACAAACTAACAAGTTAGAATACCTTGGGAAATTGCTATATAGCTACAGAACACAGATGAAAGAGAAATAGTTTAACTCAGAATGGCTGAGTAAACAATGAAAAGGTCAGCATTAAGACTTGGAAAGCACCTGCAAACTCTACTCCAGGCTTGGTTTTTGGTCGGAGGAGACAGTGAAGACAGAATTATGGGATCAACTTGTTTTCTGGGTTTTCCAGTGAGCTTCTGAATTACGAAAAAATAAGATGAGTAGACACAGTGGCTTGAGGATGAAAGGATCAGTATGTCACAAAAGCAGGTAAGCTTTACATCCTGTAATATCTGAAGTTCTAATGGGAAAAAAGGATTTAAATCCTATTCCTCTGGTTGGAATTAAATCTTTCCTCTGCCACTGATATCTCTGAAATTTGAAAGAGATATTTTGCCTTCTGGGTTCTTCATTTTCCTAATTTATAAATTATGGTTAATAGGTCTTAATTTCCAGAGTTGTTTTAAAGATTAAATCAGAAACATCCAGCATAGTGCTTGGTATTTTATAATGGTTCTATGAAATTAAGTTGTTTTGTACCAGCAACTTTCCTTATTCCTCCTGGTAAATCTGGAATTTAGGAGAGATCCTGGTAGATGAAGTGCAAAACAGAATGGATACCTCTTCTGGGTAGTTTAGCTCCAAAATTATGGCGTATCCTTTAGTTTTAATGGTTCTTATGAATATTTTATCCATTGCAACTTCTCTTCCTTCAAATATATTATTAGCCTCACATTTTATTGAATAAGATGTGTATATACATTTTAAGATACTGTTTTTTTCTTTTTATTTGTTTATTATTACATGATATTTAAAAGAAAAATAAAGTAAAACACTTGTGAAATGTAATGATATTGTATAAGGAAGAATCCCAAAGTTGAAACTTTTCCTGAAACAGATAGACAGAAGATGGGAGAGGCAGAGAAATGGAGAAGGAAATAATAGCAAGATTTTGAACAAGATTTAAGAATCTAAAACTGTACATTTCAAACAAAACACATGAAGAAATAACACTACTTGTCATTTAGTGTTGGCTTTTAAATTCTTAGTGTTACTTGACTGTGACTCTTTATTAGCACATGAAAGCTCACTGCACATATATTGTGAGACTCAGAATTTCAGCCTGTACAGGGTCTTTGGACCCTCTGGTGCTGACCTTCACAATCACCAAGGCCCCCACATGACTTTGGCCAGGACAATAGCTGTTAATTCTGGCATGACCACTGGATGCCTGGAAAGCCTCCCCTAGGAGAAATGGTAGGAAAGCTGCTCAGTGAACAGAGGAGCCCTGGCAGCAGAAATGGCTGTGAGTAGGACCTGGTATCCCACAGAGAAGAGGAAGCTGAGCTCAAAAACACCCATGAGATCCTTCACAGAGGGATATTTGCCAGGAATCTGGACTAGTATCATAACATATAGGAGATAGACTTTGTTACTGTTCTTGGGATCTCATAATTAGCAGTGAGCACAGCTGTTTGGGAAATCATGGGTAGTGTTGTTTTGGTTATTATAACTTATGACCAACAATTTCAATCCATAACCCAGCTTCAGAGCTAGAGTATTTGTATTCAAATCCAGATTGTACCACCAGGCTGTCTGAATTTGGATAGGTTAGGGAAACTGTGGAAGAACCCCTATTTGTAATATGGCAATAAAAATTAGACAGAAGTGGCAAACTTCTATGACCACTGCACTGTATAATGCATTTGAAGTGTTGTATGCATGAAGAATTTTAAGTGCTACATAAATCTGCTTCACCATTATTACTATTGTTTCATACTTTAAAGACATACTTAGGAGGTTCCTTTATTTTGTCCATGAATTAGGTCTTCTAGTAGTAATGACAAAATACAGAGCATCCTTGAATTAATAAAACATAGGTTAATCAGATTTCTATTAAAATCTATAACATATAATATTTTGTGTATATCTTATTTTAAATGATTTCCTCCCATGATTTGAGCCTCATAGACTATTTTATTAAAGTATAATCATAAGAGCAAGGACTTGTAACATTTAATGTCATAATAGCAGAAGCATTATGTTTATAAGATAAAAAATCAGTATTGATGAGGCAATATGTAATTCTTAAAAATGTATATGTGCCATATTTCTTAGTAGTTAAAATAGAAATTATTGCTTTTGTTGCTGTTTTAGAAAATCTGTTTCAGTCACTGAATCTAATCATTATTTGAGGTTAACAGTCATAGGTCAATCACATAATTACCTGCCCTAAGGTTTATACAATTGGCAATTTAAGTCTCAGATCCTCTCTTTTATGCCAATCAAACCAGCACTCATATATATAAAACCCATACTGAAACTGATATCCAATCCAAACACTACATCTCTAAACCATAAATCTAACACTTGAAACTAATTCATTTGGACAATTATATTTATATTAATATAATTTAAATGAATGATATGCTACCACTATACATATCAGTAATTAAATTTATATTAGTAGTCTAATATCTGTACAAAATTCCTTTTCTATAATGTACAATTCTATTACTATAAAATAAAGATTATAGGCTTTCATTTGTATAATTTTATATGAAACTTTTATAAAATTTTGGATGCCTTTGCAAATCTACACATTTTCAAATTTCTAAATATTAATTTTTAATTTAAAATATATTTCCTAAAGTCTAGTATAAACCTATAGTTGAAAATTTATATTTCTTTCCCAATAGCATAATTCAGTGCTGATTCATAGCTATTTCACAAAACAGACAAACTAAGAATAGATTGACCTATCTTTCAACACAGATCAAAGCATAGAATTATTTTTGCAGGAATAAAAGGGAAAAATGGTGTCTAGAATTGAATGTATACTTTGAAAATGCAAAGTAGTAGTTAATGTCCTGTGTAATGAATTAATGATACCATTGAATAAAATGTATTTTAACATAACATGCTTAATATAAATAAGTAACTTTACATAAAAAAGACAACTAAATAAAAATCTTACTCTGTGACAGTTGGAGAATTCCCAGATTTTCCATTTTCAAATAACAATCATTTCTAGATGTTATATTTTAAACCTTTTAAATGACCTGATTTTGAAATATGGTACAAAAAAAACCCAGCATCATATGAAATTTGGGCATAGGATGAACCCAAATTTCTCTACTAATTTCCCAATGCTCTCTGAAAAAATCATTTTTAATATTAGTATGACTCAAATAAACCTACTGGAACTTTCTTATCTATCTTATGAATGGGACCATGCTTTATGATCAGTAACTATAAGAAAAATCCAAGCTCTACTGTTTTCTCATGCTTCTCTCCATAAGTCAAATGAGGAAACAATCTCTTTTTTCCCCAATATTCAGTTGGTAACGTATTTAAAACTGAATTGAAGTTGATATTCTAAATACAAAACTCAACATTAAGCCACATTTAAAGAAATATTAATTTCAATAATGAGTTAATATCAGACTTTAGGCAACATATTTTGAATTAAAAATAATATTTATGGATCTGGGTAAGTATAACTTTACAAAGGCCTCCAAATTATTTTAAGTTCTGCTATATCAAAAAACTGTTATTCATTCAACAAAACAAAACAAAAGTGTTAGGCTAGAGAACTATATATTAAAACACATATAGTGTCACATACTGCTACAGTGAACAAATGGAAGCTCCGTATGGGCTTGTATACAATTCATGGAGGTTATTTCAGTTATTTTTGCCTCAGCAGTTTTGGGTCTGTTCATGTCTTGTTTTGAATGCTGCCACTAAATCATCTCCGTGGAATCCCTGTTCTGTATTTCTGGGGTTTGGGAGATTATTCTATTTTTTGCTTTATATTTCTATTTTTTTCATGGGTTTGTATACAATGTCTACATATGGTGCATAAATGTTGATATGTGCATGTATACATGTGTACATCATGTACATGTATGAGTGTGTGTGGTGTTTGTGTGTATGTGTAGGCCAGAAGACAACTGTAGGTGTTATCTGCAAGTTACACTGTCCACCTTGTTTTGAGACAGGGTCTTTCATTGACTTGGAGATCACCAATTAGTTTGGACAAGCTGACCAGTGAGCCCCAGGGATCTGTCTGACTCTATCTTGAGAACACTGAGATTATAGGCACCTGTCCCCACACCTAGCATTTTTACATGGACTCACCATTAAGGAACTTGCCAGTGAAACCTAAGGGCCCAGTTTTGACTCAGATGTCATATAAGCCAGGCACACGAAGGTGAGGCAACCATAAGATCATACATGCCCACGAGGTGATGCAAGCTTCTGGAATCAATTGCAGGGGCTGAGGCTCTGGCGTACCCATTCTCTCGCTCACTAAAATTTAAAAAAAAAAAAAAAAAGGTCTTAATACTTGTGAGCTATCTCTCTGGGGCTCCTGTGTGAGTGTTCGTGTTTGAGAGAGAGAGATGATATGTATTATTTTACTTTTGAAGTTTTCACGCATGCATATAACCTATTTTTATCATTTATTCCAAATTTCCTTCTCTAATACTTCCCTCACTCATGCTAGAGTGTTTCTTCTTCCCAACTAACCCTTTGAAATTTTCTGTCTTATTTTTGAGGCCCATTAATTTTAACTATTGTTGTTTTCATTGATTTTTTAAATTTCTGACATTCATACATGCATTTTGCATATCACTCCCCAAGATTTTCCTCCCTCTTCTTCCTCCCCATCCCAACGAAACTTTCTTCTCTTTGTATCTCCATCCTATGCTGTTTTTATTTGTTTGCTTGTTTATTGACCTATAGAGTCAAATATTACAATTAAGAGGCAGCCTATAGAACAGGAGAAAATCTTTTCTATCTCTACACATGGCGTGCTTAATACACAATATACAAAGAATGTAAAATATAAACACTAAGAAAATAAACAACACAATCAAAAAATGTCTATGGAACAAGTTCAATTTCTTTCTCACTTCTGGGACAAAGCACCTGATCAGAATCACCTCTGCCACAGCAGGTGGAGACAGCAGCAGAAGAGTGAGCCAAACTCTTAGGTAAAGTGCTGGCTGTAATAACACTGAACTCTCCCTCAGCAACATACTCCCCCAAGAAAGCTCTATGTCCCAAATTAGAGAAAGAAGAGTGGGTGATGGAGCCCGAGCCAGCTAATGCCAGACTCCATGAGTCCATAGTGAACTAGGAAGAGGAGTAACCCTTCTTCCCAACTTGGTTTCATATACAGACTGGAGCTCAAAGTGTTCATCAGAGTGCCTGTATTGCTCAGGCAGGAATAGGTAGGGAGGCGTTCATTTGTAACAACCAGAGAATACTAATATCTTACTTTTCTCCATTATGTCTCCTCCATCCAAACTTTAGTGTACTTTCTTTTTTCAAAGTTGAAATGATTCTCTTGTGAAAATATCCCTTTTATTTGGGGTATCTGAAATGCATGATTATTTCCCAACAGGCTTCCCCCTGCTGTGCTAACAATGTGTCAGATGCAGGAACTATCATTCCCATTTGGAGTTCAAGACAAAGCAGAATTAACCACAGGGACAGAGCCTGCTGGCAGTAATGTGAAGGACAGCAGGCCTCCATGTATTGCTCCTCTTGTTACGGAAGCTGTGGTTACATGATAGTCTGTGCAGGGCATCAGGGAAGCTCTGGGATGTGATACCTACAGTGTTACACTTATTATTATTATTTTTTTTTGAGAAAACATTTTCAGAAAATGAATGAAGCTAAACGTTTTGAGTACTGTTATTTTACCTTATTTTGTTCTCAGCAAGGTATCCCTGTGTGGTCAGAAAATGAGAAAAATTAGGAGATTTGTGATTCTATGACATAGTATAACTAGTCTCAAATTAGGAAATCAAGCATTTCTTTTCCAAATCCACATTTGCTATATGTCTGCATCTTCTAGTGGTTATATTAGGAACTTTGGGGTTATAGATGTAGGTCAGGGTTGGAGCTCTTGCATAATATGCACAAGGCCCTAGGTTTAATCCCTAGCACCTCCAAAGTCCCCAAATTATCAGGTTCCTTAATCTTCTATGTTCATTAAGTACATTATTAACTAAGATGCCTTTTAGTAAACATGCATCCTTCTAGAGCCTGCTCTTGCAAAATACAATGTGAGATATACACAGATTTATCATGTAAAGTCAAGTATTTAGAGTCATTTTTTTGTAGTCCCTATTTCAATAGTTTACCATCCTGACCAAGTTTGTGGATTGAGACTACCTAATTGTTTCGTTAGGAAGAAAGTATATTTAATGTGTATGGCATGTTTATGGATATATTATTGATACATTAATTCAATTGGTTTATCCCCATAACTTGAGGTAGTAGTGCTGGAGAGATGGCTTAGTGGATAAGGTATTTGCTTGCAAAGCCAAAGGATTCCGGTTCAATTCCCCAGGACCCACATAGGCCAGATGCACAAGGAGGTGCATGATCTGGAGTTCATTTACAGTGGCTGGAGGCCCTGGCCTGCCCCATTCTTTCTCTCTCTCTCTCTCTGTCTCTCTCTCTCTCCCTCTTAAATAAATAAATAGATAAAATATACTTTAAAAAATGAGGTAGTCGGGCTGGAGAGATGGCTTAGCGGTTAAGCGCTTGCCTGTGAAGCCTAAGGACCCCGGTTCGAGGCTCGGTTCCCCAGGTCCCACGTTTAGCCAGATGCACAAGGGGGTGCACGCATCTGGAGTTTGTTTGCAGAGGCTGGAAGCCCTGGCACGCCCATTCTCTCTCTCTCCCTCTGTCTGTCTTTCTCTCTGTGTCTGTCGCTCTCAAATAAATAACTAAATAATTTTTAAAAAATGAGGTAGTCTATTCACTGCTAGACCTCCTAGTCACTAAATTTTGCGAAATAAATTGCCTTTTTTCTTCAACTAGAACACTCCACTGTATACTTCATTTTATCTTTCACAATATCACGTCACAGTGTCTCTCAGATTTTTCAGTCCAATACACTTTGCCCTGCTTGGTCCTCTTTTCATTAATGATACAACTTTTTCCCCACCTGAAATATTGTCCTTAGCACTTCGAGTCTCTTCACATCTACCCTTAATACCTTTCTGTTTTGTTCTTAAATTTTTTTATCCCATAGTAATTTTTTACCTGAATATATAAGCCTGTTCTATTTCCTTCCTTCCTTAAAAATCTACAATGGCTTCTTTATTAACCTTTGTCAACATTTCTATTTCTGTGCCTATATGTCAACACTCTCCTTATCTGAACTCATGCATTTTCTGTGAATGTCTTCTTCAGCAGTCCCTCATCCCATTCAGAACACATGCCAAGGCTTCCAGACATACCAATGGCTTGTTTCTCCAAAGTCTAAAACTTAATAGTAGCATATATGGTGATATTGTTTTCTGAAATATTTTTTCATTGTACCTACTATAATTTTTAATGTTAAGTACAATTTTAAAAGTCTCCTGATTTCCTTATATGGAATTATTTGCAGTATCAGGGAAGCAAATGCAGGAGAATAAAGAATTTAAGTATAGCCTAGGCCACATACAGAGTTTGAGACAGCCTGGGGCTTACCATATATAATGAGTACCACAACATTTAGATAGGAGGTGTCATTTCCAGTGTATTATCACAGTAGGGTGGCTATACATAATAATTTCATGCTATATATTTTATGAAGAATTGGAAAAGATGATCTCAGTGTTTCCAAACATAAATAAATGATTGGGAGATAGAAATTATAATTAGTATGGTATAGTTAGTATGGATGGATGGATAGATAGATAGATAGATAGATAGATAGATAGATAGATAGATAGATAGATAAAGTATATATAAAGTGTACGTACTTAAATGTCATAATGTACATGATTAATCTACAATTTTCATTGTACTTTGTCACTAATTTCACCTTCACACAACACTACAGTGACTCACATACAGTGACAGATAACTTTCCAAGAAAGTATTCTTTTTTAAAAAATGTTTATGTTTATTTATTTGAAAGTGATAGACAGAGAAAGAGGCAGAGTGAGAGAGAGAGAGAGAGAGAGAGGGAGAGAAAGGGCATGCCAGGGTCTCCAGCCACTGCAAACGAACTCCAGACGTATGTGCCTCCTTGTGCATCTGGCTAACGTGGGTCCTGGGGAATTGAGCCTTGAACCGAGGTCCTTAGACTTCACAGGCAAGCGCTTAACCGCTAAGCCATCTCTCCAGCCCGAAAGTATTCTTTTTTGTTTTGTTTTGTTTTGGTTATTCGAGGTAGGGTCTCACTCTGGTCCAGGCTGACCTGGAATTAACTCTGTAGTCTCAGGGTGGCCTTGAACTCATGGCGATCCTCCTACCTCTGCCTCCCGAATGCTGGGATTAAAGGCATGCGCCACCACGCCCGGCTTGAAAGTATTCTTTTAATCTCCTGGATTTGAACCCTTATTTTAAAAATTTTGTGATTTTCCATCTATACTTCCTTGGAGAAGGCATGCATAATACAGCACTCCTAGCTATAATTCAATAATATACTAGAGTTCTTTACTTGGGTAATGAGGTATGGACAGAGGAACAACATATGCCTTCTTTCTTTAATAAAGTGTTCATTTATTTAAAAGAGGGAGGGAGGGAGGGAGAGAGAGAGAGAGAATGAGAGACACTGAAAAAAAGAGAGACAGACATAAAAAATGAGCACCCAGGACACTTTGACACTGAAAACAAGGTACAGATGTGTGCAGCACTTCCCAGATCTCGCTTTAATGGGGTACTGAAAATCCTGATTTGGACTGGCATGCTTCACTATTGAGCCATCTTTACAGACCCAACCTATGTGTTCTTGAATAATACTAAGTACTAGTTGTTTTTCTGTATCTGTGCCACATGGATGTGGATGAAAATATTGTGTATTTTTTTCATAAGATAAACTTGGATTTTGCTTTTCTATCTTTCCCAGCTGCGTATTCTCCTTCTTAGAAAACATATTTGTAATCCATCTCTTGAAAGCTCTCACTCCATTTGACAACACTGCCAGTATTAACTTAGGTGAGACTGGAATAAGGCCTTTTAATTAAACTGTTAAAAAAAACAAACAAAAAAAAAAACCAAAAAACAAAAACAAAAAAAAACCTCTGTGAAAAGAGTTGTGTCTTTTTTTCTTTTTCTTTTTCTTTTTTTTTTTTTTTTTTTTATCACAGAGAAAACACCAGGCTAAAAGTTCAGTCTGCAATATTCCCGTCTCCTGCCATTATGGACACAAGAACCATCTCTTAGATTATCTTCATGAATAAATAGTAGGGTCTCTCCCAGGAAATTGTGTAGCATCCAGAAATATGCATTAGGTTACTTTCAGACAATAGCTATCTGTCTCATGCACTAGATCCCCAGCAGACTACAAAAAAAAAAAAAAAAAAGCAAAAATAAATGCTAAAAAGTCCTTTCAAGTAAAATGGCTCTAGTTCTGCCTCTCTTTGAAATGTGTGTTTCTCATCAGACTTTAAGGTGTATTTTATTTATGATATATTTTACTCTCATAATTCCAAAAAGAAAAATAGTTGTCATTTTATAGATTGCTTTGTTAAGTGATGAGTCAATTCTGTATATGTCAGAAATGAAACCAAAATCTCTGTAAGCTCTTCACTTTGTTCATGTTACACTCTTCTACCAGTATATGCTGATACCCCAAATAAACCACTTATACTCATCTGGCTAAAGTAAGCCACTTAGGCTCATTGTGTCAGAGTCTACTTCTGATGGAAGTCAAGCTAATATCACAAGTGAAACAATTTACTAGAGAAATGGCACTATCTTGTCCCAAACTTCTGCTACAGCTGACAGAGTAGAAAATCAGCATAGACCATTGAATGGCTTTTTCCTAACTGTCAGAGAAAATGATAACTACTTATAAACTTAGGAGATTTTAAAAATGAAATAATTACCCTCAATTACTATCACTCATATCTTATAGTAGGGCTGTGCTGAATCTATTTATATAACTTTCTTACACTGGGAATCCTATATATGAGGTTTAATAGATATGGAAAAGAAATCTTCCATAGCTCAGTTACCCTTGAGCATTGGAAAGTGTGACATAATTTTCTACATTTACCTTGAAACATAATATGTCCTTCAGACTAGCCACAGGGAGAGTTCAGGGTGATGGTAAATATCAGCCAATTTTAAAAATAATCTTCCGAAATATGGGGAAAGAGTATGAATTAGTGTGTTAGTCTTCTGATGCATGCCTGAGCTATACTAATTACTGACTTAAGCCACAGAATTCAGAAAGTCCTGGTCTTTTTGTGTATCTGAGAATCAAAGGAAAAAAAAACAAAAACAAAACAAACAAACAAACAACAAAAAAACCCTAAACAGATTGATCCAAAGAGTCATTGTCTTGATGATAGATATATCCATGTGGGATGTATAAGGCAGTACCTTGAAATCTGAGGATGGAGAGTTTATGAACATGTTATAAGATTAGAACTTTTATGTATCTGATAGTTGTTATTAACTACACAATCACAGATCAGAAGCAGTGAAAACCTTATGACAGTTCCCTGGAAGCTAATTCTGAAAAAAAAAAAAAATGATCACTGTTGAAATACAATGGTACATATTTCAGCTTTTAGAAATGTGCGTATTAAAGTTTGCTTTTTACTGTTCAGTTGGACTTAATTGAGCTTAACAGTGGTGCCCTTAGAGATTTGATATTCATTGCACAGCGTTTTCAGTATTTGGTCTCTGCCTTTGCCTCTAATGGTGGTGTATAATGGTGAGATTGTATTTCTGTGGAGTCTGTTAGATTTAAGCTTTCTATTTAAAAATTACATTGTTGGTATAATTCTGCTCAATGCACTTTTAACTTTTGATAAAAATATGACTTACCTCAGCCTTTAGCTATTTCTTCTGCATTCTTCGAAAGCATCTTGGGGTGCATTCTTAATAGAAGCCAGCCTTGCAGAGCCAAATGCCACCCAAACAGAGAAAATAGATACCACTGTCCTCCACAAAGGGTACTATTTGCACATAGAGAAAGTATTTAAACCACATGCTGATTAATAGCAGTACTACTAGGATAGGTTTCTACTTACATCATACTTTAAATCAAATCTAAGTAATTTTCTTTACACTAATTAATCTTTTTTTTTTTCCTTTGGAAACACAATGTGTGTCATATGCTTTAATTTATTTATGACTGTAACTCTATTTAGTGTCACCCCCAGCAGGTGTACATTACTATCCTGCAAGATTATCCCCAGTCTACATGTCAGTGCTCAGCCAAATCCCCCTTTAATTCATGGGCTTCCAAGATTTCTATAGGCTTAATGCTTTCTACACTGGCTCAAAGGACTCACATAAAGAATATTAATATTACTGGTTTATTGTCAAGATGTATTCAGGAACCTCCAGATGTGAGATATGCATACAGCCTCTCATATGGGAAAATGTTCATCAAACCAGAAGCAATGTGAACTCCATAGGTGACTGGCTTTGTTTGGAGGAACCATTAAACAGGCATGAACAGTTGAGTAATGGGCCAAAGATGAAGGACTCAGAATTATTCCTTTCACCACTCCTCAGAGACTGAGAGTTAAGGGCTGAAAGGTTCACCCTTCAAATCATACACTGAGCTTCACATCTTAAAGCTACCTAGGTAGCACAAGCTATAACTCATCTATTTAAATACCGGAAGACATTCTCATCATCCTGAAGATTCCAAGACTTTTTAGAAGCTATGTAACAAGAACAATGAACAACAACCAAATTAAAAAAAAATTATATTTCCCCCTATATCATACTCTGATAATTTCTTTTTGGAATATCTCCTTTTGTGCTCTGTCTCTATTTTGTTTTTAATATAGCTCTGTGATTCCAATACTCAAAGGTGTTACATCAGTATTTCCTTCCTGAGTAAATGTTCTCTCCTTTGTAACAAAATGAAAGACAAAAGAGGGGGAAAGACAATGAAAAAAAGATAATTTTTTTTTTCTAGAAGCAAACTAAAGGGACATCACAGAGAGCATCATGTTTTGTTTGTTTGTCTTTCTGAGATCTACAAGTGTTGAATGAATGTTTAATGTAAACATCTGGTAAAAAGGACATTTAAAGGAGAGTAAATACCAAGTGCACGTATCAAAGTGAATATGCACTTAAGAAACTTTCAGACACAGTAAGATATAGGAAAATGATAGGAGACTGTGACAAATTTGTAGCTAGTAATCAGAGAACATCAGATATACTCAATTATAAGCATATTTATATTAATTTATTCTAATCATGATGAGGCACTATTGGATAATCACAACACAGGAAAGATATCATCATTTATTGAGTAAAATATACATTGTCAGCAAGTTATTTCTAGATAAAACTAAAAATCTAGTACTCCTAACCATGTTATACTTCAATGTGGAAATAATTATTAAAATCTAACAATTAAAGATTTATTTGAGAAATAATTCTAGGAAAGGAAACAATGTTCCAGGAGAAGAGGGCAGTCAAGAAAGTGAAAACTTACTTACTATTATAATGCATTGTATGTACCATCTCCCTGGATTACTCAGACCAAACTTAAAAATGCCCACCTGGAAATGGGAGGAATAATTTATGTCCTAATTCTCACTTTCCAAAATCATTAAAGTGTGGATTCCTTTAGCATTAATTCCTTACATAACACAACATAACATAAAGCATAACATAGCGTAAAACACAACATCAAATATAACACAAGCTTTGTGCCACTCTGAAAGATGCCTCAAATCAGGCTCAGGGAAAAGAAAAGCAGCACTGCTAAACTGGTTGGAACAGGAATCTCTTAAGTATTGGGTGGAGTGTTACATAGAAAATGTAAATTTGGTGTTTCCAAATGAAATTTTCTTTTCTTTCTTTCTTTTTTTTTTTTTAGAAGTGGCTTCAGTTTATTGTGAAGTCTTTAAGCACTAAGAGCAAGAAGCATGTTAATACGACATTTAGTGATCATTCTCAGCCCCGCTCTAATTACCTTATTTCTGTGCTCCTCTAAACCAACAGAATTAGAGGGAAACACTTACCAAATGAAATTTTCTATCAGAATCTTGTTATAGAATAAAAATGTTTTGTTACTTCTTCCTAGGTTAATATCTTTGTTACAATAAGGATCTTGACTGTTTTTTTTTTTTTTAATTCAATTCTTAAAAAAGCAATGTAATTGATGCATTTGTGCTTCAAGTAGCAATAAGGATGAGGAATTATTTGTCTTAAATATTTTAAATGTAAATAAATATAATTTTACCTTTTAAACTTAAAATAATTATATGTTAACAGTGAAATTTTAAGCTTCAAAATTTTATCATCTCTATGTAAATGCTGTACTACTAGAAATATCGGGCTATATAATATGAGATCCTATTTATTAAGCAGAATTTGTGTATTTTTTTTTGGGGGGGGGTGTCTAAGGGAATTACTCATAAGACTTAGAATCACAAACCAAAGCATGTTCTGTCATTCTTTTAGGAAACATTGCAGGTCTCTCTGATCAAAAGCTCATTGTGAATGATAGCCACCTGCTGGTACTTTGAGTTATAGGTCAGTGCCCACAAAGAGAAGGAAGAAAAAGATAAGTAGTATAAAAGAGTTAGAGAGAAGAGGGACAGAGTGAAAGAGAGAAACAGTAGAGGATTAAGGTCAGTCTTCATCTTACCCTCTCCAGGGCCTTGTGATTCAGGTGTTCCCTCTAAGGGGCTGGTGAAGCTTCAACCATTTGGGTTGCCTTTTAGAATGTAGAATTTTATGGTACTGTTTGGGTCCAGGTTTGTGTCCCCCACCTCCTCCCTTGCCCTCCTCTTCCTCCCCACCCACCTTATTGTCCAGTCCTCAAGATGCATTCTGGGTATGTCAGCATCTTGGGTAGATTCAGGTTACGTGCTTTAGACGAGTGACACTATGTGGCAATTATCATTCTGTGATGGGGTAGATTCTCTGACATTGGTCTGTTCCATGTTTGATTATTTGTCTTCAAATTTCATTGTGTCATTTTTTTTTTTTTTACTGCTGTGTAGAATTCCTTCATGTAGATATACCATATTGCTTTCCAAAATGGTTGTACCATCTTGCATTCTCACCAGCAGTGGATGAAAGTTCCTATTTCTCCACGTCTTCACCAGCATTTATTTTCATTTGATTATTTAATGTTTGCTTTTCTTACTGAGATAAGGTGGTATATCATAATTGTTTTCATTTGCATTTCCCTGTTGATTAGGGATGATGAACCTTTTCTTAAGTGTGTGTTTTCCATTTGCATTTCTTCCTCTCTGAACTGCCTGTTCAGTTCTTTGCCCCATTTTGTGAGTGGGTGGTTTGACTTTTTCATGTTTAGGTTTCTTAGTTCTTTGTAGATTGTAGAGATTAGGCCTCTGTCCGTTGGATATTCAGCAAATATTTTCTCCCATTCTGTAGGTAATTGATTGGCTTTGTTTATTATATGTTTGTGAAGAAATACTACAGCTTAATGTGATCCCATTATTTGAATGATTGTTTAAGATCCTGTGCTACTGGGGTTTTGTTCTGAAGTGTTTTTCCATTACTACTTCATGAAAAGTTCTTCCTAAATTTTCTTTCAGTAATAGGCTAACTTCCAGTTTTATATTGAGGTCTTTGATCCATTTGGACTTGAGTGTTGTACATGGTGAGATGTGTCAATCAAGTCTCAATTTCCTGCATATGGTTATCCAGTTTGTCCAGCACCATTTGTTGAAGATGCTGTCTTTTTTCCAGCCTATATTGTTAGGGCCTTTGTTATATATCAAGTAGCTGTAGATGCTTCACCCAAAACCCAGGTCCTTGATTCTATTCCATTTGTCTATTCTCCTGTTATTATTCCAGTACCATGCTTTTTTTTTTTTATTATTACTATGAGGACTTCTGCCTTTACATATGAATTTTGAGAACATTTATTCTATCTCTTTGAAGAACAATGTTGGGATTTTAACTGGAATTGCATTAAATCTGTATATTGCCTGGCTAGCTCAGTTGGTAGATCATGAGACTGTTAATGACAATATTTATTTATTTATTTATTTATTTATTTATTTATTTAATTTTTTTTGTTGTTGTTGTTGTTGTTGTTTTTCGAGATAGGGTCTCACTCTGGCTCAGGCTGACCTGGATTCACTATGGAGTTTCAGGGTGGCCTTGAACTCACAGCGATCCTCCTACCTCTGCCTCCCAAGTGCTGGGATTAAAGACGTGCGCCACCACGCCCGGCCTGACAATATTTATTTTGTTGTTGCCTTTCTTTCTTTCTCTCTTTCTTTCTTTCTTTCTTTCTTTCTTTCTTTCTTTCTTTCTTTCTTTCTTTCTTTCCTCCCTCCCTCCCTCCCTCCCTCCCTCCCTCCTTTCTTTCTTTCTTTCTTTCTTTCTTTCTTTCTTTCTTTCTTTTTAACTCAACCTAGTGTCCATTGGGCTTACTCATGTTGTCACACATGACAAGAGATCCTTACTTTTAAAGGCTGAATTATATGCCAGTGTGTGAGTATATGGCATCTTGAAAATTCATTCATCCATAGATTCTTAGACAGATTACAGATATTATCTATGATGACTAATGCTGCAGTGAGTTCAATAAACAAGACAGTGCAAATATATTTTTCACAGACTGTTTCAATTTCCTCTGGATATATGTCTCAATGGAAATGCTAATTCAAATGGAAGCTCTATTTTTAGGGTATTTTTATGGAAATGTCCAATTTTCTACAATTACTGTATTCATTTATATTCTCACAAACAGCATTCTAGAATTCTCCTTTCACTGTTATTTTGCCAGAATTTGCAAATTTTAATATCATTTTATAACTGTCATTATAATTGTGATTAAGTCATATTTAACACTGTTTTTGATTTGCATTTCTAAGATAATTAATATATTGAGAATATTATATATACTTGTTGTACATTTATTTATGTATTCTCTGATTTTTAGCCATTTTTTCCCTTTGCTATATATATATATCTTTATCTAATGTTGTTTTTGGTCACCTCTATCTTTCACCATGCATATAATAGTCAAATTAAAGAGGCGAGGATTTGGCTCAGTGGTTAAAGGCACTTGTTTGCAAAGCCTGCCCTTTTGAGTTCACTTCCAAGCCTTTCACATAATCCAACTTCCAAATGGGTTCTCTTTTTTTTTTTTTTTTTTTTTGGTAGTGTCAAGGAAATTACTGCCTCCCACATTACAAATAAACAAGTAAATATTTAAAATAAATTTTAAAACTTCAATTAAAATGGATTAGATTATATGATCTTCATAATGTGACTCATTTCCTATTTCATTATCACTCAAATGGAGAAGAAGAGATATTGGACATACCAGCCAAACTGGGGGTGATATTATCTGTATACATTTCAGAAATGTAATGTTTGTACAAAAAACCCCATCATTCCAATGATTAAATGAAAATTTATAAGAATTATAGATCAATGTGATTCATTTTCACTCTTTTAGATCAACAATTTCTACTTTCAGAGAAATAAATAGCATAATTGGGAATAGTTTGCAAATGTACTGATAAGTTGTAAGTTAATCATTTAAATTGATGAAATCATGCATAAACAATTTACATGATGCTAGAATTTATTACACTTTTCTGTGCAGATGACAAAAAGTAATTAGGCCTAACAATGAATAATTGTCTTAAATTAATGAGAAAGTGGACTATGTATGTATTTATAGATTTTACAAATGGTTAGTTACTGCAGGACATGAGCCTCAAATCATAGTTACCTGCATTAATAGGTTGTGTATATAAATATATGTTACAATTAAACAAGGAAAGAATGTCATTAATTTTATTAATATTAAACCACATTTTCAATTTTACCAAACATTTACAGATTTAGACACCAATTCTTTTTTATCTCATGAAATTAAAGAAGACTGCTATAGAAGATTTCATGTACAAAGACCAATGAATAGGAAAATGTAATAGTAGCACGCAAGACTCAATGGATAGTTAGGCTGAATTTATTTATTTTGTTCATTTTTATTTATTTATTTGAGAGTGACAGACAAAGAGAGAAAGAGAGAGAGAGAGAGAGAGAGAGAGAGAGAGAGAGAGAGAGAGAGAGAGAATGAGCGCACCAGGGCCTCCAGCCACTGCAAAGGAACTCCAAACGTGTACGCCCCCTTGTGCATCTGGCTAACATGGATCCTAGGGAATTGAGCCTCGAACCTGGGTCCTTAGTCTTCACAGGCAAGAGCTTAACTGCTAAGCCATCTCTCCAGCCCAGTTATGTTGAATTTAAAGGAGTGTAAAAGAGTTTGGAAGATAGGGGAAAAATATATTCTATGATCAAACTGAAATTTCAATCTTTCTTACATGAGAATTTCAGATAAAGAATCAGTCAGTGTTTCCACATGAAAAATGTACTCACAGCCAGCACTAAAAACAATTACAGGAAGTGTAACATGGCAGGTAATATTGTTTTTAGGGAAATCTGGAAGGCCTAGTCAAAAATTTTGCTATTTAATGGTTCATGAATAGTGAGAATCATATCTGACTGTTTTCTTCATCTTTTGATGGTCAGAGTTGTAAATCTATCCATATTTCCCATAAGCACCATGTGATCCATTGTATTCCACAGTGACACCATTTCCAGTTTAGTGACATAATTACCTGCAGAAAAATATCATGATTTTCAAGGAGCAGAAGGTGTTTAGGTCCAGTCTGAAATGACATTGTTTAATTAAACTGTCAATCAAATGATATGTCGATTAGGTAAATAATATTAGTATATCAATATTTAAGAAAATAAGGAAAATTGTAAAATCTAGTATATATTCAGCAATGTAAACCTCTTCAAAAGGGACATATTTTAAATGTTACCAATATACAGGTTCTCTATTAGCTAGGCTATTCCAAGAAATAATAGTTTTTCTTAATTTACTTAGATGGTATTTACCTTTTTTTGTTGTTATTTGGTATGTTCTGTTTCTAACTCTAATCATGATAACTGAGTTCACAGCTGTCAAGATCAAGTAAACGCATGGATAGTTAATTGCATTCTTTTTTTTTTTTTCTTTATTAGCTATGTACATAGTGAGTGTGTAAACAGCCGTGTTGGTACCATTGTTAGCCCCTCCCTGTTCTTCCCCCTCTGAAGGGACCCTCCTCATTGGGGATTGTGGGTCAATTATTGTGGGGTAGCCATCAGTTATGAAGAAGAGGCAATGTCTCTGTGCATAATGTCCCAATTTGTGGCTCTAACAATCCTTACTTATTTCTTTTTTTTTTTTTTTTTTTCTTCCAGGACTATGCAGAGAAAGAGAATACCATAGCGAAAGCTCTGGAAGACTTGAAGGCTAATTTTTACTGTGAGCTCTGTGACAAGCAGTATTATAAGCATCAGGAATTTGACAACCACATTAATTCATATGACCATGCTCATAAACAGGTAAGAAAGAATATTGAAAGCATTTTAGCATTTCTGAACTTTGATCATAGACTGAATTAAGTACACTGTGTAAATATGTTTTGGTTGTCTTCAGCAGTATGTTCAGCATTTCTAACATATATGCTTGCCCTCAGTTGAAAGTCCAATCAAGTCACTGTGGAAATCAGTTAAATAGATTATCTTGAGATTAGTCAACATTCAAGACATTGCTTGTCAATAAAAAAATTAAAATTAAAATTAAAAAATTAAAATTGCTTAGTCATTTGTGCTGTTCAGTCCAAAGGTACAACAAGACAGGTGAAATCTAGTCACACTGCTTTAAGTGGGTAGATTACATTTTTATAATATTAACTTTAAGACAGGTTAAAAGTAAAAAAGAAAATGAACATATCACAACCATAATCTATAAAACGTTATTTTATGTCTATAAAAATATTCCCACAGTATTTCCCATAGTTCATTACAATATTCATTCTCATGATTATTTCCCACATATTCCCCTGCATATCCAATAGTGCAAGACATCTTACACATATGTTTAGTTGTATAAAATAAGAATTTGAAAATTTGCAGATGGCATATATCTATTTTAGGAATATCTTACTGGCTGTTATATATTTTTCCAAAGAAAGCCTAACTCAGATACAATGTTGTCTTGAAGAACAAAGTCACCTAAGTTAGCTGGAGAACATTCCTTTGAACTGAGTGAAATATAGATAGCACACAATTTAACTAAGGGAATACAAACGGGACCTAACTTGTTCTTTTGAAGGTCCAGCAGTTCACATTTGGGAATAAGGGCTGTCAATCACTAGAGACTGATATTCCATAAAAATATCAATGGACACTGATAGAAAGCATAGCTACAATCCATTTGTTCATCCTAAGAATTGATAGCCTTCATGACGAGAATAGCATGACATTTAAGATCTAAACAGAGATTATATTCCTTTTCCTTAGGTTAGTGGCACATCAATGGGAATGTCTTCCTAGAGAACAACCTATCTTTTCTTAGCTAAATTCTCACACCTGTGAAAGCTCTCCATGTTTTCTACACAATTAGCACATTGGAAACTTTAAGTGAAGTAGGGCGATATAAGGGTTCCATATGCACAATTTACACACTACTTTCTCTTCTAAGAACTTAATATAGGAAAACTATGAAAAAGGACATAAAGTGACTTACTGTCTGATGATATCTAAATATAACACGTGAAAAGCTTGCTCAATAGCAAAGGTCACTAAATAAGTAAATGGATCTGCTTACAGAAGGAAAAAAATTCAAATGAGATTTGAGTGGTTTCAAGTGATGGTTTAGATTGATTGTAAACTTGAAAAGACCTTTGATCACTTGTGAGGAATTATCTTGATTAGGTTAATCTCCTGCTATGCCTAAGGATGTTTATCTTAATTAGGTTAATTGAGGTGGGGAGGTCTGCTGTAACCCTGGGTAGTATCACTCCACTGGCTGAGATCCTAGACTATCTAAACAGAAGAGAACAGGCTGAGTACCAGAATCCATCACTCTCTGTGTCATCACTGTGGACTGAATATGGTCAGAACGTACTGTCATGCCTTCCCTGACATTATGAACTATAAACTGGAACTATATGCTAAAATAAATCCTTCTTCCACTAAACTTATTTTTTGTCAGATATTTTGTCTCAGCAATGAGAAGGTAACTAGTAAAGTAACTATGAAACTACTATCGAGGAGAGAGTATGACAAATATATATTTTGATTGCTAATCAGATTTTACTGGTGTCTTTTGACTACCTTGTACCTATATACTGGTATTCTTCTCTTGTTGTGGGAATTTTTCTGATATTGCTGGGAAAACTTTCTGTTTCTTTGGCATTCTGAAGTCACCTTTAAATCCATCTTACTCTTTTCATTAATTATGAACTAAACTAATACTCATTTAAGTCCACCCCAAAGTTCTTGTCATCTCTCTTCCTTCTTTGTTCTTTCATCTCCTCCATGGATTTTTAAAAATTTTACTTATTTATTTGCAAGCAAAGAGAGATATAAGAGAGGCAGACATAAAGATAATGGAAAGGCTAGGGTCTCCAGCTACTGCAAACGAACTATAGGTGCATGTGACCCTTGTGCATCTGGCTTATGTGGGTCCTGTGAATTGAACCTGGGTCCTTTGGCTTTGCAGGCAAATGCTTTAATCACTAAGCCATCTCTCCAGACCCTCCTCCATGTTTTCAATAGTCTTTGAGTTCCTTATCTTCAATTTAATCTGAAATTATTAGTTTTGTTGCCTTTTCATGTTACTTAGTATAGTTTATCATCTCAAGCATTTATATGGTTTTTAAATCTTCTTCCATTTCTTCATTAAATTTCTTTGCTAGATTCTTGTGTTGTTTTTTGTTTGTTTATTTATTTTTTAAGAATCATTGAATTTCCTAAAAATAACTATTTTTGTTTTCTAGTAGAGAATTATCCCATACTGGTTTACTGTTGAGTTAGTTTCTGGTGCTTTATTTTGACCTATCAATGTGTCATTTCCTCAATATTCTTGCTGTTGTATAGTGTGTGTCATCATCTCAGTTTTGAAAAAAAAAATTTGGGGGGGGTTATTCCAGTCCTTATATTCTGTGTTTATGTATGCCCTATGTTCCAGAAATCCTAATATTTTGGTTTGAGATGCTGTCCTAAATTTAGGTTTTCACAAAGAGCTGCTATTGTTTGCTCAGCACTGTTCTAGAACTCGAAAGTAATATTAGTTTAGATTTATGTCTAACATGCAATTAAAGTGTTATTCAACATAAACCAAGTGAATGTGTAGAAAGGGAAGTCTGTTCCTACAGCCTATGCCTGTGGTAAGTAGGTCCTCGAATTTTATCAATAATGACTAGCTTGTGGCCCAATCATGTAGAATACCTCTCCTATAAGAACTGGTAAGAATTACTGCAGGTAGGAGCTCATGACGTCTCATTCCTCCCTAAGGATTTGTAGCTACTTACTGTTTGCTGGGGGAATGGGTAGTTATTTTTCTCATTGATGTAACCACTGATAAGTTGTCCACAATCTTATAACCTCTCATCTGTGCTTTTGCAAGCACTTTACAATCCGAAGTAAATTAGTTTTGTCACAAAAAAGGAAGAAAAAATAATGTATGAGAACAAGTTGGCTAGTAGAGAAGAAGATTGTGATCAGTAAAAGTGGGAAGCATATATAGAGAGAAGGTTAGTCATAGAGAATGCGATCAAAACATGATATATATTGTATATAATATAATATTTATTTGTTATATTAATACAGAAATATAATAAATCCATTATTATTGATATATGCTAACACATTGGCATATACTAAACAAAAAGGGCTGGAGATATGGCTTAGTAGTTAAGGCAATTACATGTAATGCCAAAGATCCCAGGTTCAATTCCTCAGGACGACATAAGTCAGATGTACAAGGTGCCACATGTGTCTGGAATTCAATTGCAGTGGCTAGAGGCCCTGGCATGCCCATTCTCTCTGTCTCTTTTCCTGCCTCTTTCTCTCTCTCTCTCTTAAAAAATAAATAAAAATAAAATATTAAAAAAAAACCTTTTTAAAAAGAATAGAAAGAATTACCATAGTGAGTGCCACACATGGCACAGGGCAAGGTAATATCCTTAGCCTAAAGCTAATGGGATGTGGTCTAACATAGGGCCAGATAAAGACCCATACTGTTCTATGCACCCTATTGGTAAGGCTTCTCAAGACACAATACGGCAGTAAAAAGACACTTTTTAGTTGACTACATAGAAGTACACTAGATCAGGGCCATTTTTCTTTACCTGGCACCAGACTTGTTTCCAATGGCTTCATTCTCAAGACCTGGTTATTTTGGCAGAGTCATTAAGAGTTGTCCAATTAGGTTTTACCATTTCAGCACTAAGTTCTAAGGCAATTTCTTATGCCTACTACCAGTTCTTGCAAATGGGGACTTGTGCCATATCTTGCAGTTTAATGTTTGGGTAGTGAGTGCTGTTAAAGAATGATATTTGGTCAGGAAGACTGGCACTCACCTGGGCTGAATTTCATAACCACAAAGACATGTGCGCTATCATGAAGGCACTGTGGCCCATTGAAGTTGGGAGAATGCAGTCAAAGCCTATCCCACCACGGAGACAGTCTCTGTCTATGGTAAAGCTGGTCTTCAAGCTTCGTTTACAAACAATGGCCAGGGAATAGCTGTGCTATCTGAGGATAAAGATTATTTGAGACAGACTGGCCACCAAGGCACATATTGAACTGGGTCCCACTTAAGTCTAAGTCTCTGAGGGGGAGACATTCTCCAGGTCTACTCAAAGTAATGATGTGATCCCAGATCAAGGCTGTTCTACCTGCTTACATGACTTATCTCTGAACTCTGACTGAATTATAGGAATTTTCCTACCTGATATTGGTTGTCACTGTTGTGAGCTGTCACAGATTTAAGACAAAGTCCAATGCTAGTCTAGTGCCCTGGAAGATGGAGTTTTGCTCTTCCTGGGGCTATCTAAGATTAAAGGAAGTGATGGTGGACCTGTTTTCCTCACTGAATGACACTGTTCTCTAAGCTCAGTTTTCAGATAGCACAAAGAAGCAGAGGATGTTACTGACACACATTAAATCTAATTTTATTTGTATAAAGATATATTTCATATAAATTTTATGTTATGCTTCATTCTCACAATTTATTAATTTTAAAACATAAAATTGTTTTATAAAGAAAAAAATAGTATTTAATGGATAAATTATGCTAAAATAATATGATTTTATACTAATAGTCTTGGTTTATATATTATGTCTTTGAAATAAATGGCATGTTAATAACATGCATGCTTATTAAAAAGTATAAAAGCCATTTTAATATAAAATGTTGTCAATGTCTTCATAAGTCATATTGATGTTATATAAATATATGAAAATATATATTAAAGGAATTTACAATTTTGGGGAAAAATAACCTTTTTGGTGTGTGTGTATTCATGAGATGTGTGGTGTGCATGTGTTAAATGGGGTATATATGTATTGTATGCACATGCGAGTGCTTTATTTCCACATTTTATAATTGACTCACTAATATAAGAAAATGAATAGAAGATTTTCTAGCAGTATGATGTCATTCTAAATTTTAGTTACTGAGATAAAAAGTAAAAGATCAAGACTGAACATTAGGAAAAAAGAAAAGATTTTCCTTTCAGCAATTTTACCCATTCATCTGCTGTGAAAATAAAGCCACACTGAGTATGTACTCTCACCTGGTAACACATGGGCAATTCAAAGTTATTTTCACTGCAAGAAATTTGTCACACTGATGCTATGAAGAGAGAAAGGGGAATGATTGCCTTATTTCTACTGCTGCTCAAATATCTTGATTCTTGCTTTAGTGACTTCAGTGTAGCTGAAATACATCCCCAAAGGCACTGAAGTGACCTTCACCTCAGCAAGTCAAGATTCAGTGTCTTTTTGCTTGATGTTTTGTTCTGCCCTAGAGAAAGTGAAGGTCAAGCCAGGTTGTTAGAATTCATTGTTCCTGCAGAAACTTCTATTGCTGTTAAAAAAAAAAAAAAAAAAAAAAGGTATAGATTTTTCCCCCAAATTTGAACATTTCCTATAAATTTAAATGTATGTATAGTGACATGACATTTGAGAAAAAAGTTAACTCTTGTCACTTATATATAAATATTCACTTGTGGAAAATTTTATAAAATTACTTGTACAGTTATAAATGTTAATGCATAACAAAACAATCATTTCCAGTATATTCCTTTGTGTGTGTGACATGTACTTCCATCTAATTGTGCTATTTTAAAATGACTTTTGGGCTGGAGAGATGGCTTAGCAGTTAAGTGCTTGCTTGTGAAGCCAAAGGACCCCGGTTTAAGGCTCGATTCCCCAGTACCCACGTTATCCAGATGCACAAGGGGGCACACCGTCTGGAGTTCGTTTGTAGTGGCTGGAGGCCCTAGTGTGCCCAGTCTCTCTCTCTCTCTCTCTTTCTCTCTCTCTGCCTCTTTCTCTCCCTGTCGTTCTCAAATAATAATAATTAAAAAAAATGACTTTTAAAACTGTTGAAGTGTTTTTTGCTTGCTTCTTCTTGTCCCCGAGCCCCTACCCCAATGGCTACCTCATTATGGAACCGTCTAGTTTTGATGTTTAGTATTCAAAATACATCATGAATCACAATAACTAAAGGGTAGGTTTTATCTTGAGCTTACATTAGACTTTGGATAAAATAACCATTTCTATAATCCAAACAGATAACTATTTTTGTAAACCTTTCCCAGTGGATTTGAAGTCCTCCTCATTCTTTTGATATTCTCTCATTTAGCTGGCTCTAATGATGGAAAGTAGATTCATTCAGTGTTGAATGTAAAAGGAAAACTAACTGAAAGCAAGATTTATTATGTTAGCAAAACATAATTAAGCACAAAAATGGAAATAAAAAGATTCAAGGGAAAATACACCTTGGGCTTAATTTTATTAATGTCACCTATATATTAAAATCCAATAAAGATAGCCTATTTTGTGATGATTTCTTATGTTTTCATAGAATATTTTCTATAGCTTAAATGGTATAACTTCCTCTGTAATATTACTGGTTGTGTGCCTTTCTTTCTATTTCATTCTTATTATACTTTGTTAATAAGCATACTTTACTAAACATATTGACATGCATATACATTTGGAAATAATTTACAGATTTATTATGTACTTTCAATACTTAGAATGTTTATTTTCTCTTCTGTTTCAAACCAATAAATAGGTTTTTTTGAAAATCATAGTAAAAATCTAAATGTGAAAGAAGAAAATTGATTTAGAATAATATAAATATGCAAGCCTACAGACACAATAAAATGGGGATTTGAGATCAGTGTGTCCTTGAATATCAGAAGTTATATTTGTTGGTGTCTATCCAGAAACTAAACCTTATATCTTATAGTCAAATGCTCATCTAATAATATATTTAAAAATCAACATGAAAGCTATAGAAATTAAGATATATGTATGTTCTTTCTCTGAGGAGGAAGGCACAACCTCCTCCCCCCACAAAAAACCCACCTTAATTCTAGTTCACTGTTAGTATTACTCAGGAAATTTAATAATTCTAAATCCAGGATGTGGTATAGAATCATGTCTCATTTCACAAGTTTTGGGATTTTCCAGGTGATTGCAATTTCAGGCTGATGTTAGAAAGTGGAGGTATGCACAGCAGGAGGTTACTGTTGCATTTGCTTTGTAATGACGAGTACATTGCTACTGATCTAGAGGGCTAGAGAACAACAAAGATGCATGTCTCTGATTTCAAATCATTTCACATACACACACACACTCAGAGAGAGAGAGAGGGAGGGAGAGAGAGAGAGAGAGAGAGAAGACAAGAGGTAATAAATCAGAGAGGAGCAGTAAGGCAAGTATGGTGGGATTTCCACCCTCCAAACAATAATTGGGGTGGAAGATGTATTACAGAGACTTGGAGCAAGTAAGACCACTGGAAAGAGAATACCATTTGGAATACTTATCTCACAATAATTTGAAACTTGGCAAATATTAAGTTGACAGCAAAATGTGTTTAAACCAGTTTTGTTAATTGTCCTATTCAGGGTGCTCTAGATAGGTAATCCGCTAGTACTGACAAGAATTACCCACTTGTAACAACAACAACAACAAAAAAAAAAAAAAAAAAAAGAATTACCCTTTTGTATGTCTCATAAGAAAAATAATTTAAAAACTGAGGATCTTGCTATGGGTGAGGAGAAGATACAGGCAGATATTCTGGACCAACGATCAGAATAGAAAGCACAGTAGGCCCAGTGAAGTCTACCAAACTAGCAAAAACTAACATGCTGCAGCATTTGAATGACCTATGCAGGCCTACAGAATTCTCAATCAGTGGATACTTTGGGTGTTGACTTCCAAATGAGACATGAATTTGACACGTGATCAGTAAAATTAGGATTGCCTCAGGAGAGTGTCTAGGTATGCAAGTACTCTGTCAGTAACTAAGAACATCTAAAATATCTTGAGTAAGGAGAATAAATAGGAAATTAAGGATTCTTAGCAATTATCTAAAATGACATTAATAAATCATGTGTATATAAGTAGGCATACTAATTAGCTTCTTTCATTCTATTGGGAATAGTTCAGGCTGATGAGGTAATAATTTATTTAGGAAACGAAGAAGCAAAAATGCCATTTTACATCTTTAATATAACAGCCATTTTCACTAAGCCACGTACTTTACCAATTAATATTTTATTTTTAATTATATAAGTAGTTATTTTATCCTGTTTTATTTGTTTCTCTTTTTAAATTTTGTTACTTTTTCATACTAGAGCAAGAACCAGAGCCTATTGATATAGCTAGAGATTTCTAAATTGTATCAATTTGGGTCAAGACTGAATTTAACAGCTTATATATTATTTACCAATGCCTAGCTTATCGCATCATATGTATTGTGATTGCCTGGTTATTTTAAAACTTATGTATATCAATCCATTTGATAAGCTATTACACATAGTCTCATCAACTAATAATTTACACCTAGCTAAACTTCAATAAGCTGGATAATTTTTTAATGTGTGTATGATATTGTGATGGGTGTGTTCATGTTGTATGCACATGTATGTAAAGATGTTTCTGTTCCACACCCAGGAGTGGGGATTGGGTGTCCTCTCTTAATCTTCTCTCTTATTTCCTAATATGGAGGTTCTCACCAAACATGGAGCTTCTTGTTTTTCAATTAGATGGACTGACCAGTGCCCCAGTCACCCTCCTGAATTCATCTCCCCCATCTTGAAAGCTAGGGTGATAATTTTGAGTGCCCATGCCCAACATTGTTTTCTACATTCTGGGCTTCAATCTCAGCTCCTCATGTGTGCAAAGGTAGTACTTTTACCCTCTGATGTACCTTTGAAAAAAAATCATGTGTGTACATTGTACAAATGTGAAAAAAGTACCTATTGGAAAGTGATAAACAGACATAAGAATAAGAATTGTAAAACTACATGTGTACTACATATATGTGCATGTTACATATATACAATTATGTAGTTAATGTTCATTTTATCAGGATTGAGTTTATTCAGGAATGCATGTATCTGTTCCTTCAGAATGTTGGCTGGCACCACTAGAAATAATAAGTATTTTAACAACATTGACAAAGAACGATTCTGATAATGATTATGCAAAATTGGTTTATTTATTTATATATCTTCCTTGTGCATGTGTGTTATTTGGTGTGTGTCTGTGTGTGTGTGTTTGTGTGTGTGTGTGTGTGTGTGTGTGTGTGTGTGGTGTATACACACTTATTTTTCCATCCAGTGCCCGTTGCTGTTATCTGCAGTAGGATGTGCTTGCCTGTGGCAGTGGAGGGACCATCAGGTGTCCTACACCTTGTCCTTCTGCCTGTTCTTTTCTGAGCCAGAGACACTTTACTGCTCCCACTGCTTGCCCTTAAATTCTGGTGAGTGCCAAATCTCAGGTCTCCTTCAGGACTAGAGTTACCAGTACGCATGGCCACACAAACATAGGTTTTGGAGATTCTAACTCAGGATTACAAACTCCTTTCATGCCCTCATGCTTGTGCAGGAAGAGCACTTAACTGCAAAGCCATATCTACTGCCTGGTCTATTACAATCACACATTCTGATACCAGGATATAGTCACAGTCACAATCCCTTTTCTATTGAATATTTCTCTTTTTAATAATTTATTTTTTATTAATCCATTTTGTACTCAGTGAATACAATCAAGTTGGTACCAATTTTAGGCTCTTCCATGTCCTACCTCCTCCATCTGGCCCCTCCTTGTTGAGGTATATGGTACATGCATTGTGCAGTTAGCCCACAGTTATGGGTAGGAGAAATGTCTCTGCATATCATGACCAACGTGTGGCTCTGACATCCTTTCTGCCCTCTTCCGCAAACTTTCCTGAGCCATGTTGGGTTCATTTTGGGTCTGCTTCAGTGATGAGGTGTTGGGAGCCTCTGCATCTCTGGATGTCTGATTTCGTAGGAGTTGATTGTTCTCTGTGTTGATCTCCTTCACCTTTGTGCTGGTACCCAGTTCACCAAGAAAACAGCACCCTTGCTTGTTTCACCAATTATTCTTTTCCTTCATTTATTTTGCACAATTTACACAGTGACCATTTTAATGTAATCATAGCTCTTGTATCACTGTTTTTAACTTGAACATTGTTTCATTTCAATATTTGAAATTTTAGTCTTACTAAACTACATTAAAATATTTTATTTTTATTTATTTATCTGACGCACACTAGGGTTGGGGCACATAGAAAGACAATGGGCATGCCAGGTCCTCTAGCCATTTCAAACGAACTGCAGATGCAGGCATCACCTTGGGCATCTGGTATATGTGCGTACTAGGGAACCAAACTTTAATCCTTAGGTTTCACAGGCAAGTACATTAACCACTAAGCAATCTTCCCAGCCCTGATATACTTACTTTAGATGCCTAATTGGTCCAACTTTCTTTGAGTTCCTGAAATAAATGTGAAATGCAGAATTTATGTTAACAATTCTTAGCTTTATAAAATGTGTGACAATCTAATTGGCGTACTGTTTTCATAAAAAGTCATTTCAAAATGGTCACACATGTCAAAACTTCTTTAATTAGAAATTTTATTCCTATTCAGTTAAAAGAAATCATTTTCTACATGGCATGAATCAGTGGGTGAGAAATTTAATTACTAAAATGAAGATGGCATATAAAAATATTTTTATATTTCTATAAAACAAAGAACATATATGAAATATATACATGTGAACACAAATATGTTTCCCTCTCTATCCATATATGTGTATATATATATATATATATACATATATATATATATATACATATATATATATATATATATATGCTTCTTTTAAGTGTATTTGTATCTATGCAAATGCATATATATGATATATACAAGATTTAAACTTTTTAAGAATTTTAATGCATATTGTAATTTTATCATAATTCCCCCAATCCCCTTTTTAATCTCCCTTACCAACTCCATTCATCTGAACCCCTCCTATTTCCAAACAGTCCCTAGTCTATCTTGATTCTTGATGTCCCATTCTGTGTGTGTGTGTGTGTGCGCATGCACACACATATCCTTCTTTCTCTATGTCAAAAGGTTGATGAACTCAATATTGCACTGATTTTATGGAGGTAGGAGCCTTCATTGCAAAGACATGAATAAAGGAATCACTTAATGTCCAGAGGGTAGTGTCCCAAAGTCCTCCTCCTCCCTTCCTCTGAATATTTCCTTTTTTCCTTCTATTCTGTGATATGCCTTGAACTTTGAAATGTGTGATAAATATATCTCATTTCGTGATGAGCTCTTCATAGCCTTTTACTTTCAGTATTTGTTAAGTTTTTAGTCTCTTCAGTATTCACCATCTACAAAGAAAAGCTGTTCTTTTTTATTTTTTACATTTTAACTTATGAGGATTTTTATTTTTTTTATTAATTAGTTTTGTGCTCAGTGAATACAGTCAATTTGGTACCATTATTAGGCTCATCCCTTCCCCTGCCCCCTCCTTGTTAAGGTATATGTGTCATGCATAGCTGGGCGTGGTGGCGCACACCTTTAATCCCAGCACTCGGGAGGCAGAGGTAGGAGGATCTCCATGAGTTCAAGGCCACTGTGAGACTACAAAGAAAAGCTGTTCTTGTCAAAAGTGGTAGCAAAACTATTTTTTTCCTATCTCCACAATGATCCCTAACACCTGGTCAGTGTGATAGAGCTGTCTTATCCAGTGCTGAACACTGGGCCGTCACTACTTCTCATCATCATAATGAGTCTTACCCACGGCTACCACCATTATTTGGAAAAGTAAGGCTCTTCCTCCAAATGTGAAAACATCACTAATCCATGTGCATAAACATAAACATCTAGAAGGAAATTTGATGGATAATATATCTTTATAGCCAAAGGGCAATGGTAGCCTCCCATTAAGGCCTGTGACCTTGCAAACCTTAGTTTTCTGTGCCTAACAACTTTAAAAAATTCATTCCCATGAAACAGGTCTCAAATATAATCACTGAACACTGAATTGTCACCAAAACTGACTTGCCACTATTGCACCAATAGTTACATATTGCCAGGATGTTTAGAGGTGGAGCCACTGCTTGTTAAGGCTGTTCATTAACCTTCTGTCAGATTTATAGCTGGTACAGCTTTTTTCACATTTTGTAGGTTGTTTCTTGACTTGGTTGATGGTTACAAATCTATTGGGAGCCATGGGCAGAGTGTTAGTTTGAATGGGTGCCCCCCCGATATATTTAGGAGTTTTATGAAAGCTTCTTGGATCTCCAGCCACTTGGCTGGAGGAGGTATCTCTAGCCCTATGGTGTGTTTGGGGATTTCTATCTAAGTTATGCAAAGTGCCTCAGTTCTACCTAAGCACCAGAAGTGTGTTTTTGCCTGTGATGGTGGTGGTCACTCTTGGCTTCTCTCTCTCTGTCTAGTCCTGTGAGGTGGGAGAGTGAGGCAAATACTCCTGCCATTATGGAACTGTCCCTGGATCTGTAAGCTTTAAATAAATCCCTTTTTTCTCTGAAAACTCTCTCATCTGTAGGTTCATCCCAGCAATCTGAGGCTGTCTGCTATAGCCTGGTTATTTATTTTCTTAAATTAAACTATAATGGACATTATCAATAATTATATATTAAAATAATCAACATTCTGAAACCTGACAGATTACAAAGTAAAATGCAAACATTCTTTGTTGATAATATGTGCTCTAAGACATAGGAGGAATTTATATTAAGGGGATAAAGCTTATCATTGGGAAAGATGTCTTGGGACACAAAGGAATTTGCTTATCATTTCTCTTTCTCTCATGAACACAGTATAATTTGATCCCAATTCTCTTCCATTAACCCTTTGTCATCCTCCTCCAGCAAATTCCACTGAACACCCTCCTCTTTCCAAGAAGACCTTCCAGTTTGATAAATGATTCTTTTTGTCCTTCCTATCATCTAAGTTAGGCAAAATGTTGATCAGCTCGATAATCTGTAAATTTGTTTTCCATTTCTTATTTTACCATATCCCTTGAGCTTTGGAGGTCATGTTACATATGAGTTTAGAATCTTCCCATTATCCACAGCCATCTAAAAAAAGAAGTTTCTCTGATTTACAATCTATATTTTTAATACTGTATTTATGTAATTGTCATTTATTCTCAGTGTTTTCATCAAGTCTATAAATTGCTGAGATAAGTTAAACATTAGGTTACTTTAATATATGTATTATTTATTCAATTTTTAAATGTAAAATTTCAAAATGTTTATTAACAGTTAATTCACAGTTGTTAAATTTCATGTCCACTCACAGTTCTCCCAAGGAACTGCTTTCTACAAATAAAAGTTTTTATCTAATAATTACCAATACCTAAGCAAATATCTAATAATTTCAGTACAAAACAACCAAATAATAGTAGGTGGTATAATCAGATTCACATTATTGGGATGAACTTTCAGACAAGACCCAGTGGTATGAGGAAGGGCATTTATTTGAAGCTTACAGATACAGGGGAAGTTCCATAATGGCAGAAGAAGCCAGTCCCCTTTCACAGGTCCACATAAAGAGAAACAGCCACCACCATCATCTTAAGCAAGAACACCCCGGGGACCATAGGCAGAGTTCAAACACTCTGCACACCTATGCTAGAATACAGCTGCACCTCCAGTAACACTTAGGGCTAGACGCTAGGATCCATCCACAGAAGCACTTCCTCCAGCAATGGCTGGAGATACAAGAAGCTTGAATAAAACTAAATCTTGGGGAAACATCCATGCAAGTTATCACAAGTGGTGACATATTTTATAATTCCATATGAATAAGACAACATTAAAAAGTGTTGAACTTTTGATAACATATTAAACTGTTGATAACACATTAATACAATTTTGAAGTTCTTTTACTGATGAGAATGAACAATTTCCTTGAGGTACACTCCCTTGTGTAACTGATGAAATGGTTTAAGTAGGGATTCCATTAATTATCTGGAGTACTAGATAACTGATACATGAGAAAAATTTTTTGGATTTTGTCAAATGCTTTCTCTGCGTCTAATGAGATGATCATGTGATTTTTGTCCTTCAACGCGTTTATGTAATGTATTACATTTATAGATTTGCGTAGGTTGAACCATCCCTGCATCTCTGGGATAAAGCCTACTTGGTCAGGGTAAATGATCTTTTTGATATATTCTTGTATTCTGTTTGCCAATATTTTGTTGAGAATTTTTGCATCTATGTTCATGAGGGAGATTGGCCTGTAATTTTCCTTTTTGTTCTATCTTTGCCTGGTTTTGGTATCAGGGTGATGCTGGCCTCATAGAAGGAGTTTGGTAGAATTCCTTCTTTTTCTATTTCCTGGAAAATCTTAAGAAGCAATGGTGTTAGCTCTTCCTTAAAAGTCTGGTAAAATTCAGCAGTGAATCCATCTGGGCCTGGGCTTTTTTTTTTTTTTTTTTCTGGGCTTTTTTTAGTTGGGAGATTATTGATAAGTGTTCAGATCTCCATGCTTGTTATAGGTCTATTTAAGTGATTAATCTCATTTTGATTTAATTTAGGTAGGTTATATAAATCAAGGAAATCATCCATTTCTTTCATATTTTCATACTTTGTGGAGTATATGCTTTTATAGTATGTCCCTATGATTTTTTGAATTTCTCTGGAATCTGTTGTGATGTTACCTTGTTCATCCCTGATTTTATTAATTTGTGTCTCTTCTCTCTTTCTTTTGGTCAGATTTGCTAAGGGTTTATCAATCTTGTTTATCCTTTCAAAGAACCAACTCTTTGTTTCATTAATTCTTTGAATTGTTCTTTTTGTTTCTATTTCATTAATTTCTGCCCTAATCTGTATTATTTTTTCCCGTCTACTGATTTTTGGTTTACCTTGTTCTTCTTTTTCCAAGGCTTTAAGGCGAAGCATTAGGTCGTTTACTTGGGACCTTTCTAATTTCTTAATATAGGCACTTGCGGCTATAAATTTACCTCTTAGAACTGCCTTCATTGTGTCCCAGAGATTTTGCTATGTTGTGTTCTCATTATCATTTGACTCTATAAAGTTTTTGATTTCCTTTTTGATTTCTTCATTGACCCATTCATCATTTAGTAGTGTATTGTTTCATTTCCATGATTTTGTGTATGCTCTATAGCTTTTCTTGCTACTGATTTGTAATTTAATTCCATTGTGGTCAGATAGAATGCAAGGAATTATTTCAATTTTCCTGAATTTGTTAAGATTTGCTTTGTGTCCTAATATATGGTCTATTTTAGAGAATGTTCCATGTGCTGCTGAAAAGAATGTATATTCTGCAGCCTTTGGATGAAATGTCCTGTATATATCTGTTAAGTCCATTCCTTCTATGGCCTCATTTAGTCCAGATGCCTCTCTGTTTATTTTTTCCCGGGATGACCTGTCAATTGATGAGAGTGGGGTGTTAAAGTCACCCACCACCACTGTGTTTGGTGTTATCTGTGACCTTAGTTCTAACAGTGTTTGTTTGACAAATTTGGGAGCCCCCATGTTAGGTGCATATATGTTTAGGATTGTAATGTCCTCCTGTTGGAGTGTGCCCTTAATCAATATAAAGTGACCTTCCTTATCTTTCTTGACTAAGGTTGGAGTAAAGTTTACCCTGTCCGATATTAGGATAGCAACCCCTGCTTGTTTTCTAGGCCCATTTGCTTGAAACACCATCTTCAAACCATTCACCCTAAGGTAATGTCTATCCTTTGTAGAAAGGTGGGGTTCTAAAGGCTTCCTGTATCTGTATTGGCACCTCTTTCCCAATTTGGGGGAAATTTTCTTCGATGATTTTGTTGAAGACACCAACTATGCCTTTTGAGTGAAATTCTTCTCCTTCTACTATGCCCTGAATTCTAATATTTGATCTTTTCATAGTGTCCTGAATATCTTGAAATTCCCACTCATACTTTTCGATAAGTTTGTCTTTCTCTTTGTTGGACTGCATTAGGTCTGCCACCTGGTCTTCTAGCTTAGATATTCTGTCCTCTCCTTCATCCATTCTACTGGTGAGATTTTCTACAGAGTTTTTTTTTTTAATTTTTATTTCATTAACTGTGTTCTTCATTGCTAGTAATTCAGACTAGTTTTTCTTTATTATTTTTATTTCCTTATTTATGTCTTGTATTGCCTTCTTTATTTCATGAAATTGGTGTCCTGCATCTTCTTTGATTCCTTTGATTTCCTCTTTAAGTTCCTCTTTGACTCCTTTGATTTGTTCTCTGACTTCTTTGAACATATTTACAATCATTCTTTTGAAATCTTTTTCAGGCATTTCCTCTAACTCGTTCTCACTGGAGGTCATTTCTGATGCATTAATATTTTTAGGTGGATTTATATAGTCTTGCTTTTTAGTGTTTCTTGTGTTATAATGTATATACTTTTGCATCTTGGATTAAGTTAATGCTTGGATTTTCTAGCTAGCTGGGTATTCTTAGCTGTATCAATTGATTTGATGTTATATATTTTCAGGGTAGGAGCTTAAGGTGTTAGATGTGGCTCTTAAGACTCTGAGAATATCTACAAATGTGCTCCTAGGGGTTGAGTTTCCCTGCTATGGGAGTATTCATGTAGGCTGAGTGGAATAAAATACCGGTATATTCTAAAAGTTAATTAAACACTGTACCCATTCAGTCAAAAACAGCCCCAAGTATGTATGCCAAAGTAGTTATTATAACAACCAGATCATCTATCAACACAGAGGTTAAGATTTCTGGTTTGTTGAGGGATCCCAGTCAGCTTGTGACCAAGTGAGACCCTTCGCTGGTGCAAACCCAGTTACCTTGGATGATTTTGGTCTCAGTCAAGTTGCTGCCTGAGTCTTCAGGCTGCTGTTCTGATTTCTGGAGCTGGGCACTGGCTTTTCCTGCAGGGCAAACCAAATCTGGCAACGGTGGCCCTGCAGATCAGCACCCCCGCTGCTGGAACTGCTGCTGCTTCTGGGTCTGCTGTTGTTGCCACTCCTGGGTCCGCCGCTGCTGATGCTCCTGGGTCTGCTGCGGCTGGGGCTGCTGGTACCAGTTCCGGAGCTGCCAATCTTGCTTCTGAACTCTGCTCCTGCTTGTGTCCCGCTGTCGGCTCAAGTTGACATGGCTGGTTCCTGGGAAGCTGCTCTGTTCACTGGAGCTGGGCTCAGGTGGTGGGGGAGGGGAGGGAGCCGCAGCTGCTCTGGTTCTCTCGCTGCTCCACATGTTCTTCTACCTCGCGGTCTGCTCCTCTGCTGCTCACTGCCGCTCTCCCTTCATGTTTCCTGAGTTGTGGAGAGCACGGTGTGAGGGGAAGCTCCCGCACCTGGATTTTCTTTCAGCTCCGAGTCTGGCGGCTTTCTGCTGCGCCCCGCCACCGCGGTGGTTGGCGGAGCTGCTGGGGCCACTTTTTCCAGCCTGTGTGGGCTCTGGATGCTCTGGATCTCTCCTACTTCTCCGCTGCCGCTTCAGTTTCCTATACACCTCACTTTTTAGTAAAAGTGTGTATTTTGCTGAGGTTTTTTGGTCTTTTTCCCCCCAGGCTGCTTTGGCGTGGTACCTTTGCCACCATCTTAACCTGAAAAATTTTTTGATGGCCACACTTTGCTGTGAAGAAAACACCATAAGGAACAATTTAAAAGTTGTAGTGGTTTCAGTCCATGGCACCATTGCTTCTAGGCATATGGTGAAGCAAAAACCTGTGAGTATATGATAGCAGAAGACTGTATGATAGAGGAGGTGGCTCAACTAAAAAGATCTATAAAAGGTGGGGGGAGAGAGAGAGAGAGTTGGAGAAATTTGGGAGATTTGGAGCAGTTTTACCTTTCAAAGTCACATTTCCAGTGATGTACTTCCTATTCCAGGCCCCAATTTGTAGTTTTAATCCCTTCTCATTTTGTCTTCAATTATGAATCTATCAGTGGGCTAAACTAATGCTGAAATTACCCAAACATAGTTCCATGATTGGTTTAACCAGATGAGGACCAAGCCTTTAATATATTAGGTCTTGGGGAAAATACTTCATATCTCAACCGCAGCAATTATTATAAACCTACAGATTATCTGTCAAAAACAGAATTATTGCATATTAAGAAAACAACAATTTCGATAATGATTGAAAGAGTCCATAATAGCATATACACAGTGTTGTTCCACACATAAAAAAGTTTCTTTGTATAATTTTTCAATTTGTTAACACTTTATGGAATTTAATTTGGGTTCTACACTGTTATATTCAACACTACCTCTGTTTCCCATGCATTGATATGAAGGCCTTTATGCCATATTCTTCAGTGTCATACTGTACAAAACCACACCAACCCTCCACCCTCTTTCGGTGTTTCCTACAACATAACTTTCTACTTTAATGCAAATCTACACTCATGGTATTCTAATCCAAAACCTAGAGACTAGAATTTTTGTCTCTTTGTGTCTGTAGCTATATTCAAATGAATTATTTTCTTTTTATTTTAATATTATTTTAAATTTTCATTATATTTTGAAGAGAGAAATGGCCTTCAGACCATGATTGAACAATAACTCAATTACTGATCCTTGAGTTAACATTTTAAAATAAAGTAGTTGGTAGTAATACAACTGTATTATCCTCTGTGGAACTACAATATATAAAAGGCAGAGAAAGTACACAAATCAGATAGCTTAGGTCCTCATTAAAGCAGAAATGGAAATACCTAGCAATATGCAATGGTAACTCAGGACCAGAAAGCTAAAGGTCACATGTTCTCTCTCATATGTGGATCCTAGCTATGAATGATTGGACTTCTATGTGAGTAGGAATAAAATTAAGTACCAGGGGACAGTAATCTAGAAAGCGGATATAAAGGAATATAAAGAGAGGGAGTTAATAGGATGGTATTGTATATATGTAAGTAGAAGAAAAGATTAATGAGGGTGCAAAGGCCTAAGTGAGGTCAGGGGAAGAGATTGAGTAAAGGAAAGGTGTAGGGAGTGCTAATCAAAATCTAAGAGGAGGGCTGGAGAGATGGCTTAGTGGTTAAGCGCTTGCCTGTGAAGCCTAAGGACCCCGGTTCGAGGCTCAGTTCCCCAGGCCCCACGTTAGCCAGATGCACAAGGGGGCACACGCGTCTGGAGTTCATTTGCAGAGGCTGGGAGCCCTGGAATGTCCATTCTCTCTCTCTCCTCTCTCTCCCTCTATCTGTCTTTCTCTCTGTGTCTGTCACTCTTAAATAAATAAATAAAATTAAAAAAAAAAAAAAACTAAGAGGATATAAATAAGATATATAGAAACCTATGTTTTTGGACAATAGAACATTCAGAATCTATAAATTGTTACTAGGAAATTTTCAGTGTCATGGATGGGATACCTTCCAGTGAGTTGTTAGCCAGGGCAGTTACTGATACCCCTACATTACAGGCCCTTGCCAAGGCTTTTTGTTTCCCACCGGAAATAGATGGTAAGACCCTATTGCTGAAGACTCCACATACTTGGGCTGCAATGTCATTGAGAAATCCTGTTGGAGCTGAGCTGAAAACCCCCTTCATGTAGACCAGCTGAGAGAAAGCTGGAGAAAGCTATGCTACATGCAATTTAATGGGCGAGAAAGAAATCACCAGTGAAGATACTCAACAGTGGACAAGTGCAAGCCTTAAATTTGGCCAGCCAGGCTAACTGAGCCAATGGGTGCAATAGTGGTATGACTGTTACGGGCAAAACCAAAAGCTCTCTACTGGGACTAGAGACCCACCCCATGGGAGGGAATACATCCCTGACATTGAAAACCTACAAGAATAGTCATGAGCCCTAGGGGTGTAATGTCTGCTGATGTCTGGCTAAATGTATATACTATGCTCACCAAACTGTCCAGTAAGCACTTCTCTTAATGTTCATACACATATATTAATACTACTCTCACTTTTGGTTAGATAAGCTTCTCTTTTCAGATTTCAGTGACCTTGGGATGACTCAGAAGGCACCATGGTGCTGAGAAGTGACAGAGGAGTGCTCAGCACTGAAATATCTCTATCACATCTTCCAAGTCTTAGGGTCCATTGAGGGAGAGGTGGCAGAAAGAATGTAAGTGCCAAAGGAAGGTCAGGACTCCTTACAACATGTACTTACAGACACAAAATGGTCTGGATATCCATGACCTCACAGTGCTTGGCTCTACCTACACAATATCATCATAATAGGAGGGAAAGATGATGACATCAAAATAAAAGAGAGACTGATTGATGGGGGAAAGTATATGATGAAGAGTGGAGTTTCAAAGGGGAAAGTTGGGGGAGGGAATGAATTACTATGGATTATTGTCTACAATTATGGAATTTGTCAATAGAAAATTACTCAACTAAATAAAAGATATAGTGATTCAAAGAAAACTGTTGTTTTCTCATCTAATGCTAGTCTTAAAATAGTTTTAACTCTGTATAATTTTTCCCAGATAGCCCTCAGATTATTTAAATAAATGGGTTACAAACTAAAAGTATACATATTTTTAATCCTTGTTCTGGCACAGAAATATTGTGGGATTTTACTTATACCTTAATTTTATTGTGTATTCATGTTAGTGATCTCCTTATGAAAAGGTATAAATCTAATCAGTGAACATTGGTTCAACTCTTCAATCAATGTTCTTGATACAAAAATTAACTTTTCTGAATACATGTTTTGTATGAGTTTATATATTAAGTATGGCACACACAAAACACAAATCATGCTAAATATGTGTCCCTATTAATCATTTTAGAAAGACTATCATGGATACTATGTAAAGGAGGAGAAGCATATGAAGCTTCAACACAACTCTCAAGATCCTTGCTTTCCATTTACTGATGCATTAATACCATAGCATAGATGTGCTATCTAAACATCTGATGCCCATAAATTAAACATAAATGACCTTCATGTCATGAAATATATTATGTCCAGACAGTGACAGACTAGCCCTGACATTTTCTAGAAAGTCAAGTCCTATAGATCGATATGTACAGGCTTGATTGGCATAGCCAATATTGGATAATAGGGTGCCTCTTACTAAAAAGCATTCTGTAAGTAAAGGCTTTACTGCTAAGACTTGTCATAAACTTGAATTCCAGGAAGTCTCTCATTAATATATAATGAGTCAGTTTGACAAGCTAAGGGTTTTTCTGAAAGCCTGCCCATTGGCCATTTGTTTATCCATTTAACTGAAGTAGCATCTGTCAATTCATTCTTCAGGAACCAAGTGTGCTTGTTTTCTTCCCACTTTCTTTCTAGAGTAGATATTAGTATAGTATTGTGTAGAATATAGGCACTTTTTATACAAATTAGAAATATACTCAAACTTACAAATGGTATTTACTTTTGTATTATGGCTATTCAACTAAGAAGATTTTCTTTATTCTGCTTTTCCAAAGTATTACTACAAAAATTGATTTATAAAAATTTGTGATGAAGAAATTATAACTCTTTTTCTAAATGTAATTTTATTTATTTCTTAATATCTTCATTGCCTTATTTTTTATTTTATGTTAGTGGACTTTGAGGTTGTGTTACACATATGGTGGGCATAGATGATTTTACAATGTCCTTCAATTAATATTAACCTATTATTTTTCTCATGATTAGCATGGGCTGTGTTTGGGGGAAATGATATCTCAGAAAACAAATTATACTATGTCACATAATTTAAAGGTGATATACTGTTATGATTATTATGTGTTACATGTCAGGAACTTTTTTCCTTTGAACATTTTTCCTGACAATCACTTTACTAGTTGCTCCTCCTGTTTGCTTTCATTTTTACTTGTACCATATATTCATTTTACAACATCACAGGCTTCACTGTGGCATGTCCACATGTATGTATCATATATTTAACTCATAGTCATCCTGGCATCACCTTCAGTGGGAAGCTCATTTAACTAGAACATGATACGTAGTTGATAAATTTGCCTTGAGATTTAGACACATCCATTGTTACTTAGGTCAGCACACCTTAGTTCCATTGGTCTTCCATAATACAATGCAATAAACTGGATATTTTATAAAAAGCAAAAATATGTCACTTGATGTGTTACAGGCTGGAATTTCAAAGTGAACTTTTCTACAAATGTAATAATGTTAGTGAGATATTGTTTTCTGATTCATAAATGGCCTTCTTCTATACATGCTAGACTAGAAGAATTCAGCTCTTTGGACTCTCTTTTGTTAGCCACAAGCCCAATTCCTGAGGCCACCATTCATGATTTGGTCACTTTCTCAAAAGACCTATCTTTTATACCACTGCATACAGAATCAGGATTTCAAAATATGAATTTCATAGGGGCGTAAACATTAAGACTACAACAAATACTTTACCCTATTCTCACAGATTTTTGACGAGATTGTTTTGCCCTTTATTTAAAAAAATATATATTTATTTATTTCAAGAGAGAGGGGGTGTGGCAGACAGATTCAGGTTCACTGAGATGAACTTTCAGACCAGAAACAGTTATGGAGGAAGGGATATTTATTGAAGGGTACAGATCCAGGGGGAGTTCCATAAATGGCAGAAGAAACTGGCCTGCCTTCACAGGATCAGGCGTGGAGAGAGAAGCACAAGCCTACAAGCCAAAAAGACACACAGCACAGCACACTTTGGGAACTCCTGCTAGGCACACTTTGCATATCTTTAGATTGAAACCTGAAACCCACCACCACACCTTAAGATCCACCCAGTGATACTGCCTCCAGCCAGGTGGCTACAGATGCAAACTATAAGCAAACAACTGAATATATCGGGGGCCATCTATTCTATTCAAACCACCACAGGGGGTAGATAAAATGTGCACACCAGGACCTATAATTACTGCAACTGAACTCCAGACATATGCACCACCATGTGTATCTGGCTTATGTTAGTACTGGGGAATCAAAGCTGGATCCTTAGGTTTCACAGGCAAGTGTCTTAACCACTGAGCCATTTCTCCAGACCTGTTTTGTCCTTTTGTGGTTCATATTTTCTTGCCATTGTCTGTTTTTGTTATTGTTTTTGTTTTTCTGAGATGCCTCAATTTTCTATATCACTTTTTTTTTTATAGTTCTTCTGGATTTACCTTTGCTTTCTTGTGTTAACTAGTATTAGAGCTTTTTTTTTTTTTTTCAGTTCCTTGTATGTGTGCTTTTCTTTTCCTTCAGCATGGAGGATTCTTTCAAGTATTTTCTGAAGAGCTGGTTTTGTCTTCAAATAGTCCTTTAGCCTGATTTTGTCATGGAATGTCCTTATTTCTCCATCTATTTGAATGGATAGCTTTGCAGGATAAAGTAACCTTGGTTGACAGTTATTATCTTTCAGGACTTGGAATATATCACTCCATGCCCTTCTGGCTTTTAAAGTTTGTGTTGAGTAATCTGCTGTAATCCTGATAGGCTTGACTTTGTAGGTAACTTGATTTTTCTCTCTGACTGCTTTCAATACTTTTTCTTTAGTTTGTATGTTTGGTAGTTTGATTATAATATGGCGAGGGGAGGTTCTTTCCAGGTTTTGTCTGGTTGGTGTTCTAAAGGATTCCTGTATCTGCATTGGCAACTCTTTCACATTTTGGGGGAAGTTTTCTTCTATGCTTTTGTTGAAAATGCCAACTATACCTTTGGAGTGAAATTCTTCTACTTCTACTATGCCCTGAATTCTTATGTTTGATCTTTTCATAGTGTCCTGAATATCTTGTAATTCCCACTCATACTTTTATATAAGTTTGTCTTTCTCTTTGTTGGACTGTATTAGATCTGCCACCTGGTCTTCTAGCTTAGATATTCTGTCCTCTCCTTCATCCATTCTACTGGTGAGATTTTCTACAGAGTTTTTTTTAAAATTTTTATTTCATTAACTGTGTTCTTTTTTTTTAAATTATTTATTTATTTATTTGAGAGCGATACACAGAGAGAAAGACAGATAGAGGGAGAGAGAGAGAATGGGTGTGCCAGGGCTTCCAGCCTCTGCAAACGAACTCCAGACGCATGCGCCCCCTTGTGCATCTGGCTAACATGGGACCTGGGGAACCGAGCCTCGAACCGGGGTCCTTAGGCTTCACAGGCAAGCGCTTAACCGCTAAGCCATCTCTCCAGCCCTAACTGTGTTCTTTATTGCTAGTAGTTCTAACAGTTTTTTCTTTATTATTTCTATTTCCTTATTTATGTTAGGTATTGACTTCTTTATTTCATTAAATTGGCATCCTGTGTCTTCTTTGCTTCCTTTGATTTCTTCTTTGAGTTCTTTTAACATATTTTTAATCATTCTTTTGAAATCTTTCTCAGGCATTTCCTCTAACTCATTCTCACTGTAGGTCATTTCTGAGGCATTCATACTTTTCAGTGGATTTATATTGTCTTGATTTTTGATGTTTCTTGTGTTACAATGTATATATTTTTGCATCGTGGATTACTTAATGATTGGATTTTCCAGTTAGCTGGGTATTATCAGATGTATCAGTCAATCTGATGTTATATATCTTTAGAGTAGGAGCTTAAGGCACTAGGTGTGGCTCTGAAGATTCTCAGAGTATCTACAAAAGTGACTCTAGGTGTTGTGTGTGCCTGCTATGAGAGTATTAAAGTAGGCTAAGTGGAACAAAATACAGGCAAATTCTTAAATTTAACTATACAATGTACACATTCAGTGCACAACACATTGTATTTATCCAAGTGTAGGTATTATGACAACCAGGTCCTCTGTCTGTGCCTTAGGCTGTGTGGTGCCTCACCCACTCCCTTAATCCTGACAACAAGGTGGTTAAGATTTCTGGTGCATAGAGGGTTCCAAGTCAGCTTGTGACCAGGTGAGACCCTTCCCTAATGTATAACAGAAGAGTAAACAAAGCCACTATAATTCAAGAAACAACAAATAACAAGCCCAAAATAGAGCTTTTATAAGAATGGCAAATTTGACCATCCATCGGATGTAACATATAATTTATCCTGATATGGATGGTGCAATTAGCACTTCTGGTTCAGTCCATATACCAGGTTCATTAGGAGGGTAGACCTGGTGTAATCCCAGTTACCTTTTGGGATGATTTTGGTCTCAGCTGCGCTCTTGATTGGGTCCCTCTTTGGTGTTCTGTCAGTTCAAGTAGGTGTGGCTGGGTCCCTGGACTGCTGTGCTGTTCCAGAGGGCTGGGCACTGGTGGTGGGGAAGAGGAGGGAGCCAATGTTGCTTTAGTTTGTCTGCTGTTCCTCGCGTTCTTCTACCTTGTGATCTGCTCCTACGTTGTTCACTGCTATTCTCCTTTCATATTTCTTGAGTTTGCAGAGACCTCTGGTGTGAGTGGAAAATCCCCTTGCCTGGCTTTTCCTGCAGCTCAATCTGAGCACCACCACTGTGGTCTGGCACTCAGACCTGCCCAGCCAGAGGCACTTCTATGGGCCCATGTGGGCTCTGGATTCTCTGGATGCTCTGGATCTCTCCTACATCTCCACTGCTATTTCAATTTCCTATATACCTCACTTTTTAGTAAAAGTGTGTATTTTGCTGATTTTTTTTTTTTTTTTTTTTTTTGGCTTTTTCCTCCTAGGCTGCTTTGGTGTGGTACCTACATTGACATCTTAACCGGAAGTCCTCTTCTAGATCACTTTTATCTCAAATATACATACTTGAAAATTCATTCTTCATTTTGAAAAGCTATTATGGTTTTGGAAAATTAATAATATGCATCTACAATTATAATTTGACATAGTATAGTTTTATACAATGAAACTCCTTTTGTGCTTAACCTCATCATGTCTTCCCTTTTTCCTTCCCAAATGCCTGATAACTACTTGTCTTTTCACTCTTTATTTAGCTTTATCCTTTATATATGTACATAGACTAAAATCATACATAAACCCTTACAAACCACTTTGATTCCTTTGATCAACATGTAAATAAGATCTTTCCAGATTGTAATGGCTTTATGATACATGTTTTATATGTGAAATGATATTCTATTATTTACATATATTATAGTTTGATACCTTCAGCTACAGAACATTTGGGTTGGCCAAGATTTTGCTAATTATGAATAAAGAGACTAGCAATAATTTATGTGTGTACTTTTAATGGGCATGCATTTTAAGTTTTATTTTATATCTATATAGAAAAGTGTGATTGCTAGGTCTAAAATATAAAACAACTGATAATTTATTATTACAAAAGACACAATCTTTTTGGTATTGAATAACGTTATTTTCATTATATTCTCACCATCTGAATCTTTAATATAAAATAAAAATACTTAAGAAAGGGCTTTAATGTTGAGAAATTTTATTTTTATAAATGATTTTACTGTGTCAACTTTGAATATTTTACATACACAAAAATGATCAAATTCTTATTACATACTTACTTTGAGTAATGTGTAAAATTAGCAGTATTTGTAATCAATTTCTACAATTATAAATGTGGTTTAACATAAGTTTTTATGTAAACATAGAATTTTAATTTAATATTTATTATTTTTATTATTTTATGGTAATATGATTACATAGCATTTTTAGATAATAACAATCACCTTCTCAAAGAATTTCATGTAACACACTTCACATATTTTCATTTTACGTGTGTTTCCACTTTGCAGTCTAATTGTCTAGTAGTAATTTCAACTTAAGCTCTTTGACTACTTTTTATATACAATGAAATGTTAGATATATGACTATTGTATGTCTGTGGATTTGTGTATATCAATGCATATGTAGGCATTAGTAGGAATTAAATATTGCCTTTAGAATTTGTAATAATATGCAGATATTATTTTTTGAGGCCACTGTTTGTTAAGAGTTTTGAGAAACATACAAGGACATTTGTAACTTCTCAAATGTTTTTTTCATAGGACATATACACATTCTCTCATTTTATTATATACAGTAGTGTGTGGATTTATACTGGTCTGAAGATTTTGAATATTCCAGGCCTTGCATAAGCCAAATAAATTCATGTAATTTTCAAATCAGGGATTAATAGAAAGCCTCATTGGTGAACACTATTCTTAAAGTACAATGTTTCAGGTGATGAATGATACTACATTTAACCAATAGTAAAAACACATTTTTTTATCAAAGTATAGAAAATCAGTATTTTAAGTGTGACTTAATCATAAGATTCCCTACAAAGGTGATGAAAAAATTTTTAACAGGGAAATATACAGATCTGACATTTGTGAGAGAAAGAAAACAAGCAAAGATTTAAATAGATGAGTCTATCAGAGCCTCTGTCTTCTGTTCTATTCCTTCTTCTGTTCTATTCTTCAACAGGAGATAGTCTCTGTGCACACTGTAAATGTGCCTTCTGACTTGCACACTTAATCTTTTACTGTGTGGAATGGACTCTAATTTACCTATGATGCTGTCCTCCCAGGGGTTGTTCATTCTGTCTCATGTAAACAAGATGCACAAGGTGGCAGATGTGCCTGAATTTCATTTGCAGTGGCTGGATGCCCTGGCATGCTCATTCTCCCTCTCTCTGTCTTCCTGTCTGCCTCTTTCTCTCCCTCTCCCTCTCTCCCAAATAAATAAATAAAAATAAAATATTTTAAAAGGACAATTGTATAACCTATTTCTCAGACCACTTATGGCATAAACTGTTTGGATTTCACTAAAGCTCATCTAAAAATGAATTAAAACTGGAATACATGTATTGGAATAAATGACTACAAAGGAAATGAAGTAATAAACCAAAGATGATAATGAGTGAGATAATAATGTGCACTGAAACCTACTTAGAAGAGAAAAAAAGAGTGCAAATCATTAAATGAAGTTCAAATCAGAAACATATTACATTACCATTATAGAACAGTCACCTACTACAGGAGACTGGGTCTTGTAGGAATTTTGTGTGGATTAGGTTTGAGACAATGGTCAGTTACTGGACCAGAGAACTGGGGAAAATATGACCTTAGCATGAATATGGCATTGGTTTTCCAAACAGGGGCCTAGAGCTCCAGGTAAAGTACAGATTTTTTAAATTTATTAAACTTTATTTTATTTATTTGAGAGATTGAGAGAGAGGGAAAGAGGCAGAGAGAGAAGGAGAGAGAGAATTACATAAAATTATTGTACAGTCGGGCTGGAGAGATGGCTTAGCAGTTAAGCGCTTGCCTGTGAAGCCTAAGGACCCCGGTTCAAGGCTCGATTACCCAAGACCCACGTTAGCCAGATGCACAAGGGGGCACACGCATCTGGAGTTTGTTTACAGTGGCTGGAGGCCCTGGCATGCCCATTCCCTCTCTCTCTCTCTCTCTCCTTCTTTCTCTCTCTGTCTGTTGCTGTCAAATAAATAAATAAAAATGAACAAAAAAGTCATTGTACAGTAAAATTAAATATTGCTTTATACACACACACACTGTGTGTCATTTTATCTTCTGTATGGATTGTTTCCACTATTAAGATGTAATAACATTCATTATCTCTTATGAGTAATTTGGCTGTAGACAGCTGAGTCAAATATGCATATAGCTATTGAAACCTTCTTTCTGATCCCATTTGCTTTTCAATGCTTTCCCTTTCAGTCTGTATATATTATTGCCTTTATCTGATATATATCTCAAGCAGGCAATACACAGATATTGTTTTAATAAAATAAGATACTCTATATCTTTTATTGATTTTGATACGTTTTTTATCTATGTAGTCTATTTTTATAACATTCTCCCCTGCCAAGTATCCTCCCTCATCCACTTATCACTGAAATCCTTCTTTCCATGAGATCTTCATCCTACTTTTAGCATTTTTTTTACTCACTAATTAAACTATGTAAGGCTGTATGATCCTTGATGGGTGTTATTTACTGAGGAATGTATGACTCAACAATGGCTGTATCACTAAAGGGGATAACCACCGCACCCCCCCCACCCTCTTCTAACAATCAGAAATTCTCACTATGTATTATTGTAAAGTATGTATTCTCACTATGCATTCTCATGAACCACTTACTTATCTATGATGAAGTATTGACCTGCTCAGTCTTGTGCAGGAAACCCCTTTCCATCTCCCTGCTCATTCTTCCTACTCCCTCTTCTGTCAGGTTCCCTGAGTCTTGGAGCGTGTAACTTAGAAGCCGTGGGTAGAGTTTATCATGCACTACTTACTTATTCTTGGTAACTGAGCCAGTACCATTCTAGTAGGGCAAGCACTGCTATTTAGAAAGTAGTTTTGCATAATGTCTCATTAACATAATCACATTATTGGGTTCCCCCTATGGTCTCAGACTCTAGCTAAATACTTTTAACCAGATTTAGCAGGTATGATTTCTATGATGGCTACATTTGCTTGCATCCCCACCAAGAGTGAATAAGGGGTCCTTTTTCCTCATATTTTCATCAGCATTTTGTGTGTGTGTTCTGTCTAGATTGTACTTGATTTTTCGTTTACATTATTGAGAATTTTTGAATGCATGTTCATTCCTGAGAATAGTCTATAATTTTGTAGTTGTGTTGGTCTTTTTCAATTTTATTTATTTATTTGACAGAGTAAGAGGGAGGGAGGGAGGGAGGGAGGGAGGGAGAGAGAGAGAGAGAGAGAGAGAGAGAGAGAGAGAGAGAGAGAGAGAGAGAGAATGAGAATGGGTGTGCCAGGGCCTACAGACACTGCAAATGAACTCCAGAGGCATGCACCCCCTTGTGCATATGATTAACCTGGGTCCCTTGGCTTTGCAGGCAAACACCTTAACTGCTAAGCCATCTCTCCAGCCCCAGGATGTGGTATTTTTTAATGTGATGTGTCCCTCATAGTTACGTGTGCTTATAATTAAGCCTCAGATTCACTCCACTGCTGGTGGCTGCTTGGGAAGTGGAACCTTTACTGAGTGTTACTTGGGGCATGCCTTGGGATGTTATATATAGCCCAAGCAACTCTTTCCACAGCCAGCTCACTTGTACTACTTCTTTTAAGATGTTATGGCATGATGTGATGTCCAGCCTCTACTCTGTCAGCCTTTTCCTGTCATGATGAAATTTTCCCTCAAGATTATAAATCAAAACAAATCGTTTATTTCTACAAACTGTTTTTGGTTTGGAACTTGGCCCAGCAAGCACAACAAAATTGCAGCAATGAGATATTTGGAGAAGTATTGGTTTTAGTTCTTTAAAAGTTTGGTTGAGTTTTGTTGTGAATCTGTCAATATTGGTTCTTTTTTAAAAAAATGTATTTTAAATCAAAGCCTTGCTTCAATGATTCTTTCCTTTTTACCTTATTTATTTTCACATGATTATATGTGTGTCGGGGGAGGCAGTGTCTCTTAACACTGCAAACAAATGCACGATTCAAGTGCTGCAATTTGCACATAGCCTTATGTGAGTATTGGAACTTTGGCTGGCAGGCTTTCCAAATAGCCTTAAACTGAAGAGCCATCTCTCCATCCTTGTTGACTATTGGTATTTGCTTTTTATTTCTACTGTATTAATTTCTGGCCTTATCTTAATTATTTCCTTCCATCTATCATTTTTTAATAATTTTTTTTAAATTTTTATTTATTTATTTGAGAGCGACAGACACAGAGAGAAAGACAGATAGAGGGAGAGAGAGAGAATGGGCACGCCAGGGCTTCCAGCCTCTGCAAACGAACTCCAGACGCGTGCGCCCCCTTGTGCATCTGGCTAATGTGGGACCTGGGGAACCGAGCCTCAAACTGGGGTCCTTAGGCTTCACAGGCAAGCGCTCAACCGCTAAGCCATCTCTCCAGCCCCCATCTATCATTTTTGAATTTAGTCTGTTGTTTTATCCCACGGCCTTCAGATACATCATTCAGTTATTTATTTGAAATATTTCTGATTCATTTTAATGTAAGCCATTAGAGCTATAAAATTCCCTCCTAGGAATGTGTGTGTTCATTATGTATCATAGGTTTTTGTATGCTGTCTCCTCATTTTCACTCAATTCTAGCAAATATTTAATTTGCTTAATTTCTTCAGTGAGCCATTCATCATTCAATAATGTGATGCTTTATCTCTGTGAGTTTGCATATTTTCTATAATTTTTCTTGTTGCTAATTTATGTGTGTATTGCAGTATGGGTGGATAAAATACAAGGAATTATTTCAATCTTACTGTTTGTTGAGATTTTTGTGATATATATTATTACGTATATTAGAATGAGTCCCATGGACTTCTGAGAAGAACATGTATTCTATTATTTGGGAGCGAAATGTTCAGTAGAGGTTTGTTAGGTCCATTTGCTCTATGATATCATTTAGCCCTAATGTTTATAATTATTTTATCTGATCGACCTTCATATTAGAGAGCATGGTATGTTGAAGTCACCTACTGTATCTACGTTGGGGTTAATCTACAACTTCAATCTTACTATTATATTTGTTTTATAAAGTTATATGATCCTATGTTAGGTACATATATATTTAGGATTATAATATCACTTGATGGAATGTCCCCTTGAGGAATAAGAAGTGCACTTCTTTATATTTTCACACTAGTTTGGATTTAACATATATTTTGTTAGATATTAGAATTGCATCACTTATTTTTTTCATGGTTTAATATGCTTGGAATATATTTTGCATGCTTTTACCCAAAGGTAATTCTTCTATCTTTCAGAGTAAGGAAGGATTGATCCTGTTTAGTGGTTCAGTCTGTATTCTATGCCTTTTAATTGGGTAATTGAGACTATTAATGTTCAGTTAGTACTGAAAGGTGTGTGTTAATTCCCATCATGTTTGTGATTTTGTTGGGTGATTTCTGTTTTTTAATATTTTCTTTGCAACTTGTGTTTGGTGTTTTCTTTTATTTATATTTTCTTTGCAACTGATCTAACACTGATGATTATTTTCCCCTCTAAACTTTTGAATGTATTTTTTTTACACTCCAGTCTGAAGTAGTTTTTCCAGTATCTTACAGAGCTGTTTTAGCAGTTATTAATTCATTTACTCTGCTTGCATCATGAATAAAAGTTCTTTCTTTGTCTACTATGACAGATAAAGTTGCTGGGTATAGTAGCTTGAGTTGAAAACTGTTTTTTTCAATATATGTAATACAGCCATCTATGCTCCTATGGGTGTTATTCTGAAGTGCCTGCCATTGTTTGTGACTTGTTTCTTTCTTGTACTTTCATTATCCTTTCTTTGTTATGTGTATTGAGTGTTTGGACAATAAAATAATGTGGGAGTTGCTTTTCTGATTCTATCTGGTATTCTGTATGTCTCCTCCATCTGGAAGTGTACCCCTTTTCCTAGACTTGGGAAGTTTTCTTCTGTATTCCTATTAAAATATTCTCTGTCCCTTTGGTCTGCACTTCTTCTATGCTGAATATTTATAGATTTTGTCTTCTATAGAATGCCAATGTTTCTCCTAGTCTGCTCATACCTTTTTTTTAAACTTGTCATTGACTTTGGATGATTAATCTGTTTCCTGTACTTTGTCCTACAGCCCTAATGTTTTATTTTTCACATGGCCAATTCTCCTGGTAAGCCATTCCAGTGAGCATTTTATTTAACTTTTTGCATTTTTCATTACAGTTTGGTAATTCTTCAGCAATACTATTTCTTCATGGAATTCCATATTTTCATATCCAGGTTTGACTTCTTCATTTAACCTAATTGTTTGCATCTGTCTTTTGAAGTTCATTCAAGTTTATTTCCTGTTTGAATTCATTCAGATGACTATCGAGCTCTTTTAGTTGTTCCTGTACTCTTGGATTTCATTCAGACATTTTTTTCATGTCTTCTTTAAATTCTTTGTATGTATTTATCATAATCTTGCTTTGAATTCTTTTCTGGGATTTCCTCTAAATAACTCCCATGGAAGACCTCTACTTGGGACATGACATTCTTGGTGTACACATGTGGATTTGCATTTTTGTGTTACTTATTTGGTGTTGATATTTCCTCATTTACAGACATTCTGTTAATAATTTCAGGACTCAAAAAAGACAGCAGCAAGGCTGTGAGTAGATCAAAAAGAGTAGGATTGGTGATATGGAACAGATGGCATTGGCGCTGCTCATAGGGAGCAGGGGAGGGGCACATGTAGGAGAAGTGTGCAGAATCTCACAAGGCGCCACAACATGATGTGCATGGGAGCAGTATGCAGATGAATTGTGTTCACTGATGGCGAGTAGGGGGGAACTTGCAAAAATGGTGCATTGAAGTCATGAATGTTCAGTTTTTCTATATTGTTGTTTGAATTTAATATTTTCCCGATTGTGAGTTCAATCTCTGATATTCAAAAGATCTTCCTGATCTGGTCTATTGATCAGGCTTTTTTTTGATTCTGATTTTTGCGCTTTTCTCTTCCAAGTTTTCTATTTTTGTTATAATAAGAACCTTGATCTTTTTTGTTAATGGATGGCACATATCCTGAAATAATTTATGTCACTAATCAGTTAGTTTGTCTCATCTTGCAAAACTTCTATCATTTTAAACTAGAATTTTGAATTCTTTGTGTCATTTCAAGCACTTTCTCATCATTGGGATCAGTTATTGATGAGTTATTAACCTTTGGGTGAGATGTTTCCTTTGGGGGGCTGATTTGTTTCCTTTTCTAGCCAAATATCCTGCTTGTGTGTTGTGATTTGCACATCTGTTGAGATAGATATTGCTTCCTCATTTATATTCAGCTCTTCTTAGTGAACAATCTTCTCAAAGTCTTAATCCCCATGCCAACTTTGAGAAAACAGATTGCAATAAAAACATCACTAAATACTATAAGAACAGAAGCAACTGTACCTCCATTAAATATAGAAAAGGGCTGAATTTCTTCTTCTAAAGTAGGAATTTGCAAAAAAAAAAAGCATAAAATTATTGATAGTAAAATTAAATTAGGAGGAAATAATGGGAAAGCAAGGTAGAAAAATTAAGTGTAATGACTATGAGAATTGCTATTGTGAGAAAACAAATTTTAAACAATATAGAACAAAATAAGCAATCAGAAAAGAAGAAAAGGTAATATATGGTTCCTCCTTTCCGAGAAGATTATTTACAAACACACTTAACTTTCCTCCCCACATTTTCTACTTTGTGTGTGTGTATGTGTATGTGTGTGTGAAGAATGGGTAATGGGATGTTCTCATGCCGATTCCCAAACACATTAGACTAGAAAAGTGGTTTCAAAATAGAAGCCTCCCATATGACTTTTCCTTTGAGGCATATGAGAATCTGAGACCAAGGTCAGCCTCAATTCTGGCCAGTGTTCTTAGGCAGGCCTCACTGTGTGACAGGAGAGTGTTACTCCCAAGCTTCTCATGCTAGAAGAGACGTGGAACTGCTGCCTTGCACAAGAGGCTGTCTCCTGTGCACATGTGCCTGTTTGTGAGTGTGAACTCAGCCAAGCCTGCACAATCTGTGCTGAGGCAGAGGCAGGGGTAGAGTAGTCCTGTGTGCCTGGGTCAGCTGCTCTCTGTGTGAATCCCCTGCACTTCCTGCCTTGCTCCTCTTCCCAGTCACTGGGGAGTAATTCCCAAATGAAGTACCCTCCAGTTCCCTTTCCTGCATATCCCGCTTCTCATACCACCTGGACCAGGATAACAGAATGTATCCAAGCCCAAACCAGTTTCCAGATTTAATACTGTTTCTCATGGTGTGTACTCACTCAGCCAGGAAAGAGAGAAGGGCTTTAGAACTTGAAAATATAAAAACCCAGGGGCTTCTCTCCCCTCCTGTGTCCAAAGGTGGGACTGTAAGATATTTCATACGGTTACCCACAGCAGTGAGTTGGAAATTCAGGCCCCATTTCTCCAACATCTTCTGTACAGAACACAGAACTCCCACAAAACTTTTCTTTAAATATTTTATTTATTTATTTGAGAAAGAGAGAGAGGAAGAGAAAGAGCAAGGCAGATAGAGAGAATGGGCATTCCAGGGCTTCTAGCCATTGCAAACAAACTCCACATGCATGTGCCACCTTGTGCATCTGGCTATAGTGGGTAATGGGGAATCATATTGGTCATTTGGTTTGCAAAGTTCCTTAACCACTAAGCAATCTCTCCAGCCCAAAGCGTTTTTTATGTTTGTTTGTTTGTTTGTTATTTTATTTTGTTTTAAGAGAAAAGAATTGTGCACTGGTGGCATTCATCATTTCTTTCTCTTCTACTTAAATCCATATTGAGGGAGGTTCTCCCCGACCCTGTTTTGTATGTTGCCCAGATGTTCATGTGAACGTCCTTTTGTTGTTTTTTAATTCTAAAATATTTTTGTATTTCATCTGTTCTCTATTTGTTGTTTACTGTAGCACTTATGTCTATCCATGCCATTGGTAATTCTCTGCAGTCACACAGTGAAACTTGTGTTTTAGACTTGTTGTCTTTCAGTAACATGTGGGGTTTCTCTCATCAGCATTTTCCCTTCCTGTGAGGGAATTATATAAATGTGTCCTGGCACTTCCAACCTGCTAAAAAAACACATGCCAGTTCAATCTAAATCAAAAAATGTTTGAAGATGTGGATACATTACAAGCCAGTAATCTTGAGAAGCTCACCCATCCCATGGAATAGTAGAAACATTTTGAAAGTAGACACACATCTCTTAATGACAAAATGATTTTGGGTGTTATATGATAATGCTTGAGTTCTTTTCTATATTAAGACAAAATGGTGTGAACAGCATTAGATATATTGTTTTTCAATCTTAGAGCCCTTTAAAAGCAGTTTCCTCTCTAATCTAATACAAATGTTGAGATTTGAAGCACAGAGGGAACTTGAGACCTGAAAAGTTCTGTGTCTATTAGCAAAGTGAAATCTCTGACTAACTGCCAACAAAGAAACAGGTGCATAGTCCTACACTCACCAAAATCTTAACTCTGCCAACAAAAACCTCCTCCCAACATAAGCTTCCAGATGATAATTTAGTTTTACTGGCCCTTTGACTTCAGTAATCATTCCCTGAGGAGAAAACATAGGTGCTCTGTACACACTTTTGTTCTTTAAAATTGTGACTAATAAATGGGAATCATTTTAATCCATTTACACTGTGACTTTATATTGCAACACAATACAAAAAGAACAGAGCTTTCATATGTCATTCTAAATGGTAAAGCATTCCTTCTACTTCTATCATTGTCTTGAATTTGGAAACCACCTATTGTGATGCTTTTACCTTAAAAAATTCTCTTGCTTTCATTTGGTTTTATGATTGACAACTTACACCAAATTTATTTAAATTAGTTATTTTAATTCTTTGAAATATGTTGTCTCTCTCCTCTGGGAAAAATATCACAGTACATTCTATATTTTCTTCCATGAAATTTTGTTACCAAGCATTCTATTAATCTATCTCTTTGCATTCATACCGCCCTCAAGATTCTTGTATATTTTTAGGCTGGAGAGATGGCTCAACAGTTAAAAGTGCTTGCTGGCATAGGATCAATTCCCTAGTACCCACATAAAGCCAGATGCACAAGGGGGCACAAGCATCTACTGTTTGTAGCAGCAGGAAGCCCTGGCACACAGAGTTATAATATATAATATATATATATATATAATATATATAATAATATATTATATATATTATATATAATATATTATATATAATATATAATAATATAATATAGTTATTCTCTCTGTGTCTCTCTCTTGTTCTCACATAAATTAAATATTTTAAAAAGAGTAGGATATACCAAAAAATAAATCTTTGAATTAACTTGGGATATGACAGGGATAAAATCACTATCCAGTTAAACATTTTCCTTCAAAGAAAGGAAAGGTTTGAGTACAAAGTATCCCAACTGTTGACTGTGAAATAAAGCAATACTGACAGATGTCAAGGAAAACATATTCAAATTATCAAACTTTCTTTATATGAATTAGAATATTGTCAATATGGGACCAAAGTTAGATAACATGGGGTGACTGCAAGCAAAATACATGATATAAATATATATAAATATGTCAAATGAATCCCATTGTTTGTATGGTAACATAAAAACAAACTATCTGATGGCAATAATGATGTCATATAACTATATAACATTTTATGATTTGAGAAGCATATATTGTCATGTTAATTATTTTATTTACTTATTTTTAATAAGGGAGTATTTTGTATGGATACCTCATGTGCTGGTATCATCTTTTCCCTCCTTTTGGCATGCAGTCCTCTGAGGGCCCTCCTCAGTGGGAATGCTAGTATTCCCCATAGGGTTGTGGATTATGTGTTGTGAGTGCAGCAGTCAGTTAATTGCTGTGGGAGCAGTGCCTCTGGGTATGATGGCCCAACCTAGACTGGAAATGTTATTGAATAGATGAAACATGAGCTTGTTTGCAATTTAAAATCATGCAGTTAAGTAATAACATCTTGGGAACAGGGTGGTCTTGTGACTGAACTCTCTTTTTTAAAAACCTATAGCTTCCTTTGACACAATAAAGTTGATACAGGCTGTAAGTTCACCCTAATTTTATATACTTAAGCCTAATCTTTTCATTCAATTATTTATTTACTCATTCATTAATGCATTTATTGTGAATTATTCATTTTCAGACATGGGGATTGACTTATGACTTCACACAGCCTAATCAAATGCTCTATCACAGACCTATAACCCCAGTCCACCTGAATTTATTTCTAGATTTGACTATGCCTAGAATATATATGACTCCAGCATTATATAACCTGACAATAATACCTTGGAAAATAAAATGTCCATTTATTAAAAGAAAATAAGTGTTTACAATATCAATGATTTTGAGTAGATCAAATTCAATTTAGCCAGTGAATAAAACTAAATTTGTTTTCTTGTTATTGCCTGCTTGTGTGTTTCCTTTTTTCATATCAGTACTCTACCTGACAGCTTATGTGAACTATATTACTTGAAACTATATTATTCATTTTGTTTAAATTAAATAAAATACCTAAATAATATTGTAATTACAGTAAATCATATTAGAACTTTGGGGGGCAGTGTTCTGAGGTAGCATTTCACTCTAGCTCACGCTGACCTTGAATTCATAATGTAATCTCAGAGTGGCCATGAACTCACTGTTATCCTCCTGTGTGCCTCCTGAGTGCTGGGATTAAAGGCATGAGCTATCACACCAGGCTTGTTTTTACTTTTTCTTGGAATTCAAATAGCATATATTTCTGATATTCAAAAGACTCCGTGACACTTTGAACATACAATTTTGTGCAGTTGCCATCTATAATTCACTATATATTTTACCCTCAAATGATACCTCAGGCTGTAATCACTCATTTTAAAGTTTCTTAATACCTACATCCAAAATTTTAATTTCTGTCTGTGTGGATTTACTTATCTTATACGTAAACTGAATTCTTTGCATACTATTTTTGAGTTGTATCCACATAGCACATCCTTTTTATAATGAACAATAATAGTCCATTATATGGATGGATACACATTTTTTCCCAATTAGCATTAATGAGCTATGATTTGTTTTTACCATTTGGTTATTATATTATTGTGTTCATTTATTTGCTTGAATACCTATTTTTCAATCAATTTTATATATACATAGGAATGGAAGGGTTAGACCATGTGAAAATTTTATATTTAATTTTTGAAGATTTGCCAACTAATTTTCAGCAGTGCCCTTAATGTTTCTGCATTTCCAACATTAACAAACAAGGATTCCAATTTCTCACAGCCTTGAAAATACTTAATAGTATTTTCTTTTAAAATTTTTATCTAAATAAATAGTAAAATAATATTTAATTTTATTCTTGAAATACATTTCCTTAATATAATTATGCATCTTTTCATGTTTATTAATCATTCACTTATGTTTTTGAGACATGACTTCCTTTTGCTTATTAAAAAACGCTGTTGGTTTCTTCAATTTTATTACATTATATTCACTGTAAAAGAATAAACAACTGACTTTTTTATTTTCTTGTAATTTTCTTAAATATTTATTATTATTGTTACTATTAACAACAAATTTATATGGATATATCATGTGTGGGTTTCCACTTTTGCCTCATTCTTGCTCCCATTGCATCGGGACCCTTCTTAGTGGCAGGCATTCCCCATGGGATTGTGGTTTATGCATTGTGGGAGCAGCAGCCAATAATTTTTGGGTAGGAGGAATGCCTTTGGGAATGATGTCTCAACCTATTGCTCTTATAATTTCTCTATCCACTCTTGTGTAAAATCCCCTGAGCCATGGTGGGTGAGTTTTAAATTTACCTGAGTAATGAGGTCTTAGGAGCCTCTGGATCTCTACTTTGTTGAAAAGTGTGTTATTCAGTCTATAGAAGCTGGTGGGTCTCCTAATGTATCTAGCTTTAAAGTGCTGTGATCTAATATTATGCAGGAAGTTCCTGAATATATGGTGGCATGCAGTATGGCCTGCTATTTGGACTATTTTGGAGAATGTTCCATGGGCTGCTGAGAAGAATATATTCTGTAGGCCTGGGGTGGACAGTTATGCAGATGTATATTAGATCTAGTTAATCTATGTTGTTATTGAGCCCTATTATTTCCCTATTGATTTTATGCTTGGATGATCTGTCCATAGATAATAGTGGAATGTTGAAGTCACCAACTATGGTAGTGAAGTCTGAAGTAATTAAGTTGATATTGCTTTTGTATGTAGTGAGTTGTTTCTCTCTTGCTGTTTTAGCACTCGCTCTTTGTTTTCACTGTTAAGAGTTTTAACTATGATATGCCTTGGAAAGTTTCTACTTTGGTCCTGTTTATTTGGTATATTATGTGTTTCTTGTGTCTGGATGGGCCTCTCTTTGAGAGATTGGGAAAATTTTCTTCAATAATCTTGTTGGATATACTCTCTATGCTTCTGGCCTGGATTTCCTATTTTTCTGGTATACCCGTGATCTGGATGTATGTTCATTTTAGGCTATCCCACAGTTTTCCCATATTCTATTCACATGATTTTTGGAATTTTGCAAAGTTTTTGGCCTTCTGATCAATTTCTTATGTATTGTCTTCCAGCTCAGAGGTTCTGTATTTCACATGAGCAACTCTGTTAATGAGGGGTCCTAGAGAGGTTTTTATTAACTCTATTTGATTTTTATTTTCTTTTGTGTCATGTCAATCTATTTTTTTGAGGTAAGATTTCAGTTCAAGTTCTGATTTTCTTGATTCTTCTTGTACTTCATTCTTACATTAGATCATCTTCATTATGCTTAATCAGCTGGTTGTTGAGATCTTCCATTTGTTGACTCACCTTCAATTGATTTATATCTTTTTTGAGGTTTCTAACATTTTTTTCAATTAGGTTAAGCCTACTGTCAAAAACTGAGTGCTCTAAGACACAATTCTGCTCAATTTCATTGATATGATTATTGGTGTTTTGATGGTTTCCAGTTCAGTGATTCTTTCAATTGTCATAACTTTAGTTGTTGTGCTTTCATTTTGGGATAGAATTTTTGTTGACTTCTCTTTGATTTCATTGGAGGCTTCCATTGAGGGAGGAGGCATCCTTGGTGGAGATTTTTCAGTTTCCTGACTTGCTTTGCATTTTTTTTTCAATGTGGTCTACCCATCTTGAGGAAACATTTTATTCTATTGAGGAGGAAGCAAGTATTTTTCTTTGTATGATCTTCAGTGAGTGTTGTATTTTAAATGTGAACCTGATTGTTGTATGATAGGGTTATAACCACAGATGTGCAGATTGCGGTTATTGCATTTACATTAAAGTACCTTGGGAACTGGGAGGTGGGGAACTAGGGTCTCTGGCCTACTCACTCCACTTGCATGTATTCTTCAGCACAGGGGGATCAGGAGCTGGGGAACTAGGAGCAGGGAAGCTGGAAAGTCAGGGGTAACAGCCCAACTCCTACAGTGACTTGTGTATCCTCTATCTCAGGGGAATAAGGATTTGAGTACCCAAGGGCCAATCAGGAAACCAGAGCAAAAGGTTAGCTTCCATCGCCCACAGGCAGGGACCAGGCCACCCCAGGGCAGTAGCAAAGGTTTCTGGATCAGGGAACTTGGAAATGGGGAACCAACCAGGAGTTCTAGCCTACTTAATTCCCACCCTCCAGCATAGGGGATCTGGAAGTTTGGGATGCAGGGTCCATTCAATAAGGAAGGCAGAGCAAGGGGCCTGCTTCCACAGCAAGATGGAAAAACCCTGGCTGCCCCACGCCAGCAGCAGGGAACTGGGTAGAGGTCAGAGAACAGAGAGATCTGGCCTGCATTCTCTGTGCACCCGACAGTGTAGGTGATTCAGAAATAGAACAACTGATTTTATTAGAATTTTTTTCTATTTGTATATCTTTTGTATATTTTATGATATTCATTTACTGCCATTATCAACTCTCATCCTTCCCACATCATTTCTTTTCCTCAGTAGTCTTTTTTTTTTCACTTGCATGTCTTTTATCTTAAATCTCCATCCCATAAATGTAAGAAAACACCCATTTTATGTCTTCTCTTTTCTGCCTTATCTTACTTAACATGACACTTTCTATTTCAATTTATTTTACTAAGCATGGATGTGCAGATCTGCTGCATGTTGACCTAGATCTTTGTGTGTGTGTGTGTGTGTGTGTGTGTGATACTTGATTGCTTTTACATTATATACAACCAATTTTATTTTTCATTCTCCAAGTTGTCTTTTATGTAAAATATCATTTGATTTTGGCAAAATCAATTTTATCTATATCTTTAGGTATAACATTCAAGGAACTGTTTCACAAATCTGAGGTCATGAACATTTAGTCCTATGAATCCTTCTAACAGCTTCAAAGGTTTGACAAATACAAATTTTTATACTATTTGACCTAAGATTTATAAATAGTGTGAGGTAGGTGTCTAAAAGCATTCCTTTTCAAACCTAGCTTTAATTCTTAAAAAAAAATAATCTCTGCTCTGATAACAGTTTTACACCTCTATCGGTATGTAACTATGGATATAAATTACATTTTTGCATCATGAAAATTATTTTTTAATTATGATATTGTAGTGACTTTCTTCCATATTAAAAATGAGTTGCAAGATAAATTGCACATGGTATGGGTTTGTATTTGCTCATGTACTTGCCTTTACTGGAGTGCCTTCTTCCTACCAAGTTTTTGGTTACTTAATGGTGTCTAATTCAATCCTTAAGGGCTCCCTTTGGTATTTCTGCTAGAACTCATCTACCAGCAATTTTGCCTTCAACTTTTACTTGTCTGAAATATCCTCCTTTTTTTACTATTGAAGTATATTTTTGTCAGATATGGTCTTCCTGTTTGACAGATCTTCTTTCTCCTAAAGTGTCAATAAACTTCCAAACTGCATCATCAAGTGGTAACCAATCATTTTAACACCTAAGCCACAGGAATATATTTCTCATTGAAAATATAGTATGGTGCTCCTGACTTCAAAAAGTCATATGGCCACTTCACAATGCAAGATGAATTTAGTCCATCTTCATGGAGCCCCAAAGTCTTACGGGTTACAATATTATTAAATAGCCCAAGTTCAAAGTCTTCCCTGGGACTTGAGCCAAAAAGTCTTATCTGTGAGTAAAAAAAAAAAAAAAAAAAAAAAAAAAAAAAAAAAAAAAAGTTGAATACTACTGAAATGCAATGCTATTGAGTACAAATTCTTAATGTAAGTTGATGGAATGGGTGAATTGCAAGGGCGAATCAGAACAAATTATGAATCAAACTAAGGAAGAAAGAACTAAATCTTTACATCCATATCTAGGACCCTGAGCACATAGAAAGTATCAGCTTCAAGTACATGGGCTGCTCTGCCCCTATGACCTTGTCCATACCATCTCCCACCACCTCTCTGATAGACTGAATAAACTCTTTGAACCTTTTCTCAGCACATATTTCATGTTCCTGAGGCCTCCTCTATCCTAGCATCTCCTATGCAAATAAACTCCAGACTCACAGTTTCATGCATCGCTCACCTAGAGACTGCTCCAAGGATCCTGATCCTGTCATACATCTCCTAATCTTTTGTTTGAAATATGGGTAGAAGTCTCCGCATCTGAACTGAACCTCAGACTGCCTGAGCTACTAAAAGAGGTGAAAGGATCCCAAAGATAGAACATTGTAGGTGGTCCTGTGTGAGCAGGACACAGTTGAAATGTTCTCAAAGGAAAATCTTCCAACTGAGTTTAAAATTTTCTACTAATGGGCTTGTCATCATTAAGGTTTGATCAATTCCTGACATTCCCTGAAGTCAACTTTCCTATTGTTCCATTCAAGTATCCAATTTCTGTTTTATTAAAAAATATTTTTTATATTTACTTATTTGAGAGAAAGAAAACGAGAAAGGGACAGACATATAGAGTGACTGGGTATGCTAGGGCCTCCAGCCTCTGCAAACAAACTCCAGATGCATGTGCCACCTTGTGCATTTTGTGTTATAGGAGTCCTGGGGAATCCAACCTGGGTTCTGAGTCCCTAGGCTTTGCATACTAGTGCTTTAATCACTGAGCCATCACTCCAGCCCCCAATTTCTTTCTAATGGTGCTAATCTCTTTAATTATTTCCTTGCCTACAATTTAAATGGACTTTCTTTCATGCCAAACTGCATCTATTAAAAATCTATTCCCTCTGCATTTTGTTCACAATTGTCACTACAAAGCTGTCTATCAGTAGTCAACACTGTCCATGCAAATGTCTCAATGTTATATTGACATGAAATTTCCCCCACCAAACTAATTGATTCATGCATTAGACAGGGTTCTTTACAGGAAATATATATATATATATATATATATATATATATATATATATATATATATATATTTCCTTCATATATATGTGAAGGAAAACGAAGCTGGTGTCTAATGTTAGTGGAAGATATCAGTAGGACCATCATGGATAAACATACTCATTAGTAAGAAGTGAAGGCAAAGAGATAAGACTGTTTTTCCTCAGATCTTCATATCTCACTGTATATGGGACCTATTAGAAGGTGCTATATACTCTAAGAAAGGATCTCCACCACCTATTTAATACCTCCTAGAAATGCCTTTATAAACCCATATAGAGGAATGCATGTTTTTAATTGATTCCATATCCTGTCAATTAACAATCATTATAAGTATCAAAATTCATTACTTTTAAATTAAGCCTCATTTTGAAGCCTCAGGGCACAAACAATGTCTAGAGAAACTCTGTATGGAATATGACTGTACTCAGAGCAATTTCCTATACAATATTAATTCATAACCTTATAGGTACAATCATAAATGCCTGTTGCTGTTACCTTCTCATGGATAACATAAACACCAGGGCAGAGCAGCTTATGAGAGAAAAGGGTTTATTTTAGGTTTTCAGATTCCAGGGGATGCTTCATCATGGCAAAGGAAGCCATCTCACTTTATCATACATGCATAACAGAGAGAGAACAAATAGCAAGAATTCTGACTGGATCTGAACACACCTCCTGACTGTAGTCAGGATCTACCTTCCTGGTAGATCTCCTCTAGCAGGGCTCCACCTCCTGGGGACTAAATAGGAAGCTTACTTAAAAAATACCTGAGGCTATAGGAGAGAGTTACAATCAAACCACCATAGTGCCCACATTTCTTTCAATAATCTCTTCTATGCTTACACCAGAATCCCACATTAACCTTCACTTCAAGCATCCTAGACTTTTTCTTACCACGTCTCTAAATTTTCAAGTTCTTCCACAAACAAGTTCCAAAGACTTAAGTGCAATATTGTGAAGTCATTACAAAAATGATTTCCAGACCTGAACACATTGTTGCTTAGCCTGTTGTGTACTGTAAGACACATGTATTAAGAAAATATGTCTGTCTGTTGCTATCATTGAACAAGAGTTTATGTATCTGTATGTTGGATTTTTTTTTTCTATTTTCTTCAAAAACATTAATTTAAAGTGTGGAAGCTAGTTGTTGCAGTCAGGTCTGCATTGTTGGTAGAAATAACCCAACCAAGAGCAGCTTGTAGGAAAAAAAAAAAAAAAAAAAAGAGGTTTATTTTGACTTACAGGCTCGAGGGGAAGTTTCACAACAGCAGGGTAAACGATGGTAAGAGCAGAGGGTGGGCATCACCCCCTGGCCCACATAAGGTGAACAACAGGAACAGGAGAGCATGCCAAACACTGGCATGGGGAAATTGGCTCTAACACTCATAAGTCTGTCTCCAACAAGTCACTGCCTCCAGGAAGCTTTAATTTCCAATTGCCATCAGCTGGAAAACCAGAACACCTAAGTTTATGGGGGACACCTAAATCAAACCACCACATTCCGCCCCTGGTCCCCATAAATTGATAACCATAAGTGATAAAAGATGCAATAAATTCATCCAACTTTAAAAATCCCCATAGTTTTTTATCAATTCCAGTGACGTTCATACATCCCCATAATCTTTTAAACAAGCCATAATACCAAAAAAATAACTTCAAAATCCCATAATGGCACAGAATAAACATTCACACTGCAAAAGATGGCATTGGGCAAGGTAAAGAAATACTTGAGCAATACATGATTTGAACAGGGAAAACACCGAACTCTGTAGCTCCAAGTCCAACAACTCTAGCCAGTGACAAGTCTCTAACTCTCACCAACAACAAGTCTCTGCAGTTCTAATTCCACCCCTCCCAGCTAGGCTACTCACAGTCCTGGAAAACATCATCTGAAGTCGACAGCTCTCCTTGGCAGCCATCTCATGGTCTTGGCATCTCCACCAGGTCACCACTGCAAGCCACCTTTCAGCCTCATGGCCCCATGGGGTCTCCATGGAGGCAACCAGCAAACCTGCTTCACACTGCCCATGGCCGTTCCCAAAACACAAGACAGTGTTGCAAACTCAATGACCCTCTCTTTCCCACATTTCTTATACTCCACAATACCAGGTAGGGTGCCAAGTCATTAATGGGCAGGGGGAGATAAAGCAGACTTTGAAGAACAGGATACTCCTTGAACACTCAGGTCCCTTCAAGAGTCTACATTGTTCCTCTTGCCCCAATGTAGGTCAGCTGACCCAATCTCATAGGTTGTAATCTCTCAATTGCAGCTGAATGGGGAGCAGTTCAAACACAAAGATTTTTTTTTTTTTCTTTTTGTGCCATATCCCTCTGCTCACACTAGTTTATTTCTATAGAAAACAGTCCTTCACAACATAAGCTTCCCACACAAACTGCTAGCCCAGTCCAGGCAAAGGTCTTTCTCACCATCATAAGCCAAACCTCACAGTTCATAGTTTTTACTGCATTCAGGCCTTTCAACTCTGACCAGAATAATCCATTAGGCTGTACTTACAGCATTGCAAGGTGTCTCTTAGGCCAAAGTTTCAAATCCTTCCACATTCCTCTTGAAAATCATTTCCAAAAGGCCAAGGCCACGCAGTCAGGTATCTAGCAGCAATCCCACCCCTCAGTACCACTTTACAGTTGCATTAAGGTTTGTATTGTTGGTAGAAATCACCCAACCATGAGCAGCTTGTGGGAAAAAGAGGTTTATTTTGGCTTACAAGCTGAAGGGGAAGCTCCACAATGGCATGGAAAAATGATGGCATAAGCAGAGGGTGGACATCACCCCCTGGCCTACATAAGGTGGACAATAGGAACAGGAGAGTGTGCCAAACAATGGCATGAAAAAACTGGCTATAACACCCATAAGCCCACCCCCAACAATCCACCCTCCAGGAGGCTGTTAATACTGATGGTTTGCACAATTTAAAGTTTTCAATAGTATAAAAAAAAAGAAAAAGTTGGCTGGAGAGATGGTTTAGCAGTTAAAGTGCTAACCTGCAAAGCCAAAGGACCCAGGTTCAACTCCCCAGTACTCACATAAGCCACAGGCACAAGGGGGCACATGTGTCTGGAGTTCTTTTGCCATGGCTAGAGGCCCTGGCACACCCATTCACTCTCTCTCTTTCTCTCTCTCTCTCCCTCTCTCAAACAAACAAATAAAAATAAAATATATTTTTAAAAGTGACTACACTTTTCTAGACTAATTTTCTGTATTAGTTTATTTTATTATTGCCATAACTCAAATACTAGCATATACAACTTAAAGAGAAAATGTATACATATTTAGTTCATAGTTTGAAAGTTCTCAGTCCATGCATATTTGGATTGATGTTTCTGGGTACATGGTGAGGTGAAATGTTATACTCAGGAAGTATACACTGAAGAAGACTGTTTTCCTCATAGTGGATATAACTGGAGATCAGACATAACTGTCAAAGCCTCCAGGGATCCAGGCCTCATCTACTTGAGTTTCTATAACCTATATAAACAGTGACATCACATAATTGCCAAGTATCCCATACCTGTGCCTAAGGAAAACATTTCATAATCAAAGCCTAACTATTTCAAATAGTTCTGGTTTGAAGAATGATATGGTTAGTGGTCCCAGCTCTGGACTGAGTGTAGAGGGCCCAACTTATCCTGATCTGTCACTCCTGAATGTTGTATAACTGTTGATAAACAGATTGTTTGTTTTAGAAGGATAAAGGTTAGAAACTCAAAACAGTTCTTGGAGACATATTTATATTACCACAGTAATTACATTGATATTTAGTTCTCCATTAAAGCTACTGTTTAGTTACAATGAGAAAGAAATCACAGGAGCGAATGTGGAAGTCTTTGTGGCTTAGAAACTCCTGTTACAGCCAGGCATTGTGGCACATGCCTTTAATCCCAGCACTTGGGAGGCAGAGGTAGGAAGATCACCATGAGTTCAAGGCAACCCTGAGACTACATAAAATATGCCAGGTCAGCCTGGGCTAGAGCAAGACCCTATCTCAAAAATATAAAAAGAAAATGAATAATACTAAACTCATGCTACAAATAATAATCTGTGGGGCTAGAGAGGTTGCTTATTGGTTAAGGTGCTTGATTAGAAGGCATAAGGACACATGTTCAATTCTTCACTTCCTATGTAAACCAGATACATATGGTGGTGCATGAATCTGGAGTTTGATTGCAGTGGCTAGAGGCCCTGATGTGCCCATTCTCTCTCTCTCTTTCTCTCTGTTTATTTCTGATTACTATTAACTAAATATATGGGGTCTGGAGAGATGGCTTAGTGGTTTTGGCACTTGTCTGCAAAGCCAAAGAACCAAGGTTCAATTCCTCAGGACTCACATAAGCCAGATGCACAAGGGGCCTCATGCATCTAGAGTTTGTTTGCAGTGGCTGGACACCCTGGCACTCCCATTTGCTTGCTCACTTTCTCTCTCTCTCTCCCTGCTTACTTCTGTCCCTGTGTCAAAAAAATAAAATTAATTTAAATAAATATGTGGAGAGATGGTTCAAAGGTTAAAACACTAACTTTAAAGCCTTCTTGCCTAAGTTTGAATCCCTGGTGCCAATGCAAGGCCAGATGCACAAAATTTACCATGTATCTGAAGTTTGTAGAGGCAGAAGTGCATATTAATCTCTATCTATCTATCTATCTATCTATCTATCTATCTATCTATCTATATCTATATCTATATATATATATTTGTGAAAATAAGTTATTTAAAATGTTTTTTTAAAAGGAAGAAAGAAAAGACCCATGATCTTGGTAAGATGTAAGACTTAATTTGCTTTTAGGAAATACCCAGGTATGGTTTCATACCAAGTATTATTTAATCCTTCACATTCTCCAGTCCAAGTCTACCTTAAAGATATTTGTGATCATGAGCTGAATTTTCTAATAAATCATATATTACCTTTATTAAATTTTACAAATACAACTCTAAAATTATAACAACTTTATTCCTCCATAGAAGATAAAACATGTGATAATCTTTTATAAACAAATCATTTACTATATACTGTTATAAATAAATTAAACAATGTATCAAGAAATATATATATATATATGTATATATATACACACATATATATGTATATATATACATACATACATATATATAATGTATATATATATTCATATTAAGATAGTATAATATCATATGTTCCATAGACTACCACTACTACTTGGTCTATATATTATTTTGCAAAGATTGACAAAAATATTATTTAATTCATATGGATATTATGTTTTTAAATATAATATGTATAAAGAATTGGGGTTATTTAATCAATTTTATTTGAAACATGATTTTCTTGTTAATATTAAGAATATAAAAATATTTATTGTTATGCCTTTATTAAATAGGTGATATATATAAACATATGAAATAGGATTCACCTAAAAGTAATTTTGCATCAGTTTTAAAATATATATTTCCTTTTCATAGTTCCAATTCAAATGTCATATGGTATTATCCATGTAAAATGCTAGTATGAAAAAATGGTCTGTTATTTCATTAATAATGAAACAAATTATTGATTTTTCCTTATAAAGTAAAAATATTTAAGGTGTTGCATAGTTTCTATATATTTGCTCAATCTCTGTAGATACAGATACTTAAAATTACACTTTAAAATTATTGGTATGCTCATTTAAAATAGCATTATAATCTAAGAATATTGCAAATATTTTGTAATTCAATATTATTAGTAATAACTGCATTGTATATATTTGTAATGTTCAGCCATAACTCAGCCATTCTTCATTTTCTGTGCACTCAGGATGCTTGTATCTTTTATAAATAATAGTGTCAATATCTCTTACAATCAAATTTCCACTGATCTCATTATACTACTAAGAATCTCATTTAGATTTTTGCTAGAAAATTTCAAAGCTTCCTATTATGTGAGGGAGTTAATCACAGCCATCCTGTGCCAATTCAATTTGATAAGCATTCATAAGCACTCACAAAGCATGAGCCACTTCTGATCCTGCACTTAAGAAAATGAACTCAATAGTATAAAAATCAGTTTTAGGCATAACACACACTGATTGCAAAGACTTTTATATTAGAACTAGAATGAGGTTTTTATCCACAAAGAGAACCTTCAGTTAATGGAATCTAAAGAATTAGAGGCCTTGGGGAAAGATACTGTTCAGATCTGATATGCCATTAAGAGATTAGACGACTTAAAAGCAGCCAGGAGAAAAGTCCAAATGATACACAGTCATGATAGTAATGGGAAACGAAATTTAAAATAAAAAAAGTCTTCAGGATCACTCAGCATAATGCCATTGATTAAATAATGACTAGAAGGAAATTACACCTGGAAGTCTGATAACATCCACTAGAATATCTTAACAATGTCTGAAAAAAATGTATTTGCTAACATTCTAATAGAACATTTTACATATTGCATTTCAAGAAAGCTGAATTGATTCAGGAAATGGAGATGTGATTGAGTTGTAATGCTTTGAGGAAATTATATCTTTATAAAGTAAAAGCTATTGAAATAGTTTTTGATAGAAACAACACTTTGGGATCCAAAGCAAGTTTTAAGCTTGGAAATAGTAATAGTGCATAATATATTAAAAAAGAAATATCAAACTATTCAGAAAAGCATTGAAGAAAAGGGTAATACATTAACTCATAAAGAGACAAACACTTAAAGTTGGTTTATTGCTCTAACAGAATATTTTATCCAATTACCCTGTTTTAAAAGTTGACATAGGAAATGTTTTAGAAAGTAAATTCTAGAAGAGACTTTGGATATTATCTGAGGGTACAGAAGTTTTAAGCCTTTAAGAAAAGTATTCCAGGACACATCTGAAAGGCACATGTATAAATTTTGATGTTATTTAACTGTAAATAAGAGAAAATTTCAAGTTGATGTTCCTTTTTTTTCATACTACATAGTTAATTAGCTTGTTTTATAATTAAATTATGGCATTTGGGACCTGAAATTCTCAAATTCCTTGCTTTCCTATCTTTAGCATCCTGATCTCTAGCAAAAACTTTTTATTTGAAAGGGCTGCTGGCTACAGAGGTTCACAGTAATGCATTGGGAGGAGTAGAACCTCATGGTTAAAGTATAGAAAATTAAATTTTGCCTTGTAAATCTTTAAAGAAATAGTAATCTCCAGTGTAGAGACATAAGGTTACAATTCAGTTAAAATACAATGTATTGGAGACCTAACTCTATTTACAAAAGAGAATAGGTCCTTCATTGTTTAGGTTCTGTACCTTTCTGCCCTATCAGATGGAATTCTGTTGATGAATAAAAGTATAATAGATAATGTGGAAACAATTCACAATGCTTTCCAAGTAAATTGCTAGAGTACCATTTTCATGTAAAAACCCGTATGTACTGAAGCTCTCCAGAGAGACTAAAACACAGGTGATGAGAAAAGTGTGAGAGAGATATGGGAGGAAAGAGGGAGAGAGAAAGAAAAGGAAGAGGAAGAAAAGGAAGAATGAGGTTCTTTTCTTTCTCAGGGGAATTCTGAATTTTTTAACTGCTTCAGTTCATCCAAAGAGGCTCATTGGATAGAGGGTTATGTATTTCACACAATTTATACTACTTTGAATGTTTCAAATTACCATTCCAGTAAAATCTGGACATACATTTGACCAACTGTCCATGGCCAAGGCAAGTTGACACATGCACTTTGCTATCACAAGTCCACCTCTTGCTCATACAAATCAGCTTAAACCACACATAATGTCACTAAAGCCACCATCATAAAGCCATACTTTATTTAACATAATGCAGTTAATCTGCTAATAACAGCTAAGAACAAAAAAGCCTTTCCTCAGGATATGAGAAAAGGTTGTCAGGTGATGCTCACTCTTCTTATTACACTGTAACAAAAAATAACTGTGATGTGCATTCAGGAGTATGTACATATCATTATATAATTCAATGCACCTCATATCGAGTATTAGATAATAAAAATAAAAAGATCACAAAGACATATATAGTTCGTGGTCCTCCACATCCATGTATTTGACCAAACATGAATTGAGTATACTTGAAATACTGAAAATGTAAAAAGTTCCCTGAGTAATTATAGCTTAAATAGTATTCTTTATCAATTATATACATAGCATTTACATTGCATTATGAACTAAAATCTGTCAATTGTTTAACAAATTAGGGAGGATATACATAGGATATATTAAATACTGTGCTATTTTATATGAGTGGTTTGAATATCTATATATTATAGTCATTGTGGAATATCCTAGAACCGATTCTCTGTGAATATTAATGAATAATTGTGTGAACACCCATATTCACAAAAACAGGACAAAATAAGAAAATGATCTGGGAATTGCATATCATTTATTAGTCACATCTTGCAAGCTGCCATAGTAATGTCCTTCAAGTACCCATTGCTCTGCCATTAATAAGTATGTAGGCTGCATGTGACTCTTTACCAGAAAAGGAGATGCTAAATCTCATTTCTAAAGGTTCTGCCCCATTATTAATCCTTCTGCAATGGAGTTGTCATTTTCAAGTGATTTTAATCACAATGCATGGTAATGCTGATAGACAACAAAGGAGTTCTATTCCCCACACCCAATTTTATGCCTCCATTATGAAATACCAGAACAATTTATCTTTATAATCAAGAACATTTGCTATATCTAGTACATAACTCGTTTTTCTCTGCCTATTAATTGGAGAGAAATGTGTTAGTTGTCTTATCTACCCAGTCAGTGGAGTTATTGATGGCTACTGGAGTGGAAACTTTATTTCCTATGCTAGTCAGAGCTCCAGTCTAGCAGAGAAAAAAAAGAAGGGAGAAATTGAAGGAAGAATGAAGGGAAGTAGTGAGAGAAGGAAGGAAAGGGAAAGAAAATTGAGTACATTATAAAGAGTAATATAGAGTGATGTCAGCTGAAGGTATCCATTAATTTATTCCTACAACTCTAATATCTGGATTCTGAATTGAGCACATCATGCATTGGACTCAGGTTTTCAGCATTTCCAGGTTTCTAGAGAAGATTTTGCCATCTCAGCTTGTTATAGTCATCAAAACAGAAGTGTAACCATTTTCCAGAAGCTGTTCTGCTGCCTATCATAACACCTGCTTCAGGATGGTGGAAAGCAGTAAGGCCAATGGATTTTATCAGTATGTATTCATTGCTTAGCTCCATGTACTCTGAAGTAAGTTCTTTCATCAGAGTAATGCTATGTACAATTCCATAATGTTGTATACATTACTCTGTGATAAACTGAATAGTAGTTTTGTGAGTATCACTGTGGGCAAGGACAGAAATTCCCTATCTATAGAAAATTTGTATTTCAGGAAGAACTGGATGACATCCCTATAATGATAGAAATCAACCAATGAAATCACTCTATAAACAAGCAGCTGGATGATCACCCAGAAGTTGGTGGTATATTGGAGATCAAGGCTGGCCTCTGTGCTGGCAGATTGCACACTCAGAAGTGGCAACATTAAGATTGACTTTGTTCAATTGTAGGCTGTGTTATTTAAATCTTTGCATAACCTCTATCCCTATCACCATAAACATTCCACTTATAAGCCTATTGGCCAATAAACAATCTCTTTTCTGAAAAGGTTCCGAGGAAAGGATGATTGTTCTCCATAGTACAAGTCATCTCATCCATTTAATTAATAAAATCCTCTTCTTCCAACGTGACACTTTGATGGGTATTTACACAGAACACAAATATTGTGTTTCACTGGAAATGTCTATACACATCTCAGACCACTCTGCCACCAATTTAATCATTGCACTGCCTCCTAGTTCCTGAACATCTACCCAATCCATTAGCTTCAATTCATGAACTGATATAAAATTTCATTCTGGATTTCCCCTTTTTCAAGCCAAATGATCAATCACATTCATTATTTAAAGTTCCACCCAAGGGGAGGATTTCCTACCTCCATTAGCCCTCAAGGATGATTCAGAAAGAGCTTTAGTGTGGCCACTATATACTCTTAAAGAGTTTCTACATATCATGCAAAACAACATGTATACTAAGTGTTGTAGTTCATCAGCTCTCAATTCCCCAGTATTGAGGTGTAGATGGCTCTGCTTTCTCCTGCACCTGTACAGAAGTGGCAGACATGTCAGTGTTCTTAGCAGATTTTGCACAAGTAGGAGGGGTGATCAAACCATAAATATCCTGAAGGCCATTACAACTGTACGTTCACTGTTCCAGCTGCTTGAAAGTGTTTCTGCTATAATTCAGAAATATTGTTGTACTTTGTCCTCACTTCCAACAATTCTTTGCTCAGTTGTGAACATCTTAAAGTATATTCCCACAGTAAACATGCCCTATAATTTCTAATTAGTCCCGCCTTTAGATAGTCCAGTTTTCTTGCACTTGGATTAGACATTTGAGTTATTTCTCACTAAGTAAATATGAAAAAAGGGTGAGAACCATCACTTTGATGAAGTAGATTAAAATACATTGTAGTACATGAACCTTCATCTTAGCAGAACAGAGAGTAAAACTCTTTCCTGCTGTCATGTTAAATTAGAGCTGGCAAAATAATCAAGCAATGTCTATATGCTAAGAGTAGCCAAGAAAAAGTCAGTCTGTTGGTTCCACAACTATTAGGACATCAATTCTGTCAGTTACTTTATGGAATTGTCTAAACTCCCAGCAGGAGTATTGTTCCCAGAGAAGTTTCCAGATAAAAGTACAGGCTAACCACCAATTTGGCTGAGTAAAGGACATGCATGCTAGTAAAGGAGCTATCTTAAGGTAGTGAATTTGTGGTAATATGTTACACAATAAAAGGCACTTTAGTAATTTTGTTTCACCAAAATAATGTCATTTTTAAACATCTACTATGGCATGCACTATAGTATTAATGTGTTTTAATGTATGTCCTTCTCAATCACAAATGAAAATATGAACTGTCAGCTATCCTAGGTGTGTATGGAATACCTGACTTACAGAGGGCATGTAATGAAGGACAAATTAAGGTATGCACTATAGTCAAACCAAGAAAATATGAAGACTTAGCTCCAATAACATGTAGCAGATTAAATTTGATGAAAATATCACTTGATATATTCATGAATGTATCAAAATTCATGCATATTCATGATTAATATCAGAAATCTTGACTCTAATGTTAATTCTAAGACTTTCAATTACTTTTGATATTTTTTAGATTTTTTTTTAAAAATAGGGCTGATTAATATTTGTGCTTTTATGTTTACTACTGAGAAATTCTGTTGAGTGAGTCGCAATAAACTGTCAAGTAATCATTTGAAAAAATCATTGAAATTTCCATGAATTCCACAGGTTTTATCTTGTGTTTTTATAATATATTATTTCCAAAAATATATTGGTTTCTATTATTCATATTACAAATTATTATTCTAGTTATAAGATACTATGTGGAACTTTATTTTTTCAATATAAATATATAAGAATTTTTGTGGTTTTATTAATCAAACATAGGCCTTCATACATACTAGAGAACTGACCTTCCTCTGAGCTATTTTGCGAGCCCAGAAAATATATTCAAACTAGAACATTCTACGCTCAAAATTCTCCAATTGCTTGCTAGGTCTATAATATCTAGGATTGAATATTATCCAAACATTAGGTGGCTGATTAACATTGATATCCTGATTCTTAGTCCTTGGAGAAGTATATACTCTTGCAAGAGTGTGATAAATTGGAGTATGACCTTATAGCTTGGTATTCCTAAGCAATCCACATAATACTGAGACATTTTCACTTTAACTATTTCCAGTCTCTAAATCTGTTTTGAGGAGTTCATTCCAGCTGTGTCAATTATTCAACCATAGTACAGATAAAACAATAGTATTGGCATTTGATAACTGACTGATTTCTTGATATCCATACGAATTTCCAATTGAATCAGAATAATTCAAACATAATGGTTAATTTAAAATATTAAAGATGAAAATCCCAGCTATCATGTATATGCTTTATAAGCTATGCTTCACATTTTAATAACATTGTGCATTTCATTTATAACAAAAATTAAACACACTATTAAATATATACTACTAAAATATACACCTAAATATGTACTGTGGATCTTTATTACATATGTGCCTATTATATGATATGTATATAAAATAAAAAGGTAGAATTTATAATTAGGATTTTATTAAAATAGTAAAGATTCATTGAAAATGCAGCTAATTCTTTCAGCTTTATTTCACTCGGTGCTCTAATACATTACAATTTTTTTTAAGGTAGCCTGTATTCCTTTTCATTTTTTTAAACAGTGGAGCTAGTCACCTCTCATAGCACCTAAATTAATCAGCACTATAAAAAGGGTAATGATAATGCAGTATATCTCAGTAAAGCAAATATTATGGAAACATATAACAGATAAGTTCCCTTCTTGTGATTGGGCTAGACATCATTATTCATAAGTTCTAATAACACCCATACAGATGTCATTCTCTGGCCATACTTTATATTCATGAATTTAGAATATGTCTACTCCTATTTCTGTTGTATTTGCTTTCCTTTCTCTGATATACCCTTTACTCAATACTACCCAACCCTTCTTATCAGGTTGATTCTATACACTATTCATGACTCAGTGGAGATGTTTCTTTTCCTAGTCACCTTCTTTGAGATGTCTTGGATACCTCTGTCTGTCTTTATATAACACTGTAGCAATATATCAGCCAGTGATTTAATCTCTCCTGTTCCTATTTCTATAAAATTGTACATAAATATGCACACACTACCCACATATATATTCATAGAAACGGTGGAAATGAAATATCTTAAAATGCCAGCCACTCAACAGAATGACAATTGCAAGTGTTCAATAATTTTCTGGTAGTATTAATATACTTTCAAATTTTCAGAAATAAGAATGACCAAAACTATGAATGTCTAATTTGAGAAGTACAAGCAAAATCTATTACAGTCTAAATCAAGATAAAACCAAGTTAATGCATATTGTAATTTATAGTTATATATAATAGTGGTATCGATGTGGTAATATCAAATCCTCTAAATGACATATTTGTTTGCCTATTATATAAATTCTACTGTAGAATAATTCCTAAATAGGACCAGAGAGATTGCTCAGTGATTAAAGGTGTTTAAATGCAAAACCTAATGGCTTGGTTTGAGTCCCTGTTACTCACATAAAGCTTCTTTCATTGTCCCATAAATAAAAATACTACAAAAAGAAAAACCATACAATTAGATAGATCATTGAAAATGTGCATACTCAAAAATTTTGTATAATTGAAATAATATTCCAGAATATAACATAGAAATGGAAGATTTATATGAATATACACAAGACACACATCGATATAAATACACACCTATAAAACTCATAAACTAAAAGATTATAAACTATTTGAATCTGAATCTGTGCATATGTTATATTAAACTTAAGTTCATGGTGCTATGTAGATGAAATGATGAAATAACACTCAGGATAAAGTGGAATGTATTATTAGTTAGAAAGAATCCCGCATTATTCTAAGCTCCTGGTATACATCAGTGCACTTTCATGTCACTTATTATCATTTTATTCAGTAATAATGAAAATGTGATTAGTATATGTCTGATTCCCCGAGAACCGTACTCTAAAGTTCTGATATATATGTTTTATAAAATCATAAACTATTCATAAAATATTATTTTAATTCTATTCATACATTATATCCAGGAAAGAACACAATGGAAATATCTGGGGAATGAGACTGCATCAATGTTCTTTAAATCAGAACATGCATATTGCTATTTATTGTTTATTTGTGGGATTGCCTTTCTTATTTTTTTTTTAATATTTTATTTTTTTTAATTTTTAGTTTTTTATTAATTACTTTTGTATTCAGCAAATACAGTCAGTTTGGTACCATTGTTAGGCCCATCAGTGATCTACCCCCACCCCTTGGCCCCTCCTTGTTGAGGTTTATGGGTCATGCATTCTGGAGTTAGCCCACAGTTATGGGTAGGATAAATGTCTTTGCATATCATGACCCCACATGTGGCTCTGACATTCTTTTGGACCCCTCTTCCACTAAATTACCCTGAGCCATGTTGGGTTCATTTTTGGTCTGCTTCAGTGATGAAGTGTTGGGAGCCTCTGGGTCTCTGGCTTTCTGATTTGGTAAGAGTTGATTTTTCTCTATGTTGATCTCCTTCACCCTTGTGCTGGTACCCAGTTCACCAAGAAAACAGCACCCTTGCTTGTTTTGATATTTTAATATTTTATTTTTTGTTTATCTACTTGAGAGAGGGAAAGAGGAAGAAAGAGAGAGAGAGAATGGGCATGCCAGGGCTTCCAGCCAATGCAAATGAACTCCAGATGCATGTGCCATCTTGTGCATTTGGCTAATGTGGGTACTGGGGAATTGAACTGAGGTCTTTTAGCTTTGCAGGCAAGTGCCTTAACCACTAAGCAATCTCTCCAACCTCACTTCTTGACTTCAACCTAGAAAAGAAATTCCTGTGGTATAGATGAAAAATAGTACTTAATCTAATTTATAAGAGCCCTCTATAACAATAATAATTTTCTGCAAAAACCTTGAATTATTTGAGAAATATCTTGGAATTAAATAGGAATTACTTGAAATTATTTGGGATATTTAAGAGAACAGATTATTTAATCACATCAGCAGGGATTATATTTGCCACTTGTATTAATTTATTATGACATTTGAAAACTATAGAAAGGGTCAGATAACTTTCTAGTATAGAATATATTGAAACAAAGGTAGCTTTATTACAAATTGCTGAAGTATACAAGTGTATTGAATTTCTTTGAAGCTTAAGGGCTTATAAGACTCTAATGCTTCATCTAAATTAGACAAAGAAATTTAAAAGACAACAATCAATATAAAGAGATGAAAGTTTCAATTCCAATTTCCCTTAGGCCTAGATCTATCTCTTACAGTAATATAATTACATGGTTAGGCATTTTCACAAGCCAAAGTGGATGAAAATATTCTTTTAAAAGCAGGTTGTCTTTAATATTTTGTCTTCCTTTGATAAGGTCTAATATAATGTGTTGAAAAATCCACTCAACAAGATAATCTTAAAGTTACCTTATGCCAAAGTACTATTAATTATCTCCATATTTTTCAATAGCGACTCAAGGAATTGAAACAAAGGGAATTTGCTCGAAATGTAGCATCTAAGTCCAGGAAAGATGAAAGAAAACAGGAAAAGGCACTCCAGCGCCTGCACAAGCTGGCAGAGCTAAGAAAGGAAACTGTATGGTGAGTATGTAATGAAATGTTAAGTTTGCTTAAATTGCAACCAAAAGAAAAAAAAATGACTGGGGGTGTTAGAAATAAAGGGCATAAATCTATTTCTTTCTGTTCCCAGAATAAGGAACACACATGTTCTCATGACCTTCTGTAGGTTGTAAAGGATAATTTAAATTTCCTGCATACACCTGTTTTAATGCTTCTTTTAATATAAAAAAAAACTAGAACTTCAAATTATAAAAATAAATTCTAAATAATGCTATTATTTCAATTATCTCAAATTATAGCCTTCCCCTTTCTTGGTGAAATCTCAAGTATTTGATTGAAGAAAAGAGCTAAATACTATCTTCTTGCCCTTTTATTAAAAAAAAAAAAAAAAAGAGCTTGAGAAGAACATTCTATTGTTTTATTGTTTGAATGAAAATTTTAAGATGTATTCTTTGAAATTACCACGACATTTTTTAAGGAGGTCAGGAAACTGCTGCACACTTCAGAAGTATAACAAAATTAGTTCACCATGAATATACTGTAACTGAACTGTTAGAAGTTCAGAGCTCTTAAACTCTGACCTGCCTCTCACAGCAAGCAGCTTTAGATCTAAGCAGTGTTATAATGCAGACCTTGCAATCCCAGCCAGGACAATTCTATTAAAAGAAAATCACTTTGTACAGTGCCCCTATTTCTTTCAATAAATAAAGTTTCCCTTGTTACTGTTCATATAACAAAGTTTTCATACCAAAATTTTATACCAAATAGAGATATAGTGTATATTTTAGAAAAATAAAATTTATTTTAATAAATTATAATGTGAGTATATTTAGAATCATATGTGGACCTATTAGGAAAAATACAACTGCTATTGAATTATGCTGATATCTTTTCTGTATGTGCAACTTCACTTAGAAAAATGAATGAAGTAGATGCTATAGAAAATTATGGGACCTACTTAATGTAAAGCTGTAGATGTGGTATTTGCAAATGTAAATTCTGATACTTTTTAAGAGAACAAGAGTTTAGAAGATACACAATTTCAATACTTACCTAAATGAATATCCTCCATACCATGTGTTTTGCAATATACATACATAATTGTATTAATGTCTTCAATATCATGCATTTCACATTATACAAGCACACTCACATTAATATTCTCTATGTCATGAGCATTTCACATTACAAATATACACGCTTAAAATTTTCTCATTGATTCTGTGCTCCTAAAGATGTGCAACTAGAAAGTGCTGCTGTTACTTTGGAGCAGTTATGGTCTGCAAACTTTACATTCTGTTAGTGAAGCAAGTCTTCTAAGATGTTTGCTCATTTTTAACTTTTTTTAAAATTTTGTTATAGTTTAGAATAAAAAGAATAGTCTATATAATTCTTTTGGTATAAAAATAAAGTTTAGCTCTTTTCTGTGCTGTTTCCTGGTCAATGGAGATTTTTTGTGTTTTGTTTGTTTTGTTTTGTTTTTGCTAGAATTCACTACTTATGGTATACTGACAAAAAAATACACTTCAAATCTTTTTTTATTTTTTTTTAGTTTTTATTAACATTTTCCGTGATTATAAAATATATCCCATGGTAATTCCCTCCCTCCCCACCCCCACACTCCCATTTGAAATTCCATTCTCCATCATATTACCTCCCCACACTTCAAATCTTAAGTAAATAGTCCTTTATTCTACAACACTATGTATAATAACTTAAAACCTCAGGATTATTTTAAATAGTGAACCTGGCAACTTTGAAAGACCCACAGCTATCATCAAGATTGATGCATATGGAGCAGGTTCTGTGAAAGTTGGTTGAATTGAATTGTTCACCAGAATTCTAATCTTTCTATAACAGTGATTAAGACTATTGTTGTTATCTGTCTGTTTGTTCTACTTAAACTAAGTTCATATTTATTAGATGGCATAAATAATGAAAATTATTGTGAATTACAATAACCTACCACTGAGTATTTTATGATACTCTAAAATCTGACTGAAGAGACTATGAGGGTAAGAATGTTGACTGGGAATCACAGATTGGAAAGCAAAGCAATGTCCTGTTTGTTGCTGTCTACAGCTGTAAACATAATTTCCAGAAAGAAAATATAGATCCAAGTTATTCCAACATTAGCTAGTAAGTAAATGATATCAGGATTCTAAGAAAGATATGACATATGAAATATATTTTATAAGCATTTAAAAAAATAAAATAAAAAAAGAACAAATTTTTTAATGACATTATTTTTCTTTTTAGTTTTTTGAGGTAAGGTCTCACTCTAGCTCAGGCTGACCTGGAATTCACTATGTATTCTCACGGTGGCCTCGAACACGATCCTCCTACCTCTGCCTCCCAAGTGCTGGGATTAAAGGTGTGCACAACCATGACCAGCTTTTAATGACATTTTTAAGATTCGCATGTTTGACTATTTTCCTGTAGTATCCTAGTTAACTTATACACTTATTAATTTTTTTTTCTTGTTTGCTGTTTCTAGTGCTCCTGGAAGTGGGCCTATGTTCAAGTCAACCACTGTTACTGTGAGAGAAAATTTTCATGAAATATCCCGAAGAGAAGTTGTGGATACAGTTAATAATCAGCATGATTTCAAGTACACTTTGATTCACAGTGAAGAGAATGCTAAAGATGTCAGCACTGTTCCTGTGGATGCGGAAGGTACAGAGCAGTGTACAACAAATAATCATCAACTTGCGGAGAAAGCCCAAGGAATTCATAAACATAAAGTTGGCTTTTCGTTTGCATTTCCAAAGAAAACATGCCTGAAGCTGGAGTCCTCGGCAGCAGCTTTCTCCGAGCATAGTGATGATTCCTCTGCAGGGAAAGAGTTCAGCCGTAAAAGTAGGTTTGTCCCCAGTTCTTGTCATCTTCAACTATCTTCACCAACAGATTTGGTTTTGAATTCTGAGGAGAAAGCTAACTCTCTTCATCCACCAGAGGCAATGATGTGTATGGACGAAGAAACAGCTCAAATTCAAGAGATGAAAGAAGTCTCTATTGAAAAAGATACATCATTACATTCATTTTGCCAGCTTCAGCTCCCCTTGTCTTCTATTGCAGGTAACTGCCAAGATTCAGTCCCATTGGTAGATCAAGTATCACTGGACCATGTTACTAATGAAGACATACCTGTGAGTAGTGCCTGCTCTGATGTGTTAGGAAGCCTTCCTACAGTTCTCAATATGCCTACTGACCACATACCAGTGAAAGCAACCACAGAAGAAAATGTTAAGGAGGACACATCTAAAATTGAAACTGAAAATAAAAATAGTGTTGAATTACAGAACCCTTCCAAGACTGAAGAGGACAATGTAACTGTACATAAAAAGACAGATTTATGTAAAAGACAAGCTGAGCCCTTCGTACCTGTTCTTAACAAACTTGGCTCCACAGTTCTTCAATGGCCATCGGAGATGCTGGTGTACACAGTTACAGAGCCATCCATTTCCTACAGCTGTAATCCTCTCTGCTTTGACTTCAAGTCCACTAAATTAAACTCAGATAAAAATAAACTGTTCTTGAATGAGCATCATTCTCAGCAGAAGGAAGATTTTTCCAAGACACCAGTTTCAGAGTCCAAAGACACACTTATCCCAGTTCTCACAGACTGTGAAATTAGTGGTAGCAGAAACGGTCACACCCAAGTTCCTGCTCATTTGTCCATTGATACTCTACCTAACAGTTGTGAAATGGGACACAACGAGAGCATGGGTCAGAGGTACAAAAACATTTCCTGCAGGACCATCAAAGTGGAAAAATGCAATTTTACCAAAAGTCAAACAAAAGATTTCACGCTAAATGAGAAAAACAACAAAACAAAGAGAGACACTCATGAACACTGGTTCCATAAATGCAGAAGAAAGAAAAAAAGAAGAAAGTTACGTCTGCATCCTCACAGGGTAAAAACCAAAGAATCAGAAAATGACTGCAAAATGGATATAGGCAGACATTGTCCTTACATCTCCAGGAAAGATCTACTGGAGCCAATTGCAGAAAGGCAGTACCTTGCTACAGAGAAGTTATTAGCCTCCCATCCCAAGTCAGTGTCCATGGACATAAGTGAAAATGAAGAAGAGAGTCAAACCTCGAACACTGAGTTCAGTGATAAGGATGCTAGCCCTTCTAAACAACACTGCAGAAGAAATACAGGCCTTGTAAATGGACAATCAAATCCAACGGTAGTACATTCTGCAAAGCATAATTTTACATACTCCAGAACATACTGTTGTTGGAAAGCCAGGCTGTCAACCTGTAGTCAGGACCAGAGAAATTTACTTCTTCAAAGTGATGCAAAATGCACAAGTCAGAATCTGCCAGTGAAAAGAGGTTACAATTCTCTCATGAATGAATCAGAAAGATCTCATCGAAAACGCAGACAACATTCATGCTCTTATTCATCAGATGAAAGTTTGAATCAACAGACCTATTTACCTGAGGATGTTTTCAGGCCACCAAATACTTCCTTGGCTCCTTGCAAGCCAAAAAGGAAAAGGCGGAGAAAAAGAAGCAGACTCCCAGACAAAGGTGGGACTTTGGAAATCAAAGAAAGTTTAGATAATCCCATGAGATGTAGTTCTTCTTTGAGTCACCTGGATAGGTCAGTAAGTGAAGACACAAAAGAAGAAATAAAACTCCAAGAGGATGCAAATATTGAAGGGAACCCAGAACAAACAGATTCAATTGAAAACAAATTGGCTTTCCCCACTGGGGATCCACTTCCATCTGAAACCAGTGGGGAAGCTGTGCACTCAGTAATGGAGACCATGCCAGGGGATAAGTCCCAGGTTCCCAATGATTGCACCCCATCTGTGGATGTAGCTCAGGCCCCTGCAGAAGGCATGACTGACAATGCCTTGCATGAATGCAATCAAAGAAGACAGACTACCAACATCCATGAAAGGCAAATTCCTTTCAAGGTGCCTCATATTGAAAGGAACTTTAGACAGTCACAGCCTAAATCCTACATTTGTCATTATGAACTGGCTGAGACCATCCCACAAGGAAAGGTGAATGAGACATCAGCAGAATGGCTGTGTTATAATTCAGGAATCCTTAATGCACAACCACCAATACCATTCAAGGAAGCACATGTCAGCAGCCATGCCTTTGTCACCACAGAGCAAATCCTCGCTCCTTTGGCTTTTCCTGAACAGGCATTACTTATTCCACTAGAAAACCATGACAAATTCAAAACTCTACCATGCGAGGTCTACCAGCACATTACCCAGCCGAACATGCTGACCAACAAGGTCAAATTTACCTTTCCTGCAGCTCCCCACCCTCCCCCCAGCACAGCTGTGCAGCCGTTGCCTTTGCAGCAGCCCCTCAGTTCTACCTCTGTAACCACCATCCACCATGCTGTTTTGCAGCAGCACGCTGCGGCCGCTGCAGCCGGAACCTTCAAAGTGCTTCAACCACATCAACAGTTTCTTTCCCAAGTCCCAGCTCTGTCCAGAACATCTATACCTCAGATCTCAGTAGGACCAGTAGGACCAATAGGACCTAGGCTTTGCCCGGGAAGCCAGCCAACTTTTGTGGCTTCTCCTCAGATGCAGCTCATTCCGGCATCCGTTCTTCATCCTGGCCACCTGTCCTTCCCACCTTTACCTCATGCACTCTTTCCTTCATTGCTTTCCCCACATCCTACTGTCATACCTCTGCAGCCCCTCTTCTAGTCATCGCTAGAATGAGAAAAGAGAATACTTTGTGGAAACTATTGCTGTATGCATAAGCATTCCTCCAAATGGATAATTGGCTATTTAACAGATGCAAACAAACTGGCCCAAATTGGCCTCCTTGATTTCAAATCACTTACTGTAAGTGTAATAATGAAAATAAATTATTAAGTTTCTGATATATGATATTATTAAAGCACTGAATAGTTTGAAAATCAATACAATATATGCTGTACATTAAAATTATGTCTTAAGATTATGTATAATGTACATAAAATATATTTATAGTACTGTAATTTATGTTGTAAAGTATGCTCTTTGGGTTTCTTTCTAATCTTTGTGTATTTGCACCTATTTAATGTTTAGACAAAGCTGATGGCACTATGTTTTGTACCATGTTCCTTGAAACTGTAAATTCAGTGATAAATTATCTCTTGCAATAAACTTTTGTTAACTATTTAAGTAAATCAAACCTTGGTTTTTAGGTGGTTTTCACTATTTGAGAAGGTTTTCTAACAGCATCTATTCCATTTATGTTGCATCTTATGTCCAGTGCAGCCCAGAATTTCCCAGACCCAAATATCTGAGGATCTATCAATACTTAAATGTTACAATCTATCAGAGGAAATATGAGTACATTTGTTTTCCATTTCCTTCTAATATTGCATATGCTGAAAACTTACTGTATCTACTGGTCCCCTTACTGGACAACAATAAGCCATGAAAATTTATGTTGAATTATTGTTAATATTTGAAGGAATTAATAGCTCAAAGTCATACAGAATATGTAGTATTCCCCAAGATTTCTAAAAGTGAAATGGAAAATACTAATATAAGCATGTTCATAAAAGTTTTGGACATTAAAATTCTCAAGTGTATTATTCTAATTTTCAGATATCATAGGATACATATATAAGCATATTGGCATGAATTAAGGAATAGGTTAAAATTTTAAAAAGTCATTGTCTGTTAAGTGAGAACCTGGTACAAATGGCACAAACATCATATATGTCTTGGTGCACTCTTAACTGAAAATCTGGAAGTGGGAAAAATAAAAATAAATACCCCTTCTTTTAGTAAATATTTCTAGTATTCACCTTTGTGTAAAATTTACAAATCAGAAAGGAAAATTTAGAAAGATTTTCATCACTTTTTGCTTTATCTGTAATGACCTTTGCCTGATTACTTATTTGAATGCCTCTACACATAGTAAAGAATGCAACTATTGTGCTGGATTTAATGGTTTAGCTTAGCAATTAAGTGCATTTCCTGTGCAAGCATGAAGAGCTGAAGGGTTCTGAAGCCACTCCAGTTCTCATCTCCAGGTCTTCTTGAATAGCTGGGCATGCACACCTGTAACCCCTGTCCCACAAAGGAGGGCAGGGAATCTCTCTGGCTCGCAAAACACAGTAAGCTCCAGGATCAGCAAAAGACACTGGTTCAAAATGAGAATGAGTAGAAGAGGAGTGAAGTGGGGCACTGGATAATCTGCTTGGACAACTAGAGGCAAATTCTTCTTTTGGAGACAAGCATGTGGCACTCTGAAAGGACAAATGTACATGAATATAGGACACATCACATACGCACACACACACATGCTCCCTGTTCCAGCCAATTCCGTTAGATATGAAGCATTCATGCCAAACTGTGGGATCACCTCAACAGATACACATGTTAGATAGTTCTGGGAGCACAATCAAGCTCAAATTTCATGTGGTATTGATCTGAGGAAATGTTATTTCTTTTTATTTTAATATTTTATTCATTTAATTTCAAGCAGAGGTATAGTCACAGAGAGGAAGGAGAGAGAGAGAGAGAGGGAGAGAGGAAGAGTATGGACACTCCAAATGCTAGCTACACTGCTCCACATTGTGTATCTGCCCTACATTGGTACTGAGAAATTGAATCCAGGTCATTAGGCTTTACAGGCAAGCACCAAATTATGTATTAGATAAGATATAAGAAAAAAATCTAGGCCATTTATTTTCATGATTGTCATTATAATCATTGATTTAAATATTCTTTCAAGAAATGCTTGTGAGAATCAAAATATACCAGTTTATGATTGACAAACAAGAAGATAAAAATAGTATCAAAGCCGTTCCTTTCAAATGTTCTAAGATAATATGTTCCAAAAGGGGGAACTTAAATTGGAACAGATGATTTTTTCCCCAAGCAAAACATTTGAAACCTTCTTTGAAGACAGTCTATGGGTTATCTACTGGGAAATGCTGACCTAGTTTCCTTTTCATCTGCTAGAACAAGATTGTTGCTTGAAAAATCGAAACCAAGTGTGTGACTTTAAAATATGTCGATTTTCACTTTCTTTCCATTATCATCTACCATCATACTGGTGCATTTCTTACTTCTTCCTTTATCATTAAATTTATTTCCCCCTAGGCTTCAGTTTCTTTGTACACATAGTTTGTGCATATGTGTGTCCTCTCTTATTTTTCTACATTTATATTTCTGTTTTACTTTCAACTTATGTGGTTCTCTTACTTTTATTTTTTACAGTTGTTAAATGATAGGTTTATGTCTGCTTAACTTTTAAGTTATAACATAATATTATTGCCAGGTGTTTGAAAGGAATTTCTAGAAAATTCAGAGAAGGAAATTCTTATTTAGATGAATTGAAATTGAATTTGAGATAAATTGGTTGCCATTTATATGTAATGGCTGAAAACAATAAATTGAAGTTAAACACTATCAAAATGATTCTGGTTATAAATGTATGTATATATTTAATGACTTTCTCAGGATATTGCTAACATCATCTCCACATCGACTTTACCCCAACCGTGCTTCAGTAAATAAGCCAATTATTATTTTTTTTAAGTCAAGTCAAAATTCTTCACAATCTCCCACCTGTATATCTTATCTTTAAGTAGCTGTAAGGGCTGCATTCTAAAAATGTAATATACAAATTAATAGACCTTACATTAAACCGTACTATAGATTGTTATACACAACATAAACAGTAAAGTTCTCAATAAGTAATAGATAAATATTTGTGGTGACATCTGGGCCTGCCTTCACCTATTCCAGCATTTATCTGGGCCATGTATCCTAATTGTAATGTTGTTATAATCTTTACTGAAGTTGTATGAATGTGGCAAGTCATGCTTCAGTGAGTTTCTCCTTATACTTATCTTCAGTTGGATAACCTTTAATGACCCAGAACTCAATGTTACTGTCAATTTCTTTGTAGAATTCTGTCCCAGGTTATATCGTCTTCAGATAAGATAGTGTCCTATAATCTATTCTCATGTGACATGCTTTGATCAATTTTGTTGTATAGAATTCTCTGTGAATGGACTATGGTGATGGCTCAGCAGTAAAAGGCACTTGCTTGCAAAGCCTGTAGACCTAGGTTAAATTCTCCAGCCTCTTATATAAAGTCAGAGATGCTGGCATGCCCATACATACATACACACACACACACACACACACACACACAGGAGCACAAGCATGAGTGCATCATTTTATATATATATATATATATGAATCATCCGTGCTTAATATACTTGCATGCCCTTGCATGCCTGTCTAGTTCACTGGATTCAAGTTCTGTGAACCATTGCACTATGTGGAATCTAGTAAATGATCCACACATATTATTGAGTAAGGGAAAATATTAAGGAAAAGGAACCTTAAATTCATAAGGAGTATAAACTTCCATACTGAAAACTTAGTATGAACAATATACTTTTTTTTTCAAGGTATATTCTCACTCTGATCTAGGCTGACCTGAATTAACTATGTAGTATTAGATAGTGGCCTTGAACTCATGGTGATCCTCCTACCTCTGCCTCCTGATTGCTGGGATTAAAGGCGTGTGTCACTATGGCCAGCTAATATACTTCAATTCTTTGCATCAACTTCCAGACCGTTACACATTTTTATTTAAAATTGCTCTAAAGTAGGCCTAAATTAAGATATAATGCCTCAATAATATATAGCTTCAAATACCATGATGCATAAGAAGTCTTTTCTAATCGCTGGGTATGGTAGCACATACCTTTAATCTCAAGCACTTGGAAGGCATAGGTAGGAGATTGCCATGAGTTTGATGCCACCATGAGATTACACAGCAAATTCCAGGTCAGCATGAGCTACAGTGAGACACTACCTCGAAAAGTATATGTGTTATATATGTATATGTATTATATGTGTGTGTGTGTGTGTGTGTGTGTATGTATGTATGTATATGTTCTAATCAATGATGGATCATTGAAAATAGAAACCCAAGGCTAGGTAGATGGCTCCACTGTGAAGAATACTGGCTATGTAAGCATGAGGACATGAGCCTGCAGAGTTCAATTCCCTAGCACCCATGTAAACATCCAGGAATGGCCACACACTTCTGTAACCTGCATCCTGCCAGGAAAATGGGAGCAGAAACCAGAAAATTTCTGCAGGTCACTGACTGAAGAAAAAAGAAAGGGGGGAGGGTAAATGACAGCACTGGACAGAGTGAGAGACTCCATCTCAATGACACAGGCAAACAAAATGAGGGTGACACGGAGGTGCCCCTTTGGCCTCTATACATGTTCACATGAGATGTAGTTACCTTCTCATTGCTGAGAAAATGAGCTGGATCAAAGCAGCTGATAGAAGGAAAGTTTAATTTTGTCTTACTGTCTTGAGGGTAGCTCTGTGATGACAGGGAAAAGCATGACAGATGCATAGTCTAGACATCACCTTGACCACAGCAGGTGGAACAGGCAATAACAGCCCTGAGCCAGCCAGTAACAATGCACTTCCTCCAGTGAGGTTCTACTTCCCAAACTGACACTAGCTGGGGACCCAGCATTCAAATTGCATGACTTTGGGGGCAGAAATCTGATTTAAACCACCATATAAGACAAGCTCATCTTTACACACACAGTACAGGACATACATATCACTCATGCTCTGCACACAGACAGAAAAGATAACAACAACAAAAAAAAAAGAATCAAAAAGTAAAAATCAAAGGCTTACTTAAACATGTACCCTGCCTCAGAAAGAAGGCGTAAACCCTTGTATTGATGTGTAGCTCAGTTTTTCTGTCTGTACTTTTGTGTTTAATTTTTTTTGTTGTTTATTTTTATTTATTTGAGAGCGACAGAGAGAGAGAGAGAGAAAGAGGCAGAGAGCGAGAGAGAGAATGCGTGTGCCAGGGCCTCCAGCCACTGCAAAGGAACTCCAGACGCATTCGCCCCCTTGTGCATCTGGCTAATGTGGGTCCTGGTGAATCGATTCTCATACCAGGGTACTTAGGCTTCACAGGCAAGAGCTTAATGCTAAGCCATCTCTCCAGCCCTACTTTTGTATTTTAATCTACCAGAAACTTTTGAGATTGGACTATCGGCCTATACTTCATATTTGTTCCGCTCTGGTCATTCTCTATTAAGATATTAAGTTCCAAACACAAAACTAGAACACAAATATTACTCATGTTTGTGATCCTCGAAAGAGAAGTACACATGCAAATACGTTCTGCAGGCAAAGTGAGACATTTTCTTATTAATGAGATGAAATATTTAATTTTTCTCCCTACATGCCTCTTATTCACTTATTTCTGCTCTCAATCTTCATCCTTTCATCTGCCTTCCCCTCTACTGTTTATCTGGCTAAGCCACTGCCATTGATGTATCTCTGAAAGTGAAAGCTGTCCCTACAAGCTTTCCACTAAGCTTTCTATTTTTCTTTCTCACAAATAAAATTGCATAAAGGCTTAAGGCTTACTTGACTTGAGTCCCAAGGTCCCGCTTTCAAGCAGAAGTAAGAGGCTGTGTAGTTAGTTCCTAAGTGTTCACCACAGCTGAAATCTGAGCTACACTCCGCAGGGCTGCGGGTTGTGTACACATGGCTATAGCTGAAACTGCCTGGATTGTTACAGAGGAGGACACAGGTTTTCTTCTCCCAAAGGAAACATTTCTTAATACAGCAAGTGCCCAGAAAAGAAGATTCTTGATAGCACCTGTCTTAAGTTGTCAACAACACTTGGAAGAAAAGAGCTATCAAATCTTACTTGAGACCAGGAACTTCCAGGAGAAAACTATGTGTTCAATCAGCTTTTCTTCTCTTTAAGTACCTTAAACTTTTACTTTTACATATTCAGATTATCTTATATTTTGTTCTTATAATGTGAAAAGATCTGATTACAAATTTATGTAGCAATTTCCTATTTTAAAATTCTGATATCATCTGATATATATTGATTTTCATTATATTAACTTCTTAATACTTTTCATGGTGTATTATTGTCTATGTATTTATTGTTCTAACCCTATTTTGTATATTATGCCATATATTTTCAATTAAGAAATAGATATTGGGCTGGAGATATGGCTTAGTGATTAAGGAATTTGCCTATAAACTAAAGGAGCCCATTCAATTCCCCAGGACCCATGTATGCCAGATGCTCAAGAGGGCACATGTGTTTGGAGTTCTTTTGCAGTGCCAAAGGCCCTTGAATGCCCATTCTCTCTTTGTCAGTCTCTTTCTCTTTCTAATAAATAAATAAAATATATTTAAAAATAGATATTGTGCATGGTAGCACACATCTTTAACCCCAGCAATTGGGAAGCTGAGATAAAAGGACAGCAATGAGTTTGAGGCCAGCCTGAGACTACATAGTGAATTACAGTTAAGCCTGGGCTAAAGCAATACCATACAAAAAAAATGCATTTATAATGGGCTTAGAGATTGCTCAGTGGTTAAGTACTTGCCTGCAAAGCCTAATGACCAGGTTTTGATTCTCCATGTAAAGTTGGATGCACAAAGTGGCACATAATATTAGAGTTTGGGTGCACTGGCTGGAGGCACTGGCATGCCAAATCTGTCTCTTCTCTCTCTCTTTCCTTACAAATAAATAAATATTAAAAATATATTTTATTCTATTTAAATTTAACTAGCTGTAGTAACAAACTGACATTAAGACTTAGGCTTCTCCACATAGGTTTTCTCATTCTCTTCAATGCTTAATTTACATAACTAGCAACTACCAAACATGTCTTTCATTATGTTCCACCAGAGCTAAGAGTGAACTAGCGGCAGCATTCATGTGAGCAGGTATAACACAATTCATTTTCTCTTGTTTTAATGACTAAGCTTCTAGCTGGAAGATTCTCACAGTGAATGAGCCTAGGGTTTTCCTACTTAGTTCATATTTTCCATGCTAAGAAAACAATGATTCATGTTATTCCCTAGCAACTGACAGAACTCTCTTGTGTTCTTTGGTTTTACCTATTGCCTGTGGGTTGCCTGTTTTATTTTTCCTACAGATGTACAACCTGTTGTTGTAGCCTGAACTTTCTCCCTACCTAAATTCCTCTGCTTTATACTTATTGAATCCTACAACTGGACCTGAGTTAATTGTACCACTCCTAAATGCTTATTGGCTTACATTACACATCATGCACTTTCAAACTAATTCTCATCACATCTCTGGTCTTAGCCTCCAGGAGACATGGTATGTTAAACACAAGGAGAATGAGTTGTTGAAAATCCCATTCAAGTAACCTTAATTTTGAAACCTATTTTAGATTTTCTTCATATTCTTTTAAAACAACTAAGTTTCAAATGAATGCCTTAAGGTTCAACTAATCTTCTTACTTTGTCCAGCTTATCTTTTAATCCAATGATTTTACAAGTGACTATTATTTCATCTCAAGTAAGTTGGCAGGAAATCAATTTTCATATTAAAATGATAAGCCTAAGACATATTATAGGTTTCATTAAATGGCTTTTCATTATAAAAGCAGATTGGTAAAATAAAAAGAAGGTATAAATTTTAACATTTACTACAAAGCTATATCTTCTGTTCTACCATGTAACACTATAACATGAGGTTGGTAAACACATAATTCTTAGGTAATGTGAAACATGTTGTACTATTTCTAGTTGCCTTTTTTTTATTATTTCAGGATTAATGATGTGCTTACTTATCAGTTTTGTTCATTTGCTAAGAAATTTTAAACTACTATCATTTTTAGTCACTAAAGAAATACTTATTTTTATAATTGAGACTCAGAATATTTCTCTAGTATACATACTATATAACATTATCCTTTCATATAATCTTTGCCTTAATATAGCAGCATAATGTAGATGTTTGAAAAATTGCATTCAGCCATTGGAAACCCACCTAAGCTGGGTGCACCATTGCATAAGTGTGCATGTTTTAGCAGACTGGTTGCTTTTGTTTATCACTGCACCCTGCTTGCTCACAATATCATTAGTCATTTTCCCATGGCAGCTCATGTAGTGCTTTTCAACACTATATAGGCTAACCATCTGGGAGTTGTCTTCCTTCCAGATTTCAACTGGATCTCTCCATGTTCTGTGATGGAAGCATATGGTATCTTCAACAGTAAGGCCTTACCTTTTACCTCAAGTGGGTAATCAAGTGTTTTGATGGAAGCCTGTCTTGTTTGGACACTTACTAAGTCTCTCTGACCAACAGCTCAAAGTGGATTATGACCAATTTCTGCTACTGGGAATTAAAAGCCAGAGCCAAATATTTTAGAGTTGAGCTTCGTTCTGATTGGCTAAGAGATATGCTCAGTGGAAAAGAACCCATAGCTGGAACTGAGAACCAAGTCAGAATCATACGGGGACCAAGATTATGGATTCAATGAGAAGTTCCCACTAGTTTTTGGCCAAAATCTTTTTTTTTTTAATTAATGATATACCCTTTAACCTATGATGATGTCACTTTGCATTGAAGAGTCTGTTTTTCCTTATTTAGAAGGCACGGAGAATGGAGAACAATCACAACATATCCAGAAAGGAAGAAAAGATATCTGACTCTCTGATAGGAGATGAACCATCCTTTGCACACCAATTAGGTCCTGATGAAATCAAAAAGAAATTGGTGAAATGAGCAAAAGTACTGTTTCGATGACAAGCCTGACAACCTGCACCAGGATGGTGGAGATAAACACTGAGGAAACTCAACATGTACCAAAGCAGAATTCCAGAAGCTCCTGAGAGCTCAACACTAAAGTAGACGTAAAACATGCATAAAATGGCTCAGGGAATTTGCAGAAGAGAGGGAGGAAAGATTGTAAGAGCCACAGAGAGGGAATGTCCACAGGCATTGACCCGCACCTCACAATGAATGACTGCTGCTCTCACAGCTCATAACCTACAATCCCATACCAAATACCAGCAATCCCACAGAGGAGGGCCCTCAGTGAAATGGGACAGGGAGGAGGGAAATGTTGATATTAACATGTGATGTCCATACAAATTTTCTACTTAATAAAAAGTAAGTTGACTACACATATGAAGTTCTAGAGGCAGTATAAAAATAAAACTCACCATGAAGATGATATATTATATTTTATATTATTATATTATTTGTAAAACTGATTATTTGCCTTCAGTCCCATTTCCCTTTGCTTACTGCACTGTGTAAATTAGTAGCTGTTACCACCCCTTACATATTGCCCCCTGATTATGCCATGGTCTATTTTAATGGCCATAGTAAAGAGGTGATATGGAATTTGCCAGATTTTTCTATCATGTTGTTCCATAGTATATTCCAGGAAGACAACCTGTATGAGTTCTTTTTTAGGGGTAATATAAGTGCTAAAAATGGACACTTAATCTCACCCTGGTAATTTACTCACCATCCATCCACAAGGAGGTAATATTTTCAGTCTTAACCTTGCTTACCTTCCCTCAGGTACATTGCATCTCTCTCACAGTGCCTTCATATTTCCTTCCTATTTTAAGAGAAATTTGTTGCCACTACTGCTTCAAGAAGTAATTCTACAATCCCAATCATGCAGTTGTTATTAACACCCATCAAAAATGTGGGCAAGCTTTTCTCTGCTGGGCATTAATACTGCCATTTCCATAGAGGCAATGAATTTGATTCTGAAGGATAACCACCTTGTGTTTGTATTCTCCACACATACTTTATAAACATGCATACACACACTTCCCCAAAGACTGTCTGATATTGTTGTCTGAAATTCCCAAACATTGTGCTTTTAACAGGATACTATATTTTAAGTTCCATTATATTTTAAGAGATTTTAAAGCTTCCTAAGTTTTGAAAACTTAAGACAATTTTAAATTCTATATTATCAATAAATCTCATCTTTCCTTATGCTTTCCAATATAAAATAGGAGAATAGTTTTATTTAAGGAAAATGTCATAAAAACCATCTTGGAAAAAAATTAATGTTTAACCCACATTATTTGCTCAGAGTTTTAAACAACTTGAAAGCAAGTGATATAATAAACCCAACAGTACCATTTTAGGTTTTAACATTTTGTGTAGGTGAACTTGTCTCCTATAATCATTTATGTCTAAGGTATATCAGGCACCCTGATAGACTATAAAAATGGCAAATTTAAATAAATTCTATTAGCAAGAAGTTTAAAATCTAAAGAAAGAAACAGACTGCTGTTCTCAAAATTCATAACTCACAACTCCATCGTAAATGCCAACAATCCCACTAAGGAGGGACCAGTGTCTGGAGACAGGGATGTGGGAATAATGATACCAACATATGTGTCCATTAGAAAGCTTCTAATATATATTATAATATATATAATTATATATATTAATTATATTTATTATAATTACATATAATATATAATACATAATATGATATATAATTACTATTATATGTTTAATATTATATTATATTATAATAACATTAATATGTACAATTATATAATATAATATGTAATACATATTATATATTTTATAATATTTATATATAATATATTTATATATTAAGAAACAGGAACAGGTAACTTTAATAATATGATTAAAGTAACACAAAAGCTGAAATACATATAAGCTATGATCAGAGAAGACAGGATACCTGAGAATAAAAGTACAAATTTCAACAAAAGACAGTAAAAAAAAAAAAAAGACGTAACCAAAGTAAACAATCAATAACTCATTAAGGACTTTTGGACATAATAGGAATAATGCTTTTTAAATAATGAGATGAATAATCATTATTAGAGTAGTAGATCAAAAACATCTCTGGGAATACATATGAAAGAGTGGGGTTGTATGAGTGTATTCCTTAGAGGGCATTGGTTAATGACGGTGCCAAGCACAGTTAGCAAGTAAAGATAATATTCATTAGATATTATATAAGTAATAGATAATCCAGAGTGTTGTAGAGGTTAATTTTATAGCACAACTTTTAGAAGAGGGCAAAAGAGGACATAAAATGGAATTTAAGATTCTGCCAGAGAAGTTTGGTCCAAGTGCTCATTTGCAAATTACAGAAATGCGTAAGATAGGAGTGAAAATCAATGTGGAACTTTGGAGTTCCTTAGGGGAATAAAAGACTACCTTAAATAATATGGCTTAAAAATATATTAGCCTTGGTGAAAACTGAGTAAAGTGTGCTTATGGTGTCCCTGTATTATTTACTTTTGAATTTGATTTTTTTTTTTTTGTAAGCAGAAAGAGATAGAAATTTGGACAGAATGAATGGGCACGTCAAGCCTCTGGTCATTGCAAATGGACTACAGATACATGCAATACTTTGTGTATCTGGATTTATGTGGATACTGGGAAATTGAACTCAGGTCATTAGGCTCTGCAGACACAGGCCTTAACTGCTGAACCATCTTTCCAATCTCCTTACATTATTTCTTAAAATGTAATGTAAATATATAACAATCTCACAAAAAGTTAATAAAAAGAAAAAAAAGTGTAAGGCACGTATAACGTGTGAAAATAGAACAATCTTGTGCCTAGTTCAATATGCAATAGAAATGTTCAACATAATCAGTTGTTTGCTTTTGCTTTTTTGATTCATGTGAAGAATCCAATAAGCATACTTTAAGCATTACATATTAATTCATATCATCATAGTATTACATTTACAAATATTATGCTTTGTATAGCCTTTCTTTTAAATTTGTTTCAACCTTTAAGTCACTGTTTACATCTCACATATACATAACAGATCTATAACTTCCAAATTTAGTCATTTAAATGAAATGAAGGCAGATATAAATCTGAGCAAATCAAAATATTCTTGTCTTTTCCTTGTCTTGTATGGTCACACCCACACTCAATGGAATTTGTTTAGTAACCACCTTACTTTAGAATTTCTAAGACACAAAACTGTACTGTTAGAGGAACAAACTCTCTAATACTCCATGCTTCTTCATTTTCTTGGCACTCAATTATTAATAGTATACATGTATGTGAATAAAGTAAATTGAGAACAAACAAACCAGGATGTTAAGTAGACTATCAATGATAGTGAATATAAGTACAACAGCATCCACAGTGTGGCCTCATAGCTTAATGATATCTATTGTCAGATTTAAAAAAATAAAAAAAAATACTTTCAGGAAAATATTATGGAAAGTGGAAAGAGAAGGAAGACCAGTATGCCATTTCTAGAAAGTTCTAGAGGAGTTTAATTTTCCATGATTTCTCAGGAAAACCTAGAAGTATAAGATATATTTGACAGCCTTGATTAGTAGTCTACAGAGATTTTAGTCCAAATCACAATCAATGTCTGGTTTTACAGCTCCTCATGTTTGGAAATTTAATGCCATAATCCCAAGGAAAGTTATTTGAAGATAGGGATGGGCACAGGCCAGAACCTCAGGGATATAATTACAAAGAACCTGTGGGGAAACATACACAAAGAGCAAAAGAAATTCCAGAGAGTTTTCTGGTTTTATTTTCTATTGTTCTTTTTATGCTCTATTTTCTGCCAAGTAAGGTGATAGGATCCACTAGAATCCTATAACACTTTTGTTTTAAAATATTGTTTACTTTTTCTTCTCTCCTCATCCAAAAACTTTCAAAATTCTGTACTTTTCAAAAACAGCCATAGGAAATGTTTTTATGAAGCAGAATGTGATGAGAAGCAATTCATCATGTGCTTTTCATTCTGTCTGAATTAGTGCACACTTCTTGTTAGAAGTATTGTCAGGGATGTCTAAGTAGTGAACAACTTTTGGAAAGTTTGAGTTTCTCCCTCTGGAGCAAAGTGTAGGCATGTTAACTATTCATTATGAAAAATATGTATCATCTTAAGATCAGGGTTTGTCTTCCTTTATGTGATGGACTGTGTTCCAGGGTGGCCTAGGCATATTTTATGTTACATTGTCAGAAGTTAAGCCCATGGGACCTGCACAAAAATGAGTATATATCTATAATAAATTATGGCCCGTCACCACATTCCTAAGTCTCAAGTTTTTGTTATGATCCATGTATGTGTGGCATACTAAGTCATTAATTTTTGGGGAGAACTGCCATCACTAATGATTAAAATAAAATGCTCAGCCATTTTAAAAAGAGGACATATGTTTTGAAAAGGAGCTTGTGTATATTGTTACTTTCTAGAATTTTATTGTTTCAAAATGTGTGGGATTTTAAGATGACTTATGGGCCATTTACTTATACAGAGTAGGTAATAAGTAAGCCTCTGTTGATATTTTCAATTTCCAAATGGGAAGTGTAGAGTTTAACAGGTGTTCAATTCATCTGAAATATAATATAAAATTTCAATCCTAATTCATTTCCTTTCGCCTGAAGCAATTCCTTACTCTGACATTTAGCCCAGGCATAAAAACCTATTGTGAATGAGTGGAGGATAACAGCATTGGTCATAATCATTTAGAAAAAGAAATGTGTATAAGAAAAGCAATATAGCTTTTACTGTTTTCAGCTTCTGTCTCATGATGCTCTGAGAAAACTGCAACAGATTTAATAATAGTGTTCTGACTTTGCTATAAATCTCTGGCACCCCCAACTGAGACCCTGCAAGAAATAATATGATTGAAAATCAGGTGCACCTGGGTGTCAACAGAAACATGGTTACTTCTCTATGAGTAGAAACTAGATGAAGAGATTAAAATAAAGAACATTGCAGACATCATGACTCTACAAAGCTGTCAAAGAAGGGGCAAACATACATTCATTATTGAACTAGTTTTGAAACAAATTATAAAAAGAGATATATTGTTCACATGTTGGGAAAGTGCTGGATAAGATTAAATTCATTATAGAACACTTCCCAGATTCTTACTAAAGAGGAATTTTAAGTGACCACTCCTTATAGACAATCCATGCTGTGTAAAGGTAATAATTTTCCTTGTTTCCGTTTTCTGAAATGCCTCAAAATTTAGTTTTGCTCTTTCTTTATAAACATACCTTATAAACATATTTAACATCTTGTTTTGAAGGTTACACTAATAAATTATATATTTAAGTTATATATTGTATATAAATTATACAAATTCTAAATAATCAGTAAACATTACATGAATGTTCATGTATATTAAATCTGAGTATTTATAATGAAGAGTGTGATGGCTTGAGTGTGTTTTGTTCCCCATAACTTCATGTGCTTGAGATTAAGTCTCATAATGGATCCCCAGTTTGTAAAGCCTTTGGGAGGCAGTGTCTTACTGAAGGACATGTATCACTGGGGCGGGGCGGCAGGCCTTGAGTTATTTGTTCAGCCCACTGGTTGTACATTGGTGAACTCATTTTCTCCTCTTCCTCCTTGCTGAGGTGCTCAAGTGGCATCCAGCTGCTCCTAGTTTCCTTTCCCTTCCATGATGAAGCTTCCCCTTGAAAACAAACCAAATAAATCCTTCTATAAGCTGCTTCTGGCTGGGTGTTCTGTCCCAGAAATGAGAAGGCGACTGCTACAGAATGTTATTCAGTATTTTAAAAAGTGAACAGTCAAAGCACAAAATACACACAGAGAAAAGTACAAAATTCTGCTGCAAAAAATTAAAGATGATATAAATTAATAAAGAAATGCTTATGTTCTTTGGGGTGGTAGAATGCTGATGTCTCAGATTTTTTACTTGTGTGGCCTGGTCATTAGTGATGAGGTTTACCACAAACTTACACCATTATGTACTGTCTCATCACAGGATGAGAGTTATAAGGTTAACCCTGAGCCAAATATATATTTTCTCTTTTTAAGCTTATTTTTTAGGTACTTCATAAGCGTGACAATAACATAGCAAATAGACTTTAAAGATAGGCATCAGAGACTTGTGTTTCTTCATTCTTTTTAGAATTAGTTCTTGGTTACCCTAAGAACTCCTTCTTAAATGTTGTCTATTTCAGTAATAATTCACTGTCATTTCCCTGAATCCCTGCTGAGACGGGGTTAATGTTTTGGAAAGGAGAAACTGTTCTATATTCTGATACTTCAATTTCCGGTTTAGTGAGCCTGAGTTACTTGATCTTGACTCCAAAGCCCTTTTCCACATTTTCACCCTTTTATTTTCATCTTACATGACAGATCATCCATTGGGGGGTCTGAAGCTGAACAACTTCTCCTTTAGGTTAGATGTACTTTTGTAAAGGAATTTCTCTAGAAAACAGACTGTTAGCCAGCTCTATGCTTAGTTCAAAATAGTCAGTTTGTCTGAATGCATTTCAGAAGTGTTAGGTTTCCCTTCTTCCTGACAAAAACACAAGATAATGTTACTGAAGTTCCAGTTCTATGACCACATAGTGAATTTGAAAGATTTTGCTGTTGGTGGTGGTTGTGGTGATATTGAGACTCTCAGAGTTTTAATGCCCAAGCCAGTCCACTCTCATTTAAAGTAACGCCACAATGTTCACTAAGTTTTCTGATCAGTTACTGACTTCAGGTACATCTGTTCCAGGTATGATGATCAAGGCTTGGTCAGAGCTGTGGTTGTCCATACTTCTAGAAGATACTTTATGCAGTGACTTGTTTTTATATTGGTATGCATATATGAGTAATGATTCTTCAGGACTCTAAATGACTGAGCTCAAAATATAAGCTTGAAAAGAGAGCTTTAGTTTTATTTAGTTTAGTGCTGACTCATGAAACAAAACCAAAATGGCTATAAGACAATTAATAAAACAATTATTATAAAACTTGTGAAGTGTTACATTTAATATTTACTTGTGAACATTATTGAAATCTTTCTTTCTGCTTTATAAATTTGTTATTAATGACCAGTTTGAACAATCAGGACTTTTTTATTTACAGATGGAAAAAAGCAACACAATTTACCAACAATCCAAAGGTCATATGACTATACTGTCCATCCCAGAGGCAAGTTTTCTCTGGTGTGGGTGCATGTAGGGGCTCAATAACTATAAAGGGGAATTAACTTCTACTATTCCACTAAGGTAAGAGATGAGGTTATATGTTTAATGATCTTGAAGGATCATGCATATGCAAACTATCAACTCAACATTCCCTAAGCCCCCAAACCAGTCTATTATCACTGCTCTAAAGTAAAAGAGGTATACTCTTCAAGAATTTTTTGGCTATAGTGAGCATGATTCTAATATGCAACAATAGAGGAATATATGTACAAAACTCAAATAAATGGCATGGATTCCTCATTCTAATGCATTTTTAATTTGATTTATTCTATTTTTACCTTAGCACTACTAGTATTATAGAAAGAAACCATGAGCTTTCATTTTTATCATCTACAGGTATCAGTCCCTCAGTGAACTCACCAATCTAGTTAGCACCGTAACTAGTAACTCCCCGTGACACCAGTACCACATTAATGCAGTGTGTTATTCATGCAGCAGATGAGCTCCACATGTTATGGGATCTTCCTGAAATTCACACTTCAACTTTAACTTACTTGAAGCCAAGTTTGTAAGTTGGATATGAGGAAGAAATTAAACTTTCTGGCAGACCTATCTAAAATGTTCTGTCCACTTGACTTTCAAAATAAATACCAGCATCAGATCACATGAACAATAGTGTTCCTTACTCTGTTATTAGTTCCTACCCAAAAACTCTGGCCCAACTTCACTCTAAATGAGATTCATACAACTCAAGGAGCTATACTGTCATCCAGAGGGTGGTTCAATTTCCACATTTCCACTATAAGATCTACATCCCAGGCTCAGGAATAAATCCCTGTGAAGTTTGATCCTTCCTTGAGCATATGCACTCTTGCTATGGTCAGTTACTTTCATATTGAATTATGCACATTGAAATTTCTTGTACTGTAGAACTTAATTGTTAGATGTATAAAGGGGATGGATAAATTTGCAAAGGATGTGTGAGTTCTCATAAATACTAATTAACAAGCATATGATCTGTAATTTAAAGGGTCCTATCCTATAAAATGATTATACTTTATATACATGACTTTTTCCACCTAAAAATGCATATATGTATGTTTGCATGCCTATAGGCCTTTTCTGTTTTTCCACCAGTTGAATGGCACATTTAACAATGTTTATTCCTATTTTCCCAATTAAAGAAAAGGATAGGATGACATAGAGAAGGGGAATGAAAGAAAAATGAGAAAGAAATAGGGCAAGGGGAAAGGAAACAAAAAAAAGAAGGAAGAAAAGCATGACAACAGCATTTGATCAATAATTATTTTTAGTTAAATAAGCATGTATATATTATAGAATGAGAAGTAATTGAGAATTGGTAAGTTTGAGGATCAGTTTACTTAGTGGAAATCTATATATAACTTCTGAATTGTTGAGAATCACAACTCATAAATTGTCTACATTTTTTAAAAAAAAATTATTATCATTAGAAGATTTGATAAAATAGTTTAAAAATACTTAAAAAATTGATCTAACAAGTAGTTCATTTTCTTATGCTTTTACTATATTTATTTTAGCCAAAATTTTGCTTGATTAAAAATATCTTAAGGGTTGGAGAGATGGTTTAGCAATTAAGTGCATGCCTGCAAAGCCTAAGAACCAATTCCCCAGGAGTCACGTGGAGTGAATACATCTAGAGATTATTTGTAGTGGCTGGAGGCCCTGGCATACCCATTCTCTCTGTGTCTATCTGCCTCTTTCTCTGTCATTCTCAAATAATTAAAATAAATGAAAATGTATTTTTTTAAATCCACATATTTAATATTATAAAAATATTTTATTCTATGTATGAGAAAGAGAGCAAGAGAGAGAATGGCCATGCCAGGGCCTATAGTCACTGCAATCGAACTCCAGATGCATGATCCACTATGTTCATCTAGCTTACATCTGTCCGGGGAAATTGAACCTGGGTCCTTAGGCTGTGTAGGCAAGTGCCTTAACTGCATTACATGGCTAAGGATATCACATGATGACATAGAGACAAAGTGAATTTTGTAAACATATGTGCTCTCAAGATAACCCTTTAAGTCACAATTGGATTAATATTTTCACAGTTTTGACTTAATCAACTCTTCAAGTTTCCATGTGGTCCCATCTCTAAATACCTCACAGTAGAGAATACAATGATTCTTGGTGAAAGAAATCCAATCACAACACTAAAATTTGTAATTTTTAGATTATTGATTTGATGTATACTTGTATGGCTGTTTGGGTCTTGAAATTTGGTGTATTATAAAATAAAACTAAAATGATACAAACATCTTTACACTTAAATATTGCTTTTCCATTTCATCACATTCTTTTGCTTAACTTAACTAAACTATTTGTTTCATAACCTGTTTAATTTAACTAAATTATTTGTTTCATAACCTGTGTTAAGTGTTATTAAGTATTCACCTTAGCGATGAGATTGAAACCCAGATTATGTCAAATTCTGTTTGATTCAGAGAAGTCTGTCTACCTCTTCAGCAGCTACTAAGAACTTTTGAAGTTTTCATGTCTATGGGATGTCTGTCGGTTCTCCTCATGCATTCACATACATAGGTGTATAGGGCCTTCAAACAAGATCACCACTGAATTAAAAGCAATTTTGACAATAAATATATATTTTTCTTTGACTTTGTTGACAATTTTTTCATAACATGTGTATTAAATATTTAATAAATCATTTGGATTTTTAATTTATTGCCAAGTTTTTCCAATCTTGTTAAATCATACTTAACACACAAACATATATGTGATTCTTTGTGTGTATGTGTATATATATATATATATATATATATATATATATATATATAAAATATGAATTACCTCTCATCAAAATTACAAAATAATTTATTTTCTTATATATAAGTTCAATGATTTCACAATTAGTTTTGAGTGTTTCTAATTCTAACTTTTCTGTTTGGACTGTATAAATTTTAATTTTTTAACATTTATTATTTTCTTAAACATTTTTTAACTTGACCCTTATATTTAAGTTGGATTATAAGTTCTTATTTAATAAAAATAAGCTTCTGTCCAAAGGAGATCATTTATAATATTCAAATTTAAGTTACTTTAACTTCAATCACTAAATTTTAATGTTTTGATTCATTCATTAAATCAACATACTAATTATATGATATGTCATTCAATTTTATTTATATTTTGTTTTTATTTTCTATAACTTTAAAATAAACTATGAATTTTTATAACATTTAAATTGGAATGTATTCCACAGTATCTTGGGGCATTGTATTATATTAAATCATGAATTGAGTACTAAATTCAAGACCCCATTTGGAGCTAATCAGTTTCAAAGCTGTTAGGCAGTCACTCCTAAGCCAAGGCTCAGAGTATAAAGGTCAGATGCTTCTCCCTATAAATTGACAATTTAGAAGTTTTCATGGCTTTGTTGCAAATCTGAGAGATAACAGGCTAAGTTTTATACCTTTGATCATTTTTCATGAATACAACGTTATTAAAAATCTACTTATTATTATTGCAATGTAATTGTGTTGACTATGGCTATGTTACGTTTAACTGCTTTTCTCCTATTTAAAAGTATGTATCACCAGAGAGGAGCTTACCACTAATGCTATAGCTCTAACTAGCCTGTTTTCCTTCTTCTTTTTTGTTGTGTATAAAAGCAGTGATAATTGAGTTTAACTTGTTGCTCACCTCCTTTTATGTTAGCATCTTCTCTAGTGCCCCATTACCAGATAACCATTTAGTGCAAAAGGATGGGAATTCCTGACACCCAGTAACACCTCATTATCATGCACAGCTGGAGCCTTATACAGAAGCACCATAGGGACTAATTACCTGAAAATATTTAAATAGCAAATACCTATCAGAATCTTTTTGTGTGGAGACCAAAACTCTGTTATCCCATATATAAAGGTTCTTGTATGCCTAACACTATTATTTGATATTTAAATTTAAAAAAGAAATCCTCACTTTAATGCTATTCTGTTACAAAACTTACCTAGGCCAGTTGCTTTATTCACTCTGTTTTGTCCTGTGGTATTATGAGCTTACCCTGGCTGGCATATGTGAGGTGGCAGATACCAGCAATATGTCAGTGGAGACCCTATAGGAGCACATGAATATTTTAATATTTTCTTCAGTGCTGTTGAGAGGATAAAGAAAACCATTATAGGCAGAAGTTTGTGAATGTGTTCAAATAGGAGGGAGGGAGGGAGAGAGAGAGAGAGAGAGAGGGAGTTTCCACAGGTAGTAAATCTGCTTGGCTTAATGTACCCAACCCACAGTATGAAGAAGCTCCATATAATTATTTCCTACCCTGACTTCCTCTAAATCTAAAGGAACACTAACCTAGCTGTGTCCTATTTTTTTAAATAATAGATAAATTAACTGCCATTTTAATAGTTTTATGAAAGAAAAAGAGTGACAAAGAGAGCATAAAAGAGGGAATTGGCTCCCCAGGGCCTCTAGCCACTGCAATCAGACAATATAACTCCAGACACATGCACCATGTGTGCATGTATGACTTTATGCACATATGCCACTTTATGAGTTAGGCTTATTTGGGTTCTGGGTAGTCAGACCTCAGTCGTTAGGCTTCACAGGCAAGAGCCTTAAGTGCTAAGCCATCTCTTCAACCCAGCTGCTATTTTTTAATATGGCATATAAACCTGAGAGTTATAAGTTTGGTTATAACTCTTAGAAAGAGAAGAAATGGAATTCATGTTATATAGTTATTATTTCAAAACTGAATCATTCCCTCTAAGAAGAAGGCTCATTAAGGCTCAGCAAAAAGTAAAATGTACAGGGCTCAAAAAGTAAACAAAACTTGAGCTTAAAACTCAAAACTGAGGAAACTTTTGAAATTTACAAGGTTTCCAAGGTACTTCCTCAAAGTTATGTAGCCAGCATCAGTCACTGGGGAGAGGGGATTTTACTTTCATGATCATTACCCAGGAACCATTTTGATGAACAGTGCAGAGTATGATATAACTAGGTTCACAAGAAAGTTAAAAGCTGATGTTGACTCATCAGGGACTTCAACTGGTATGGAGCCCTTTGTGCATTGGCAGAGCCCAATGGTAGGGCTGTGATAGAACTGTTGGGCAATCTAGAAGAGTGACTTAAATTGGCATGAGAATCAGATGTAACATGTAAATCATCCAAAAGAAATGGTAAAGCAACCTAGAGTTCATGACAGAAAGAGAAAACAGAAAGGATCCTACAGTGTAGGAAGATCTGTGTCAATTTGAAGTTCCTAGCAGAAGGGAGGAGGATAACAGAAAGGCAAATGTGCTGTTGAGCTGCTGAGAAGCTTTAAAGTCTGAACAATAGTTCATGGGGGAAAAAGGTAAACATGACCTTATGCTGTACAGTTATATATGGTATAGTATGCTGGAGTGGAGATTATTTATCCAGGCTTAGGTTCTTTCAGGAACCACTGCAAATTGTGGCCACTGGAAAGTCAATGGGTACAGTGACGGCCTGGAGCCTGTCAGAACCAAGGAGCTAGCTCCAGCAACAGGCATGAAGACATGGAGTGTAGCCCTTGGGATTGAGCCAGGCTGAGCAGTATACACCAGACCATCAAGCCCATCTGTATTGGGAGATGCTAATCAGCCCTGTACAAAGTAACTGTAGCCCAAAGGAATAGGCTCAATGGAACATGGAGGAACATGGAAAATTTTTCAAATAATGCCCCTGATCCATACCACTGTACCTAGCATTGCAGCATTGCATTTTTAATTATTTAATTATTTATTTATTTGAAGACACACAGAGACACATAGGGAGAGAATGGATATGTCAGAGACTCCAGTTGCTGCAAATGAACTCCAGAGGCACACACCATTTTGTGCATCTAGGTTTATGTAGATATTGGGGAATTAAATCCAGTGTAGTTAGACTTTGCAGGTGAGCGCCTTAACCACTGAGACATCACTGCAGCCCCAACATATATTTTTTTTTTTTTTACAAAATAAATGACAGAAGTGTGTGCTATAGTAGCAACATGCAAGGCAAGATGTGATTGCTGGTGCAGTAGTGACATAACTTTTATGGGGACAGCCACTTGCTTTCCAATAGAAAAAAAGGCCATCTCTTCAAGAGGTACTGCACATCTGGTACTGTAAACTAGGGTTTTTGGTAGGGGAAGGTCATAAACTCCAGTGTGAAAGACACCAGTATTGTTTTCTTACGTAGATATAGTGGGACTGTCCAATTACCTTCTAAACATTTGTGTTTCTAACCATAGATTACTGATGCTATCAGCCTCAGTTCAGTCAGTCATGGAGGGTCACTTAAACTGTCAGGTCCCTGACACTAAGTGACTGCTACTTAGTCTTGGTATATCAAAGATTACCCATGAAAAATGATCGAATCCCTATGTTACCCCAGAGGAGGCTTAGGCTCACAGATGTAGGTGCTGAAAGAATGTGAGCACCAGAGGAAAGAGTGGAGAGTTGTGTCGCTATTTTGTCTGCACTAAAGTAAATTCTCCTAGAAAGGTGCATCGAGAGTAAGAAAATGCAAGAAAGCTACAAGTCTTGGAAAGTAAATGATGGTGATATATTTTCGTACTAATAGATACCACTGTTCTCATGGTCCCAGGTCAAGCTCTTATCCTGTTCCTAGTCTAAACTGAGATCAAACGGGAAGTTTGGACAACTCCGATGGTTGCAGAGGTAGATTGTGAAAGCCACTACTGCTATACCATTCATGATTGAGCTCAAAAACTCCATGTCTTTCCTCATCAGAGACAGTGCCCTTTGAGACCAGAGAATTAGAGGCCATTGCAAACAATTTAAAATCTCAAAGTATTAGAAGCCTTGTAAGAGTCCTTGTGACACTCCAGCCCTGGAAGTCCAGAAGCCCAATGGTGTATGATGACTAGTGTAAGACCTTCATCTCATTTGTGGGCCAGAGTCTCTCTTTTGTCTTCCAGCCCCTTCCCTGTGTTAACTCAAGTCCCTGATGGGACCAAATGGTTCAAAATCTTAGAAACGATGATCAAGGTAAATGTGCCACCTTGTATGACCTGTCAAGCTTTGCAACAAGCACCTTTAACCACTGTGCCATCTGACCAGCTCCTCATTTCTTATTTTCAATTTCCAAAACCTCTTATGTAGCTCAGGGTTTATTATTATTATTATTTCTATTTTTATTATTATTGCATTAAAGTCTTTTACTGGCTATATATTCCATGGTTGTAGAGAAAACACTCACTTTCTGTATAAGTTGACAAAGGGCAGCAATAAAACAGGAAGCCATCTCCTCATGTTGGGGACTCACCTAAATCAAGTAAAGTGAGCCTTGCTCAAAGCACCAAGCCTGAACTTCCCAAATGGAAAGGTAGTCAACGTGTACAAAAGGAAAATGATGGCTATGGTAATACTGACACAGGCCAGGAGGCCCATCCAAAAGCCCACAGAATATTTAAATAATGAACTTGATCTGATGGCTAAAAGGTGGCCAGCTTGTATATGAATAGTACTAGCAAAGGTCCAGATACCATAGAATTGAAATGAAAATGATTTACCACTATATACTCTCCATAATATATCTGAATTTTTAGCCATAACAAGGGATCTCTGGTCAACACAGCTATCTTCTAGCCTAAAATACAGATAAAAATCTATTCCTTCATCCTACTACCTTCCTCCCAAAATTTTGAAAATAAAGACTCAGATGACTGTGATGTTTACAGTTGTATGAGGCCACAGAAGATCCTAAAGTTACCCCTGTAACCGCCTCCTCAGTGAGCATAGAATGGAAACTTTTTTACAGATGGGAGTTCCTTTGTACAACAAGGAAGCCAAAAGGTAAGGTACATAATGGTAATCCTAGATATAACTGTGAAATAACTGAGAGCTCACCACTGCCCTTAGTCATAAGTGTCCAGTTGGCAGTTCTGAAAGCCTTAACCACAGCACTTATGTTAAGGAAAAATAAGAGAGTCAACATGTATACAGAGTATAGATAAGTATTATTGGTTCTCCAAGCTCATATGGCCATTGGAAATGAGACTTTTCCTCATAGCAATTGTATTCCTCATCAGTTATCAACAGGAGATCAATTTGGTGTTGTTCTCAGTCTTCTTTTCATAAGAAGTAGCAGCAATACAGTTTAAAGGGCACCAAAACAATACAGAAAAGTAACTGATGAAAAGTGGTTGGCAGACCTAGCAGTTAGTTAAGCCATCAACAAAAAGATTATATTGAGCATCTGAGGCAATACAGTACCTTTGACTTGGGAGGATTCCCTTGCAGAAATAAAATACTGTGATGGTCTGATAAGATACTATGAATGCTTGGTTGTCCGCTTGACAAAATTTAAAATTACCATGGAAACAAGTATCTGGCCATGTCTATGAGGAATTCTCATAAATTAGATGAGTTGAGGAGGCAATATCCACACTACTTGTGATAATGCCATTGCATGGGTTGAGCTTCTGGATTATATAAAAAGAAAAAGCTATCGAGCATTCAGCATTCTTCTCCCTCTACTTCCTTCCCACTGATGTGAGAATTTAACACTGACTTTCTGCCTCTGTTATGCTTTTCTGTTCTGATGAATTTCCTGTTAAAAATGTAAGCTAAAAATAAGCTCTTTCTATCCCGAAACTGTTATTGTTCAGGTATATTGTCTCAGCAACAAGAAAATAACTGATATAGATGTCATTACTCTCATTTCCTTTTTTATAACTGTGACAATCCTAACATCTTCTATGCCACCTATTAAGTCTAGTCCATTTATGCAAGAGAGCCACAGTAGGAAATAAGATAGTTATACTTACCAGCCTCTAGCAGGAGGTTTATAAGACATCTTACCAGGCATCCATTTAGGCAAAATGGCCTAAAGAATATTTATAGGCAAAAATATTTTAGCAATAGTCAAACAAGTAATCAGTTCTTATGAGTTTTCTCCCAAAGATAATCCTTTCAACAGAAGGATTTTTCCTTCTGGAACACAGAAACCAGAGGTTATTCAGGGAAATATTACAAAATTTATTTCAGTCATGTACCTAAGGCTTAGGACTTACAACATTCCAACCTCTGTTGGAATGTGTGGACTTATTCACACTCCGAGCCAAGCCATTTCCTTGAAGGACTGTAAAGACATCTGAGGTCATAATGGATATAGGATTAGAAATAATTCATTGATTTTGATTCTTTAAGTTTAGATTCTCTAAGAATTCCCAAAGAGACAACGATTCCTCCTTAAATCAGCTGTCATCTGGAAATCTTGAAGACACTGGACATCGAATATCATCTCTGTTGTTTCTCAAGACTAAAGTCCTCAGAAAAACTAGAACAAGCCAATGATATTATCAAATGGCCTCTAAAGAAGTTATGGGGGGGAGGGGCTTGTCTTCCCTGTAGTTCCCTTCTCCCCTTAACCTTGCTAGCATAAGAAATACCCCACCACCATGATCAACAAAACTAGGTGGAATGATGGACTGAAGATTTTATCTTACTAATGACTTCTTGGCAGACAATGAAACATTCACACTAAGACATATTACTGTATTAGCTCAATTACTACAAACCAGGCAGCGACTCTCAGAAACCCAGGTGAGGCAATTGGAACCCCTCTCCACAGTGCCCTCCAGAGACTCCTCCTGTGATGCAACGTAGACTGCTGGTTAATAAAAATGGAAAGATTTGTACCCATACAATGTTGAATCAAAGGTTGTGACTCATCTCTTGTCTTGGCTCCTTTTTGCTCCATTCAGTGTGTCTCATAAACTCAGACTTGCATTTGAGGACTTGTGTGCTACCCAAAGGATGAAATCACTTTGTTTGCTGTGCCCAGAGCCCAATACAAAACCATGACTTGTTTATATTTGGCTTTTCTGTTGATTCCATTCATAGAGCTTTTCTTATCCCCTTTACCCTGCTTCATATGCAAAGTAGCTAACCCTCTTTTCTTAAGGCTGCCAACCACCTTAGCTCTGCCCTGGAAGGAATTAGGGCTCTAGATTGAACTCATTTTCTCCAGAAAAAGACTAGAACAAATCTGACTACTTGCCTTTCTCCTTTTATCCATTTGTGACTAGCACAACACTGGCCTACTACAGACTATGAGCAATATGTGTTACCAGCATAAATTCCAAGATGGTCCCCTCTCTAAATTAATGAATAGAAATAAGTGAGTCATGGGCTGGGGAAATGGCTGAATGTGTAAGGCATTTGCTTGTGAAGCCTAAGGACCTCAGTTTGATACCCTAGGACCCACTTAAGGCAGATGCATAAGGAGGCACATATATCTGGAGTTTAATTTGCAGTGGCTAGAGGCCCTGGTGTGCCCATTCTCTCTTTCTCTCTATCTGCCCCTTTCTCTCCATCTCTCTCAAAATGAATAAATAAGACATAAGCATTTAGGGGATGGCGTTTGTAATTTCCCCCTATTAGTTGCACTTTCCAATGGTACTACAAATTTCCAGGCAAAGGCAACAGTAGCCTTACCCCTTACAAGGACAGTATGATTCTCCAGAAGTCCTACCTTGTGAATCATGAGCTAAAATAATAAAAGGTCACGATAATTTGGGGAAAAATCCACGATCTGTAGATTCAACTTCCCTTGGAAAGATTTTAGTAACCCAAAGGTGACAGAGTGCCTACTGTTACTGAAAACCTTACCAAGTTGATTCTCATAGATATCAAGAGATAAATGTTAAACAGGAATTATAGTTCTTTTAGCTAGGTACTAAGTAGGGAGAAATGTAATGATCTTATATTATCTTAAAAATGGTGTCCTCATTTCTTAGTTCATTCAAATTTTCAGTAAGTGTCTAACAAACCAAAAGATACACTTATAATTGAAATGTTCACTAGAGGTTTTAAAACTATAGAAAAACTTTTTGAATCTATATGACACAACTTATCCTTTGCTTAGAAATCTTATTTAAAATCTTAAAATTGACTTTTGACAATGTAACTCATTGATTTTAAACACATATGATTCCCAGCAACACCTAACTGGCATACATCTGGCTTACTTTAGTTACCACAAAATTTGCTTTTGCTTTTCACGTATTTTCCTTTCTTTTGTTTTAGGTGTGCTCAGTGAGCGTGTATGTGCACATAGATGCCACTGTGTGTGGGACAGTGTGCATATATGTACATGTCTGTGGATCACAGAGGACCCTCACTGGTATGCTCATTATCTCTTTTTGTGACAGAGTGTCCCATTGATTTGGGACTTACCAATTAAACTAGACTGGCAGGCTAGTGAGCTTTCAGGATCCAACTGTCTTTGCCTTTCCAGTTATGGATTTGCAGGCATATGCCACATGTATAGCATTTTTTTTGGGGGGGGGGGAATCGGAGACTGATTAAAAGTTCTTATGCTTGTGGGGAAAAAAAATAAAAAAAACTTTATCAACTGATCTATTGCCTTGGCTATTATGCTATTTTTCCATTTCCCTAAATTTGCTTTTCTCAAGATTGCAGGGCTAGAATATACTTTTACTGCTTCCAACTATTCTTTTTGTTGTGGTGGTGGTTATTTTGTTTTGCTTTTCCAGGTAGAGTCTCACTCTAGCTTGGGCTGACCTGGACTTTGCTCTGTAGTTTCAGGGTGGCCTGAAGCTCATGGTGATGCTCCTACCTCCTATCTTTGCCTCCTGAGAGCTGAGATTAAAGGTGTGCTGCCACAGCTTTCACTAGTATTGCTGACTCTACAAACTTCTATAACACTAAATTCTTTATAAAACTTACCACACAAAATATTTTTTTCCTATCTTAGCTACATTATTTTCATCTTCTTTTATTTTCTTTAGCTCTATTCAGAAGAAAGAGTACAGAGGCAGAAATAATTTTCTGCAGCAGTTTAATGTCACCCTTAGTTCATTATAAGGTCTGGCCACCTTATTTTTAATTAAAAATGAGAAAATTGAGTGAACAAATTTATCACACATCTCATAAACAGGTTAAATTATTCTTTTATTTTTTTATTATTAACAACTTCCGTGATTATAAAAAGTACCTGATGGTGATACCCTCCCTTCCCCAACTTACCCCTTTAAAATTCCATTCTCCATCATACTCCCGCCTCTTCTCAATTAGTCTCTCTTCCACTTTTTATGTCATGATCTTTTCCTCCTCCTATGATGATCTTGTGTAGGTAGTGTCAGGGACTATGAGGTCATGGGTGGCCAGGCCATTTTGTGTCTGGAGGGAGCACCCTGCAAGGAGTCCTACCCTTCCTTTAGCTCTCACATTCTTTCTGCCACCTCTTCCGTATTAGACCCTGACCCCTGGAAGGTGTGACTGAGATGTTACTCAGTACTCCAGTCACTTCTTTCCAGCACTACGATACCTTCTGAGTCATCCTAAGGTCACTGTCATCTGAAAAGAGAAGATTCCCAACCAAAAATGAGAGTAGCATTAATATAAGGGTATAAATATTAAGAGAAGTGCTTACTGGGTAATTTGATAAGCATAGTTTAAACATTTTTCCAGACATCAGCAGATGCTACACCCCTAGGGCTCATGACTACCCCTGTTTTAAGTTTTCAGTATCAGGGATGTGTTCCCCCCACCCCCCATGGAGCGGGCCTCCAGTCCAATTGGAGGGCAGTTGTTTTCCACCATGACAGACCTGCCACTATTGCACCTGTTGGCTCATTTGGACTGGCTGGCAAATTGTAAGGCTTCCAGTGTCCACTGTTGAATATCTTCACTGGTGGTATCTCTTTCTCCCATTGAACTACATGTAGAATGGCTTCTTCCAGCTTTCTGTCAGCTGGTCTACATGGAGGAGGTTATCAGCTCAGTTCCATCAGGATTTCTCAGTGACCTTGCAGCCCAAGTATGTGGAGCCTTCAGCAACAGGGTCTTACAATCTATTCCTTGTGGGAAACCAAGGGCCTTGGCAATGGCCTATAATGTTTTGGGGATATCAGGGACCTTCCTGGCCAAAACCTCACTGGTGGTATCCCATCCCTGGCCCTGAAAATTTTCTAACAAGGATCTATGGCTCCTGAGTGTTCCATTGTCCAAAACCAGAGGATTCCATGATTAATTTGCATCCTCTTAGATTTTGATTAGCCCTCCCTCTACCTTTCCTTCACTCAATCTCTTCCCCTGACCTCACCCTGGGTCCTTTCACCCCCATTAATCTATTCTTCTGCTTACATACATACAATACCAAGCTATTAAGTACCCTCCTCCCTTCCTTTCTCTTCCCTTTATATCTCCTTTTTAACTTACTGGCCTCTGCTACTGAGTTGTTTTTTTTTTTTTTTTTTGGTTGGTTTATTATTATTTATTTACTTGAGAGTGACAGACAGAGAACAAGGCAGAGAGAGAATGGGCACGCCAGGGCTTCCAGCCACTGCAAACGAACTCCAGGTGCGTGCGCCCCCTTGTGCATCTGGCTAACATGGGTCCTGGGGAATCGAGCCTCGAACCGGGGTCCTTAGGCTTCACAGGCAAGCACTTAACCGCTAAGCCATCTCTCCAGCCCGAGTTTTTCCTTCTCACACAGAAGCCCAATCATCTGTAGCTAGGATCTACATATGAGGGAGAACAGGTTAAATTATTCTTAACTACTCTAGCTAAATAAACATATGCAAATAGTTAAATCATGGTGATATATATATATATATATATATATATATATATATATATATATATATATAGTGTGTGTGTGTGTGTGTGTGTAAAATGTATATATATTTTTTTTAAAAAAAATATTTAAGTATCAGAGTAATGCAATGGGCATGTGTAAAATTTTTAAATTAAAGTAAGATTACCTATGGAAAGGGTAATACTTTTAAATGAAGCTACATTATTTATACTAGGACTTGCAAAAGTGATCATGGTCACAAATATTGGGATTTAATCTTAATTTATTTGAGAGTAGATATACATTTAAACCTGTATGGGTTATATTGGCTTATGTAAGTTAAGTACACTATAGAATCCATACTTTTTTGTGATATCTAATTTATAATACATCAGAAATTTTCATTTGAGTAATTTTAATCAATGTTTTATTCATATAGTGTTAAGCTCCATGCTATTTCAATGTTTGTATAATTTAATTATGCTGATTTTTAACATTATTTTCTTAAAGGGAAAGTGTTAGTTCTAATTTCCCCCCTTTTCTACAGTGATAAATATCTCCAAAGATAAATGTTAACCATTTCTATGATGAATCTTTACAGGTTGATCAGAGTAATATGACATTCTTTACTGATGATGGTGGCCCTAGGAAATACATGAACAGTTTCAAATTCAGTTTCTGCTGGGCATGTGGTGCATGCTTTTAATCCCAGCACTCAAAAAAGCTGAAGTAGGAGGATTTCCATGCGTTAGAAGCAATCCTGTGAACACATAAAAATTCAGCTCCCTAGGAGATGGCCTAAAAACAAACCATAAAGACAAATATCATGTATGTGTACTTGGGAATTTTCTGTCTTGATTGTGAAGAATGAGCATGAAATAAGGTTTATAGCATTCTGATGATCTCCAATCATCCCAGAGCTTAACATCATTATTTTGCTAACTGGGACACCTAAAGAAAGACCTGAACTTCTTTTTTTTTTTTTAATTAGCATTTTACTTATGAAGAAGTTACTATAGATTCTAATAATACAATTCATGATATGAAACATTCACCCCCTTCTCTATTGTAAGTGAATTGAAATTAGTATGATAGAGCAAGGATGGCATAAGTTCTGCATACTTGGAGTGATGTGACCCTTACTTCTTGCTGCACACCCATAGAGTACCAGCTCTTCCAAAACTAGAAAACTTTATTACAGTAACAATTCGTAAGTAACATTCTCATTTTTTTTTAATTTATTTATTTATTTATTTGAGAGCGACAGACACAGAGAGAAAGACAGAGAGAGGGAGAGAGAGAGAATGGGCGTGCCAGGGCTTCCAGCCTCTGCAAATGAACTCCAGACACGTGCGCCCCCTTGTGCATCTGGCTGACGTGGGACCTGGGGAACCGAGCCTCGAACCGGGGTCCTTAGGCTTCACAGGCAAGCGCTTAACCGCTAAGCCATCTCTCCAGCCCGAACATTCTCATTTTTGAAATACAACATGAATTTTAATTGACTTTGAATGTTTGGACAAAGTTTATCAGTTAATGCTTTATGGAAAATTCAATGAGAATGTCTGTATGTCAATATTTATCATATTATTCTTGAAGAGCATGCTCTCCTACAGCAGTAGTATTGTGATAATTCTATATGTGAGCTACTGCAAAGGAAAACAACTTTCCACTTAGAAGTTTTTCTTCATTATCCTTGTTCTACAGGGTCTGAAACTGTGTCATGTTGAAGGTTATATAATCAATTGCAGTGCAATTTGGAATGAAAGGAATCAGGATCTAGAGCCAACATTCTTATCATTACATAACTTTTTGTTAAAAATCTGTGAATGTTGGGGAATAAAAGTACAAAAACACCCTAATGAAACCTAGGTATTGTAAGCTAAATTTAAAATTGAAAAAATAAATAAAAATATGCATGTATAAGTAACTCTGAATGTCTCAAAAGATAGGAGCATGTTATTGTCTTTGAACTTATATGAGTACCTGAAGTAGTAGTAATTTAATTCTGAATGTATTAATCTATTTGGAGTGCTGCAAATGAGATTGGGTGGTTTACTCAATCACAATTTATTTTCTTCATAATATTGGAACTTTAGTTTGGGTTTCTGTTTAGTTTTTATTTTTTTACCCTGGTTTGCAAAATGTTGTCCTTACTTCTTGCCTTTGCCTGGCCTTTACTTGGAAAAGCTTAAGGAAAATGGGGGAATAAATCTCTCTAGTATTATTTCCCATACTGTCACTAATCCTATTGTATCAGAACCATATCCTCTGACATCACTTAATGATCTCTTTTACCTCCACACAGATCTCTCTAAATGCATTCATGTTACAAATCAGAGTTTCAACATAGAAATTTGGGGGAGATCTAATCCATTCCATAATAAGTACATTCTCCATAAAAACAAATAGAATTCATTAAATTGTAATTTTCCTCCTTATAAGGCCTTATTAAATAAAAAAAGATCCTAATTGATTTTTTATGCTAAAAATGTTTCCTATACTGTTTTCAAATGATGATTATACAACTAAATATGAGCCTATTTGTATACATATTTATTATGCAGACATCTCTTGAAATGTCAAGTATAGATTTATCATTGTATGTAACTTAAAATTAAATTTCTAGGATCCTAAGTAAAATAAGTATTAAAGGTTTTGGTTCAAATAGAGTTGGTTCCTCAAAATAAAGACATATCAAAACTTGCACAATGCATGACCCATATACCCCAACAAAGAGTGGCCTTTGTGGAGGGGGCAGGACAGGGAGAAAGCTAACAATGGTGCCATCTTGACTATCTTCACTGAGTACAAAACTAATTTTAAAAATGTCTTAACCAAATGGAGACACCTTCTTTTACAATAAAGATCTCAAACCAAAACAACAACAACAACAAAAAGAACTTGCTTACAGTTAAGACAAGTATAACATGTGAAGAACATTTCTACAGATTGATAATATTCTGTACCTTATGGTGTACTGATTTATAGTCATTAAGTTTGCATATCTACTCTTTCTTGACTGTCCCATGATAATGGAAATGAGCCTTGTTTTTCTCCTCTACAAGTTTTCCCAATATTAATTAACAAATAAGGAGGCTGGTCTGAAGTGGCCATCTCTTTGGACTCCTACAGAGCCTATGGTTGTATTCAGCCATACCTTGTGGCTTACAGAAAGTCCTAACTTGTGCAAATCTTATATGCATGGTTCTCTTGATCCATCATAAAGTGTAGTGCTTTTCTTTTGTTTTCTGGCAATTCCAAATGAGTATCTCATCTTGAGCATCTTCTCCATTAAGAGCTGAGTTGCACAAGCGGAGTAGCGGTTGAATTCTGTGACTGCCAGCTTGCTTCCCAGGATGTCTTTCCATGGCCTTTTCTTTTTTTCTCATCAAGATTGACAGCAAGCAACTTCCTTTTCTCTGTACCACTACAGAAACTCCAGGCTTTTCTTCCATCAAATGTTCTTGTCCTCATACAAGCCTATCTTTTACTACTTGTCTTGGTCTTTTGACTGTAAAGTGTTTCTGCTAGCAACATCCCAACAGATTCATTTGACTTCTAATAGACAACCAGTGCACAGCTTTTCCAATAAAGGCTGAGAAGATGAGAAAGACAGGAATCAAGAAACTCATACCTTACTAGTAGTAGAAGTGCGTGATAGTACCTATTTCAGAAGCAATAGAATAAATATTTTAATCCAGAACCTTAGATTTGGATTGTCATGAAAAGAATGACTTCCAATTCTAATACAGGCCAAATAACCATCTGACAGTTTATTTCTTCACTATGTATATACACATTTATGAAATTATAGAAGCTAGACCTTACTCGTAGTGTACCATACTAACATTTATGTAAATTATATAAGATGACTCAGTTTTTCACCAAAATTGATGACAAAGCAGACAATAAAGACACATTGATTCAAGCTGTAGGTCAAACATAATTAGGCATCACCAAACATCATTATGAAAGTATTGATTGCATAGAACATATGAGCACATAAAATGAAAAGTTGGAATATTTAAGAAACTTAATTATCATGAAGTAGATGGATGTATGCATTAATAGACATAAAACAGATATATTTGGCAAGTACTTACTGAGAGCTAATTTTTAACTCATGTATATTTTGGTGTATATACATATATTCTTTTAATTATTATAACATATTATGGAGTGGGAATTATTTTTTGCACATAAGAAAAGATAAAGTTATAAGTTAAATAGATTAAACAATCGGACTCAAATTATACAGCTAGAACAATGAAAATAATTGCAATGTGTTTGTAAATAGTAACTAAAAACAGAGGTCGTTAGAATACATTTTAAAAGATTTGAAAAATTTAATCCCAGCACTTGGAGGCAGAGGTATGAGGATCGACAAGAGTTCGAGGCCACCTTGAGAGTACATAGTTAAGTCCAGGTCAGCCTGGACCAAAGTGAGACCCTACCTCGAAAAACAAACAAACAAAAAAGATTTGAAAAGCATATTTCCTTTTTGTAATTTTTTATTAATTAGTTTTGTACTCACTGAGTACAGTCAAGTTGGTTCTATTATTAGCCTCCTCCACGTCCTACCCCTCCCTCTTGTCCATCCTTGTTGAGGTATATGGGTCATGTATTGTGGAGGTAGCCCCTAGGTATGGGTAGGAGAAATGTCTCTGCATATCATGACCCAACATAGGGCTCTGACATTCTTTCTGCCCCCTCTTCCACAAAATTTCCATGAGCCATGTTGGGTTCATTTTTGGTCTGCTTCACTGATGAGGTCTTCGGAGCCTCTGTGTCTCTGGATATCTGATTTGGTAGGAGTTGATAGTTCTCTGTGTTGATCTCCCTCACCCTTGCACTGGTACCTGGTTCAGCAAGAAAACAGCACCCTTGCTTGTCTTACCAATTATTCTTAGTTTCAGCTGGGGCCCTTTGGAGGTATGATGGAGTGGTACTCTCCTTAGGATCTGTGTCTATCTGAAAAAGAGAAGCAGATTTTCCAATGGAGAGTAAAGTTAGCACCAGATAAATGGGATAACCCTTATCTTTTTTTTATAGAGAATTTCATACGTGTAGGCCCTCTTCTAATCCATGATTGGTGGTAGCTTGATAATGGAGAGTTGGCTCATGTTTGGATATGGTTTTGACATGTTTCCCATCTCCAGCTATGGGTCCTATTCCACTGAGTGGACCAGTTAGACAAATAAAAAGCAGTTGATTTCCCACTATGGCTGTGTGCCACTATTGCAATTGTGTGGGCATCAAGACAGGTATTTGCTGCTAAGTAGTTAAACCATGAATTGCCTGGACAGATATTGGTCATTTTCCTCCCAGTCATAGCACCTTCTGGCACTAGATTTGCAGGCTGCCTGGGGACTGACTCCCTTCCAGCTTCCAGCCATGTCACTCCATGTTACATCTCAACCATGTTTGGTGTCCTCAGCAGTAGGGTCTTACCACTAACATTTGGTGGGTCATAAAGTACTCTGACAGAAATCTCTCATTATTTTAGGAAAACTTGTAGGTATCTGATGAAAAGCTCATTGTAGATGATAGACACATACTGGTACTTGGAGTTACAAAGTCATTGCCCACTAAGAGAAGGAAGAAATAGATAACTAATATAAAAGAGTTGGAAAGAAGAAAGAGAAAAAGAGAGAGGCTGTAGAAGACTAAGGTCAGTCTTCATCTTACCCTCTCCAGTACCTTGTGACTCAGGTGTTCCCTCTCAGGGCCTGGTGAAGGTTCAACCATTTGGCCTGCCTTTTAGGATGTAGGATTTTATGGTTCCATTGCAGTTTGGGTCTAGATTTGTGTCCCCTATCCCCCCCTCTCTTGCCTTCTCCTCCCTCCCCACCCACCCTATTGTCTAGTCCTCAAGATGCTTGCTGAGTATGTCAGGATCTTAGGTAGATTCAGGTTAGGTGCTGTAGGTGAGTGAGACTATGCGGCAATTATCTTTCTGTGATTGGGTAAATTCACTGAGAATGATCTGTCCCAGGTTCAACCATTTTTCTTCAAATTTCATTGTACCATTGTTTCTTACTGCTGTGTAGAATCCCTTTGTGTATATATACCTCATCTTAGTTATCCATTCTTCTAGTGATGGACATCTGGGTTGATTTCAGCTCTTAGCTAATATGAATTGAACTGTTGTAAACATGGTTGAAAGTGATTAACTTCTATAGCAAAGTAGCAGTATACAAAATCAATGCACAAAAATCAGTAACCTTTCTATATGCAAATGAAAAAAAGATACAGAGAAAAAAAATAAGGGACATGATTCCATTTTCCATAGTAACAAATAATACCTTGGAATAACATTAACCAAGGAAGTGAAATATTTATACAATGAAAACATAAAAATACTCAAAAAAGAAATTGAGGGGGACTTGAAAAAATGGAAAGACCTCCCATGATCCTGGATAGGTGCTACGTCCACGGCGACCTCACCTGTGTAGCAAGCAGAGATGCTTCTGAACTGGATGAGAGCTGAGGACAGAGGGCCAGCACTCTTCGGAGGGATGCCCCTGGTGACCCCTTGGCAGTCAGTTACTGGAATGGTTCTTGCTGCCCAAGTCACGACGACCTGATTACTGGCACCAATGAGCTGTTTTCTGCGCTCTGTTTCTCTCCTGCTTCCTTCTAGTTGTTTGTCAAAGAACAGCTAGTTTCTATGCTACACTTACTATTAATCATGCACACAATCAGAGTACAAAAAACAATTTGAGTATTAAATGTGCCCCTCCTATGATTAGGGCAATGGTGGAAATGTATAACTCTACTAGGAATAAAAAATTAACTTTAGGACAATTTTTTGATGGTGTAGAACAAAAACAGCTTATGATGTTTGAGAACGATACTGAGCCTGAGAATATGAAAGTAGAAATGTTAATCGGTAATGTTCATAAGAAGCATGACAGTTCTACAGAAAAAGGAGTTACAAAACTTAGGCATTCCCACCAGGAAACTTCCTGGGGGGTATGTTCAGTACTTGATCAAGGGCTGTTAGTAGACTCCCAGAGCTGGGAACTACTTAGATCCACTCCCCTATGAGGGAGGATATGATAAATTTGGTAATAGATGAATGAATTATGAAGGAAAAAAGAGGCTATGGCATGTACCCTAAAATCTTCAATCCTCAGTTCAGAGAGATTTGCTCAACCATGAAAAGTATATTTCTTAATTCAAAGAATATATGCCTAAATACTATTCTACATGAGAAGTAATATAACCAGTTATACTACTATATTGTACTGATTTTCTGAAAACATTTATTGAAATCTCATCATTTCCTTTAAACATATTTTTAAATGAATTAAAGTTATATAATACTAAGAATGCCTCCAAAAGACTACAGAGATTACTCAGTGGTTAAAGATTCTTGGTTTCAAAGCCTGGTGGCCTGGGTTTGATCCCATTACCTATGTATGAGGTGGTTCAGGAATTCACTCATGCATGTGGAATTTATTTGCAGTGGCAGGAAGCCCCAGTGTGTCCATTCCATCTCTTATTTTCTCTCTCTACACGAAAATATATATTTTCATTTTACAAATGAGTCTTCATAAATCTTCCACATACTATACTATTTTTCATTATTAAAGAATAAGTTGTACAAAAGATGATACATACCTCTTTAATATTTTCCTAGAATATAAGGAAACAACAATCAAATTGGAAAATTAGCATTGATGCAATGATATAATACAGTTTACACCCAATTTGCACTTCAGCTATCAATCTCGTATCATCTGGTACATTTCTCAGAAACAATCCAGGGTCACCTGGCCCACTTAATTACCACTTCTCTTTAGTCAACCTGATAGAATTTTTCATTTTTTTAGTTTCTTGAATGACCTTGATACCCCTAAAGATCTAGGCCAGGTATTTATTTAAACAAAATGTAGAATCAATATTTTAGAATATTCAATATTTTAGAAGTTTTCAACTCATAGCAAGTTGAAGGTTTCCCCTATTTTACCTGCCCCAATATAAGCCTACCCTCCTTCATCACCAATATTTAAACTTTTTGTTACATTACTTTTCCAAATTCAATTATCAATCTAAATTAGAAGCCACTAACTTTCACAGTAAGGTGAAAAAGCCAGTAATGTAATTCAATATTTTATCATTTTAGTTCACATTCTAGGATTATACATGTATTTTTTACAAGATCTTCAGAATCTCTTAAAGGAAACATAAGAGAACCAAGTTTGCATTACTTGAAAGCTTTTCCAAGACTTATGAAAAGTAATTTTTCTACCTGAAAGTCACATGTAACCTGCCCTTTGCTAAAGAGAATGTTATAGAAACTTATGAAAAGTGGGTGTAGTAGTGCATGCCTTTAATCCCAGTACTTGGGAGTCAGAGGTTGGAGGATCACTGTGAGTTCAAGGCCTCCCTGAGATTATATAGTGAATTCCAGATCATCCTTGGCTAGAGGGCTAGAGAGCTAGAGAGAAACCCTCCCTCAAAAAACTATTTATATACATACATACATATATATATATATATCATATATATTTTTTTTTCAATGTGCAATTAATGGAATATATGGTCAGCCTGTGGTAATGGACATAAGGTGATTTTGATTGCCTAAGCAAATGGACAAACCAGAAAGACCATTTGGTAAGGAAAAACATGCTCAAAACAAGAGTAACAGTGCTACAAAGCCTGAATGGCATAATAGTAAACACTGACACATCTAGTCATTTGAGTGTCTGTATATGTATTTAATGGTTCTCAGAATAGTAATCCTCATATACTCTGACTGCTACATAGGTGAAATACTAAAACAATATGTACAAATTAACTCATAAGGACTATGACAGAGAAAATAAATGATGAATGACACTCATATATTTAATAATATATTTAAAGTCAGAATGTATGTTATAACTGCTTAATTTGACTCTGTGGTGATTAAACATCAAATTAAAAATATATCTGTGTTCGATTTTTGCAACTGTTGCTGGTTGTTGTTAATAAAATTAATATATACTTTCTGTTTGCATGTCCCTCATGTAGCATAGTTAATCTTTAAATATTTTATTAACAAGATGCTATGATACAATTTGAATATAAACAGTGAAAACCGTTTTATAATTTAAAAGATTTGTTAACAAATATATATTATCCCCTCCTATAACCCCTCCTTTTTTATTTTTCAGAATATCTCAATTAATTAATTAATTAATTAATTAATTACAAGAAGAGTGAGATAGAGAGAAAAGAGACAGATAAAAAGAATGGGCATGCCAGAGGCTCTAGCCACTGCAAACAAATTCCTCAGATATATTCCTCTTTGAGCTTCTGTTTTTAAGTGGTTAATAAGGGATTGAACCCAGGTCATTAGGCTTTGCAGGCAAGTGTCTTAACTTCTGAACTCTCTCTCCAGCCCCACCCACAATTTTCCTTACCCTTCTCCATTGAAACTCTCTTCTTTCCACCTATTCCTAGTTCTATTTTGATGACTTATTTTTGCCTTCCTTCTTCATCCATGGCCACAGGTTGATGGGCTCAATATTATAAAGTTCTTGTGCAGATAATGACAGCTGCTGTGGGGCCATGAATGCAATGACCACTTGTATCAGGAAGGCAGTGTTCCAAAGCACTCCTCCCCATCCTTTGGATCATCCATTCTTTCTACCACTTGTCCCACACTGGTCCATGGAGCCTTGGAGATTGTGATAGAAATATCTCACTTTGTACTGAACCCTCAACTGTCAATGCCTTTCAGCTCTTTGATGAGTAAGAAAAAATAATAATAAATGGTATCTTCACTTTATTACTTCGACAAATTGACAATCAAAATTTGAAAGCCAATTTAAATCACTTGATGTGTCAAGTTTTAAACAAGATCTATCCAATTTAGTTATAATTACACTAAATAATAACATATCTTAATTTTGTGGGACTATCAAAATAACTTTTCTTGTCTGGTCTAATATGATTTCAAATTAACATCAGAAAAAGATATAAGAAATTTAATGGTAAAATCACCAAGTGTTTATAAAACATTGAAATTCTATAATAGCTATATACTATATTATGAGCTCATTATGTCACATAAAATATGTGTAATTATGCAATTGAAAAAATTGTCTATTTGGAGGAAAGAAATATAACAAAATCAAACTCTTGTGACTACAGATCTGTAAACCTAATGGAAAGTATGCATAAAATATTTCCCATACAAAAATTATTAGCAGTAATACTTTTTCTATAGAGATATAAAGCATTTAGCAAAACCACCTAAGAGCTCAAGTGGTAATATTTAATAACTTTATGCATATTTTTCCTCAAAAAGAATTTAAATTTCAAATCAAACCAAAGGTGTCAGCTTACCCTGGTAAGAATGGCTCTTCTCAAAAAATAAATAAATAAATAAATAAATAACAAGTGTTGGTGAGGACTAAAAGACAAGGAAACCATGTGCCCCACTAGGAAAGGAGGGAATATAAAACTATACAGCCATTACAGCAAATATGTTGGACCTTCCTCAAGTTAAACCTAGGATTACCAAAGATTCAATGCCTGTATGACTTGGAATAAATCCAAAAAAAAAAAAAAAATGATTTTTGCTCCAATTGACAAGGTCAAGAGGATTTTCCTTTATTTTCTATAGCCTTTATATACATTTCTTGGCATCTTATATATGTATGCCTCTTTTCTACTTCCCAATTTATTATGTTTTGTCATTTTCTTTTGTTAACCTCCCTGCCTTTGAAAATTGATTTTCTAAAAAGTGCTGTAATATGACATTTTGTTTGACCTTCCCTCTTTAACTGATTCCTGCTCAAATTTTAAAGTGGCTTGTAAATTTTCCCCTCAATGTTTTGTTCTTTAATAACAAATGGAAAATATATTGCTTTTAAAATTAAAATATGTTCTATAAAATATAATACAACTTACATATAATATTTTTGAGAATACTGAATTAAAAGATAGTATGCATTTTGAGTTATAAAGTCAGGTTTACATTTGTGAATACATCTTAAAACCATTTAACACTTAATGTCAGTAAAATCCAGTACTTTTAGGTACTCAAACATTAAATATATAACAAAAGCTATTTCTCTTTAAGGAAAATAAAGGTTCAGCATTGTATTTATCTTGAGCATTAGTTTACTATCAATATCAGTTATGATGGTTTTGTATGTCGAATAAACCAACTAATGTTTTCTAAAATTTTCTAATCTAAAAGTCACTTTGTTATATGTGTATGTGTGTGTATGCTTACTTATGTGAATTGTGTTCATACATGCCACAGCATATGTGTACATGTCAAAGGACATTTTTCAGATGTCAGCCCTCACTTTCTATTGTTTTCAGAAGCAGGGTCTCATAGCTCATTACTTTTTTTTGCCATGCTTACTGACCTCATGCTCCCAGAGGCTGCCCCTGTCTGCTTCCCGTTTCTCCTGTAGACATAAGTGAGATTACAAATGCATACCATACCAGCTTTGTAATATGGATTCTGAGTTCCAAATTTGGGTACTCAAGGTTGCATGGCAAGGGCTTTATCCACTGAGCCATTTCCCTAGACCTTGAATTCACTATTGTTCTGAAGTCAAGCAAACAATATTAAAGAACACAGTTGAGATGACAGTTCTATTGAAATTAAATATGAAGAATCATTACAGTGAACTTGTCTTACTGAGAAAATTTGTTCTACAATTTTCTATGGTCATTACCTGCACACACACTTTAAAAAAAAAATAAGCTATTAATCTGGTAGAGAAAACATATTCTTTGTGGTGTTTTATATTTTCCATCTTTTCAACATGATAGCAAATAAAAATTATGAGTGATATAGTTGTGCTAAAAGTTAACATCAAGTAGACCTGGTTCATTCTGATAAAGTATGTCTGCAGAACAACCTTCTAACGACACCCAGTCTGCGAGCAGCACTTTGATAGAATAGTCAGGAATTTAGAAAGTCACTATTTTCTGCTCACTACACCTTAAGTCCTTTCAACAACAACTGTAATAGGTGCAATACAATAGAATCAAATCTTCATATGGAAATATGTTACTCAATGACCCACATAGGTTTCTGTGTTTAAATACTTAATCCCCACGTGGTGGAACTATTCTGAAAGGTTGTGGAAGCTTTAAGTGGCAGAGCCTTGGTGGAGAAAATGTTTCAGTGGGAGCAGGACTGGAAGTGTGATAGTTTAGCCTCACATTTCCTGTTGTTATAAAGTTGTGAAACTAGTTTCCTGCTCCTGACATGCTTTCTCAACCATGGCAGACTCTACCCTTTGGAACTGCAAGCCAAATTAAATCATTTTCCTCTTGCAAACAGCTTCTAATCAAGTATGCTGTCCAGAAGTAAGAAAGAAACTGATACAGTTAGTCAACTTTTTTTTTTTTTTTAACCCAACTGGTTTCATTTTTATTACCTACTGGTTAAAATCAACCCACCTTAGTCTTGACTCATTGCTGTGATAATTTAATTTTTAAGCCTAATTTTTCATGTAAAGTGGAGTGGCAGGGAACAGTCATAAAAATAATCTAAAATCCAGGGATATTACTGAATTATATGGGTGAGTATTTGAAAAATTCTTTCTAATTCCAAATCTCTGTTTGAAAATTGTTTAGTATTTGTCCCTAATCTCTGTGAATACAGAAATACATACAAGTGTTTGGTTTAATTTTAGAAGCTCATGCATTTTACTAAAACAAATCTATTCAACAAATAAAATGCTCATTTTTTTCTTCAATGAAATCAGATGATACTCTCTAAATAGGGGCATCTCAATATCAACATTTCTTGCAAATATGAAACTTGGGAAATATCACCCTGAAGCTGATTCTAAGATCATTATGCATGCCCACTTTGCTTTCATCACCTAAGAGGCAAAGCTGGGACCACTTATATATAAAGCATTCAAGTGCTTATTCTACTGAGAATTCCAGGTACTTTGTTAGTCTTATTGGCACAAAGGTTACGGGTTAAATGCAATGTACATTAACATTTGAAATTTCCTAATTTGTTTTAATAGCTGTGAATGCAAAGCACATGGAACAGAAACTGTAGCTTTTCCACCTTACAGCGGGAAGGAATCCATTAATATGCTGTTTGTGAAACATGCTGCTTTAATTCTGAACTTCAGTGTAGAGAAGGGGAGAGTTGGCAAGACAGCATTGATATGCCTCCACTCCTCATACCTTTACCTGACCTGGTATCTATTCTTTTGTCTAGAGCTCACAGCTACATAGACCCTTTGTACTCTGTAAATCTTGTATGCATTTAATCACCATATGACATCCCTGAAAGATATAATAAAGGATATTATGTCTCTGACTAAAAAGGAAATTACTGAGAAGTATTTAACTTTGTTAGATACATTGCAGGTCTTATTTTAAACAACATAATACTAGTAATGATAATGAATCTCACTCATCAAACTAAAAATTGCATATCAGTGCATAAAAGTTTATAAATGGAGCTGGGCGTGGTGGCACATGCCTTTAATCCCAGCACTCGGGAGGCAGAGGTAGGAGGATCACCATGAGTTCAAGGCCACCCTGAGACTACAGAGTTAATTCCAGGTCAGCCTGGAGCAGAGTGAGACCCTACCTCAAAAAACAAAACAAAACAAAACAAAACAATAAAACAAAAACAACAAAAAAAGTTTATAAATGATTTTAGATATTACACATCTCAATGAAGACATTTCTTAAAATTATCAGTTAAGATTGCAACATATGGTTTTAAGAAAAATTCTCTTTTGCACATGTACGTTATTTTCCTTAGGCAGGACCTTTCCCTGGTACTATTTTGTCAATATTTTTGCCCAGTTCTTTCATTTCCCACATTCACTTCCAAGCTTTATTGACAATGTTGCAACTGAGCCCTTTGACACAATATGAATGTTATATTAAAATACTATGTTTTTATGTTTCAAAGTATGAATATAACATACTACGGATATATATATATATATATATATATATGTATCACCTTTATGATGGTGATCTACAGTAAAATTATTTGTGCATATTGTACAACATAATACATACAACATAATTAATGTCAAGTATATTTGAAAGCTAATGGTATGCTGAGAAGCAAAGAAATAATGACAGATATTCCAAAGAAGGGAACAGAAGGTCCAGAGCCAACATCTTGACTGTGCTTAGGTTGAAAGAAGAGCTAAAAGGAGTCAATTGTCGCGTCCGCCTCGACCAGCAAGGAGGACACAACCACCAGTTCTTCTTACAGCAGTTTATTCAGGCAACTTCAAGCTTCATCTCCCCCGAGCCTCGGGCGGGGCTTCCTTATAAGCGCACTCACTCCGCCCAATCACCCCAGGCTACGCAACCTCTCCAGGCAAGCATCAGAAGCCAATGACCAGCGGTGAGGGTGAGCTCCTCCAAATATGGAAGCATCAGAAGCCAATGAGCAGCGATGAGGGCGAGCTCCTCCAAATATGGACTTGTTTGTCCCAAGCATAGAACTTCCGTCAGGTGCCATCTTTAGGGCTTGGCCCGAGGGGCTCTTCACAGCTCCCCCTTATTTATTATTTTAAAAGGCGCAACAGCAGGACACAATGGGTGGAGGTAGAGGTCTGATCCCTGGTGTGCAAATACCCTTAATATGAGTACAACCTTCATGCAATCAAACATGCCTCCCAGAGAGTCGCCCAACTGCTCGTAGGCAACCCCCTGTGCAGTGCTTTGCCTCGCACCCCGAGTGTGATGAATACTTAGGAAGCCACTATTTAAGGGCAGCAAGCCAAATCTGGGGAGACTGTCCTTCTTCTATCACAGCAAAGGCCTGAGCTATCATGGCAGAGGTGTGGGCCTGTGCCCTTTTGAGGCGACAAATACACCACATGCACACCACGCAAACTAATATCAGCATTCCCCCCAGGGCTCCTATGCCCGCCCACTCCTTTAGATGATTCACTGCAGCGGAGATCCATGTCGTCAGCCCAGTTGCCAGAGAAAGATCCACTCGAGTAGAATTCACCGTCACTATTTCAAGCCGTAGATCCCGCAACAACTGTTAAAAACCTTGAGACCAGCTTCCCTGCAATTGGGAGGATAAGAGCCTGGACAGATTAGCTGATGTGTAACATCCATCTGTTATAATTCTAATGGAAGTAACCCTCTGGGATTGATACCAAATGAGGGGAGATCTTAATAAACTATAATTGTAACACTCGATAGGCTGGGTTTTTTTGTCACTTTATAGAACACAACCGGATGCAATTTAAAAAAGGTCATAAGAGAATGTTTAGGATAATGATTATCTATTTTTCCATCAAAGCAACAACTTAAAATGGCCCAAGCATCTATAGTTGCAGTTAAGACTCTGACTTGATAACTGTCATAAGGCACAATAAGAGTCTGTGGCATGAACCCAAAATGTTGTAGACACTGGCGGAGTCCTTCAATAGCAAGAACAGCCAGAGCCATGGGGATATGCTCCACTGTTTTTCCAGGAGAGCTTTTAGGATGTATCCACAACAGAGGACCTTGCTGCCATAATACACCTGTGGGCTGTTCTACTGTTTGCAAGATGCAAAGATCTACAGGTGTTCCTTCTATTACTCTATGTAATTGGGCAGTAGAAATCTCTTCATTAACAACATTAATAGCTTTTTGGGCATCTTCTGTCAGGATTCTAGGTGAATTTAAAGCTGTATCTCCCTTTAATATTTTGAATAGTGGCTTTAAGACATAATTAGGGATTTTTAAATATGGATGAATCCAATTTATATCTCCCAACAGTTTCTGAAAATCATTGAGGGTATGTAAATTATCTAACCGTAAACTAACTTTCTGTGGCCAAACCATTATAGGTGAAACCTTTGCCCGTAAGTAAGAAACGATTGATTCATGTTGTACCTTTTCGGGGGCTATATAAAGACCCCAACCTTTTAATTCATTTACTAGATTACTATAGGCTTCTTTTAAATAAAGTTCTTCTTTGGCAGCAAGTAATATGTCATCCATGTAATGGATGCATTTTAAGCCTTTAAATTTTTCTCTTATAGGAGCCAAAGCCCTTCTTACATAAAGTTGACACATAGTCGGGCTATTAGCCATCCCTTGGGGCAAAACTATCCATTCGAATCTTTGGTTGGGTTGTTCATGATTACAGGAAGGTATGGTGAAAGCAAAACGTTCAGCATCTTTCTCATTCAATGGGATGGAAAAGAAACAGTCTTTGATATTTATCACTATCAACGACCATCCTTGAGGCAAGGTGGTTAATAGGGGAAGGCCCCTTTGGATAGGTCCCATAATTTGCATCTGTTGATTGATAGCTCTTAGATCATGTAAAAGCCTCCACTTTCCAGATTTCTTTTTGATTACAAATATTGGGATATTCCAGGGGGAAACAGAAGGTCGGATATGTCCAAGAGAAAGTTGCTCTTGGACAAGTTCATGGGCTGCCATCAATTTTTCTGAGGATAAGGGCCACTGAGGAACCCACACCGGATCCTCAGTTTTCCAAGTAATGGGAATTCCCTCCTCAATGGCCCCTAGGAAAAACCCACTTCAGCTCTACCCTTTCTTTCACTTGGTTGGACAGGGGATCGCCAACCCTGCAAATATTTACCTATTCCAAAAGATGGATGATATCCCATATTTTGTATCATTTGTTGAGAAGCAGCAGAATACTCATTTGTAAGTCTCATCCCTAAATTTTGTAATAAGTCCCTGCCCCAAAGAGAAGTGGGCAAGTCTAGTACATAAGGCTGTATTTCACCTGAATGTTCCTCCGCATCAGTCCATTTCAATGTTCTAGAACTGATATCAGGAGTTTTTGCGAAGCCTAATCCTCATAACACCTGATTAGAAGACTGTACTGGCCATCCTGATGGCCAGTCCTTTTTTGCAATAATGCTACGATCAGCCCCTGTATCTAACAATCCTAATATCCTTTTTTCATCTACCTTAAGTTCCAGCACTGGGCGCTGATCTAGTTGTAAAGACAGGAAAGTTAACTCTGTGCCAGAAGATCCAAACCCCTGTTTACCCCGTTGCTTATTTCTAGCAGGAAATTGGTCATGTAGACTGGGCAAAAGAACTAATTGAGCCACATGGTCTCCATTATTTTAACTACCCCTTGATAGTCAGGGTCTATAATGCCTGGGTGGACTATCAGCCCTTGTAAGGCCGATGAAGATCTCCCTATCAATAAACCCACTGTATTTTCTTGTAAAGGGCCAGAAAAGTCAGTTTCAATTAATTGTGTTCCCAATTGAGGGGTCAATACGAGTCTGGTGGTAGAGCGGAGGTCCAATCCTGCGGAGCCCTCAGTGGCTCTCCTCAGTTCCGAGGGTGTCTCAGTGTTGGCCAGGTCTCCTCTTTCTGCTGTGAATTGTCCATTGCCCCATATATTTGTGGGCCCTGAGGACGAGGGCCCCACTGCCTGTTTTTTGGCTGTGCTCCACCAAAGCCAGAAATGAAGGGCTGGCCATTAATATCTTTAAGTGATCTACATTCATTAGCCCAATGATTACCTTTTCTACATCTAGGACATAGTCCTGGCTGTCTTGTTCTACCCCCTCCTGATTCAGCCCCTCTTGCTGCGCAATCTTTCTTCTAACGTCCATGCTTCCCACATCTAAAACAAGCCCCGGGAGGAATTGTCTTCTTTCTTTTTTGCAATTGCTTTACTGCAGCGGCAAATCCTGCATTAGTAAGGGGCCCACCCAGTTCCCTGCAGACCTTCATCCATGCTTCTATACCTTTGTGTTTATAGGGGGTGATGGCGGTTCTACATTCTTTGGTGCACTGTTAAAAAACTAATTACTGGATAAGAGGCATTGCACTATCAGGGTCACCAAAGATCCTCCCTGCAGCTTCAACCATCCTCGCGACAAAGTCTGAGAAAGGGTCAGTTGATCCTTGCACAATCTTGGTAAGATTACCCGATACTTCTCCCCTGTTGGGCAAAGCCTTCCATGCCTTAATAGCCATGCCATTTCTCTGTCCATAAACCTCCTCAGGATATCCTGTTTGTGCATTGGCGAATCTGCCTTGCCCCATTAACATATCCCTGTCCCAAGGGGAGTGCCCTGCAGCCTGATTGGCGGCTGCTTGTGCATTTGCAAACTCAAACATGAATGCTCTCCAGTCTAGATATTGTCCAGGAGAAAGACAAGCTTTGGCCAGCCTAGACCAGTCACCAGGTGTCATGCAATGTCTCTGCAAAGCTTCAACCTGAGCCACAGTAAAGGCAGCTGTTATGCCATATGTTTTCACTGAGTCTGCCAAAGACTTAATGACTTTAAAATCCAGCAGCTCATGGAATCTGTTATCTGCCTGGTCTTGGAACACTGGGAACCCAATTTGTGAAGACCTAACCTCGCGGCAAACGTCTGGGCAAAATGAAATTTGCTGAGTGAAAGAGCTCGAACGCTCCACCCCATAAGCAGGGGGTGCCGCAGACATACTTTCAATGTCTTGTCCCTTTCTATTGCTGTTATATCCTAACTTAGTATTTGGTGGGAGTTTCTGGGGTTTTACTTCCTCTTTATTAGGCTTCCAATTTTCTTGGAATGGAGCCAAGGAGGGGTAAAGGCTAGTCCTTTTGAGTTGTTGCACGAGTCCCTCTGCTTCCTCTTCTGAATCTTCACTGGAACTACCAGAGGAAGAGACGCTTCTCTCGGACTGTAAAGATCTTTCCTCTCTTAACTGATCTAAGGCTTGTCTTCCTGCCTCTAAAGCGCCATAGCACCTATCATCCTCAAGACAGCTCCTAACCATTTTCCAGACTGCTCTTACTCCTGGTTTTAATGTTCCATGTTCTCTAGCAAAATCTAAATCTCTTCCTAGTTTTTCCCAACTGGTCACTGTCAAGTTTCCCGACACGGCAAACCAGGGGGCTGCTGTATCACATTCCTTCAAGAAACGTTGCAGGGTGGCTCTACTCAATTCCAACCCCTCTAATTTGAGCAGTTCCTGCAATGCTGAATAGATCGGATGCAATGATGACGCACCCATAGTTTCAATTTTACCTTTCTAGCACCTACTTCCTGGTGTCCTAAATAGCGTCTAATTTTCAATTTTACCTTTCTAGCGCCTGCTTCCTGGCATCCTAAATAGCCTCTAATTTTCAATTTTACCTTTCTAGCACCTGCTTCCTGGCATCCTAAATAGCCTCTAATTTTTAATTTTACCTTTCTAGTGCCTGCTTCCTGGCGTCCTAAATAGCCTCTAATTTTCCTGAGGACCTTCCCCAAACCCTGGGGTTGTAAGCCCAACTTACCGGGGACTTACCCTGTGCGCACCCCTGACTGTTGTAAGTTCTGAACCCTTCGGTGGGGGAGTTGGGTTCCCCGAACAGGCCACCACTTGTCGTGTCCGCCTCGACCAGCAAGGAAGACACAACCACCAGTTCTTCTTACAGCAGTTTATTCAGGCAACTTCAAGCTTCATCTCCCCCGAGCCTCGGGCGGGGCTTCCTTATAAGCGCACTCACTCCGCCCAATCACCCCAGGCTACGCAACCTCTCCAGGCAAGCATCAGAAGCCAATGACCAGCGGTGAGGGTGAGCTCCTCCAAATATGGAAGCATCAGAAGCCAATGAGTAGCGATGAGGGAGAGCTCCTCCAAATATGGACTTGTTTGTCCCAAGCATAGAACTTCCGTCAGGTGCCATCTTTAGGGCTTGGCCCTAGGGGCTCTCCACAATCAATTATATCGATATCAGCTGACATTAGAATAATTTTAAGGACTCTATCCTTTAAGTATGGTCAAGTCCCTGTACTTAATCATATTAATTGAATTTGGGACTTCTTTATGCCTACTGCTTTAGGATGGAGAACTCTTGCATCTCATCTTCTCTTAGGATCAATTACAGTAGGTGTATTTCATAAAGCATGGAAATAGGTGAAAGAAGGGAACACTTGATGGCTCCTAGAAGCCTCTTATCCATTTATTTGATAATTTGATCATAAAACTATAATTTTAACATATTATATGTGCGTCAGGATTAGACCTTAATATGCTAATAAAATAATCCAAATTTACCTCTTATTGCATTTATATCACATATGGCAACACTACCTATTTTATTCATAATTATTTTAATATTCAGATAACTAACATTTTAATACTAAATATTTGTTTAAATTTCCCTTTAAAACTATTTTTCACTGCTCAAAGTCATAAAAGGTATTAAGGATAACATATTTTAATAATTTTTCTTAACATTAAGTTCTATTTGTTTACAAATAAAACAAAAGGAAGGTTGTTTATTTACAAGCAATTTTAATGTTATGTAGTTACATGGGAAAAACATATTTCCAGATCTTTGTCCAACAGCTTAAATTATTCATTTGTTCATATTCTCATTGGGAAATATTGGTGGATTTGCTGCTGACATCACATCATAACCTGCTGTGTAAGAACATGGGGCTTTCATCTAGCTACAAAAGTCCAGTAATCCATTCCACCAATACATTGTTTAATAATAAACCTTTTATCTTTTGAGTATTTTAAATATTTTTCTTACAAAAACATTTTGCATGAAAAACTTTATATTTTGAGCTATAGAAATAGTGTAGTGGTTAAGGCATTTGACTGCAAAGCCTAAGAACTCAGGTTTAATTCCCCAGTGTCCATGCAAGCCAGACACATAAGGTGGTACATGTGTCTGGAGTTCATTTGCAGTGGCTCAACCGTTGTCTCTCTCTCTCACCCTTCCTCCCTCTTTCACTCTGCCTCTTTCTCTTCTCTCTTTCTCTTAAATAAAAATAAAAATATAAAATTTGATATTTTGACTTTAAGTGGTTTCAGAATCTGTACAAGGTTTGAATTTTTAACTTGGCATTTAAAAATTAACAAAATTACTTTTACAAGAAATAGGAGATATAAAAGCAACATTTTACTTGTATCTTAAACTAACCTATTCACTTCATTCAGATTATGAACTAATGATAATTACTTTAAATAATCATTGAAAGTCTGGCAACATTACACACTCGCTGGAGGCATCAACTTTTAATCCATCATTACTCACATTTAATGTTTTGTGGGGATGCAATTAAGACTTGTCAGTAGGGTTTTTTTTTTTTTTTCCTGTACTATTTTCTACATCTTGGAAATGTCATTCTCGTGGACTGTGCAGCTGTTTCTGGATATTACTGTTTTGGATGACTCAGCCTTTGGACAATTGTTTTCTTATAGCTATATTAGGTAGTGACATAGAATTGGATCATTTACATCATTCTATCTTATGCTCTAATACTTGTGAAAAAGCTCATCATTCACTAAGCATCTGGTGTTTGACATCCTGGGAGAATTAAAAAGCCTGCTGACTTTACTCAAACTGCTTGAGTTTCCTCAAGTAAGAGATGATTCGTAATGGAAAACTTTCCTTTTCTTTTTTTTTTCTTTTTCTTTTTTGTTTTACAAATGCTGCAAAAAGAAAGCAATCATTTCACAGAAACAAAACAGTAATAGCTAGAGTAAACCGATATCTATTCATTTGCTAGCAAACTTCTAGGGCCCAAATTTATGGTAAGTTTCCTAATATTTATGTTTCATTATGCTGATTGCTCCCAGGTACTGTTTTTTTTTTTTTTTTTTTTCATGTTGAACAGGGTGGTCCATGTTGAGCTATTTAGTCTCATATTCTGATCAGTTTCCTTTCTTATTGCTGGCAAAAATTCAGTTTAATGGTTTAAAAGTATATTTTAGTAGACATCTGCAGGCTATAGTCCATCATGGCAGGGAAGTCATGGTGATAGATCCTGGGCATCTAATCACATTCAGTCCACAGTGTTGAAGCAAAGAGTATTAAATCTCAGAGATCAGTCAGCTCTCTCCTTTTCATAGTCTAGAACTCTGGCCTGTGTAATGGTATAGCCCACAGTTAAATTACATTTTCTCACCAGAACAAATCTATTCAAGCTAATCCTCCACAAACATGCCTACAGGCTAACCTAGTCTTGGTAATCCATCACAGGTAATTCCAGGTCCTGTCAAGTTGACAACCAAAATAAAGTACCATATCCCTCTTTAACATAAAAGGCCTTCAGCTACAGCCACAAGTTTTTGAAAAAACTACAGTAAAATCAGTCTTACCACAGTTTCGGGATGGAGTTTACATCCATCTCTAACTCCTCCACAGTTTCTACAAACATAAAATATGAGCCAATAATTCTCTAAAAACTAGATTATAAATAAATATACAAAGTAATTATTGTACACATTATTTGTAGTACCAGATATTTTATGTCACTTCAAATGTAGTACAGTGAAAACAGATAAAATGACGAACTCAGAACAGAGTGTGGAAGTCACAGGGTTCTGTTCAAAGGTACTCTTAGCTCCTGAAGCTAGAGAGAAAGAAAATGGTCTGAAATATGATCATGATAATAATAAAGAAAAAAAATATATTGATATATTTGCAAGTCTAGTGCCAGAAGGTACTACATGGGCGACTGGGGGAAAATGACCAATATCTCTGTCCAAGCATCTCATAGTCTAACCTACTTAGCAGCAAATAACCTGCCTGTCATGATACTCACAGAAGTGCAATAGTGGCACACAGCTATGGTGGGAAACCATCTGCTCTTGATTTGGCTAACTGATCCACTCAGTGGAACAGAACCCATAGCTGGAGATGGGAAACATGTCAAAACCATATCCAAACATGAGCCCACTCTCTATTATCAAACTACCACCAATTGTGGACTACAAGAGGGCCTATACCTATTACATTCTCTATAAAAAAATAAGGGCTATCCCATTTTTTTTGGTGCTAACTTTACTCTCCATTGGAGAATCTGCTTCTCTTTTTCAGATAGACACAGATCCTAAGGAGAGTACCACTCCATCATACCTCCAAAGGGCCCTGGCTGAAACTAAGAATACTTGGCAAGACAAGCAAGGGTGCTGTTTTCTTGGTGAACCAGGTACCAGTGCAAGGGTGAGGGAGATCAACACAGAGAACAATCAACTCCTACCAAATCAGATATCCAGAGACACAGAGGCTCCGAAGACCTCATCAGTGAAGCAGACCAAAAATGAACCCAACATGGCTCAGGGAAATTTTGTGGAAGAGGGGGCAGAAAGAATGTCAGAGCCACATGTTGGGTCATGATATGCAGAGACATTTCTCCTACCCATAACTGTGGCCCAACTCCACAAAGCATGACTCATACACCTCAATAAGGAGGGGCCAGAGGGAGGGGTAGGACATGGATGAGCCTAACAATGGTACCAACTTGACTGTATTCACTGAGTACAAAACTAATTAATAAAAAATTATTAATTTAAAAAAATCAGGGCTTTCTCGAATGATAATGTAACTTTTGCCTGCCTCGCCTGCCTCTATGTGGGTCAGGCTGGTACAACTATGGAGTTAACTAGCCCCTTCAAACTTGTACTAAATCAACAATGAATAAGCATTGGTAATATAGGTATCAGAAAAAAAAAAAACTCAAAGGTTAAGCACACTTCTTTTAAATTTTTGCTTCATATGTCATATTTACATTTTTACTTGGGTACAGCAAGTTATTAAATGCTGTCATATTTACTTATGCTCTTACTATTGAAACATTGGATGAGGAACGAAAAGTATAAAGGTAGAGGTAATTTGATCTGGTAAGTTTATGGAAATAAGTTCTTTTTTATTAATATGTAAGAAATTTATCATGAAACTTGAAAATAACTGATATTTGCTCTTCTGATACATAATTTTAATCTGTAACATACCTTTAGTGTCAAAAGTTTTAGTATATTTTTACTGAAAGCATCTTAAAATTACTCACGATTTTCTTGCATTACAGACATTTTATTTCTTTAAACATGTCTCATTTTTCTGAAAATTACTCTCACCTTCAATATACTGGCTAGGTAAAAAGTAATTTATTACTATGTAAAAATTGACGACTATAGAAAAAATCAAGAGATCTTAATTATGCTCTCATTACTGTGTCTGCTAAAATAACACCAAGCCAATATGACTAGAGGTTAGGATATTAAAATGGAGATGTTAAGGATTATTAAGTATTTGCAGCAAAGTGTAGCAATTTCTCTCCATCTACCTCAGTAAATTATGGGTTGTTTCATGGTTCGTTTCAGAGCAGAAATGAAGCTTGTTTCTTTAGCAATTTAATTTCTTCAGTACATTTGTATTCTTCATATTATACTCAATAAAAAGGCATGTAACAAAGTTGGAGAAAAAAAACACCATAGACCACAAGTACAGAGGTTTAAACTTTGTTAAGCAAATCTATAGTCTTTGGAACTCTATGCCAGTCTATATATGCATTTTTATTTGAGCCACATCTGCTTTGTGAAACTGACAACAGTCTATATTTGAAAGTAATTCAACATAAACTGTGCCTTAACATCTTAGGGGCAAGTGTGAAATTGTTTTCTCTTCATGTTGGTAGGGCCTTAGCTTATAGAGCCAGGACAGAGAACATCTGCTCAGGGGTAACTCCCGGGATACTTGTCAAATTGATTGTGCTCAGCTGCTATTGAGACAGAAAAAAGTAAATGCAGCATCCAATCACAGTGAATCTGGAGTGTTATTCAATTCTAAAACTATGCAATTTACAATTGAATATCTTTTCTATATACTTTATAATTTTTAATTAACAGATTGTTCTATTAAATCATATTTTTCTCCAGGTATCCAGAATGATTTCCACCTGAGTACTGTTTCCATGTGCCAGACAATTTCAAACTAAATAAGCAACACACTGATGTATTGATTCTGATATATTAAAACCTACTTTCATAACAAGTACAAGAAAATGTTACATCCTATTTCAATCTACCTTGCAAATGACTGTATTTTCTGCTTTGTCTGTATCATTACAGTATTTTCTGTGAGTAAAACAAATAAACAAATAAGTAAATAAATAAATAAAAACAGGATACCCTGCTAGGAAATGCTTGTAGAATACAAGTGATTTAAGATTGTGCAATTCTTGCTATCTTTAAGCATATTCAAGCATTTACTTCAAGTATATGCCCATGTTTGTAATTGTAAATCATTGACTTTCTTCTAATTGAACTTGTATATAAAATAAATGTTTGAAAACAAAGGCTCAGAGTTCATAAAAGACTAAAGTGCAAGATTGTAACCAATGCTTGTTTTGTTGTCATTAGATTTGTTTCTGAATAAATGTCTAAAAATAGAAAAATTCAAAAAAATATTGCAATATAAGTAAAAATGGCTAACAGGTAACATTACAAATCACCTCAGAGATATAATGGCAATGAATGCCTAGTATCTCACGTTAATGACATAAGAAGAATGGTTGTGTTCGCTCCCCTCCTTTGAAAGTTCTAACTGCTGACATGAAGATGCGGTGATGTAAGGATACTGGGAGTACCACTGAGGTTTGCTATGACTTTCTATGACTATTGTTTTCGAATAAATTAATGCAGAAATTCTGCTGTGTTTTGTTCACTTGCTTTAACATATAAAACTAGAGGATTTGGGAAAAAAAAAATCAATGGCCAAAATTTATGTTGGGGGAAAATTTCCCATATTGTGGAAGGAGAAATTGACCCCAGTTACTGGAAAGAAGAAGTCACCAAAATAAAAGTATAAGATGTTAATAAGACTATGCCTGCTCCCATCTACTCGTCAAGATGTTTTTGCTTTTGCTCTGAGGTCATCTTTTATTTATTTATTTATTTATTTTTTTGTAAGTGTTCCTTCTCCTTTTCCATATGGAGCTGCTATATTAGCTAAACTCTAGCCACTTCTTTGAATCACTTTCCTTTAATACTCCTATAAATAACTGTAAATAAAATTTGACCTTTGTTATGTTCATCTTTGCCTTCTCATCTTAAGTTGCTGGCTTCAACCATTAACCTAAGTGGGTTAAACAGGTAGTTTCCTCTCTGACAATGATGATGACATAAGTAAAATCAAAGGTCCTATAGGAAACATCAAATTATCCTTCTTTAACTTCTCTACTTCATGTCCTAGAGGTGTGATTTGTGTAATTGTTTTGTTTCATTTCTTAATACCTTTCTCACTTCCTCATTACATGAAAATCTGCCAAAGCAACATTATCAAATGACATAGATTATGAATTTAAGTCTTATGGTAAATCTAATTAAAACTTTACATCAGCTGTAAAGAAAGAAAATATTTCATAGATTGCTGAGCAGCTACATTCAATAGCAGAACATACAAATGTTGAGGAAGGAGAATGAAGTCAACCATGTTCACATCCTCTTCATATCATGTTTTTCATACCTGAGTTTGCATTCATGGTTTATGTGTACACAATTGTAGGTATTTTTCCAATGTTTGGATGAGGGAACCAAGTGGTTTATAAAACAATATTAGATATTTCCAAACAGACTCAACATTAAAAGGAGTACATTGTTTTCTATCACATTGATAATGATCATGTGGTCTCTACTAATGCATTTAAGTATTAACATGAGACATCCAACATTAATTATACCTGCCATGTTTATTTTTCGGGTTTATTATAAAAATGCTTTTCTACCTTTGGCTATGTAATCTGTACCTAAAATGCATTAGTACGGATCCTTGCCATATCATTACTGCCACAACAAAGGACACTGTGACATACAACTAGCTCAAATTTCCATCTCCAATTAGTGTCCCATTTATGATGACTAAACTATAGTACTTATTACTGATGTTCTAACAGTGGTGTGAATTGCTTTAAAAGATACTTTCTATTAATTTTCACTGGCCATATGAAAATTAACTAGTGACTCCATTTTGAAGGTCTACTAGTTAATCTCTCATTGTTATCAACAAATACCAGACCAGAAGAAATATAAGAAAGGAAAGTGGCTCATTTGGGCTTACAGTTATTAGGGGAGACATTGCATTATGGAGGAGAAAGCACGGCATCATGAGCAGAGAGAAGGCAGAGCTGGTCACACTACAGGGAAGCTGAACAAAAAGTGTGGCCAGGCCAAACAAAGGAAAACAAAAACAAAACAAAAAAAAAGCCTCCCAGTGACACATTCCTCTAGCAAGACTCCATTTCCTAAAAACTCTACAACTTTCCCAAGCAATTTCCCTATTTGGAATCATGTATTCATTCATGAGCCTATGGGAGAATTTTTTACATTCCAACAAGGGGGGGGCATTTTTGTTTCTTTGTTTATTTATTTTAGAGAGACAGAGAGGGACAGAAAGAGACAGATAGAGAGAGGGAGAGAGAATGGGCGCGCCAGGGCCTCCAGCCACTGCAAACTAACTCCAGATGCATGTGCCCCTTCTGCATCTGGCTAACGTGGATCTTGAGGAGTCGAGCCTCAAACCAGGGTTCTTAGGCTTCACAGGCAAGTGCTTAACCACTAAGCCATCTCTCCAGCCCACATTTTTTTTTTTAAGGAGTAAAATGTATATGAGGGACAAAGCAATGGTTGAGATGGGTTCTTTTGGTATTATGTATCAATGACACATTTTCTTATATAAGCCTTTTCAAAATTCTAAGTAAATAAAAGTGTCTGATAAGCCTACTATAGTGACACACCTGTGTATTTGAGGTGACCCAGGCAGTAGGATCTTGAGTTTGAAGCCAAAATGGGATGCAAATTAAGTTCAAGGCCAGCATGGATGATGCAGTGAGACACTATTTCAAAACAAACCAAAATAAAAATTAGTCCATGCTAAGATTTTTGCAAAAATTACTAGTGACTAATTTGTGATTTTTTTTTTCACTTTTCTTGGACATGGGAAGGTAGATGGTTATACTATTCCATTATATATGTTATCAGATACTTAGGAATCAAGATGTTACATAAGATAATAAATGCAAAGTTTAAATTTTGATTCTCTATAAAAATGAGGAGAATGATAATGATATTTGAAAGGCATTTCTGTTTTGTCAATCAGTATATCAAAATTACCTGGGGAGAGTTACCTTTGAGAAATTATATCTTTGTGTGGAGGGTAGCAACAGCCATGCTTCTCAAGCTTAAGTGATCATAAGAAGCATACATCTACTTAACATCCAGATGGTTGAGTCCATTATAAGTGTCCTGATTCATTAGATCTTCTTTGAGGAACTAATGATTTGTGTTTCTAAACAGTTCCCAATAAATATCGAAGTTGCCTATTGGGAAACACAGGCACAGGAAAATAAGTCCAAATTTCCCCTTAAAATTATTATCTTGTGTTTCTTATTTGATAATCACACATAAAGTTAAGTTTATAGAAAACAAAAAGGGAATGAGCAAAAGTTTCATGTATGTTTTTATCTTATGGTTAGCTTTTCATTGCTGAGACAAAGCACTTAAGCAGAAGCAGCTTACGGATGAGAGGGTTTCTTTCTGGTTTATAAGGGAAGTGTCATCATCAGCCAACTCACATCTTCATACTTCATCAGCAGGATGGGTGCTGAAAGCACCATTGAGCTATGAACACAAAGAATATTGGACTAATATACTTCAAGGTTCTACAACAGTGGCACACCTCCTCCAGTAAGGCTACCTCCCAAAGGCTCCAGCACCTAGTGCCTAAATAGAAGGCTTAGTTACAAACAGTTGAATCCATTAAAACCACAACTTATGCATAGTTTCCTTCTATATATAGTTTGAAATAACACAACACAGAAATCTTTGACAAATTTTGCCACATATGGAAGCATTAACAAGTGTGGTAAGGGCTGGAGGGATGCCCTAGCAGATAAGGCATTTGCCTGCAAAGCCAAAGGACCCAGGTTCAATTCCTCAAGACAGATGCAAAAGGGGGCGCGTGTGCCTGGAGTTCATTTGCAGTCGCTGGAGGCCCTGGTGTGCCCATTCTCTCTCTCTCTCCTTCCCTTCCTCCCTCCCTTCCTCACTGCCTCCCTCTTTCTCTGTCAGGGCCAGAAATTTCAATCAAGCTGTCATCCACCTAACCATGCTGCAACTCCCAGGGAAGGAAAGACAAAACATTAAGTATTCACTGGGTCTTCTAAGGGAAAGCAATCTCCAACAGGCTGCCAGTGGGAGGGCATGAAGTGGAAAAAAAGGAAATTGGCTGATTCTCTTGCTCTTGGGTAGCCCCACCAGTCCCCCAAGCCCCCCAAGTAGCCATGCTAGACATAGCCCCAGCCTCAGGATACTCTTGCACTATCTGCAGGCAAGGGCACACAGGCCAGCATAGTTCCACCTGTGCCACTGTGCACAGGCAATCACCTGGCCTCACCTATCCATGCACAACCTTGGGTGCACTCTGCCCCTGCCCACCTGCAACCTCATGCCCAATCCTCTGAAGCAGCACCACTTACCCCACCCACCGAGACCACAGTCCCACTCTCCCTGCCTTTAAACTGTGATGGGCAGACTACAGCGCACTGTCCACGCACATACACACGCACATACACACACACACACACACACATGAAAAATCAAATGCAAGTAAATCCAATAAGATTTCCCAATCCTACAATGGATGTCTCAATCAAAACCTAGAAGAGACATTAAGAACAGTTATGAGCAATGCAACCCTGACCAAGCTACTGGTACAGCTTGCAGAAAAGCAACAAAGGACCAATAACCATGTGGATGCTGCCATCACTAGACTAGACTTAATAGATAAGAAAACAGAAGGGGTCCAAAGATAGTGAAAGGATATGAAGGAGAGTGAAAAGAAGGAGGAGGAGGAGGAGAAGACCTCAATAAACAGCTGGCAATGCTAAATGAAGTCATTAAGAAATGCAAGAATGAATTCCAAGAAGCATTAAGAAAATCAGAAAATAACATGAAAAGAAAACTTGATAGAGTTATGGAAACTATAAATAGAAAAACAGTAGAAAATGAAAACCTAATTGAACAAGCCCAAAGCTCTCTAGAAGCCCTCAAGAATAGAGTCAGCCATGTGGAGGATAGAAACTCAGATCTGGAAGAAAAGTCAGAAGAAATAATTTGAGAGTTCAAAAGTTTCAATAAGTTCAAAAATTTTTGTGAACAGAACAGGAGGGGATTGTGGGATACCCTTAAGTGCCCTAACATTCAGATCATGGAAATACCAGAAGGGGAAGAAATTCAGACCAAATGCATGGAGAACTTATTTGACAAAAGAATCTAAGAAAACTTCCCCACTCTCTCCAGAGAAAGGCTCACAAAGATACAAGAAGCTAACAGAACTCCAGATTGGACCAAAGGAGAAACTCTCCAAGATATATTGTCATTAAGACTCTAAACATTGACATCAAAGAGAAAATCCTAAAAGCAGCTAGGGAAAAATAGCACATCACATTTAAAGGTAACCCCATCAGAATTACTTCAGACTTCTCAATGGAAAACCTGAAAGCCAGAAGGGCCTACATTGGAACACTGCAAAGTCTAAGAACCTATGGCTTCCAATCCGAACTACTTTACCCAGTAAAAGTGTCCCTCATAATAGACAGTGGAAGAAAAACTTTCCATGATAAAACTCAGCTTTACAACTATATGAGCACAAAATCAAACCTACAGAGAGTATTTCAGGAAATTTTCCACACAAAAGAATCAAATAATCAACCTCAAATGCCTACAAAAGGCAGATTACAATAACCAAACCCAGAGAAAACACACACACACAAAAAAAAAAAAAAAATCTTCAAATGTCATGCAAACACCAAACAGGTGGAACAGAAAATTAGACTGCTAAGTCTGTTTTCTTCAAGAAAATCGCCTCACCACTAAAGACAGACACCTCCTCAGAATGAAAGGGTGGAAAATAATATTACAAGGAAATGGGAATAAGAAACAAGCAGGCTTAGCTACACTAATATTGGATAACATAGACTTCAAACCAAAAATTATCAAAAAAGACAAAGAAGACCACTTCTTACTTATCAAGGGAATGATCAATCAAGAGGATATCATAATCATAAATCTTTATGCACCAAGCACAGGGGTACCACAATTCTAAAAACAAAACTTATTTGACAATAAAACACAAATAACAACCAACATTATCATAGTTGGAGACTTCAATACACCATTATCAGTAATAGATACATCATCCAAACAGAAACGCAACAGTGAAGAGAGCTCAACAAAACCACAGAACACTTAGACCTAACAGATATCTACAGAACATTCTACCCCAAATCCACAGACAACACATTCTTTTCAGCAGCCCATGGAACAGTTTGTAAAATAGATCATATACTGGGTGACAAAGCCTGTCTCCATATGTTTAGGAAGATTGACATAATTCCCTGCATGATATCAGATCACAATGCTATATTGCTAGAAATTAACAACAAAGTCCCATCAACAATCCTATTGGCTCCTGGAAACTGAACAGAACACTTTTAAACAATAAGTGGGTAGTGAAAGAAATAAATGAAATTATGAAATATCTTTAAATGAATGACAATTATAACACATCATTCCAAACATCATACCAAAACACAAATGAAGGAGGTCTTCAGGGGAAAATTCATAGCACTAAAGGCCTTCATGACAAGACAGAGAGATCCGTAATCAATAAACTAACCATCCACCTAAAGGCATTGGAAAAGCAAGAAGAATCCAACCTAAATAGCTCCAGATGAGAAGAAATAATTAAGACTAGAGCAGAAATTAATGAATTGGAAACTAACAAAACAATTAAGAAAATTGATGAAACAAATCACTTGTTCTTTGGTAAAATAAACACTATTGACAAACCACTGGATACTTTGATCAAGAGAAAAAAAGAGATGCTTCAAATTAACAAAATTAGAAATGATACAGAGATCACAACAGACATAAGTAAAACTGGGAGAATCGTCATGGCTTATTAAAAAAAAAAAATAACAACTTCTACTCCACAAAACTGGAAAATACAGAGGCAATGGATAAATTCCTAGAAACATACCATCAACCAAAGCTAAACTCAGAGCAGATTAATCTCCTAAACAAATCTATCACACCCATTGAGATTGAATAGGGGAAAAAAAAAAAAAAAACTCCCAAAAAGAAGAGCCCAGGACCTGATGGCTTCTCAGATGAATTCTATCAAACTTTTATGGAAGAACTCAAACCAATCTTTCTCAAATTGTGCCTCATAATTGGAGAACAAGTAAAGCACATCAATTCCTTCTAATGAAGCTACTATCACCCTAATACCAAAACCAGGCAGACATACCACAAAAAAGAAAACTACAAGCCTATTTCCTTAATGAATTCAGATGCAAAGATCCTGAACAAAATCCTCACAAACCAAATCCAACAACACATCAATAGCATTATCCACCTTGATCAAGTGGGATTCATCCTAGGAACGTGGGGGTGGAGTGTTCAACATACAGAAATCTGTCAGTTTAATACACCCCTGGAAAAGGTTAAACACAAAAGCCACATAATCATTTTGCTAGATGCAGAAAAGGCCTTTGAGGAAATACATCACTTCATGATAAAAATATTGGAGAGAATTGGCATGGTTGGTTTATATCTTAATATCACAAAGACTATATGTAAAGCTCCTAAGCCCCAAGTAATAATACAAAGAGCCTAAAGAAACCCCCATTGATATAAGGAACAAGACAGGGGTGCCCACTCTCATCTTTGCTCTTCAATATAGTACTGGAAGTCCTAGCTCAAACAATAAAACAAAGCAAAGAAATAAAATGGATACAAATTGGAAAGGAAGAGTTAAGTTAGCTTTATTCACAGATGACATGAGCCTCCATTCCCAAACTCTTCAAGGTGATTAACTCCTTCAGCAAAGTAGCAGGATACAAAATCTATGTGCAAAAATCAGTAGCCTTTCTATAAGCAAATAACAAAGATAAAGATACAGAGAAAGAAAGAAGTGATATTATCTCATTTTCAAAAGCAACAACAACAATAAAAAAATAAAAACCTTGGAACAGCATTAACCAAAAAAGACATTGAGGAGGAATTAAAAAATGAAAAGACGTCCTATGCTCCTGGATAAGGAGAATTAACATTATGAAAATGGCAATCCTACCAAAGGCAACATACAGATTTAATGCAATTCCAATCAAAATCCTAACACTGTTCTTCATAGAGATAGAAAACAAAATGATCTCAAAATTCATATGGAAATGCAGAAGGCCTTGGATATCCAAGCATATCCTCAGCATAAGAAACACCTCTGGCTGATGTGAATGGAGGAGCACACCTTTAATCCCAGCACTCAGGAGGCAGAGGTAGGAGGATTGACATGAGTTCGAGGCCACCCTGATAATACAGGGTGATTTCCAGGTCAGCCTGAGCTAGAGTGAGATCCTACCTCAAAAAAACAAAAAACAAACAAACAAATAAAAAAAAAAGCAACACCTCTGGAAGTACCACCATACCTGATATAAAGCTATATTACAAACCCCTAGTAATAAAAACAACATGGTATTGGCATAAAAATAGGAGTGTAGACTAATGGAATAGTATAAATGACCCAGACTTTGGGTCATGTATCTACAACTACTTGATATTTTACAAAGGCCCTAAGAAAATAGGCTAGAAAAAAGTACAGCATCTTCAACAAATGTTGGTAGGAATGTAAGATGGTACAACCACTTTGGAAAGCAATATGGAGATTCCTTAAAAATATTTTTACTTGGCATGTATCCTAAAAGCTCCATGTCTCAGTCCAGAGAAATTTGTTCAACCATATTTATAGCTGCTCAATTTGTAATACCTAAGAGCTGAAATCAACACAGATGTCATCATTAGATGAATGGATAATGAAGATGTAGTCTATCTACATGATGGAATTCTACACAGCAGTAAGAACAATACAATGAAATTTGAAGAAAAATGGTCGAACCTGGAACAGATCATTCTCAGTTATGTCACTCAATCACAGAAAGATAATTGCTGCATAGTTTCACTCATCTAGAGCTGCTTACCTGAATCTACCCAAGATGCCAACATAACTAGCAAGCATCTAGAGGACCAGACTATAGGGTAGGTGAGGAGGGAGGGAAAGATAAGAGAGGTTGTGGGGGATACAAAACTGGACCCAAATGGCAATGGTCCCATAAAATTCTGAATTCTAAAAGAGAGACCAAATGGTCCAGGACCTTAAAGGGAACACTTGAGTCACAAGGCCCTGGAGGGAGTATGATGAAGACCGACCTTAATTTTCTCCTGTTTCTGTTTCTCTCTCTCCCTCTTATCTTTCATCTCTCTCTATCTTTTTATAACACTTATCTTTTTCTTCCCTCTCTTCTTGGGCACTGTCCTGTAACTCCTGTTATCAGCAGGTAGCTATCATCCACAATGAGCTTTTTGCCAGAGAAACTTACAAGGTTTCCCAAAAGAAGACAGATTTCTGTCAGAGTACTTGATGACCCACCAAAGGTCAGCGGTAAGAGCCTACTGCTGAAGACACCATATGCTTGCTGTTGGCATGTAAGGTGAAGCGAAATGGATGGAAAATGGAAGAGAGTCAGTCCCCAGACAGTTAGCAAGTCTAGTGCTGGAAGGTGCTACATGAGTGACTGGGGGAAAATGACCAATATCTGTCCAAGCAACTAATGATCTAACCTACTTAGCAGCAAACAACATGATGTTATGCACACACAAGTGCAATAGTGGCCCACAGACATGGTGGGAAACCAACTGCTCTTGATTTGGCTAACTGCTCAGTGGAACAGAACCCATAGCTGGAGCTGGGAAACAAGTCAGGACCATATTCAAAAATAAGCCTGCTCTCCATTATCAACTTCCCACAAACCATGGGCTGAAAGAGGGCCTACACCTATTAAATTTTCTCTAAAACATAATGGTTATCCCGTTTATCTTGTGCTAGCTTTACTCTCCATTGGAGAAACTGCTTCTTCTTTTCAGATAGATGCAAATCTGAAGAAGAGAACCACCCCATCATACCTGAAATAGTCCCCAGCTGAAACTAAGAATAATTGGTGAAAAGCTGTTTTCTTGGTGAACCTGGTACCAGCACAAGTATGAAGGAGATAGACACAGAGAACAATCAACTCCTACCAAACCAGATATCCAGAGACACAGAGGATCCCAAGACCTCATCACTGAAGCAGACCTCAAATGAACCCAACATGGTTCAGGGAAATTTGCAGAAGAGGGGGCAGAAAGAATGTCAGAGCCACATGTTGTGTCATAATACAAAGAGACATTCCCTCCTACCTATAAGTGGTGGCTAAACTCACAATGCATAACCCATATACCCCAACAAAGAGGGTCCATGTGGAGGGGGGAGGACAGAGAGGAGGCTAACAATGTACCAACTTAACTGTATTCACTGAGTACAAAACTAATAAAAATAAATAATAATAAAATATTGAAAAGAAGAAGTAGGGTAAGAAGAGCCCTGGAAAAGGTATGATGAAGCCTAATGCTACAACATTTGACTCTGACTTGCAACTACTAGTTCCAGAAAATGGTTATAATCCATATTGTGCTATTGATCAGAGATAATTATGAGGTCCTTCAAGCAAGACAGGCTTCTGTCAAAGCATTTGATTACCTGCTCGAGTTCAATGATAAGAACCTGTCACTGAAGACACTGTACATTGCCAATGCAGAACACTGACAGCTCCAGCTGAATCTAAAAGGAAGCCAGTTTCCAGATGATTAACCTATGTAATGCTGAAAAGCAGTAGATGAACTACTGATGGAAAATGACCAACAATGTCATGAGTAAGGGGACATTGCTATAGGAAAACAACCAACTAACAAGATGTACACACATGTGCAATAGTGACACACAGCCTAGGTGGGCAACCAAGGGTTCTTTGATTGGCTATGAGATTGCTTCAGTGGAAAGGAACACAAAACTAGAGCTAAAAACCAATTCAGAACCTTATGTAGACCAAAATAATGGACTCCAATGAGAAGGTCTCACTACCTTTCATCCAAAATTGAGGCTACACTCATCAAAATCTTTCAAATTAACAATGATTATCCATTTTAACTTTTTCTTATCTCACTCCCCATAGGAGAAATTGCTTTCATTTTTTTTTTCATAAAGCTGCAAGAATCAAGGAAACCATAATCTACCAACAAGACAAGAATATATATCTTATTCCATGAAAGGAGATGTACCACCTTTCACACAGCAGCCAGGGTCCAGGGGAAACCACAGAGGAAATGGTGATATGAGCAAGGGTGATGCTTCCACAGCCAGCCTAACATACACAGGGCCATGGTGATGCAGACAGAAGCTGAAGATACTCATAACAAACCAAAGAATAAATCCAGAAGCTGCTGAAACTCAACACTAAAGTAGAATTCTTGAACACCCACCAAGGCTCAGGGAAGTTTATGGAAGAGGGAGGGGAAAGAATGTAAGAACCACAGGTTAGGAAGGGATATCCAGAGACATAGACCTTTCCACAATGTCAGACTGCTACACTTACAACTCCTATTCCAGAAATCCCACTGTAGAGGGCCCTCAGTGGAGTGAAGGTAGGGGGGAAGGAAATGATGATACCAACACATAATGTGTCATGCAAAGTTTCTACTTAATAAAAAAGTATAGTACATACAAATACATAAGCACATACGCAAATACAAAAGGAAAGTACATATGATTTCATAATGGTTTGATTGAATTTGAATTTAGGAATAAGAATGGTAGTGTTTAGGGATAGTATGAAAACTAAGACTATTTACAAAATTCAGATACTAATATTCACCATCACAATGATTATGTTGTTTTTTCTTCACTAAGACAATAACTTTAGTATATATTTAAATATTAAGCAAGAAACCTTATTAATATGTCTAACTAATCTTGACTATGATATCGATATACATTTGTTAAGCTTTTCTAAGTACTTTAATCATAAATCACTGAATTTTCTATGCTTTGTTAGTAATCAACCACCTTCTCTATGCCTTTCCTTAGCAGAATATTTGATAATAAATCTGAATGTCATCCAAGAAAAGTTCTATTAAGTATGAGGAAGTAATACAGGCCAATCTTCAAATTTTGTTTTATAATTATTAAATTAATCAAGACTCCAGACGTCCCAAATATGGGTTGAAAATATGTTGTCAACCTGCTGATGTATACATTTTAATTATGATTCAATACAATTTTGTGCATTTCTAAAACTGACAACTCATCTGGGATATCTTATGGTAGTGATTCACCTGTGGATCAGTAGACAAATCAGAAAAAAGCAAGCAAACAAACAAACGAACCAAAAAAAAAAAAAAAAAACCTTAAGCCTAGAGATAATTTTGAGTACTTAAATGTGCTTCCTGCATAAGCATGAGAGCCTCCAGATACCATGTACACAATCTTTGTAGAAGTGAGCAGGGACCAGGAAACCACCAAACTCCCCTGCCAGTTAAAAGCCTCTGGTTCAACAAGAATGGTAGAAGAGTGATGGAGTTGTATCTCCTACATCAAGCAATGCAGAGCCAGTGCCCCCTGCCATAGGTGAGAACATGGGAAATTGCAAGGGCACAGACATGTGCTTACACCTCACAAAACCCACACTATAGCACACACACACACATAATTAAACACACACTATACCACATACAAACAAAAAATAATAAACAATAGAAACAAATTCGAATACATAATAAGAATCATTAATGTGGCTAAATTTTTAAAATATTAGGAATCTCTAGGGCAAATATATGGGTTTTGTTATGTTTGTACTGCAAATCACTATGTGAGAGACTAGCCTCCAATCTCTACTTTTCCAACATAGGATGAGATTACAGTCATGTATTATCACAACCATCTGTCAAACATGATTGCTTTAATTTTTTCTTCTTTTTTATTGGCTTCGTTGTTTTATTTTATTTGCATTTTTTAAGGTAGGTTACGCTATATAGCCCATACTGTCCTAAACTCACACTCCTCCTGCTTCTTCCTCCTAAGCAAAACATTCTTAAACAGCAGTGGATGAAAGATGTATCAAGAGATATCAGAAAATATTATGGTATGAATAGAAGCAAAAATCTCTTAACACTCATTTAAACCTTTTGTTTTGTAGTTACATTTTGTTTTATTAGTATGGTTGATGCCACATATCTAAGAATTGATCCAGGTTTGACATCATTGTTGAATTATAGTTTTCTTGCCATTTGTCTTTTGATGTGATGTAAATGATTTTGTATATATACAAATGTGTTTGTCACCCAATCATTCCCCAAGTCACATGTTCCTTCCTCCCCCACCACAAGGCTAGGTTTTCTTCAATACAACAGGTGCAATCTAGTTGTTTTTTTTTTTTTTTTTTTTAAGAAGAAAAGAAGCCCCATTCACTGGAAAGTATAAAAGCTCTTTCAAAAATGTTATTTCTGGTACTATGGAGACTGCCAAAGAGTAAATCTGTTTTATTTAGTATGTTATCAACTTAACAGATGGCATTCACATGGGGTATCCAAGAAAACATAAATCATAGGTATGTAAGATTCTTATGCCAAGAATTCCAAAGTTACAATGTTAAAAATATATGTATATTCATTCCTTACTTTTAAAAATTAATAAAATCAGGAGCAATAAAGGGATCAAAATATATCATAATAAACAGAGTAATTTGATAATTTTCTGAGTGATCTTACATTTTTAACAAGATACATTTTATTAAAATGTTTGTTTTTACCATACATTTATACATGATATAAAAACATCTTTAAAGATAGAATTCATTCATAAGACAAATGTTGAGTAATTTCTCATGTATGCCATCCAAGAATGCAGGAAATATTTTTTAATAAATGTATAATAATTTTGGGTTTGTTGCCTTTGTATATCAGTGAATTACAAGTTTTATTTATAAGAACACAAGGGAGACTATTCTTAAATAAATATTTTTTTATGAAAATACATGATATGACAGTGAAGAAACTGAAACAAGTACTTTGAAAGGTACAACTTGCCCACCTAATAAATGATTATATCTGAAATTCAAAATTGCTGACAATTTCTCAAAGTTCTTATGAATTAGTATAACCTTGATGTTAACCATCTGATAAAATTTCAAAAGTAGTATTTTTCATTGCTATTTATGTAACTAAAAATATTACCTGGATGCTTATTTTGAGGAATCTACAGAAAATAAGGCTAAAATAATTCATTTTAGTAAAAACAATTAAATAAAATGTTATGCACTGTAATTCTCAATGGATTGGGCATGTCTCAAATCTTATCTCACTTCTGCCATATGGTAGCTTTGTAAATTTTCATGATTTACTTTGTCCCTATGCTTATAGCTACTCATGTTAATTGAAGATTTCAGAAGCAATTGCTTCATAAAATGATTAATTTATTTGACAAACATATGCACTAGAAGATGTCATTGCTTTTCTCATCACTGTGAGCAAATATCTGACAAAAGTGGTTTAAAGAAAGAAAAGTTTATTTTGAGCTCATAGTTGGAGATTAGAATTCATCACAGCAGGAAAAGCCTAGAAAGCAGGAGTCTGGAGCAGCTGTTCACACTGCATCCACAGTCAGGAAGTAGAGAGTAATGAACGCTGGTGCTCTGTTGGCCTTCCTCACTTTATGCAGGGACTCAAGCCTGTGTAATAGTGCTACCAACAGTTAAGGTGGGTCTTTCCACTGAAATTTAACTAAACAACGTAAGTCCTCATAAGCATGCTCAGAGGATAACTTTATATAAATAATCTGTCATAGGCATGTGGAGAAGCTAGTTTTCCTGGTTGATTTTAGATCCGGTCAATTTTTCATATTATGATATAGCATAGTTACTAGAACAAATAAAGACTAACACATATAGTCCATCATTAACATTTGTTTTATTTTTAATTAATTAATTTATTTTTATTAATTAGTTTTGTACTCAGTGAATATAGTCAAGTTGGTACCATTGTTAGGTTTGTCCATGTCCTATCCCCTCCCCCTGGCCCCTTCTTGTTGAGGTATATGGGTCATGCCTTGTGCAGTTAGCCCACAGTTATGGGTAGGATAAATGTCGTTGCAAATCATGAGCCAACATGTGGCTCTGCTATTCTTCCACCCGCTCTTCAGCAAAATTTCCCTGAGCCATGTTGGGCTCATTTCTGTTTCGGCAATAAGGTGTTGGGAGCCTCTGTGTCTGTGGATATCTGATTTGGTAGGAGGTGATTGTTCTCTGTGTTAATCTCCTTCACCCATGTGCTGGTACCCGGTGCACCAAGAAAACAGCACCCTTGCTTGTTTCGCCAATTATTCTTAGTTTCAGCTGGGGCGTTTTTGAGGGATGATGGGGTGGCTCTCTCTTTAGGATCATTATCATTTTTAAGGGCATAATCTTGAAACTATTATTCCATTTCATAGATAAAGACCATGTAACTAATAATTGGTAGAGCTATAATTGGAACTAAGGAATACCTCAGTCTCATATTAAATTGTAGTACTATTGCAGTTACCTTTTTGTTGCTGGCAAAGAACACCTGACAAAAAACAGCTTGTGGGACAAAAGTGTTTACTTTGGTTTAGAAACTTGAGGGGCACTCCATCATGGCTGGAGAAAACATGGCATGAGCAGAGGCTGACCATCACCTCCTGGCCAACATCAATCAGATGAACCATAGCAGTATGAGAGTGTGCCAAACAATGGTGAGGGGAAGCTGGCTGTAACACCCATAAACCCTCACCCAAGAACACACATTCTCCAGGAAGCTCCCATTCCCAAATTTCCACCAGCCAGGAACCTAGCATTCAAATCACATGAGTTTACGGGACACCTAGTTCAAACCACCACATTCTACTCAGGGCCCCCATATTCTCACAACTATTCATGATATAAAATCCAATGCATTCAATCCAACTTTAAAAGCCCCGATAGCTAGGCTGGAGAGATGGCTTAGCAGCTAAGTGCTTGCCTGTAAAGCCTAAGGACCCTGGTTCGTGGCTTGATTCCCCAGTGACCACATAAGTAAGATGCACAAAGTGGCAAATGCATCTGGAGTTTATTTGCAGTGACTGGAGGCCCTGGTGTGTCCATTGTTTTTTTCTCTCTGCCTCTTTCTCTATCTGTCTGTCTTTTCCTCTCAAATAAATAAAAATTTAAAAAAATATTAAAGTCTCAATAATGATTTTTTTAATTAATCCCAATGCTGTTCAAGCTTACCTATAGTCCAAGAATTCTTAGCTGTTAGTTTGTACAACAAAAACAAACAAAAAAGATACAATAGGACAAAGTAAACACTCACACAGCAAAATATGATGTTGAACCTAACAAGGAAAGACTGAACCAATAAAAAATGTAAATTAAATAACACATATAATCAAGTTCCATAGCTCTATGTACAACACCTCTAGCCAGTGAAAAAGTCAGGAAAAAACCCTCCCCTGTGATCTGTGCTTCTCACAGACAAGAAAAAAAAATTGATCTCATGCCAACAGCTCTCCTTGGTAGCCATCCAACAGTGCTAGCAAATCTACTGGGACCCCTTCGCAGCCATCCCACAGTCCTGGCCTCTCCATTGGCTCTCCAGTGTAACTGACAGTTCATCTCATAGGTTCATTGGGTCTCCTTTCAAGGACTTCCACAACAACCCTGTCTCACATTGGCCATGATTATTACCAAAAAAAAAAAAAAAAAAAAAAAAAAAGAAAGAAAGAAAGAAACGAAAAGAAGAACACTCAATGATTATTTTCCTTGCATTTTTATACTTCATAGAACTAGGTAGACTGCCAAATTGTTAATCTAGAGGGAAAACACAGCCTAGTTTCAAGAGCAGGAAAACTCCTTTGGCATTCACTGACCCCCCTCAATATTCCACATTTTTTTCTTTGACTTTTTATTAACATTTTTAACATTAGTTTTGTACTCAGTGAGTACAGTGAAGTTGGTATCATTGTTACCCTCCCGCCTGTAATCCCTCCTCCCCCTGGCCCCTCCTTGTTGGAGTATATGGGTCATGCATTATGTAGTTAGCTCTCAGTTATGGGTAGGAGGAAATGTCTCTGTGCGTCATGGCCCAACAACGTGTGACTCTGACATTCCTTCTGGCCCCTCTCCCGTAAATTTCCCTGAGCCATGTTGGGTTCATTTCAGGTCTGTTTCAGTGATGTGGTCTTGGGAGCCTATGTGTCTTTGGATATCTGGTTTGGTAGGAGTTGATATTGTTCTCTGTGTCTATCTCCTTCACCCATGTGCTGGTAATAGGTTCACCAAGAAAACAGCACCCTTGCTTGTTTTGCCAATTATTCTTAGGTTCAGCTGGGGCTCTTTTGAGGTATGATGAGGTGGTTCTCTCCTTAGGATCTGTGTCTATCTGGACAAGAGAAGCATATTCTCTAATGGAGATTAAAGTTAGCACCAGATAAATGGGATAACCCATTATATTTTTAGAGAGAATTTAACACATGTAGACCCTCTTGTAGCCCATGATTGGTGGTAGCTTGATAATGGAGATCAGGGTCATTTTTGGATCTGGTTCTGACTTGTTTCCCACCTCTAGCTATGGGTTCCATTTCACTGAGCAGATCAGTTAGCTAAATCAAGAGCAGTTGGTTTCCCACCGTGGCTGTGTGCCACTATTGCACGTGTGAGCATCATGACAGGTTATTTGCTACTGACCATGAGTTGCTTGGACAGATATTGGTCATTTTCCCCCAGTCGGCCATGTAGCACCTTTTGGCACCAGATGTGCAAACTGTCTGGGGACTGACTCTCTTCCAGCTTCTAGCCATTTCATTCCATGTTGTGTGTTAAGCACATATGGTATCTTCAGCAGTAGGATCTTACCACTAGCCTTTGATAGGTCATTAAGCACTCTGACAGAAACATGTCATTCTTTTAGGAAACCTTGTAGGTATCTGATCAAAAGCTCATTGTGGATGATAGCCACATGCTGGTACTGGGAATTACAGATCAGTGCCTACAAAGAAAAGGAAGAAAAAGATAAGTAATATAAAAGAGTCAGAGAGAAGAAGGAGAGAGAGAGAAAGAGAGAGAGAAGCAGTAGAAGATTAAGGTCAGTCTTCATTGTACCCTTTCTAGTGCCTTGTGACTCAGGTGTTCCATCTAAAGTCCTGGTACAGGTTCAAACACTTGGTCTGTCTTTTAGGATGTAGAATTTTATGGTACCATTGCCATTTGGGTCCAGATTTGTGTCCCGCACCCCCTCCCTTGCTGTCCACTTTCTCCACAACCAACCTATTGCCTGTTCCTTGAGATGGTTGCTGTGTATGTTGGTATCTTGTGTAGATTCAGGTTAGGTGCTGTAGATGGGGGAGACTATGTGGTGATTATCTTTCTATGATTGGATTAGTTCACTAAGAATAATCTGTCCCATGTTCGACCATTTTTATTCAAATTTCTTTGTGTTGTTTTGTCTTATTGCTGTGTAGAATTCCATAATGTACATATACCACATATTAGTTATCCATTTGTCTAGTGATGGACATCTGGATTGATTCGAGCTCTTAGGTATTTTGAATTGAGCAGTTATAAACATGGTTGAGAAAATCTCTCTGAACTGAGGCTTGGAGGTTTTAGGGTACATTCCCAGTAAGGGAATAACTGGGTCTGTTGGTAACTCTATAGTCAGCTTTTTTAGGAATCTCCATGTTTCTCTCCAAAGTGGTTGTACCATCTTACATACCCTCCAACATTACATTCCTACCAACAGTGGATGAGGGTTCCTGTTTCCCCATGTCCTCACCAGCATTCATTTTCATTTGATTTTTTAATGTTTGCTATCTTTACTGGGGTAAGGTGGAATCTCATAGTTTTGTCCCTTGCATTTTACTGATGATTATGGATGATGAACATTTTCTTAAGTGTGTGTTTGCCATTTGTAGTTCTTCCTCTGTGAACTGCCTGTCTAGTTCTTTGCCACATTTTGTGAGTGGGCTGTTTGACTTTTTATTGTTTAGGCTTTGAGTTTCTTATAGATTCTAGAAATTAGGCCTCTGTCAGTTGGATATTCAGCAAATATTTTCTCCCATTCTGTGGGTGTGGGTAATCAATTATCTTTTTAAATTATTTGTTTGTAAAGAAACTCTTCAGCTTCACGTGATCCCGTTGGTTGTGTGATTGTTTAAGAGCCTGTGCTACTGGGGTTTTGTTCAGGAAGTCTTTTTCCATTCCTATATCATGAAAAGTTCCTCCTATATTTTCTTCCAGTTGTAGCTGAGTTTCCAGTCTTATATTGAGGTCTTTGATCCATTTGGACTTTCGTGTTGTGCATGGAGAATTGTGTGGGCAAAGTTTCAATTTCCTACATATGGTTATCCAGTTTGTCCAGCAGTATTTGTTGAAGATGCTGTCTTTTTTCCACCCTGTATTGTTAGGGCCTTTGTCAAATATCAAGTAGCTGTAGTTGCTTGACCCAAAGTCCAGGTCCTTGATTCTATTCCATTGGTCTATACTCCTATTTTTATGCCAGTACCATGCTGTGTTTATTCCTATGGCTTTGTAATATAGCTTTAGGTCAGGTATGGTGATGCCTCCAGAGGTATTTCTTTTACTGAGGATATGCTTAGATAGCTGAGTCCTTTTCCTTTCCATATGAATTTTGAGATCTTTTTTTTTCCTATATCTGTGAAGAACAAAGTTGGGATTTTAATTGGAATTGCATTAAATTTGTATATTGCCTTTGATAGGATTGCTATTTTCACAATGTTAATTCTTCCTATCCTGGAGCATTGGAGGTCTTTCCATTTTCTCAGGTCCTCCTCAATTTCTTTTTTGAGCATTTTTATATTTTTGTGGTATAGATATTTCAGGTCCTTGGTTAATGTTATTCCTAGGTATTTTATTTGTTGTTGTTGTCATTGAAAATGAGACCATGCCCCTTATTACTTTCTCTGTATCTATTTTCATTTGCATATAGAAAGCTTACTGATTTTTGTGCACTGATTTTGTATTCTGCTACTTTGCAAAAGGAGTTAATCACCTTCAAGAGTTTTGGGATGGAGTTTCTCGGGTCTCTTACATATAGAATCATGTCATCTCTGAATAGAGCTAATTTAACTTCTTCCTTTCCAAATTGTATCCCTTTTATTTCTTTCTCCTGTCTTATTGCTTGAGCTAGGATTTCCAGTACTATATTGAAGAACAGAGGTGATAATAGACACCTCTGTCTTGTCCTTTATCTCACTGGAAATTCCTCAGTCTCTCCATTATTATTTGGGCTTTAGGAGCTTTGTATATAGCCTTTATTATGTTAAGATATGAACTGACCATGCCAATTCTGGCCAATGTTTTAGTCAGGAAGTTTTGTTGTACTTTTTCAAAGGTCTTTTCTACATCTATCAAAAGTATCATGTTGTTTTTGTGCTTAACCTTGTTTCTGTTGTGTATTGCATTGACAGATTTCTGTATGTTGAATCACTCCTGCATTCCAGTGATGAATCCCACTTGATCAAGGTGGATAATATTTTTGATGTGTTGTTGGATTCAGTTTGTGAGGATTTTGTTCAGGATTTTTGCTTCTAAGTTCATGAGGGAAATTGACCAGTAGTTTTCTTTACTTGTGGCATGGGTGATAGGCAGTGAGCCCAAAATCACACATGGGAAGGAGGAATGTGCCTGAGCTCACTCGTGGATGGGTGGCCAGAGCAGCAAATGGGCAGATTTGTCAGAGCAGGCTGAGCTGACATGGCAGATGGGTGATGCAGGCCTCATTTCGTACACTTGTGGCAGGTGGATGGACAGATTGAGCCTGAGCTCACTTGGGCCAGTGGGTGGAGCCAGACCAAGGTTAGACATGAGCAGGGGTAATAGGCCGATTGCCCATTAGCAGTAAGGCAATTGGAACTATTTCTGCAGTAAGTGTGGGAGTATACTGAAGCTCGAGCTATGACTAGGGTGGCTGTTTGGGGGGATTGGGGGACTGGTGGGCAACCCCAGAGCAAAGGAATCAGCTGATTTCCTCCCTCCCAATTTTTTTTTTTTTTTTTGCTCTGTGCCCTCTCACTGTTGATCTATTAGAGATTGCTCTCCTCTAAAAGACCCAGCGAACTCTTAATGCCTTGCCTTTCCTTCCCAACCATGGTTAGGTGGATTCCATCTTAATCAGAAGTCCAAGAGTACACGTTTTTTGTCTGTCCCAATGAAGAACAGCTGGGTCAATATCAATGGTTGTATTCTCTCAAACAATTATACCTGAATGGGCACCATCTTCAAACTGAAACATTCATTTCTTCCTGTGCCATATCCATCTGTTCACACTAGTCCATTTTTATACAACATAACCCTTCTCAAGTTTTCAGGAGATGGGAATAATGTAGTAAGTCTCTCTCACAGCCTGTCTCTAATCAAACCTTCTTCCCCTCATAACCAAACCTCATAGACCACAGAACTTACTGCATTTAAATCTCTCAACTCAATGACTAATGGACTATCAATCTCTGCCTTCAGTACTACAAGGTGTTTGCTTATGACAAGCTTAAAATACTTCCACATTCCTCTCTCAAATCAGTTCCAAAAGGCCAAAACCAAGATACAGCTTTCTAGCATCTGCAACCTCACTTCTTGGTACCAACTTTATTTTTTCAATTACCTTCTGTTATGGCACAAAAATACCCAATCAAAAGCAGCTTATGGGAGAGAAGGCCTTGTTCTGGCTTAGAAGGGAAGCTTCATAATATTTTGGGATAACTTGGCCAACATCAGGTAGACAAAAGCAACAGGAAAGTTTTCCAAACATTGGCAAGAGAAAGCTGGCTGCAACAAACATAAGCCCACTCTAGCAACAAACCTCCTCTAGGAGGCTTCAATTCCCAAACTTCCATCACCTTGGGGATCCAGCATTATAATCACACGAGTTTATGGGGGATACCTATTTCAAACCACCAAAGTTATGTATCACTTTTCAGCACTTATATCATCAGTGGACCTATAAAGCCCTAATGCTCAAGTTAGTGTTAGTTGATTGACTGGCTCATGTCCCCTCTTGTCTTAGATACAAAAATGCAAGGCCAGAAGCTCCACAAAACTTGGAATAAGTTTTTCTTAAGTCACATTCCTTTTATGTCCAGTTACATCAAATCCCTTTAGTTATCTGTTTCAGGTACAAGTTAATTTTTAATATAAAATAAAGGTGATATTCTACTATACAAATATATAAAAGAAGACAATTACAAATAGCATGTGAGAATTAGTATCTGTCAAATTATATAGCAAAACACAGAATTAAAGTTGTAAGGATTTTTCATAACTGTAGACAATATTATAGTTAGTATCAAATCATAATCATTTTAGCCAAATCATTACATGTTAGGTATTGAATAATAACTTACTGATAGAAAAACTTAAAAATATATTGGTAGAGACTATTTAAAGATATACTTGATTAATGTAACTCATCTAGATAGAGGTAAAATATATTGAAGATCTTTGTCTACCAAATAGAAAATGGATGGAAAATTTCATAATTATCTGTAATAATGAAAATAATTCAATTATCACCAACATATAAATATATAAACATAAATATATAAACATATGACATTATGTAAATACTTATGTCATAACCTAGAATATTGAATATGGAAAGTTGACAACATTATTACTACTTAAGGTTTAAAAGTAGCAAAATCCATAAATATATGTATTAAATATATAATAATATTCTTGAGAATAATATATAAAAGACTCCAAAGCAGTGATAACTTTTGGTCTTATTCTTACTTTTTTATTGAGACAAGTTCCTATTCTATATTCCGGTCATTCCTGGAGCTTTCTGTGTAGAGCAGGATGGCATCAAATGCATAGTGATGCAAATGCCTTGGCCTAACCAGTACAAAGTTTATAAACATGTGCCACCACACCCATATAAGGATGGTTCCTGTGGAAGGAAAGTGAAATCTTATATGGGCACAACCTCTTAGGAACTAATCTCTATTACTATATTTTATTATATAAGTTAAGCTACAAGGAAGCCACCAGCTAAAATATCAATATTATAGCTAAATGTTTCATAAACAGACCTTATTGTCTTACTTTTGGCTATTTTATAAGTTCATATTATTTCATATGAAGTAAGAAAAATATTGTTTAAAACTATGTCATACTTAATTCACTATGAAACTTCAATAGGTACAGCAGAATGCATTATTTTACTTCAGTGATTCAAAACAAAAGCTTTGCTTTGTAAACTTTCTTCATAAACTTTCTTCACTTTTCTGTCTCTGGCAAAGGTAAGAGGAATTTTGTATGAATCCCCTAAAGAACAGTATTTTCTTCAGTAGCCAGAATTCCTTTAAGCTTGAATCCCCCAGATACCTTCTCTACACTTTATTTTGTGTTTTCTGTATATTCGTCATTTTTATAGCACCAGGATTCATTATGTTGATCCCTGGCCATGCTACAGCAATTTTTTAAAGCAGTTTGAGTTGGCATGCAGGCAAACAGCACAGAAGAATTCCCTTGGGCAGTTCTCTCCATTCACTTATAGCAAGCAAAAATAAAAATTTTCCACTTTTTAATAAATACTTTTATTAGAATCATGTGGAGGGGAATTAGATTGCTTTCTTAACTCCAAAGGGCAGAACTGGGGACAAAAGTTATACATTCCAGCAGAACATTTTTGTTCATTATGAGAAAAACCTTTTGCAATTATATAATTTAAAATTGTAATTGGTTTTTACTTGAAGCAATAATGTTTCCTTTATTAAGAAAGAGATGGACTGGCAGGCCCTTCACTCTCTCTGCCTCTCACTCCATGCACACATGTACTCATACACTCATACAGAAATTCTACTGGGAAGTTCAACTTACTTCTGCTTTGTGCCAAGGACTGTGCCTAATTTCTAAGAGAATGACTACATAAATATATAATCTATTTATAAAGACACTCACAATGACATATTAGAAACCAGTGAAATAGCTAATGTGAAGAAATTGCATTGAAAATCAACCTAAGGGACTAACACTGTTAACACTGTACATGATTTTGAATAAATTCTAGAAAAAAAGTTATTCTGAATATATCTGTTGTAGTTACCATCTCAATGCTAGGGAAAAGCACCTGGCCAATTCCAACTTATGTGAGGAAAGTTTTTTGTTCTCATTGTTGTTTGTCTATTTGTTTGTTTTTAATTTGGCCTACAAGGGAAAGCTTCAGGATAGGGATAAGAATGGCATGAGCAGATGTTGGACATCAACTCTGCCAAGGAAAGTGAAATACAGTAGCAGGAGTAAACAGAAATTTAGCACTGGCCAACTGGGAGGTTAATAAAACTAAAGATCCACTCTTGGTGACACATGTTCCCCAACAAGCCTCCTCCTCCAAAATTACCAGGAGTTGGGGAATAGAACATTCATAACACATGATTTTATGGGGGCCACCTGATTCAAACTACCACAATAACTTATTTTTAATTCTGTACTCTTGACAATTAACATTATTACCATCCATTCCTTTCATGCTGATAATGGAAAATTATTATGAAAGTTGAAAGGGAACAGTAGATAAGAGAAGTAAACATAGGATGTTAACAGAAAAGGTTTATTTAAGGGAATTAGGACAAAAGAACATACATGTTGTTAAATCATTTCTCTTCTTCCAGCCTCCTCTAACTTTATTGCCTTACTAAAAGGAGAAAGATAACTTAGAAGAACTTCAAAAGTCATTAACAGGGGAAATAGGTGCATTTAAAAATGTTTCAATTCTGAAATAATAATACAGATTCTGCTACCCCATACACATTCTGAAAAGATAAAGCACAGAAAAGAAACTCACAGGTGCAGCCTCAAGTTTATAACAACCATAGATGTAGTTAAGTAATTAAGACAAATATGTTAAGAGCCCAGGTTGGAAAGTTGGAATATATGCAACACAAGTGGGTAATATCATCAGAGATGGAATCTCCAAGAATGAATAAAAAGAAAGGCTATAGCTAGGTATGGTGGTGCACACATTAAATCCTAGCACTTGGTAGGCTGAGGTAGGAGGATTGCTGTGAGTTAAAGGACAGCCTGGAACTATAACTATAGATTATGTTCCATGAGACCCTACCTTGAAAAAACCAAAAATAAAAGAAAAGAAAAAAAAAAAAAAAAGAAAAGAAAGAGCATATAGAAACTGAAGCATTTTATATAAGATGTTTTTGATGACATTATTAGTCCCACTGGCCATGAAACAGTGAATTGGGAGATATGTTAGTATACATTTCTGAAACCAAAGTAAAAAGAAAAAAGTAGACCAAAATAAACAATGACTTAAGACCAAAAGGCTTCTTCATATGTATATGCAGAACCCAAGAAGTAACCCAAGGAATAACAAATAAAGAAGAAAGGTGAGTCAACAAATAGAGGATCTTAATTGCCAGCTGAATAAGCTTAATGAAGACGTAATCAACTACAAGAATGAGCTCAAGGAAGCATCAAGAAAACCAAATGTCTAACTCAAAAAGGAGATAGGTATAATACAAAAAAAATCAAACCATAAATCAAAACTAAAATAGAACTTTAAAAAATCTCTCTGGAACCCCTCACTAACAGAATCACTCATGTAGAAGACAGAACCTTAGGGCTGGAACACAAGATAGAAGAAATTTATTAAGAGTCCAAAAGCTATGCTACGTTCAAAAAGTCATACAAAGAGAATACAAGAGAACTGTCAGGTACACTAAAATAACCAAATGTCCGGATCATGGGTATATCATAAGGAGAAGTCCAGACTAGAGGCATAGAGAACATATTCAACAAAATTCTTGAAGAAAGTTTCTCAGTCTCTCAAAAGAGAAGCCCATCCAAATGCAAGAAACTCACAGAACACCAAACAGAAAGGAACTAAGAAGCAACTCTCTAAACTATATCATAGTTAAAGCTCTTAACAATTGAAACAAAGAATGATAAAAGCAGCAAGAGAGAAACAACTTATTACAAAGTAATCCCATCAGAATTATCTCAGATTTCTCAATGGAAATACTGAAAGTCAGAAGCTCCTGGAATGGAATACTTCAAAGTCTAAACAATTATGTCTTCCAACCCAAATTACTATACCCAGCAAACATATCTCTCATAAGATTTGCAGAAAGAAAATCTTCCTATGAAAAAAGTTAGCTCCAAGAGTATATGAACACAAAGCCAAACCTACAGAGAATAATTCAAGAGTAGTTCAAACACTCAATCTGAAGAGAACATAATAAGCAAAACTAGACTAGTATCAAAAAAGTACAAAGCCCAAGAAAGAATCAAATCCCATTAAGCTCAAGTCAATTCTCACAGATATAACCTAAAATACTAATGTTCTTTTTTTTTTTTTGGTTTTTCTGGATCAGGCTGACCTGGAATTCACTATGTAGTCTCAGGGTAGCCTCGAACTCTTGGCGATCCTCCTACCTCTGCCTCCCGAGTGCTGGGATTAAAGGCATGCGCCACCACGCCTGGCTGTAAAATACTAATGTTCTTAATTCACCCATCAAAAGCCACAAGTTAACAGGGTGTATCAGAAAAATGGAACCCTTCATCTGCTGTCTTCAGGAGACCACCTCACCATTAAAGACAGCCACCTCCTAAGGGTGAAAGGATGGAAAATGATATTCTAAGCAGATGGAAATAAGAAAAAAAACAGGTGTTTCTATCACATCAGGCATTCCACCACCTCCTGTAGAGTGAACAAAACACTTTAAAATAATGAGTGAGTTGTGGAAGAAATCAAATGAAATTGTAAAATTTCTAGAATTGAATGATAATAAAAACACAGCTTACCAAAACTTACCTGACAAAATGAAAGCAATCCTAAGGGGATAACTCATAACACAAAATGCCTTCATAACAAAGATAGAGATCCCAAATCAATTACCTAACCATTCAGCAAAAAAAATATTTAAAAATAAGAATATCCCATCCCTAAGAACTCCAGATGGAAACAAATAATCAAATTCAGTGCAGAAATTAATGAATTGGAAACTAAGAAAACTACTAAAAATATGATGAAATAACAAATTGATTCTTTGAAAAAAATAAACAAGATTGAAAAACCATTGGCCAATTTGATCAAATGACAAAAAGAGAAATCTAACATTAACAAAACCAGAAATGAAAAACAGGGAGGTCATAACAGACATCAATGAAATTGGAAGAATCATCAGGACATACTTCCAAAACCTATACTCCACAAAATTGGATAACCTGGAAGAAATGGATGAATTTCCAGGCATATATTACCAAATAAAACTAAACTCAGAGCAGACTAATCTCCTGAACAAACCTATCATATTCATCCACTTTGAAAAGTTAATTATAAACCTTCCCCCCAAAAAAGTATAGAACTATATGGTTTCTCAGCTGATATCTATCATACCTTTTTTGAAGAACTGTAACCAATTTTTCTCACTGTTTCACAAAATGGGAGAATGGGTAATGTTCCCCAACTCATTTTATGAAGCTAGAATCACCATAATACCCAAACCAGACAGACATATAACAACAAAACATTACTATAGGCCTATACGTCTGATGAACTTAGATGCAAAATAATCAAGAAAATTCTTGAAAACCAAATTCAACAATTCATCAAAAGCAACAACCACATGTATCAATCAGGATTTATCCCAGGGATTCAGGGATGGTTCAACACATGGAAATTGGTTAATATAAAACACCACATAAGTAAACTTAGTCATAAGAACCACATAATCATTTCAATAGATGCAGAGAAGACTTTCAATACAATACAACATCAATTCATGATTGAAATGCCGAAGAGAATAAGCATGAAGAGCTTGTATCTCAACACAATAAAGGCTACATATACAGCACTGACAGCCCAAATAATACTTAATGGGAAAAGACTCAAGGACTTCCCATTGAGAGCATGAAGAAGACAGTGGTACCATCCATCACCACTGTTCTTTAACATAGTATTAGAATTCCTAGTCCAAGCAATAGGATAGGAGAAATAAATAAAAAGCGATATAAATTGGAAAGGAAGAAATAAAATTAGCCCTATTTGCAGATGACATAAATCTATACATAAGGGGTCTGAAAGTCTCAATCTCAAAACTTCTAAAGGTGTTTAATTTCTTTATCAGTGAGGAAGGATACAAAATCAACACACAATAATCAGAAGCCTTCCTATATGCAAAGGAAAAATGAGAAAGAAACATATAGAAGAAGTCAGCAGGGGTATCCTATTTTTAATAGCAACAACAACAGAAAAATCAAATACTTTAGAATGATACTAACAAAATACCTATAACAACAAGAACATAAATAGACTTAAGATAAGTAGAATTAATACTGTGAAAATGGAGTATATATGCATATTTAACACAATATCAATAAAAATTCCAGAATCATTCTTCACAGACATAGAAAAAATGATGTCTAAATTCATATGGAATGGCAGCAGACCTCAGATATCCAAATAAAATATCCAAGCAGGGCTGGAGGTTAAGTGCTTGCCTGTGAAGCCTAAGGACTCCGGTTTGAGGCTCGATTTCCCAGGACCCACGATAGCCAGATGCACAAGGGGGTGCACGTGTCTGGAGTTCATTTGCAGTGGCTGGAGGCCCTGGTGCGCCCATTCTCTATCTATCTATCTGCCTCTTTCTCTCTCTGTCTGTCTGTCATTCTCAAATAATTAAATAAAATGAAAAAAAATATATTTAAAATACCAAGCAAAAGAAAGACCTCTGGAGATATCACCATACCTGATCTAAAGTTATATTACAAAGCAATAGTAACAAAAATAGCATGGTACTGCCAATAACATAGTCTATAGAAAAGATAGCATCTTCAACAAATGGTGCTGGACAAATTGGATAACTACATGTAGAACAGCACAACTAGACACATTCCTCTAACTATCAACTCCAAATGGATTAAAGACCTCAATATAAGAAAAATCAACTCCTACCAAATCAGAGAGCCAGAGCCTCCGAGGCCCCCAACACCTCAGCACTGAAGCAGACCAAAAATGAACCCAACATGGCTCAGGGAAATTTTGCAGAAGAGGGGGTGGAAAGAATGTCAGAGTCACATGTTGTATCATGATATGCAGAGACATTTATCATACCAATAACTGTGGGCTAACTCCACAATGCACGATCCATTTACATCAACAAGGAGGGTCCAACGGGAGGAGGTAGATCATAGATGAGCCTAAACAATGGTACCAAACTGCCTGTATTTGCTGAAAAGAAAACTAATAAAGTAAATTAAAAAAAAAGAAATGCATGTGAATAGAAGCTTAAAAACTTATAGTAAAAAGATTTACGACCACACACACACACACACACACAAAAAAAAAAAAGAATTTCAACTCTTCAAATGCTAGAAGAAAAAGTAGGAGAAACCCTCTACAATATAGGTGTGTGGAAGGACTTCCTAAACAATACCACCATATCTTAGGAAATTATACAATCTATCATATAATGAGTTCTCATGAAGCTAAAAACATTTGCACAGTCAATCATATCATACACAGAGCAAATATATTATCCAAAGATTGGGAGAAAATTTTCATCAGCTATGCCACTGAGAAAGGCCTAGGATATAGAATCTACAAAAAAAATCAAAAAAATTAAACAATATAAAAAGCAAACAACCCACTCAAATAATTGGGCAAAGAATTGAATATGGAGTTCTCAGAGGATTAAATACAAATAGATAACACACACTTAAGAAAAGGTTCAACATCCCTAACCATCAGGAAAATGCAAAATAAAACAACCATAAGATTCCACCTTACTCCAGTAAGGATGACAATCATTAAATGTTAAATGACAACAAATGTTAGCAAGGATGTGGGGAAAGAGGAACCCTTACTCACTGTTGATGAGAATGCAAACTTGTACAAACATTATGGAAATCAACATGGAGACTAATGAAAAAGATGAATAAAGAACAACCAACAGATCAAGTTATTCCCTTGCTAGGCATTTTCCCCAAGTGTTTCATGCTTCACTATAGAAATATTTTTTCAGCAATGCTCGTAGGCTGGTCAATTTATAATGGCTAAGAACTGGAAACAACCCATGTGCCCATCATTGGATGACTGGATAATGAAATTGTTGTACATTTACACAATGGAATTCTACTCAGCAGTAAGAAAAAAATGATACAACTAATTGTTAGGAAATTTGATGGACTTAGAAGAGATCATACTCAGGGAACATACACAATCTCTGAAAGATGAATACTGCATGTTCTCACTCATCTGATGTTTGAGTTGCTAGTATACTGGGTAGGGGAAGAGAAGGAGAGGAAAGGGAAAATAAACACAAAACTAAACCAAAATCAACTGATACCATAGGAACCTTTATCCTTGTAGCTAGACTAAAAGATATAACTCTCAGCAGAAGTGTTAGGGGAACACCTGTAAATAAGGGTCCTGGAGAGGGTGGGATGAAACCTAACCTTAAAAACATTTTGACTCTGACCTGTAACTCACAGTACCAGAAATCAGTACTACCCTCATTGAGCAGTTGATCAGAGGTCCTATGAAGTGCCCCCTCGCACCAAATTTATAAAAAAGACATGCTTCTGTCAAAGCACTTGATTACCTGCTTGAGATAAAAGGTAAGACCTTATTGATGAAGACACCATATGTTGCTGACACAGAACTCAAAGAGACCTTCCTGGAATCTGATAGAGAGCCAGCCCCCAGACAGTTAGCCTGTCTAGTGCTGGAAAACTCTACATGAGTTACTGGGGGAAAGTGGCCAACAACTGAGTGAGCAAGCAGGGAGTCTAATGTACTCAGAAACAACCAGCCTGACAAGAAGTACACACCAGTGCAATGGTGGCACACATCATTATTGGGTAACCAATGGCTTTTTGATTGGCTAAGAGATCTGCTCACTGGAAAGAAACCCATATCTGGAACTGGGAACCAGGTCAGCATCCTATGTTTTCCAATGTTAAGCTACCACTAGTCCTTGGCTAAAAGAGGGGCTACATCCATCAAAACCCTCCCTAAATTAATGATGTTATCCAATTTAACCTATGCTAACTTGACTCTCCATTGGAGAATGTGTTTTTCTTTTTTAGAGGGTTGCAAGACCTGAGGAAATAAACTACTCCTTATATTTCAGCCAAGTTCTGGGTAAAACCACAGAAGAATTGGAGAGAAGAACAAGAGTGCTCCTTCAATGGTGAGCCTGATAATCAACTCCAGGGTGAAGGAAATAGATGCTGAGAATACTCATGAATACCAAGGGAGAAATGCAGAGGCTCCTGAGATGTTCTCATGCAAGTAGACTTAAAACACACCCACCAAGGCTCAGGGAATTTTAAGGAAGAGAGGTCAGGAACATTTTAAGAGCCACAGATTGGAATGTCATGCAGAGAGGCATTGCCTCCCCCCAATAACTGACTGCTCCCCCCAAAACACAACTCATAACCCCACACAGAATACCATTAATCCCACTGAAGACGGCCCCCAGCAAAATGGGAGTGGGTTTTGTGGTAGGGGGGTGGTACTAACACATAAGGTATCCACGCAAATTATGTTCTTAAATCCTAGAACTTGGGAGGCAACGGTAGGTGGATTGCAGTGAGTTTGAAGCCAACCTGAGACTATGTAATGAATTCAAGGTTAGCCTGGACTAGAGCAAGGCCCTACTTCAAAAAAGAAAAACAAAACAAAACAAACAAACAAACAAAAAAACAATGACTAGAATAGCTTGAAACATTTTAATTATATAAACATGTGATCTCAAATGACACCACAGTTGGTGACTTTTGGAAATGTATTGGGTATTGAGTCACTATTTTGAAAAACTGATAAAGTTAGTCCTCTTGTGCAGGAAAAAGAAACAAACAAACAAAAAACTCTAGTGGTATACCTGATATATCATATTTAACACATATAAAACTTTTAAAAACATGGAAAAAAATCCAGAATAATATTGGAGAAAACATAAAAACCCTTATTTATATAGTAGCAGAATCACAGTGCTCTTCTTCTGAAAATATTTTTCTAAGAATGTATTAAAGGTTGATAGTTACCTTGTTCCTAAGATTCTAGCACAGAGATGCACGAATAAGAATGAACACAGGGAGAGTCCATACCATTCATAAGGTTATATTTCAGCACATGCTATGGATGAGCACCTGCCACTCGTAATTCTATGTTTGGGCACATGTCAGTCATAATGCTATGTTTTAGGTTTGCCAATAATAATTGTATGGGTGAGCAAATGCCAATCACAATGCTATTTTTGAGTACATCCCATTATAATGCTATGTCCGAGCATATGCCTATCATAATGCTATAGTTGCAGATTCAATTAAACTTTCTTTCATTCTGTATGACATTTTTCTTTTCTAGAACCTATTATTATCTTATTTAACAATTATACAATTAAGTAAATTTGAAGTATTTTGAAGAAATCTACTACTTCCTTCAAAAAAATTACCCATCAAGAAACCATAATCACATCAAATTGAATAATGAGTAGAAATCTACCATATAAAAATTATCTTCTGTAAGTCTATATTCTAGGACTTGTTGTTTTTATTTAAAAATGTGTGAAAAATCTAGGATAGCAGTCTTAGGTTCTGTCATAGTTCTCAGCTTAATTCAGTGTTGCTCTTGTAGCTAACCCTCAGTTTCTAAGAACATTTGCCATGATATTTTAGCTACTTAACGATTGTAGGTGGTCTGGTGCATTTTATTCTTTTCTTGATGTTACATTTAGTATAATCATCAATTCATGTTTAAAAATTCCTTTTCACCAGCACTCAATAATTACCTACTATTTTAATACTTGACTGACAGTAGCTGTGTAGTACTATTTTATGAGACACAGGCATATTAATATGAAAAATTAGTAAAATTCCAATATGAGTAAAATTATTGTATTTTAAATAAATCATTCTCAGAATATTTGTGCTATTTTTCTCTTCATGTCAGTTGTTTAGATGCATGCTGCCAAAACTTAAGTTTTCAGGTCATCAAATACCAGTTTTGCAGCATACTTTTTTTTTTAAATTTAATTTATTAGTTTTCTTTTCAGTAAATACAGGCAGTTTGGTACCATTATTTAGGCTCATCTGTGATCTACCCCCTCCCATTAGACCCTCCTTGTTATTGAAAATGGGTTATGCATTGTGGAGTTAGCCCCCAGTTATTAGTATGATAAATGTCTCTGAAAATCATGACCCAACATGTAACTCTGACATTCTTTCCGCCCCCTCTTCCGCAAGCATACTTTTATAGTAAACATAAGTAACAAAGAAGATACATTGTATTATTGTATCCATTTTTGTGGAAAGGAATAGATAGCTGGCTGTATATAGTTTGGGTCATAGATTCTCTCTCAATGTTCCTTGTGTTAATGGTTTGGTCCCCAAGATAATATTACTGGGAAGTGGTTTTACCTTTAAGAGGTGTGGTTTCTTGGGGGTTACCTGTCTTAAGAACATGCTATCAAAGGGAATATTATAGTCCTAGTCTCTACATCTTTTCTTTTTCACTCCATGCCATGAGGTGCATAGTTTGTCACTTCACACATTCCTGCCATGATGACTCACCAGATATTTAAAAGCAATGGGTCTTTTATCATGGACTGTGATTTCCAAAGTCATGAGCCAATTAAACCCTTTCTCTTTGTAAGTGAATTCATTATCCAAAACATTTGTTATAAAAGCAGAAAACAGATTAACGAAAATAAATTAATTTGCATAATAATATTTCATTTGAGATCTTGGAACTTATTAAGAACAATGAAACTTATCATTAATGCCCACCACATAGCACAAAACTAACTTGTATATAAACTTCTTAGGGAGTTATATACATTGTGAAAATTCCACTTTCTTATAGGACAGTTCAAATAATATGTGAACACCTTCTACCTTTGGAAGAATATTGCTTTTTATAAGTTGTTGATTTTTTTGATTCTCTTTTTTTGTTGTTGTTTTAATCCCAGAATGAAAAAAAAGCCTCCTTCTTTATTTACCCCTTCCTTCTTTCCTCCCTCCCTTTCTTCCTTCCTTCCTTCTTTCTTTCCTTCCTCCATCTCTCCCAACCTCCTTTCTGCCCTCTCTCCCTCCTAACTTTGAAAATTCTACTTTCTTTAGTCTTCCTAAACTTCATACTTCCTATTAAACACACACACACACATCATATATGTACACTAATAGCCTTCAAATTTATACTACTTAAAAAATAATTCCCTTACAACTTCCTACATTATATAACCACACTTAACTCTAAAAGTTGTCTTTGCCTTAGTAATGAAAGTGGAGCATTTGTTTCACCTAAAACCTGTCCTATTATGTACTAAAATTCATATTCTCATTTATTTTCAATCAGACTAGATTTAAATATGTCCTTAAATATGTTCATTATCTTTGCTTTCCATCTGGAATACTCTTGGATATCCTTTCCTCCTACTATCTCACCCCTTTCTTCATTCTATTTAAATATATAATATAATATATATTATTAAATATAATACTTCTCAATGACATACTTATGTTAATGTTTTTAGATTTTTTCTAATTTTTTAGTAATGTTCAAAACCATATCATACATTTATGCTACTAACTTTTTTCTTTTTTTAATTAGTTATGGTCGTACTCAGTGTGTAACCAGCACATGTTGGAACCATCCTTACCATCATCCCTGTCCTCCCCCCTCTGCAAGGCCCCTTCTCATTGGGGATGCCAGTTGTTCCCATGGGGATTGTGGGTCATGCATTGTGGGGGTAGCCACAAGTTACAGGGAAGAGGTAATGTCTCTGTGTGTAATGTCCCAAACTCTTGTAAACTTTCTTCCGCTTCTTCTGTGAATTTCTCTGAGCCCTGTTGAGTTTATTTGAGGTATACTTAAGCAATGAAGTCTTGGGAGCCTCTGTGTTTCTGGATCTTTGGTTTGGAAGGAGTTGAGTGTTCCCTGTGTCCATCTCCTTCACCCTTATGTTGATACTAGGTTCTCCACAAAAGCAGCACTCTTGTGCATTTTCCCAAGTACTCTGTGGTTTCATCTAGATCCCTGAGGTGAGGTGCAATGGGGTGATTCTCTCCTTAGGTTCTGCATCCATCTGAAAAAGAGAAACATACTCTCCAACAGAGAGTGAAGTCAGAACCTGATAAATGTGATAACCATTATTAGTTTAGGGGGAAGATTTAATAGGTGAAGGCCTTCTTGTCGCCCAAGAGAGCTTGATATTGGAGGGCAAACTCATTATTTGGATACGATTCTGACTTGTTTCCACTGAGCAGATATGTTAGTCAATCCAAGAGCAGTTGGTTACCCACCATGGATGCCACTAATGCACTTGGGTGAGCACCACATCAGGTTGTTTGCTTCTGGGTAGCTTAAACTTTAAGTTTCCTGGACAGATGTTGGCCATTTCCCCCCAGTGGCTCATGTAATACCTTATGGCACTAGAGAAGCTAAATGTCTGGGCACTGACTTTCTTCCAGATTCCCTCCAGGTCTCTCCACCTTCCATACTGATAGCATTTAGTGTCTTTGGCAGTATGGTCTAACCATGAACCTTTGGTTGGTAATCAAGTGCTCTCATGCTTGTATGTCCCTCTGATCAACAGCTCCTTGTGGATGTTAACTGCATCCTGGTACTGGCATACAGGTGAGCACCAAGGGAAAAGAAGGAAGAAAAAGATATATAATATAAAATAGAAAAAGAGAAAAGACAGAGAGAGAGAGAGAAAGCGAGAGAGAGAGAGAGAGAGAGAGAGAGAGAGAGAGAGAGAGAGAGAGAGAGAGAGAGAGATAAATAGGAGAAAATTAAGGTTAGTCTTCATCATACCCTCTCCAGGTTCTTTTGATTCAGGTGTTCCCTAAAAGGACCTGATGAAGGTTCAACCTTTTTAGTCTGTCCTTCAGGATATAGGATTTTATAGTACCACTTCCATTTGGGTCCAGTTATATGAACCCCTGCCACCCTTACCCTCCCCTCCAGCCCCACCCTCCCTATTGTCTGGTCCTTGGTTACTGTTGTTACAAGGTATTTTATTTTTGCTATTGAAAATGGGACAAGCCAGACGTAGTGGTACACGCCTTGAATCCCAACACTTGAGAGAGATGGAGATAGGAAAACTGGTGTGAGTTCAAGGCCACCCTGAGAGTACAGAATGAATTCCAGGTCAGCCTGGACTAGAGAAAAAGGGTACCTTGAACCTCCCCCCTGCCAAAAAAAAAAAAAAAAAAAAGGAAAGAAAATGGGACAAATTCACTAATTTCTTTCTCTGTATCTTTGTTCTTTGCATATAGAAAGGCTACTAATTTTTGCATATTGATTTTGTATTCTGCTGCTTTTTTGAAGGGATAATCACATTCAAGAGTTTTGAGATGGAGGTTCTCAGGTCACTTGCATATAGAATCAGGTTGTTTGCAAACAGGGCTAACTTAGCTTCTTGTTTTCCTATTTGTATTACTTTTATTTCTTTCTCCTGCCTTATTGCTTGAGCTAGAACTTCTAGTACTATGTTGAAGAGCAGAGTGAACGTGGACACCCCTGTCTTGTTCCTAATCTCAGTGGGAATTCCTTCAATCTCTCCCTCATAAGTATTATTTGGGCTTTAGGTGTTTATATATAGCCTTCATATTATGGTGAGATATAAACCATCCATGTCTATTCTCTCCAGTGTTTTGACCATGAAGTGATATTGCGTTTTGTTGAAGGTCTTTTCTGCATCTATTTAAAGAATCATGTGGTTTTTGTGTTTAAGTTTATTTATGTGGTGTATTACATTGACAAATTTCCTTATGTTGAACCACCCCGGCCTTCCTGGGATAAATCCTACTTGTTCAAGGTAGATAATGTTTTTGATGTATGGTTGAATTGAGTTTGTGAGGAATTTGTTCAGGATATTTGCATCTAAGTTCATCAGGAAATAGGCCTATAGTTTCTTTTCTTGTGGCATCTCTGTCTGGTTTTGCTATTAGTGAGATACTAGCTTCATAGAAGGAGTTGGAGAGCTTTCCCTGTTCTCTGACCATGTGGCATATTTTGAGAAAAATTGGTTTCAGTTCTTCCATGAAGGTTTGATAGAATTCAGCTGAGAAACCATCTGGTCCTGGATACTTCTTTTCGGGGAGTTTTTGATTACCTTTTCAATCTCAGTGGGTGTGATATGTTTGTTTAGGAAATTAATCTGCTCTGAGTTTAGCTTTGGTAGGTGGCATGTGCCCAGAAATTCATCCATTTCCTCCATATTGCACAGTTTTATTGAGTAGAGGTTTTTGAAATAAGTGTTGATGATTTTTCCAATTTTATTTATGTTTGCTATGATCTTTCCTTTTTCATTTCTAATTTTGTTAATTTGAAGGGACTCTTTTTTGCTTCACTGTATTGGCCAGGGGTTTATCCCTCTTGTTTATTTTTCCAAAGAACCAGCTGTTTGTTTCATCAATTTTCTTAATTGTTTTCTTAGTTTCCAATTCATTAATTTCTGCTCTTATCTTGATTATTTCTTTCTGTCTGGAGCTTTTTTAGGTTAGGATTTTCTTGTTTTTCCAATGCCTTTAGGTGGATGGTTAGGTTAGGTTATTGATTTGAGATCTCTCTGTCTTTGTTATGAAGGCATTTAAAGCTATGAATTTTCCTGTAAGGACTGCCTTCATTGTGTCTCATAAGTTTGGGTATAATGTGTTCTCATTGTTATTCAGTTCTAGAAAATTTCATTTTTTATTTCATCCATTATTAATTTATCGTTTAAAAGTGTGTTGTTCAGTTTCCAGCAGCTAGTGGGATTCTTGGTACATTTTGTGTTGTTAATTTCTAACATTACAGCATTGTGATCTGATATTATGCTGGAAATTATTTTGAGTTTTTTTTAAATATATAAAGGCAGACTTCATGGCCTAGCATATGATCTATTTTGAAGAAAGTTACATGGGCTGCTGAGAAGAATGTGTACTCTGCAGATTTGGGGTAGAATGTCCTGTGGATATTGGTTAGGTCTCATTGATCTATGGTGTTATTGACCTCTCTTATTTCACTGTTAATTTTCTGTTTGGATGGTCTATCTATTGCTGATAGTGGTGTATTGAAGTCCCCAACTATGATGTTGTTGGTGTTTATTTCTGTTTTGTTGTTAAGTAGGTTTTGTTTTATGCATTATGGCGCACCTGTTTTTGCTGCATAAAGATTGATGACTGTGATATCCTCTTGTCGGATCATTCCCTTGATAAGTAAGAAGTGGTGTTCTTTGTCTTTTTTGATTACTTTGGTTTGAAGGATATTTTATCCTATGTTAGTATAGTAACAACTACTATTTTCTTATTTCCATTTGTATGGAATATAATTTCACACCCTTTCACCCTGAGGAAGTATCTGCCTTTAGTTGTGAGGTGGTTTATTGAACACAGCAGATTGAGGCATTCAATTTTCAGACCCATCACGTTAGCTTATGTCTATTGATGGGTGAATTAAGGCCATTAATGTTTACGGCAATAACTGTTAGATTTGATTTAATCCCTACCATATTGTTGTGGATTATGTGGTTTGGTTTGGTTCTTGGATTTTTGAATGTTTTTGCATCTTTTATAAGTTTGGTATTGTGATATGCTGCTTGTAGGCAATTGAGATTTCTTATTTGACTCTTCTGTGTGGAGAATTCCCTGCAACACTCTCTTAAGTTTTGGCTTTGTGTTCGTATAATTCTGGAGCTGACTTTTATCATAGAAGGTTTTTCTTTCACCATCTATTATGAGGGATACTTTTGCTGGGTAAAGTAGTTTGGGTTGGGAGCCATAGGTGCTTAGACTTTGCAGTGTTCCATCCCAGGCCCTTCTTGCTTTCAGGTTTTCCACTGAGAATTCTGAAGTAATTCTGATGGTGTTTCCTTTATATGTAATGTGTTGTTTCTCCCTACTGCTTTTAGGATTTTTTCTTTGTTATCAGTGTTTAAAGACTTAATGATAATATGTCTTGTAGAATTTCTCCTTTGGTCCAGTATGTTTGGAATTCTCTTATCTTATTGTAACTTGAGCTGGAATCAACCCATATGTCCATCACTAGAAGAATGGATAACTAAGATGTGGTATATCTACACAATGGAATTCTACACAGCAGTAAGAAAAAAATGACAAAATGAAATTTGAAGGAAAATGGTTGAACCTGGAACAGATCATTCTCAGTGAACTTACCTAAATACAAAAGATAATTGCCGCCTAGTCTCACTCATCTACAGCATGTAACCTGAATCTACCCAAGACACTGACATACCCACCCCAGCAAGCATCACAAGGACTAGACAATAGGGTGGGTGGGGAGGGAGGAGAGGGCAAGGGAGGGAATGGGGGGACACAAATCTAGACACAAACAGCAATGGTACCATAAAATTCTGCATGCTAAAAGGCAGACTAAATGGTTAAAGCTTCACCAGGCCCTTAGAGGGAACACCTGAGTCACAAGGCACTGGAGAGGGTACAATGAAGACTGACATTAATCTTCTACAGCTTCTCTCTCTCTCTCTCTCTTCTCTATGACTCTTTTGTATTAGTTATCTTTTTCTTCCTTCTCTTAGTGGGCACTGACCTGTAACTCCCAGTATTAGCAGGTGGCTATCATCCATAGTGAGCTTTTGATCAGAGAGACCTACAAGGTTTCCTAAAAGAAAGAGAGATTTCTGTACTTGATGTACACCAAAGGTTAGTGGTAAGACCCTACTGTTGAAGACACCATATGTGGTTGACACATCAAATGGAATGACATGGCTGGAAGAGAGTCAGTCCCCAGACAGTGAGCATGTCTAGTGCCAGAAGGTGCTACATGAACAACTGGGGTAAAATGACCAATACCTGTCCAAGCAACTCATGGTGTAATCTACATAGCAGTAACTTAATGGGACTTTATTTTGAGAGAGTGGAAAAGTTTTCTTCAATAATTTTGTTGAATAAGTTCTCCATGACTTTGGTCTGAATTTCTTCCCTTTCTGGTATGCAGATGATCCAAATATTGGTCTGCTTAAAGGTATTCCACAGTTCCCTTATGTTCTGGTCACAAAATTTTTGAACTTATTCATATTTTTGGAATCATGAACTATTTATGCTGTTTTGTCTTCCTGTTTTGAGTTTCTATCCTCCACATGACTGACTCTATCCTTGAGAGCTTCTATAGAGGTTTGGATTTGTTCAATTTGATTTGTATTTTCTATTTTCTTTTTATGTATAGTATCCATCCCTCTGTGAAGTTCCATTTTTACATCATTTTCTTAATGCTTCTTGAAATTCATCTTTGCATTTATTTATGTGTTCATTGAGCTTAGCCAGCTGATTATTGTGGTCCTTTTTTTCTCTGCTCTCATTCAGATCATTTAACTGCCTTTGGAACACTTTCCTTTTTTTTTTTTTTTCTTTCCCAATTAGGTCTAATCTAGTGAGGACAGCATTCATACAATCATCAGACCTTTGTTGAATTTTTTCAAGTTCTGCTAATTGCTATGCCAGGGTTGCATAGCTTGTGTCTTCATTTTGGGGTTCTTATCTATTTGTCTCTTCCATGATTTTATTCGAGACTTCCATTTTGGGATTGTACAACCTTGTTGAATTTACTTCTATTTAAGATTTTTTGTTATTCCTTTTGTGCTGTGGCCAGCCCATTACAGTGTAGGAATATTATTTAAATCAGGAGAAAGCTGTAATTTACCACTGAAGTCTCTTCAGTGATTATTCCCACTTATGTTTGCCTCAATTAGTCATCTGATGGCAGTGGGCCCTGTCTACTCAGACAGGAAGAGTCAGTGGGGCTCTGGTGTGTGCCCAAAAATGTGGTAGATGGTCTTGTTGGTCCGTGGTTAGGGGTATGGGACTGTGTGGTCAGGTGGTCTGTTATGACAGAGTTGTAGAGTAGAATGGGACAAAGCAGTCTAGTTTTGTGGCAGGGCAGGAGAGGGGGGAAACCTGGATTGCACAGACCTGTGATGTGGCAGGGTAAGGGGATGGAACAATGGGGTCTGTTGGCAACACAAAGCAAGGGGTATATGGGACTGTGGTGTCATTTGACATGGTGGGTTGGGGGGTGGGACTGCTATGGGTCAGGTGATGAGGGGTGGGAAGGGGAATGGGCCAGCGACCTCAGTGGTGGGAATGGGGAAGAAAACCAAGGGAGGGAGAAGGGAATGCTATCCAGCTGGCCTGGGTCTGCATAGTCTGCAGGTAGTGCAGGAGGACCTGGTCCACCTGGTTGGGTTGGTGGTCCCTGCAGGGAAGGTTGGGGCTAGGGTGGAGGTCCTGGTCTGATAGAGGTAGTAAAGATTGCTAGCTGGCTGGTCTATGTCCGCATAGCCTTCAGGGAGTGAAGGAGAACATGGTCTATGCAGGGTGTGTTGGTGACTGGGACTGTGGTAAAAGCTGAGGGAGGGGAGTACGGAATGCGAGTTGGCTGGCCTGGGTCCTTGTAGCCTGCAGGTAGTGCAGGAGGACCTGGTCCACCCACGATGGGGTCACGGCTGGGAAGGAGGTCACAGCTTGGATGGACAAAGGTCCTGGTGGCAGAAACAGAGAAAAGAGCCAAGGGAAGGAGTGAGGAAGGTGAGCCAGCTGGCCTGGGTCCACACAGCTTGTGAGTAGTGCAGGAGGAACCTGGATGCATAGCAGCTGGGATGGCTGCTTGAGAGATTTGGTGGACTGGTGGGCTACCCGAGAGTGTGAGAATCAGCAGATTCCATACTTCACTCCTTGGTGCCCTCCCACTGGAGGTCTGCTAGGATCTGCAGACCCTAAGGGCCCTACCTATCTTGCCTTTCCTTCTTCAAGAGGTGAAGCATCACTAATTTTTTTTTTTTAATTATCCATGGAGGAATTAATACCAATACCATGCGAACATTTTCTTCTATAGTCTCATCTTTATGTGAGGACAGAGGGATAGATAGAAAATTTGCTGGCCCCAGAATCAAACTATTTGTGGTACTATCTTGGTCCACCAGAATACATGTATGTATGTATGTATGTGTGTGTGTGTATATATATATATATATATATATACACACACACACACACACACACACACACACACACACACATACACACACATACATACATACATATATACACCTCCATTGAGGATTATATTGTGAGACAGTCTAATTTTTCCACCTTTTATCTGATGGATTGGGATAAGTAAAACCATTAAACTATGAAAATAGGAATGTCCTATGAACTTAATGGGAAAGATGTTTATTTCATATATAGCAGTAGCCATAAAATAACGGGAAACCCAACTGAATAATTCATGGACATATTATAGGAAACTCTCAGTTAAAGTTGGATTGAGATGACCAGGTTGTTCAGCAAATATGTTTTGAGAGTTATAGAAGGACAAGGTGGTAATATCTGTTGAAACTGAAGTCTTACATGGTTGGTAAAAAGAAAAAAAATCTATGCCTTCTTCTGCTTAATGATTCAAAAATATTTTTATGATTAATGAGATCATTTAAAAGTTCTATTTTAGTAAGAACAGATTTTGTATGAGGACATCATGTGTCAGTACAATCTTTTCCCTTCTCCATGCCCCCATTCTTCTAGGGAAGCTCTTCGGAGAGTTGCTGGTTTTCCACATGGGGTCTGTCCTTTAGACTCTCTTTTATTTTGATGTCATCATCTTTTTCTCCTATTATGAAGGTCTTTTGAGGGCATTGCTAGGCACTGGGAGGTCATGGATCTAGGCCAATTTCTGTCTGGGCAGTTGGTAGCCTATCTTTGGCTCTTACATTCTTTCTGCCACCTTTTCCGTAATGGACCCTGAATCATGGAGGATGTAATAAAGATATTTCAGTGTTAGGTACTCCTTCATCATTTCTTCTCAGTACTATGTTGCCTTTGGGTCATCCCAGTGGTCACTGCCATTGGAAAAAAGAAACTTCACTAACAAAAATTGAGAGTAGCGTTAATATATGAATATGAACATTAAGTGTAGTGTTTTCAGGGGAGTTTGGTGAGAATAATATATGCATTTAGCCAGAAAAGAGTGGGCTTTATACCCATAAGTCACATGACATCCCCTATCATAGGCTTTTGTTTAGTTTTCAGTACCAACCACGTATTCCCTCCCTTAGAGCAGGCCTCCTGTCCAATTAGAGAGCAATTGGTTTCCCCCAGAGCAGACATGAAACTGTTGCAAATGTGCAGTCATTTGCAAACTTGAGGCTTCCAGTGTCCACTGTTTTCACTGATGATAACTTTTGTCTTCCATATGGCTGCATGCAGTATAGCTTTTTTCAGCTTACCATTGGCTGATCTATAGGGAGAAGGTTTTCAGTTCAACACCAGCTTTATTTTTCAGTGATATTGCTGCCCAGGCATATGAAGTCTTCAGCAATAGGGACTTACCATCTGTTATTCATGGGAAACCAAGGCCCTTGGCAAAAGCATGTAATGTTTTAGAGGTAGCAGGAACCTGGCCAACAACTGAGTGGTAGGTATCTGATCTCTGGCACTGAAAATTTCCTAGTAGCAATCTATGGCATCTGGACGTGCCATTATTCAAACAAGCAGGCTTTCACATGTCTTATTCAGAATATCTTAAATTTCAATTGACCTGCTTTCCACCCTTCTATTATTCAATCTCTTCCCCTGGCTTCTCTTAGGCCATTTCCCTCCCTGTGATCTGTTCTTCTAATAACATATATACAATGCCAAACCCTAAAGTCCTTATTTTCCTCCTTCCCTTATAGACCTTTTCCATACTGGCCTCTGATACACACACAAGTCTAAACAACTGTAGCTAAATTCAACATACGAAAGAGAATATGTGGCATTTGGTTTTCTGGGCCTAGATTGCCTCACTTAGTGTAATTCTTTCCAGATCCATCATTTCCCAGGAAATTTCACTTTTCTTTACCACTGAATAGAACTCCATGGTGTAGCTGTACCACATCTTTATTATCCATTCAACTATTGAGTGATACATAGGCTTTTTCCATTTTCTAGCTACTGTGAATAGAGCAGCAATAAACATGGTTGTGCAAGTTATCTCTATAGTAGTGAGAAGATTCATTAGGATATATGCCTAGGAGTACAATAGCTGGGTCAAATGGTCAATTTTTAGCTGTGTTAGGAATGTCCACACTTATTTCCACAATGGCTGAACCAGACTACATTCCTACCAACAGTTTAGAAGGGTTCCCCTTTTTCCACATCCTGATCAACATTTATTGTCATTTGTTTTCTTGATGACAGCCATTCTGACAGGAGTGAAATGGAATCTCAGTGTAGTTTTAATTTGCACTTCCCTGATGGCTAAGGATGTAGAACACTTTTTTAGATATTTATATGCCATCTGTATTTCTTCTATTGAGAATTCTCTATTTAGTTCCATAGCCTACTTTTAAATTGGATTGTTTGATTTCTTGTTGTTTAGTTTTTTTAGTTCTTTGTACATTCTGGATATTAATCCTCTGTCAAATGTATAGCTGGCAACGATTTCCTCACATGCTGTAGGTTGTCTTTTTGCTCTATTCACATTGTACTTTGCTGTACAAAACCTTTGTAATTTCATGAGATCTCACTGGTAGATTAGTGGTCTTATTTCCTGAGCAATTTGGGTCATATTCAGAAAGTCATTGCCTATGCCAATATGTTGAAGCATTTCCTGTACCTTTTCTTCTAGCAATTTCAGAGTTTTAGGTCTGATCTTAAGGTCCCTGATCCATTTGGACTTGATTCTTGTGCATGGATCTATTTTCATCTTTTTACATATACATATCCAGTTTCCCCAGCACCACTTGTTAAAGAGGCTATCTTTTCTCCAACAAATATTTGTGGCATTTTTGTCAACTTTAGGTGGTTATAGCATCCTGGATTAACATCTGGGTCCTCTATTCAGTTCCATTGATCCATGTGTCTGTCCTTGTGCCAGTACCATGCTCTTTTTGTTACTATGGCTCTTTACTATAGCTTAAAATTGGGTATGGTGATACCACCAGCCTTATTTTTGTTGCTTAAAATTGTTTTGGCTATTTGGGGTTTTTGTGCTTCCAAATGGATTTTCATACTGTTTATTCTATTCCTGTAAAGAATGCCATTGGAATTTTAATGGGGATTGCACTAAAAATATAGATGGCTTTTGGTAAGATTGACATTTTCACAAAATTGATTCATCCAATCCAAGAACATAGGATGTCTTTCAATATCCTAGTGTCTTCTGAAATTTCTTGCTTGAGTGTTTTAATGTTCTCACTGTAGAGATCCTTCACTTCTTTGGTTAGGTATACTCCAAGGTATTTATTTTTGAGGCAATTATGAATGGGAGAGATTCACTGATTTCATCCTCAGCCTGTTTTTTATTAGTATATAGAAAACCTACTGATTTCAATGTGTTCATTTTATATCCTGCTACATTGCTAAAAGTGTTTATCAGCTCTAACAATTTTCTGGTAGAGTCTTTAGGATCGTTTATGTATGGAATCATATCATCTGCAAGTAATGATAATTTGATTCTTTCCTTTCTAAAATGTATCACTTTTATGGGTGTTTTTTATGAGTGTGTGTTGAAACATCCCTCCATCTCTGGGGTGAAGCTTACTTGTTTGGAGTGAATCATTTTGATATCTTCTTGTATTCTGTTTGCCAATATTTTGTTGAAACTTTTTGCATTTATATTCATAAGGAAGATTGGTCTATAATTTTCTTTTATTGTTCTGTCTTTGGTTTTGGTATCAGGGTGATGCTGGCTTCATAGAAGGAGTTTGGTAGAATTCCTTCCTTTCATATTTTATGGAAAAGTTTGAGAAGCAGTGGTGTTAATTCTTCCATGAAGATCTGGTAGAATTCACCAGTAAGTCCATCAGAGCCTGTACATTATTATTTTTTTTTAATTTGGGACACTTTTCATAACTGCGTGGATCTCTGTACTTGTAATAGGTCTATTTAACTGGTTTATCTCATCACCCCTTAATTTTGGTAGGTCATATGAATCAAGGAAATCATCCATTTATTTCAGATTGTCAAACTTAGAGGCGTATATATGATTAAAGTATGTCCTTATGATTTTCTGAATTTCTTTGTTATCTGTTGTAATGGCACATTTTTATTTATAATTTTATTAGTTTTGTCTCTTCTTCCTTTTTTATGGTCAGATTTGCTAAGGGTTTATCAATTTTGTTTATCCTTTCAAAGAACTAACTCTTTGTTTCATTGATTCATTCATGGACTTTTAAAATTACTATTTCATGGAAGTAGAATTTTATGGTACCATTGTCGTTTGGGTCCGGATTACTGTTTTCCATAAAATTCTACTTCCTAAAAGACAGACCAAATGGCTGAACCTTCACTAGACCCTTACAGGAAACACCTGAACCACAAGACACTGGAGAGGGTAGGATCAAGACTGACCTAAATCTCCTACATCTTCCCTCCCTCTCTTCCCCCTCTCTCCTCTATCTCTCTCCTCTCTTAACTCTTGTATATTAGTTATCTTTTTCCTCAATTTCTTAGTGGACACTTACCTGTAACCCCCACTTCCAGCTTGGGCCTACCATCCTCAATGAGCTTTTGATCAGAGAAACCTACAACGTTTCCCAAAACAATGACAGACTTCTGTCAGAGTACTTGATGACCCACCAAAGGCCAGTGGTAAGACCCTATTGCTGAAGACTCCATACGCAGCTGATGCGTAAAATGGAATGACATGGCTGGAAGCCAGGAGAGAGTCAGTCCCCAGACAGTCAGCGTGTCTAGTGCCAGAAGGCGCTATATAGGCTACTGGGGAAATGACCAAGATCTGTCCAAGCAACACAGTGTTTAACCTAATTAGCAACAAATAATAGGATGTGATGCCCACACAAGTGCAATAGTGGTACACAGCCATGGTGAGGACTCAATTGCTCTTGACTTGGCTAACTGATCCACTCAGTGGTACTAGACCCATAGCTGGAGCTGGGAAACAAGTTAGAACCATACCCAAACACAAGCCCACTCTACAATATCAAGCTACCATCAATCACGGGGTATAAGAGGGCCTAAACCTATCATACTGTCTATCAAAAAAGTAAGTGTTATCTCATTTTTCCGGGTGCTAACTTAATCTCCATTGTAGAATCTGCTTCTCTTTTCCAGATAGATGCAGATCCTAGGAAGAGAGCTGCCCCAACATACCTCAGAAGGGGCCCAACTGAAACTAAGGACAACTGGCAAAATAAGCAAGGGTGATGTTTTCCTGTGAACCGGATACCAGCACAAAGGGGAAGGAGATCAATGCAGAGAAAAATCAACTCCTACCAAATCAGAGAGCCAGAGCCTCAGAGGCCCCCAACACCTCAGCACTGAAGCAGACCAAAAATGAACCCAACATGGCTCAGGGAAATTTTGCGGAAGAGGGGGTGGAAAGAAGGTCAGAGTCACATGTTGGGTCATGATTTGCAGAGACATTTATCATACCAATAACTGGGGGCTAACTCCACAATGCACGACCCATTTTCATTAACAAGGAGGGTCTAATGGGAGGGGGTAGATCACAGATGAGCCTAAATAATGGTATCAAACTGCCTGTATTTACTGAAAAGAAAACTAATAAATTAAAGTTAAAAAAAAATAAATTTCTATTCCATTAATTTCTGCCCTAATCTTTATTATTTCTTCCCATCTACTGATTTTTGGTTTACCTTATTATTTTCTTTTTACCCAAGGTTTTAAGGTCAAACATTAAATTGTTTATACATAAACTCTCTAATTTCTTAATATAGTCACTTAGAGCTATACATTTCCCTCTTTGGACTGCCTTTTAATGTCTCAATGGTTTGGGTATGTTGAATTCTCATTATCATTTGATTCTACGACTTTATTGATTTCTTTTTTATTTCATTAATGACACATTCATCATTCAATAGTGTACTGTTTAGCATGCATGAATTTGTGTATGCTCTGTAGTTTTTCTTGTTGCTAATTTATAGTTTAATCTCATTATGGTTAGACAAAGTACAAGGGATTATTTCAATTTTGCTATATTTGTTAAGATTTGCTTTGTGTCCTAATATTAGGCCTATTTTGAAGAATGTTCCATGTGCTACTGAGAAAAAAGTATACATTCTGCGGTATTTGGATGGACTGTTCTGTAGATACCTGTTAGGTCCATTTGATTCCTGAAATCATTTAATCCAGATGTCTCTTTTTTACTTTTTGCTGGGATGACCTCTCCATTGATGAGATTCGGGTATTGAAGTCACCAACTAAAATTGTATTTGATGTTGTCTGTGGCTTTAAGCATTTGTTTTATGAAATTGGGAGTCCTTATGTTAGGTACATATATGTTTAGGATTTTAATGTCCTGATTTGGAGTGTTCCTTTAATCAGTATAAAGTGACCTTCTTTATCTTCCTAACTACTGTTGGTTTACAGTGTATTAGATATTAGGTTAACAACTCCTGCTTATTTGCTAGGCCCATTTGCTTGAAATGGCATTTTCCAATCTCACCCTAAAACAGTGTCTTTCTTTTATTGAAAGATGAGTTTCCTGGAAGCAATAAATGCCAGGATCTGGCCTTTTAATCCATTCTGCAAGTCTGTGTCTTTTGTTTGAGGCATTGAGGACATTGTTATTGAGTTATTATTGAAAGGTATGTATTTACTCTCTCCATTATTTTTGGTTTCCAGAGCTTCCTGTTTTTCCTTTACTTACTTATTTTAACTGTTATTTGAGTATGGTTTATTTTTCCATCAATTTGTATACACAGCTTTGCAGGATAAAGTAGTCTTGGTTGACAGTTGTTATCTTTCAGAACATCGAATATATCATTCTAAGCCTTTTTGGCTTTGAAAGTTTGTGTTGAGTAATACGCAGTTATTCTGATGGGCTTGCCTTTATAGATAACTTGCTTTTTCTCTCTAACTGCTTTCAACATATTTCCTTTGGTTTATTTGATTAGTAGTTTAATCATATGTCAAGGAGAGGTTCTTTCCAGGTTTTGTCTGTTTGATGTTCTAAAAGCTTTCTGTATCTGCATTGATATTTCTTTCCCAACTGGGGGAAATTTTCCTCCTATGATTTTGTTGAAAACACCTACTAAGCAACTGTATTTAAATTCTTCCTCTTCTATACCATGAAGGCTCATGTTTGATAATTTCATAATGCCCCAGATATCTTAAAATTCCCATTAATACCTTCCTCTTAGTTTGTCTTTCTCTTTTTTGGACTCAATAAGATCTGCCACTTCATCTTCTAACTTAGATATTCTCTGCTCTCTTTAATCCATTCTACTGGTGAGACTTTCCACAGGGTTTTTTATTTTACTGACTGTATTTTTCATAGCTAGAATTTCTGCCTGGCTTTTCTTCAGTATTTCTCTTTCCTTACTCATGTCTTATAATGACCTTTTTATTTCATAGGCTGGTTTCCTGTATTCTCTTGGAATTCCTCCAGGAGTTTGTTTTCTTCTTTGATTCCTTTTATTTCTTCTTTGATTTATTTGAGTATAGATAAAATCTTTTTTTTTTTTTTTTTCAAATCTTTGTTAGCCATTTCATCTAAAACAATCTCACTGGGGGCCATTTCTGATGGATTTATAATTTTTGATAAGATTGTATTGTCTTGATTCTTTGTGTTTCTTGTATTATAATATTGCAATTTTTGCATCATGAGGTGATTTGATGCTTGGGTTTTCTAGTAATCTCTGGTGGTTTTAGATTTGGAAATCCAGCTTTATGTACCTTCAGAGGAAGAGTTTAAGGTGCCAGGTTTAGCTCTTGTACTCCAGTCCAACTGCATGAGTAATCTTATGTGTTGAGTTTATCTGCTATTGAAATATTTTCGTGGACTGTGTGGAGCAAATAACTGGCAAATTCTAAACAACTGAGCAATTTGCACATTCAATAAAAACAAGCACAGAGTATGCAAGTGTGGGGATTAGAACTAACAGGAAGCCTTATAAAACCCAAATCCATAAGGGTGTGTGTTGCTTTACAACCTTAATCCTGTTAGCTAAGAGGTTGAGACTTCTGTTCTGAATTGGGTTTCAGGGCAGCCTAGATCTGTATCAGACCCTGCCCCCAATAATGACAGAAGCAAAAGACAAAGGCTCTATAAACCTGAAAGCATCAAAAGCAACAATAGCCAACCCCCAAATACAGTTTAATTGAGAATAGTAAAGCCAACCAAGAATATATAACTCATAATGTGCCCTGTCATGGAAGGAGAGTTTAGCACTTCCAGTGCAGGCCTATGTACCTGACTTTTTGTCAGTTAGCCTTGTTACCTTTTGGGGTGGCTTCCAATCTCATAGATGCTGAGTATCCACCTCAATCCCTCTATGCTGTGCTGTGGAGCTGGTGTTCTGGTCAGATGTCCTGGGTACCCTGCACTGGGGGATGAATGCTTCCGAAGTTTCTATTCAGTGTTCTGATGGTTGGGGGATGGGAGAGTTCAGGTAGCCTGGAGTTGTTCTGGAACTGCTTAGCTGTTCCCATCTCTTTCATTGGCTTTTTAGCTGATCTCTGCTATCTTTCCTTCAAGTTTTTTGACTTTCAAAGGAGGCTGATGAGGTTGGAAAATTCCCTTCTTTGGTCTCTGCTCCTGCATCTTGGTGCTAGACTGGTTTGTGAATTGTGTGAATGGTGCAGATCTGAGCCACAAATGCCTCAGTGGGATTCTGGCCCTTTTCCTTCTTCTTGGTGGATCTTGGTCTCTTTTGCTTCTCCACTATGGCTATTAAAAATCCTATACACATTCACTTTTAAGAAAAAGAGTTCATTTTGCTGTAATTTTGCTTAAATCCCTCACTAGGCTAGTTTGGCATGACTCCTTTGCTGTCCTATTACCCAGAGGTCTTATGTAACTTTTAATATGATGAAATATAAGCCCTCCATGCATATTCTCGCCAGCCTTTTGATCATGAAGTTATACTGTATTTTGTGAAAGGCCTTCTCTGTATGTGTTGAAATGATCATGTTGTTCTTGTGATTAAGTTTATCTATGTGTTGTATTGCATTGAGCAATTTGTGCATGTTGAACCATCTCTGCATCCCTGAGATGAAGCCTACTTCATCAAGGTGGATAATGCTTTTGATTTGTTATTGAATTTTGTTTTGGAGGAATTTGTTCAGAATATTTGCATCTAAGTTCATCTGGGATATAGTCCTTTAGTTTTATTTTATTTATTTTTTTTCTTTTCTTGCTGGTTTTGGTATTATGGTGATGGTGGCTTCATAAAAGGAGTTGGAAAGCATTCCCTGTTCTCTCATTACATACAGAAGTTTGGGTTTTAAGATATAGATTTGTAGACTTTGAAGTGTTCCATTCCATGTCTTTCTGGTTTTCAGGATATCCTTTGTGATACAAGAGGCAATTCTGAAGGAATTGCCTTTTGACATAATGAATTGTTTCACTCTTGCTACTTTTAGCACTCTCTTTGTTTTCATTGTTAAGCATTTTAACTATGAGGGGCCTTGGAGAGTTTTTTGTTTTTCTGTTTGGTGTTCTATGAGCTTCTTAAAACTGGATGGGCTCTCTTTTGAAAAATCAAGCCTACTCACTCCACTTATATGCACTCTTTGGCACAAGAGAATAAGGGTTGGAGAATTCGGAGCCAAGAATCAGGAGATCTGGGACAAGAGGCCAGTGCCTAAAGTGGCCTGTACACCTTCTTGTTCAGGAAAACAGGGATTTGGGGAGATGTGAGCCAGTTAATCAGTAAGCTAGAGCAAAATGCCCACAATGTAACAAAATATGTTAAAATCTTTACTAATAAAATTATTTGGTTCTGTAATTTTCTTTATCTCATGGAAGCTAATAACATGTGATGATATAAATTAAACAAGCTAAACAATGAATTGATATTTGCTAACTTGTATAGTGGAGGTATGAAAATATTTGAACTATTAGATATAAAATTTCAATAATAAAATATTAAATGTGTGGAAAGGAAAATAATAGAAAGTCAATTATATATACTTGTGGATATAGAAGTGTAAACATCATATTTCATGTGATTTTAATGCAGAAATATAAAGGAGAAATAGCTAATTTTATAAGAGTGAGTCACAAGTGAAACAGAAATTGAAATAAGAAGGAAATAAATGAGGCGACACATCACATTAAGAAATTTTTGCCTTAGGGCTAGAGAAGTGGCTCAGCTATTAAGGTGCTTGCTTGTGAAGCCTAAGCACTTAGGTTCGATTTTACAGATATCATATAAGCCAGATGTACAAGGCGTAACATGCATCTGGAGTTCATTTGCAGTGGCTAGAGGTCATGGCTCACCCATTCTCTGTCTCTGCCTCTCTGTCTCTGTCTCTTTCTCTCTCTCTCTCTCTCTCTCTTTACATATATCTTTCAAATAAAAATTAAAATGTAGATAGATAGATAAATAACATATTTAGAAAAGAAAATGCCTTCATGCAATACATAGTCTTGCAATACATATTCATATGGTTTGTCAGGCATATCTTCTGTGCATGTAGAAGTTGGAATACACAGTTGCTATAAAAGGAAATACAGAGTAAACAGGTCAGAGAATTAGAATATGTTGTTATGAATTCAGTGAAATACTAGAAAGATTACATAGTTTATAGAAACCCCAAAGAATAGATTTCTTTGTCACCCCTTATTTCCTACTTTCTGGATAAAGATCACAGAACACAATTAAAGAAATTGTGATCCAGAAAAGCGGTTATAGCTTAGAAGGTCATGTGACAGTGACCTAGCAGGGCAGAGAGTGGCATCTCCCAGATAACCTTGATCATAATATTAGAAGGGGTGCGTATCTGACACTCCAAACTGTTTTATACCTTTTCTTTTCCTATGTTTGAATAGGAGACATCCATTGAAACTTCCGCGTATAAAATAGCTCAGCACTTACAACACACTGCACTACTGTTACCAGATATACATGACTTGCCTTCCCACTCACTTCCCTCATTCCTGAATATAAAGTCTGGGACTCAAGGTAAGGGATAAAAATGGAAAGTTTTAACAAGACTGTGACTAATTTATACATCACAAATTGATTCATTAATCACTGAATTGAACTAAATTTAACTGAAAGCAGTTATCTGTAGCTAGAGAGGCTTGGGACTCAGAGTCAGAAATTAGAAGGCAGTGCTAAAAATAAAAAATGGCCTGTCTTTTAAATATGAATTAGTGATTGAACAAGTTATACGTTTTTGAAACAAGGGTATGAAAGGTTTTTTAAATAGAAAGTGGGTAGTAAGGTGATATCCTTAAGACTAAAGTGAGGAGAAGCAGCAGGATAAATAGTTCATTCAGGAGAGAAGCATGATTAAGGGTTACTGGAAAGGATATAACAGGAATATAACTTGCACATTTAGGAGGAATAAGATCTATTTCTGAATGTAACGTTTTTGAGAAGCCATAAGAGAAGAACTTACAGGAAACAGGCCTAAAGTCATTGTCCTCATAGGAGGTAGCAGGGTAGGTTTACCATGTAGGTAGTCTGTAGAGTGGAGTGGGAACTTTCAAGGCTCATATATGCAAAAATTATTTTATTTCCTGATGTTCAGGTAGTGTAGTAAGCCCCTCCTAACATGCATCCCAGGCAAGGGCCTTAATCAAGTAGGTGGTCTCCAGATCTATTTTTTTGGTTAGCCACATATGAAGAAAAATATTCCCTCTTACCCCAATCACTCCCTTTTTGGTATTCTCTGACATTATATTTGGAAATTACTACTCTTAAAAAGCACAACAATTACTCTCACTGATTTCTATTATTGGTCAACATTATTTCTCATTTTCATGCCTTCAAGAACATTTTAAAATGTACACTTTATTCATAATAGTGTGTGACAAAAATGTTATGGAAAAAATGATTTTAAAGCACAAAAATGGATGAATGATGGCTTTTATTCCACAGAACATTGAGATTCAGAATGAAATTGTGTAATACACATGTCTCTGTAAGTGTGATATACATATGCTTGTGAATATTAGAAAGTTATACATCTAGTCGCATATAATTTATTGATAAAAGAAGAACATTTTTCCTCTTAATGTTTTCCAAAATTGTTGCCATGAAATCCTTAACCTAAAAAGCATAATGAACTTAGTAAACCATGTTCAATATACTCATATTTCTGGACAATTTCAAAGAGTTTTTTTTAGTTTAATATGCTTACATATTGTCCATTGGTTTTTAAATGTGATATTTATTCCTGTTCATAAAAGACTATGTATTTTCTGGAAAGTCCTGAAAACCTTATCAATATTGCCAGATCTAATCTGAAAATGGACCTGTAGTCACTATTTTCTTAGACATGCCACAACAGTTCAATGAGTCTTATTAAAAGTACTAAGAAATAAAATATCACTCTTTGAAAATCTATTTTAATTTCCACTTGTCAACCAAACTATGAACATATTAGAAAGTAATTTAAATAGTTTAAATTCTCTATAATTGCAGTAAATAAGGTACTAAATAAAAGTCAAAAGGGTACTCTTACCATGATTATAAAATTTAGTAAGCTCTTCACACTGTTTTTTTATATGTAGAAAGAAAGGAATAAGTGAATATCAGTTAAGAGAATGATCTTGGGCTGAAGAGATGCCTCAGCATTTGACACTTGCCTAGGCCCTGACATCCACTCTCTCTCTCTCCTTGCACATGAAAAATAAAATATTAGGAAAAGAGAATTATCTACAAAATAGATAAGTTATAGACATTATAAAATCATCACACCAGTTTTAGAAACAAAATCACTTAAAATCACAATTATTGTTATGTTATTCAATTATTACTAATACAATCACACATAAATTGCTTCAGTGGATCATTGGAAAATTTCTATAGAAAAATGTGATAATAGACCAGGTATTTATGAGGTTGTCTAACTTTTGTTAAAGGATTTGTTAGAACAAAGAAAATGTTTATCAATATTTATTCAACACTTCTGAAAGTAGTGGAAAATGGAATTATAGGAAGAGGAATGTAATGAAAATTCAGCAGATAAATAATGTAATGTTATGTAATATAATGAACTAATTGGTAAGCATCCAAAAGTATAAAGGCATAAGGAATTACTTTTACTCAACTAAAAGGAATTCTGGAGAGTACTCATGTGGTATTCCGGAGAGTAGTCATATTAATGTTCAGAGACAAGAATCTTGATCAGTTGACTTTTTTAGCAATGACACTCTTTTTCTAAAGAGTTTTCAATATCATTAACACACAACAAGAAGACAGAATTACCTTTAATGATAGTAGCACTTTGCTTGCTAATGTGGGTGTGATAAAGAGCTTATAATAACATATTTGATACCTAAATCACACATACATAATATTTGTTATATTTTAACAGCTATAGTGAGCTTAGTTATTTAAACAATACAGAATTGATATAAAAAGTTCCAACAATTCTAAATTATGTTTTCAGAATTCACAAATAAGAAGACACTGATTTTCCCCTCGTGGCAATCAATTGTTTTTGTGTTCTTGATGAAATTTTGAATACATGAACTTTAGAAGCATAATGGAAGGAATTAAAAATATTCAAATGCAACACCATGGAAGTCAGCATTAATGACAGTAAAATTAACTACCAAAATATTAACATGTCTTTTCCTATCTACCAAGTCATCTCAGTTAACACATTATTATGTCCTTGGCTTCCCTTCCTCCTTATATCCTTGTTAGAATTTGTCCATTAAATATCCCAACCTTCTAATGCAAAAGTGAAGCTCATCTTAAGTAAGTTTGCCTTTTCTGATCAAGCAAAATTTCTAAATGATTCGGGACAAAATAAACCATAGGCAGAAAGCATTATGTCTTTCTCTTACTTGCTTTAGCACTCTTTTGAGAATTAATATGAATGTAAGGGCAAAATCTAGCTCCTGTTAGAATAAATGACTTTGAAGTGAAATGTTTCATCTGTCCAGCTGATAATTGTTTTTTTTTTCTTAATATTTTATTTGTTTACTTTCAAGAGAGAGAGAAAGAGAAAGGGCATGCCAGGACCTCTTGCTACTCACTTCAAATGAACTTGGGAAGTATGTTTCGCTATGTACATCTGGCTTTAAGTGAGCACAGAGGAATCAAACCCAAAGTGGCAGGCTTTGCAAGCAAGCAACTATGGATATTGAGCCACTTCTCCAACCCCTGACAATTGTAATAATTTTGAGATTGAGAAAACATTTAGAAAGTAGTTCTAAAAGTCTGAAAAACAAGAAATCATTGCTGAGATGACCTGGACTAATTTATCTGTGATCCTGAAGAATAACTTCCTTACCTGAAATTATCAACAACAGCAATAAGGTCTTTGCCATCTGGGCATAGGAAGAGAAGAGAGTAAGATATGTGTGGAGAGACTGATCACACACCTTCCAGGGCAAGACTGTGCAGAATAAGAATGAACTGTGCTATCCATCAAAATTATAGTCTAAGAACAGGGCACTTCAAGCATGAGAGGTCTTTAAGGTTTACATATGACTAATCATTACCTATTTTCTTTAAAGATTTTTGTTTGAAGTATTTTACATTATAGAAACATAGAAACAAAAATTTCAAAACTAAGGTCAGGCGATGGCACAGCAATTCTCTCCTTTCCATCTCTAAAATAAAATTTAAAAGATAAATAAATTTAAAAATAAGGAAAATATTCAAAGTCCTTTGAATTTATTTCATTTAAATGTACTGTGTTAGTATTTGTATTAGAATAGAGTATGGTGGTTTGAGATTTTAATAAAAGCAATATATAATTTTAAAATGTTTTCATTCTACTAACTGTCCTCAACCCCTTCAATAATGCTAGTATGACTTTATTCATGTCTTCAAAGAGGATTTGACAACATGTAACTTTTCATAACTTAAAAATAAACAGTACATAGAATAAATAATTTTCTTCAACATTTTAAATTAATGAAATGATAGCTGAGATTAAATAGATTATTATTTTTTTAATTTTTTGTTTATTTTTACTTATTTATTTGAGAGCGACAGACAGAGAGAAAAAGAGGCAGATATATATAGAGAGAGAATGGGCATGCCGGGGCCTCCAGCCACTGCAAACGAACTCCAGATGCATGTGCCTCCTTGTACATCTGGCTAACGTGGGTCCTGGGGAACCGAGCCTCGAACTGGGGTCCTTAAACTTCACAGGCAAGCTCTTAACCACTAAGTCATCTCTCCAGCCCTAAATAGATTATTTTTTACCTGTGAATGAATCCTTGTTTTGTGTTGTTTTATCAGTTGTATACCACTGGTTTGGAAGGAACAAAATTAACTTCGCCATTCATGTTTAGCAAAATGATAAATGAACAACATTGTTCATACATAATTTCACACATCTAGAGATATTTTGGTTATTATGCAATTTATGTCTTGAAAAACTTTGTATCATAATTTATAACATTACTCACAATAGCCACAAGTTGTATGGAAAGAGTAGCATTAAAGTTAATGTACCCAGATGTTATTCAGTTCTTAGTGTGCTAAAACAAATAACAATACAAGCTAATGGTACAATTTAAAAAATATTAAACATCCTAATCTACAAATGATTAAGTCAAAATTAAAGACAGATTAGTTGGAAAAAGAAGGGATTCAGAAAAGGGGGTGTTTGGGGCGATGGTGAGAGGAGATTATGATCATGGTATTTTGTCTCTGTACAGAGCTTTCCATAAAATGTTTTAGAAAACACCCTAATTAAACAAAAATAAAGAGTTTTATTATAGTTCAAATCATATTAGTATGCTAGAAAAAAAGGTAAACAAAGAACCTATACTCTTTGGTGACTGAGAAGAATAAATGAACAAAAACAGGAAGAGTCTCTAAATAAACAAATTGATGCAGGGAAAATACTCAGTAAGCAAGCATTGTAGTGAGTGCTGTGTTCCTCTAGGTTTCACTTACCCAGCCATCCTAGAAGACTTTGCATTCAGTTGCTGGTTCCTCATTGCAGCAATGTTTACATCCTAGCATGTGAACTTCTGTGACCTCTGAATTTTTTTGATCTTTTCATATATGTAAAGTATGAGAGATTTAATATCAGACTACACTGTATTAGCATAGAATGTAGAAGTTATTTTGGGGAAGTCGTAAAGGTCGAACAGAATCAATATTTTTAATTCTATAAGTGACTGAACATTCTATTAAGTTTGTACCAAATTCATTCTATGAAATAAAATATGGCAATTATAATTAAAAACATGGAAAATGTATTACCAAGATTTTTATGCCTTTATGAATATTTTTGTTGCATAGACATACAAAATCCTCAGCCAGACTTTTTCATTTTCCCATATTAATCCAATTTTGGGAGATAATTGATCCCTAGAAGGAAGTCAAAATCAACTCTGTCCTTTGGTAATTAATTTCATGTTTATGATTTGTATAATTCTACTTGAAATCCATTCAGGCTGCTTTCGTCTCTCAATTTTTCATTTTCTGGATTCTTTTTCACAAGAAAATGCCATTTTAATATGTAAATTTAAATCTTTACTTTTAGAATGTATATAAAAAATTATGTCCTTATTTTTCTTTTCCCAAGAAGTATCACTGTCTATATTATGTCTTATATTTAGGTTTTCTTTTCTCAGCTTTTCTTTTGTTTTATTTACAGCTTCCATACTAACAAATAATAAACCATAATTCCCACCCCTCCCTCACTCTCCCCTGCCCAAATCTACACTCCATCATATCCCCTCCCTCTTTCCATTAGTTTCTTTTACTTTGATGTCATCATCTTTTCCTCCAGTTATGAGGTATTATGAAGATAGTAGGAGGCACTGAGAAGTCATGGATATCAAGGTTAATTTCTATCTTACCCATTGCATTGTAAACAGTCCTACCATTCCTTTGGCTCTTACATTCTTTGCATCACTTCTTCTGCAATGGACCCTGAGACTTGGAAGGTGTGATAAGGATATTTCCATGCTGGAAATTCCTCCGTCATGTCTTCTCAGCACTATGGTGCCTTTTGGGTCATTCTAGTGGTCACCACCATCTGAAAAGAGAAGCTTCTCTAACTAAAAGTGAAAGTATCATTAATATATGGGTATGAACATTAAGTAAAGTCCTTACAGAGCAGTTTGGTGGGTATAATATATGCATTTAGCCAGACAAGAGCAGGCATCACACTCCTAATGCTCATGGCCTCCCCTACCATAGGCTTTTTGCTAGGTTTTCAGTACCAGGCATGTTTTCCCTCTCTAGAGTGGGTTTCCAGTCAAACTAGAGAGCAGTTTGTACCCCCGTAACAGACATGCCACTATTGCATGTATTGGCTCATTTGGTATGGCTGGCAAAACGTGAGGTTTGCAGTATCCACTGCTTTCACCACTGATGGCTTCTCTCTTCCATAATGCTGTATGCAGTATAGCTTTTACCAGCTTTCGGTAAGCTGGTCTACTGGCAGAAGGTTTTCAGCTCATCCCCAGTTATATTTCTCACTGACCTTGCAGCCCAGGCATATGGAATGTTCAGAAATAGGGTCTTATCATCTATTCCTGGTGGGAAACTAAAAGCCTTGGCAATATCTTATAATGTTTTAGGAGCATCAAGGACCTCCCTGGCCAACAACTCACTGGAAAGTATCCCATTTTGGGCACTGCAATTTTTGTAGTAACAGTTTTTGGCTTCAGGGTGTGCCATTATCCAAGAAAGTAGGTCATCATGCAGGATATTTACAATATCCTGAATTTTGATTATCCCTCTCTCCACTCTCCTTTTACTCAATCTGCTCCCCTGACCTCTCTTACACGATTCCAACCATGGTAATCTCACTATCTACTTACACATATGCAGTACCATCCCCTTAAGTACACCCCTCTCATCCCTCCTTTATACTCCTTTTCTAGCTTACTAACCTCCGATACCAATTTTTACTCCAACTCACAAACAAGTATGAACATTTGTAACTAGGATCCACATATGAGAGAAAACATGCTATATTTGGCTTTCTGAACCTGGGTTACTTCACTTGGTATAATCCTTTCCAGATCCATCATTTCACAGCAAATTTTCCAATTTCATTTTTCTTTACATTGAATAGAACTTCATTGTGAAGATGTACCACATGTTTATTATCTGTTCAACTGTGGATGGACATATAGGCTGGTTAGATTTCCTAGCTATTGTGAATAGAGCATCAATAAACATTGTTGTGCAAGTATCTGTAAGGTAGTGAGAAGAGTCATTAGGATATATGCCTAGGAGTGTTATAGCTGGGTCATATGGTAAATCAATTTTTAGCTCTCTCAGGAACGTCCACACTTATTTCCACAATGGCTGAACCAGACTACATTCCCAACAGTGTACAAGTGTTCCCCTTTTTCTGTATCCTCACCAACGTTCATTGTCATTTGTTTTCTTGATGATAGCCATTCTGACAGGAGAGATATGGAATCTCAATTTAGTTTTAATTTGTATTTCCCTGATGGCTAACAAAGTACAACAATTTTTTAGATGTTTATATGCCATCTGTATTTCTTCTATTGAGATTTCTCTATTTAGTTCCATAGCCTTTTTTTTCTTCCAAATTTTTATTAACAACTCTCATGATTATAAAAATTATCCCATGGTAATACCCTCTGTTCCCCCACTTTCCCTTTTGAAACTCCATTCTCAATCATATCCCTGCCTCATCGCAATCAGTTTCTTTTATTTTGATGTCCTCCTCTTCTGATCATTGTGTAGGTAGTGTCAGGCACTGTGAGGTCATGGATATCCCGGTCATTTTGTGGCTGGAGGGAGCACGTGGTAAGGAGTCCTACCCTTCCTTTGGCTTTTACATTCTTTCCGCCACATCTTCTGCATTTTACCCTGAACCTTGGAAGGTGTGATCGAGATATTGCAGTACTGAGCACTCCAGTCACTTTTTTCCAGCACCATGATACCTTCTGAGTTGTCCCAAGGTCACTGCCACCAGAAAAGAGAAGATTCTCTACCAAAAGTGGGACCAGCATTAATCTAAGGGTATGAACATTAGGAGAAGAGCTTACTGGGCAGTTTGATAAACATAGTATATGCATTTAGCCATACAGAAGCAGACATTATATCTCTAGGGCTCATGACTACCCCTGTTTTAAGTTTTCAGTTTCAGGGATGTATTCCATCCCATGTAGCAGGCCTCCAGTCCAATTTGAGGGCAGTTGGTTTCCACCATGATAGGCATTCCACTATTACACCCATTGGCTCATTTGGCCTTGTCCATAGACTATTTTTAAATTGGGTTGTTTGATTTCTTATTGATTAGTTTTTTGAGTTCTTTGTATATTCTGGACATTAATCCTTTGTCAGATGTGTAGCTGGCAAAGCTTCTCTCCCATTCCTTAGGTTGTCTCTTTGTTCTAATCCCAGTGCACTTTGCTATATAAAAACTTTGTAATTTCATTAGATCCCAGTGGTTGGTTGGTGATTTTATTTCCTGAGTAACTGAGGTTACATGCAGAAAGCTATTGCTTATGCCAATATGGTAAAGGGTTTCCCCTACTCTTTCCTGTAGCAGTTTCAGAGTTTCAGGTCTGATATTAAGGTCCCCAATCCCTTTGGACTTGATTCTTATGCATGGAGAGAGACAAGCATGTATTTCCATCTTTCTACATATAAATATCCAGTTTTCCAAGTACCACTTGTTGAAGAGGCTATATTTTCCCCAATGATTTTTTTGGTATTTTTGTCAAAAATCTGATGGCTGTACCTACATGGATTAATATCTGGGTCCTTTGGTCTGTTTCATTGATTTATATGCCTATTCTTGTGCCAGTACCATGTTGTTTTTGTTAGTATGGCTATGTAATATAGTTTACAATCAGGTATGGTGATACCATCAGCCTTATTTTTGTTGCACAAAATTGTTTTGGGCATTTGAGATCTTTCGTTCTTCCAAATTAATTATAGGTTATTTTTCCTATTTCTGTGAAGAAAACCATTAGAATTTTAATGGGGATTGTCTTATATGTGTAGATTGTTCTTGGTAATATCGATAATTTCACAATATTGATTCTTCCAATCCAAGACAATGGGATGTCTTCCCATTTCCTTGTATCTACTGCAATTTCTCACTTGAGTGTTTTAAAGTTTTCATTGTAGAGATCTTTCACATCCTTGGTTAGATTTATTCCAATGTACTTTATTTATTTATTTATTTATTTATGTATTTATTTATTTATTGAGGCAATAGTGAATGGGAGTGATTCCCAGATTTCATCCTCTGCCTATTTGTTCTTAGCATATAGAAAAGGTACTGATTTTTGTGCATTTATTTTGTATCCTCCAACATTGCTAAAATTGTTTATCAGCTCCAACAGATTGCTGGTAGAGTCTTTAGTGTCCTTTATGTATAGAATCATATCATCTGAAAATGATGATAATTTCATCTCTTCCTTTCAAATTTGAATCCAGATTATGTGTCTTTCTTTTTGTGTTGCTATCATTAAGACTTCTAGTACTATATTAAATAAATGTGGGGGCAATGGGAACCCTTTACTTATTCCTGATTTTAGTGGAAAAGCTTCAAATTATTCTCTATCTAGCATAATTTTGGCTGTAGGTTTGTCATAAATAGACTTTATTATGTTGAGATATGTTCCTTCTATTCTTAGTTTCTGTAGGACTTTTACTGAGAAGGGATGTTGGATTTTATCAATGCCTTTTCTGCATCTACTGAGATGATCTTGTGATCTTTGTCCATTAGCTCATTTACATTTATCAATTTGTGTCCATTGAACCATCTCTGCATCTCTGGAATGGACCTTACTTGGTTGGGGTGCATCTTTTTTGATATATTCTTGTATTCTGTTTGCCAATATTTTGTTGAGAATGTTTTCATTGATATTCATGAGGGAGATGGGTCTGCAATTTTCTTCTTCTGTTCTGTCTTTGTCTGTTTTTGGTATCAGAGTGATGCTGGCTTCATAGAAGGAGTTCAATAGAATTCCTTCCTTTCCTACTTTACGGAAAAGATTGAGAAGCAGTGGTGTTAGTTCTTCCAAGAAGGTTTGGTAGAATTCACCAGTTAATCCATCTGGGCCTGAACATATTTTAGTTGGGAGATTTTTCATAACTGCTTGGATCTCCATACTTGTAATAGGTCTATTTAACTGGTTTAACTCATCATCATGTCATTTTGGGAGGCCATATGAATCAATTCTTTCAGATTATCAAACTTAGAGTCATATATATATTATTAAAGTATATCCTTATGATTTTCTGAATTTCTTTGATATCTGTTGTGATGGTACATTTTTTCATCTCTAATTTACTACATATTCTTATAGATTGGATGGTCCATTTATGAAGTAATTTGCTTCCACTGAGTTGTTTTTCTCTATAGGCATGGCCAGTGCCCTTCACCAGTAATATAAAATGCAGAGTCAGAGCTTAGAGAAGCACTAAACTGTGAGACAGGTTTTTACAATAGTGCATTTCACTGTGGAAAAGTCAGTAAGGCTTCCACCTCACCTCCTTCTCCTCACCCAAGTTACCTCCTGGAAGAACACATTCAAACCATGTGGGTAATTACAGGACAATTATCCTCCCTCAGGTAACAGAAGAAGGCTCTTCCCCTCAGCTAGTAAGAAAGCATAACACTCACTCACAGAAAGAATGCTGAACCCCCATGGGATGCACAGGAGGAGGTTGTGACCTGGATAAACTAGGATTGTCTTCCACATCAGAAAAGGCAGAACACAAGAATATCTCAACCCTGAAAGTTGGGAACATCTCAGCTTCCAATGAGAGGCTTTATATAGTCACAAAGCAAGCATTGAGTGGTAGGTTATAGCTGTCCAAATGGAGGAAAGAGGGAATGAGTAGAAAATGGATGTTCTCCAAGCAAATTAACAAAAGGGAAGTCAACAATTAAGATGAAAAAAATATTGTGGAAAATCCCACAACTTAGCATCCATTGTAAGTACCAGGCAACATGACAGTGTTTTGAAGCCTGTGGTACAAGACAGCATCCATAGAAACAGCAGAAAAAATATGCTTGCTTTGTCACTAAATCAACCTAAAACCCCACATTAAATTTCTAGTAAAAGAAGTGAACATTTCTAGTAATAAATAATGTACCTAAATTTTTCCTGTGTTATAAAAATATCTTGTGTTAGCACAAATACTGCATATCTGTAAAGAGCTATGCAAAATGATTCTATAATATTAAGGGATAAAGTAAGCAACTATAAAATTTAGATATTACAGTGATGTTAGGACCAAGAACCAAGCACTTAAGATAAACTTAAAGGTTCAAGAAACAAAGGCATATTTTACAATATACATAAACTTAAAAAGAAGTAGTAAGAAAATTATGCAAGTTTTTACAACACAAAAATGAAAATTCAGTAACAACAAATTAGCCTTCAGAGAGCACTTAGGTTTAAAAGTGTTGATTAAGTTACAGGGAATTTGAATATAATTTATAAACATGGTAAAAACAATCTAAATATAAAATGAAAGAGAACAGACAATACAAACAAACAAACAAAAATTCAACAGAAAGAAGAAAAAATCAAGTCTAGAGCATCTAAAACTCCATTGAAATGATTAATGTGTGTAATTGGAAATTTTTTTGAGGCAAGCTCAACAGACTAGCCTTTTATACAAGAGTGAGACAGAGGAGAGAAAGAAAGAGAGAGAATTGTTGTGCCAGGGCCTGAAGCCACTGAAATCAAACTCCAGACATGTGTGCCACCTTATGAGTACATGCAACCCTGCAAGCTTGTGTCACTTTGTGGTTCTGGCTTACATGGGATCTGGACAGTCAAACATTGGTCCTTGGGCTTCACAGGCAAGCATCTTAACCACTAATCTATCTCACAGCCCTGGAATTTTTTGAAGTATTTTTTTAAATTTATTGATTTATTTGAGAGAGAGAAAGAGAGGTAGAGAGAATAGGCATGCCAAGGCTTGTAGCTACAGAAAATGAACTCCAGACACATGTGCCGCCTTGTGCATCTGACTTACATGGATCAAGGGGAATCAAACCTGGGTCCTTAGGCTTCACAGGCAAGTTCCTTAACCACTGAGCAATCTCTCCATCCATAACTGGAAATTCTTAGTGAGAAAGTAGAGAATTAAGCAACTGTATTTAAAGAGAACAGAAATAATCATATTTCAAGAACAAAGACATTTAGTAGGGTGTACATGCTGCAAATGGAGAGCAAGAAGTGCTTGTATTTAGAGACAGAAAGGGTGTCTCTGTCGAAACCCCCCAAAAATGCTTAACTAGTACAGCCATCATGGAAATCAGTGTGCACATTCCTCAAAAAGCTAAAATTTGAACTTCCACATGATCCAGTTTTACCACTAGTGGGGCTATACTGAAAGGAACTATATCCTACCATAGAAATATTGCACAACCATGTTCATAGCTGCTCTATAGATAGGAAATTAAATAAATCTAAATTTCTGTCAACTGATGACTACATAATAAAATGTGATGAAAAAATATATACATAGACTTTACTTAGCTGTAAAAAATGAAGTGAGGAGACTGACAAGAAAATGAATGAATTGGAAAATGTTGTATTAAGTGAGGTGACTCTAAACCCAGAAAGATAAAATAATAGGCTCATATCTAATTTGTAGTTCTTGACTATAAAAATATCTAAAGCAATACAGAGGTGAAGATATGTAATTTAAACCACTTGTCATATGTTTCCCTCACATTTTCTGTGATTTTTTTTTTTTTTTTTTTTGGAGAACAATGGTAAACATGAGTACAGGTCTTGGTGGCAGTCCCAACAAAACTATTCAAATGATGTCAGCTTGTGCTCCATATATGTCTCAGTGTTGAAGGAAACTGCTTGCATGGGAAATGGTATCAACTGAGGATGACCGGGAAAGAAATTCACCTAGGCTCTAGCTCCTGTATCAGTTTTCCCAGTTTAGTAATCTATGCTTAAAAAACAACAACTATGTCAAATCGACTTTAGGAAGTGACCTGTAAGAAAATTGATGTAAACTGAGTAAAACAGAACTTGCTGTTTTTTTCAGCATTATAAGTTTGAAAAGATCCATAAATTTAAGCATTACAATATCTAAATGTTTCAAAACATGATGTAGGATTGGTCACTACCTTTTATGTCATATCTGTCATCACAATTGATTTTAAAACTAAATTTAATTTAAATAAAATATGCAGTGAATTAAAAAGAAAAACAGAAAAGAGAAAAATTGAATTTCACCCCCCAGAAAGGAAACATTGAGTCATACTGAAGTTATTATGTAGGGAGGAATAGAGATGGAAAATAGGCACATGGTGGTTGTCCTTGCCAGTTTTCCCCTCTCCTGTCCAGGAGTACTGTCTAAACCTTCGCTGTTTTCTAGTCCCAAATTGAAGCATAGTAATTGTATACAGAGAAGTCTTTGAAAGACTTCTGTGTACTTCAATATGAGCCCTTGTATAACTGAATGATTTTCAGTTCCTGAGCTTTTTGTACTTGTTCTTCAATGCTTTCAAAAGGATTTTCATTTCAAATTGTCATTTTTTTAAAAAAAAATCTATTGTTGCCACTATGATAACACATCATAGCTTTACTTTATTTCTAAGTTACCCACATATGGTACCTAGTAAGACCCATGGAATCATAATTCTTTTGTGCATTTGTGGAAAACTACTTGGTCATAATATGTAATGCTGAGTGGGTATACTTTTCTTGGTAAATGTTGATTACCTACTAATATTCTTTGGTATTTTTCAAGTTACTTTTGTATGTGGACACAAGGTGCTGTGCAGTTCCTTTTGTCATCATTCCTCAGTGAATCCGCTTAATTTTTCTGAGCAGATACTGGTATTAAAACTCAAGTTTGAAAAGGAAGTGGGATATTGGAGCACTGCACTAAGACACTTTGTTTTTTATCAAAAGCTTGAGTGCTGTTTTTCCTAAGTATGGTTTGTCTAAGATCTTGTATAGCCTAATTTCTTATAATATAAAGCTCACTATGTCTGTGGGACTCTTCATCAACCCTGTTTACCCTGAACCCAAAACAAAATTTTCTGAGAAGACATATTGTCATTCCACCTTTAGATAAAATGCATTTTATTTGGGAAGTAACTCTTTATGCTGTCAGTTTTCTGAGATGTACCACTGCAAGGCTCTTTCTACTGGAAGATGAAATGAGGCTATTTCTGTCCTCCAAACTCCCATGTGGTTTCTTTCTGATCACACTTCCTTTAGGGAGGCTTTGCAGGTTCTCTTGTTCATCTGGGACTTTACTTCTTAGTGTTGTTGAAAAGCATGCTGAGAAAGTATATTGTTGATGGAGCACTCCTCTTTATTATGAATTCCATAGAACTTCAACCAACAGCTTTATGTAACATGGATATTCTAAACCCCAATACATTTCCTTTTGGTTTTTATTCTATTCTGTTTCACAAGTTTTCAGCAAATATGCATAAATCAATATTTCTTTTGCAGGGGAGGGAATATCACAGTCTCCATTCTGGTTCTATTATTATTTTTAACATTTTATTGATATAAACCATGATCATAATCAACTCTTGAATTGGCCACACTCCTTTGTCTCCTATCCCTTACCCTCCATTCACTGATTCCCTTCTCAAAGTCCATACTTCTATCTCTGTAACATTAATAAAATTCTGAGCAATTGTTGTTGTTGTTGTTTAAATGTTAATATCCCTCATACACTCATTTGTTTGTTTTAAGACTCAAATTCATTTCCCAGATAGTGGAAACTGGAACATGGAGCCCTGCTTCAGGAGGTATGTCACTGGGGATGGACTTTGAGGTTTCTGAGCCCAACTCTTCAGTGCTAGCCAGCTCACTTTCTTGCTGCTTCCAGGTAGATGCTATTGCAAGATATGCTACCCAGCAATTTCTATGCCTCTATATTTTGCCATAAAAAAAACCTCTCCTCAAAACTGTTAGCTGAAATGAATTAAGGAAGAATACTGAAGAGTTGTGATAGTTTGAATGTGAATACATGTCCCCCAGGTATTTTTGTATAAGATTAAGTTTCTACTTAAATCTACAGCAGCCTGATGGAGGAGATGTTACTTGGGACAGTTCTTTTGGTCTAGCCCTAAGGTGTAGAAAGAGCGAGTCTAAACTGTCTGTTCATGTTTGCTGGCTGTTGGTGTTGTCTTTCTGCTATGGATCTGTGGAAGTGAGCCAGCTTTGATAGTACTTTCTCTGAAAGATGTAAGCCAGAAGTGTACCCTTTCCTCACATAAGCTGCCTCAGGTCAGGTACTCATCCCAGCAATGAGAAAGTAACTGCAAAAAGGGTTTTTCATAGTTCTCACAACTGACATTTTCCTTTAACCCAAATTTCCCCCAGTGTACCACATATCAACTTTGGACAATGTTTAATAGATTGATATGATGTATTAGTCAGGGTTCTATAGAAGAACAGAATAAATAGAAAGAATTGCATTAAAAAAGGAAGTTTATTGGGTTAGCTTACAGTAGTCCAACAATCACAATTTCCAAACTGGAGAGTCCATGAGCCCTGTAGCTGTTCAGTCCACATGGCCAGATATCTCAGCAGTCTCAATCCATCACTGATTTCTGGAGAGCCACTGGTCTTCACTGCATCCTGGAAGGCTGCACAAACTTGAGTCCAATGCTGATGAAGGATAACTGAACAGTATAGATGCATGTGCAAGTGAAGACACTCACCAATAAAGGAGCAAAGGCAGCCAGATAAGGAAAATGGGCTATTTTCTCCCAGAGCTTCCTTACATAATGTCCCCTCCCACTTGGGGAGGGCTTCTCACTCTGGGGAAGGGCTCACTGTGGAGGAACTTGTTCCTCCTTCAATTAATCCTTCCTGGAAACAACCTTACAGACACAACCCAGAGGAATGTCTGTGGATTCCTAACACAATCTAGTTGACAAGATAACTTAATCATCTCAGATGGAATATGGCAAAATCAGAGCCAAGTTACCTTGGACTACCTGCAGCCTCTTATATTCAATCTGCTTAGTGCCTACCTCTGTGTCTGACCTAACATCTTAGAGACTACTAGGTCACAAGATGAGAACATTTGGGAATGGGCAACATACCCACTGACTTCCACCAACCTAAAGGCATAGAATATCATCAGATTGCATCTGAAGCTTATAGCAAAGAATTCTCCATTTTGCTGTTAACCACCCTACTGATATTTTCCACCAATGTACAGAAAATGCATCTGGGTTCATGGCTTTCTTTTGTTGTATAACTATAAAACCTTTATGAAATTGTTAACATGTTGAAACATGGAATTTGCAGTAACTTAAATCTGTATAATCAGGCCATGGTATCTCATATTTGTCTTCAGAAGAAACTCTCTCTCATTTATTCACTTTGACATGAAAGCTGTGCCTTTTGGGTCAACAATTTCTCTTTGGATTAAATTTTGTAGCTCACCTTGTACTGGATTTGGGAGTATAACAAGAAAGGGGCAATAATTTGCAGTACTTAATGGCCCCTAGGCTATGTGCAACCATGACATAATCCCTGAATAGAGGCCATGAGGAACCATGACATGGAGATGTTAGATGAACTGCAGATTGTTGTGGAGAACCCAGGATCTGGGGATGCTAGGATGGCCTCCAGAGAGGCTCCCTCACTCTCACCTGGGTAGAATTGCCAAGAAAGCAAGCATCCAATGCAATAGAGGTGGACTTTGGAGACCTGAGATTTTGTATTTTGTTGTGTGTTCCATATGCTGGTCATAGACCTACAGGATTTGATGTTTGCCCTGTAGGATTTCTGTTTTTCATTTTTTTGATGCAGAAAACACAGCTCTCACCTCAAAGGAGATAAGATAAAGATTACTCTGGAGCTCTGTGATGCTTTCTCCACAATGCTGAAAGGACCCTTTGAAACTGTTGGTCTGAAATAAATCTTTTTCTTCACATAAGCTGATTTTGGTCTTATGTTGGGTTTCTAGCAACAAGGCAACCACTAAAGTTATTCTTTGGTTACAACTTTACTATTTCAAAAGATAGAAAGTACATCTTGAAAACCTTTTTTAAATAAAACATTTCTTCAAAGAAGTAGAAATATGGGTTTATTGGTTAAGCACATGCAACCCATGTTCTATTCCTTAGTATCCACATAAAGCCAGATGCACAAAATGGTGCATGTATCTGGAGTTTGTTTGCAGTGGTTAGAGGCCCTTACATGATTGCTCGCTCTCTATCTCTCTCTCTCTCTCTCTCTCTCTCTCTCACGAGCTTTCTCTCTCTCTCTCTCCATTTCTCTCTTTCTCAGCTTGCAAATAAATAAATAAAATATTAAAAAAGAAGTAGAAATGTAAAACTGAAACTTAAATGAGGAAAGGCTTACCTAGAAACATGAGATGGGAATGAACTTTATTTACTGTGCAAAAATATTTTGATGCAAATACATGTTTTTGTTTGGCTTTGCCTTTCTGTCTGAATGATCTAACATCAAGCAGTTGCTCATTTTTTCAAACACATCTTGATTCACTTGTTTCATAGACATTCAACCTTTCTACTAATTCTGACATGAACAAATAAAATAGTATCCATTCTCTGTGTTTGCTGTCATGGGCACATCTTCTTGGAGGTTGATTGTATGAGTTGTTCTGATAAATGAAAACCATGATTAATGTTCTTTAGAAATAAATGGACTATATACTCCCCTCATAGTTTTTGCTGGAAGCTTGGGAGATAGCTCAGCAGGAAAAGGCACTTGTTTGCAAAGTATGATGGCCTGGGTTTGATTATACAGTACCTTGTAAAGCCAGATATACAAAATGGTATATGTGTCTAGAGCTCATTTGCAGGGACAAGAGGTCCTGGCATGCTCATTCTCTATCTCTCTCTCTGTCTTTCCATATGTGCATTTGTGTCTCTCTTTTGGTATGTGTTTCTCTGTCTCTCCCATAAATAAATATAAAAAATTAAATTAAATTCTCATGCAGAGCACACATACTCAGGCATTTTTATTATTTCCAAATAATGTTTATTCTGAGGGTGGCTTCATTTAGTTCATCAGTGTAATATGTCACATACATGTCAGCTTTGTAGATTTTTTTTGTTTGTTTGTTTGAAGATTGCATTCATGTACCATTAAGATCAGAAAGACTATATGTCCTTCACAATTACATTTAGAGACATTACTAAAATTGTGATTTCAATTTTGACATGTTGCTTCAAGAGTAACGGTTCTAGGACTTGAGAGAGATGGCTTAGTGGTTAAACACTTGCCTGTATAGCCTAAGGACCCCAGTTCGAGGCTCAATTCCCCAGTATTCATGAAAGCCAGATGCACAATATGGAACATGCATCTGGAGTTCGTCTGCACTGGCTAGAGGACTTGATGTACCCATTCACTCTCCATCTCTTTCTAAAGATCAAAAGTGATTCTACTTTATAAGGCTAAATAAATAAAATCATTTTACTTTGACTAAATTATAATTTCTAATAACCTCAGTATAAATGAATAATATTTGCTGTTTATTAGTATTAGTTGGAAATCAATTAGTTCGGTGAATTTGAAATTGGTATAAATAAGTGTTTTAATAGGACCATTTCTCAGCATGCAAGTGACTACAAATGATCATGAATTAACTTGATATTTACTGTAAAAATATAGATAATGTGTGTAAATTTATGGAAAATAGTTTTTAGCTGATGTCATTAGCATGCAAAAGCAGATACTTTTAGGGGAAAAACTCTATCTTTTATTGCATAAACATAACAGACATGGCCAATTTCTAATGTATCAGACATTTAAGTTAGGTCTTTAAGGAATGTAACTTACAATAAATATTAATCAATAATAGTATATGTACAATACATTAATTTTACCACCAATTGCAAGCATATTAGTTGCTATGTTAGTCAATTTTGTAAATGTCATGCTCTGGAATTATACTTTATGTTTGAATGCATTATCTTTGGAAGATAAGATGCCATCTTTTTGTTTAGAATAGAAAGGAAATCCAACATAATTTTTCATTAAAATACTCTCATTTATAACCATTCTTTATGACAATGAAAAATGATAGTAGAGTAAAATAATAGATTATTGATGATATATCTTAAGAAGAGACTGACAGACTTTTGATTTTGCTCTGTCTGAAAGCCCTGTCAGTGCCGGTATTCCTGGCATTGTGTATGGTCCCTGGGCTGCAAGCAGAGCCATCTGTCAGAGTGGCAAGGTGCCTACTCATAAATTAGTTGGACCATTTCATCAGGGCACAAATGCCAAGGAATAATAAGTACAAAAGAGCAAATTATATATTTCACCAACTGCTGCAACTATAGGAACTCACATTTTCAGTTCTGTAGTAATCATAGGAAAAAGCTCCTCCCTGAAGTGAGGCTCTAAAGTCAAGCCTCTGGAGCCAGGCGAGATTACATAAAATGTTTTTAAACATGAAAATCATCAGCTGAAAAACATATGTAGGAATACTTTGTGAAGTACAGCTTCAGCTGAAAAGGGCAGGACACTGTCACAATTAAATGTGTAACTACTATCTAACTTTAAATTGATATTCATGGCCTTCATATAATGGTATTGTCCTCCATGGAACACCTCCAGGGAATACAGCAAATATTTTGATTTGAAAAGTAAAAAGGAAAATCTCAATCTTCTCATAATCTATATGCTACCAATTATTTAAAGAAACAGGAGTATTATATCAATATCTTTGGAAGTAAATTGCTACACTTAGCTTCAGGACAAAGAATGTCATATAATCTAACTTATGTAAAAATGTTTCTTCATCATTTTTCCATTCTGCTAATGATTATATGAATTTACTGACTTTTTTGTTCATTAATAAAAATAGAGGAATTTGTTTAATTTTATATCAAGTAGTACTCACACAAATCTACCAGTATAATTTTTCATTCTATTTATAAGGAATAAATTTAACTTGCCAAGAAAATAAGGAGAAAAATATTTGAAACTTTCTGTAATTATCTCACTGCTTTAAATATGTTGATTAACATAATGGATTTCATGTTGCTTTTTGCTGAAGATAGTCTAAACATAGCACTATTGTATTCTGTACATATATTACATATTAAATATTTTTCAAAACTGCATTTTGAAGCTTAATATTAGACCTAGTATTGCATAATAAGCTGGTTGTAAAACCAAAGTAGGCAGAATTTGAATATAACAAAGCATTACATCTTTATATATCATGAACTATGAAATAGCATATGATTGCTAAAAGAGAAGAACAAAGGAAGGAGGCAAGTTTTGTAATATGCTCTGTGACATCCTGGCATTAGTCCATGATGAAGTGCTCAAGTCTTGAGATTATGACAGCTCTAAGGGACCTCTAACATCACTCTAATTTCTCCATTATTTCATCTTTTCCCCCACTGGGAAGACTGTCTTATAAAGAAATAAGATATATTACCATTGCATAGTCATCAAAACTTTGTATAGCTATTCCTTTGAAAAATTAGATCTTTACTCAACCTTGAATGATCAAGATGTTTTAATTTAATGTTGCACTTAGCCTGAAATATTAAGCCAATATGTTTCAGGGAAAATTTATGCTTCAGTCTTCATTGTATTGCATTGAAAGTTTGTATTATTATCATGTGTGAATGTGTGGACTTTAGAATGTCTATTTTAATCTATAACCTCTAAAATATGTCAATCTCCCTATATGTAAGTCCCCCTAAATGTGCATACTTGGCTTTTATAAAAGATGGTTTCATTCTTTTAGCTTTTGTTCACAACTGTGATAACCAAGTGTAGGAAGTTTAGGGCATCTAGAGTGATTTTGTTGTTTCTTAAAGTTCCAATGACACATAGTAAAGTAAGAACTCTTGAATATTAATCACACAGTAAAATCTAGAACTTACCAATACGAGGAACGAAATTCTATGAGGCTCACAGGAGAGAATATGGACATCCAATTGAGAGGAAGAGTAAAGAGATTTTAATTGAAAAAAATTGCATTTTCATTTAATTTTAAATCATTTGAACAGGAAAACTGTGACTAACTCAAATGGAAGATGGAAATGGATAGCAGAAAATTCCAGCTATGTGACAGAAATATTTCATCAAAGAACAGATTTCTAACCAGGATTTGAATGATTACAACACTGAGAAAAACTGACTTTGGGACAAAATAAATATGGCACATGGAACCTTCAGTGGAGAGCATCAATATTAATTTTTAAAAGTAATTTTTAGGGCTGGAGAGATGGCTTAGCAGTTAAGGCATTTGCCTGAATAGCCAAAGGACTTCAGTTCAATTTTCTAGAATCCACATAAGCCAGATGCACAAGGTAGTGCATGTGTCTGGAGTTCGTTTTCAGTGGCTAGAGGGCCTGGCATGTCCATTCTCTCTCTCTCTCTTCCTTTCTCTCTTTATCTCCCTCTTTCCCTCTTTCACTCTTTCAAATAGATAAAAGTTAAAAAGCAATTCTTGTATCATTGGACACCAAAAATTCCAAATAAATTTTATGTGTTTAATTGAAAGCAAATATTTGCAATAAAATCCTTGGACTCAGTAGAAAGCTAGATTAGATTAACCAAATCACCACACAAGTTATCAAGAATAATTTAATTTTTTCCAAGCAAGAATGTTACTGACCTTTGAGAAGTCCTGTTACCATGTGTTGTAGTCCATGTCGTGGGGTTAAACATATAGACCAGAGCTGATGGAAGGAAGGGGTTTATTTAAAACTTACAGATTCAGAAGTTCAATCAAATAGTGAAAGAAGCTGTCTCCCATTCCTAACTGCAAGAAGAGAGACCACCAAACAGCTAGCACCACAAGTCAGCATACCCAGTGCTCAAAACCTGTCTGCAAAACTTTAGGCTGGAATTCAGACCTGCCCTCAGTGACACTCCCCCCTGTAGTAGGAATCTGACTGCAAAAGGCTGAAGCTGCAAGCTCAGCTTTAATAAGACACCTGAGTATATGGTGGACATGCATTCAAACTACCAAACCATGTGTGTAGGTTCATGTGTGTAGCGTCAAGTGACCATGTACTGGCTGAAACACCTTACTTTGCAAGCCAAAATAATTCCAGCTTATAAATTACACAAAAATGATCAATATATACAATACATTGAAGGAGTATGGACACTGGTATCACTAAATCTTATGGTTTAAGTAATATGTGGGACAATATTGGTGGCACAGACTAGAAGAAACCCTAGACTTCTACAAGCAGAAGTCAGTGGAAGGTTCTATGCAACTTTGGAAGAATACAGTGCCAAGAGGCACTGAGAGAAGCACTAGAACTCATGGCTTTGTAGATGAGAATTAGAACTATGTACTACAGGCTATTCATGTTATTTCTGTGGGGATCTGCATCTAAATGTGAAGGCTATGAATGCCGTTAATGAATTAGATGAAATGTTAAGCTACCATAGCATTAAGACTATGGCGTGGCTACTGCAGGCCACATTTAGTCAGAGTCATAGCAAAATTCAGGAGAAAATATCAGAGCAGAAGGAATGGAAAATGTGCAATTTTTCCAAGGAAACAAGATGAAATTTGGATAAGAGTGACCAGTATATAAAAATATTAACACTCTTAAAAAGTAGTGATTTTTGAAGCTAGACGTGGTAGCACATGCCTTTAATCTCAGCACTGTGGAGGCGTAGGTAGGAGAATCGCCATGAGTTTGAGGCCATTGGGTGTCAGGGTTGCTTTCAGGGTTGTCCTGTTGCTTTCAGAACAGAATGGTGCCATTGTATAATAGAAGTATATACATTCATATCCTCAATTTTGTTGAGATTCAAAGCTGTGAGTTTGCCCTGATCCTAGGAAGAGTTTTAAACTGGCCTTTTTTTTTTTTTCAACAATGTTGGAACTTTCAAGTACTCTTGGATTTACACTAAATTATTATTGTCTTATTATTAATATGAGATTAACATGAGGCTTTTCATGGCCAAAGGTGGAATAATTAGAAGTAATGTGGTTGATTGCCAAATTAGTAAGGTGGATTCACCATGGCTAATGTTATCAACTTGAATAGAATAATAATTGTCTAAAGATTAGTGAAGCACACCTCTGGATGTTGTCTGTGAGCATATATTCTGGGGTAACTAGATTATAGTAGTGGACAAAGTGTGAAAACCTCTTCTCTCTTCCACACATTCAAGTGGTGATCAAGCCAGACTGAGTGCATGGGAGTCAGTGACCAACTGCCGAGGCCTCTTTATGAGTCAAAATAAATCTTTCTTTTTTTTTAAAGCTCTTTCTATCAGCCATATATATATATATTTCAGTTATGCAGCAGTAAAACTCAAGCAAGATGAACACATACAAAGAAACTACTGTATGTAGATATTTTTCATTTATACTCTCCCAGATCAAAGGTAAATAAAAGTACTGAGGCAAGCCTAAACAAAAAGATGAATTACAGATAAACTAGTATAGATAAGAAACAGAGCAGGCATATACATTCTGACACTGTGTAAACCCGAACATAATGGTGTGATCTTTCCAAAATACTGCCAGAAATAAATCCATAGCCTAGCATTGTTTTGTGCAATAATGCCTTGCAAAATAAAGAAATAAGAGACTTATTGGCCAAGTGGTACAGTAAATGACACATGAGAAGATGGATTAGTACCATATCTGTTATAAGAAAGAGTAAAGAAAAAAAAACACAAAAATTTGTGCACACACAAGAAGTACTCTCCAAGTATGATGAAATAATAAAAAAAGACTTTCAAAATCCAATTAAATAAAGTGTCTCAAAGGGAAGTAAAAGGGAAAATTGTACCATTATTAATATGTAAGGAAAAAGAGAATATTATTATAATACCAGCAACAATCACTTGGAGATTTACCATTGTGTTAACATGTGCAGTTTATATGTATTCATATGCTGGATAAAAGGCAGATCATAAAGTTCCTACTAAGACTAACAAGGAATTAGACCTGAAAAATGAATGAAGGCCAGTGACAAGGGGAAATAAAGAAATCAAGGGACAGGGAGTTGGTTTCTCAGAACACCTGCAGAAAATTGGGCATGTTGGCATGTGTATGTAATTCCAGAACTGAGCATGCAGAGACAGGAAGATTGCTGATGCTCAGTGGCCAGAAAGTCTCCATTCTTTGTCAAGTTCCAGACAAAAGAAAGAATCTCTCTCTAAAATGTAGGTGATACCTGCTATGAACAACACCAAAGGATATTCTCTCGCCTACAAACACATGCACACAGATTCTCTTTCTCTGACCTCTGCAAGTACTTGTACATCTGTGTACACCCACACCCACACACAATGAGCATGCTTGTACAAAAAATAATATTGTATGGGAACAAAATGGGTAAACCATGAAGAAAAGAAAGTAAGTTCAACATAGAGAAAAAAAGATGCTGAGATATTTTGATTAGAACTAGGGAAAAAAAATAGAAAAATGTGTTTATAAAAATAAGTATCAAGTACCGTTTGAAAAATAAAAAGTCAATAAATTTACTAAGTGGGTACTTAAATATCTATGAGGTCTTTAAACTTTGAATCGAGTAACTCTCCAAACACAGTATTCAATTTTAAATGTATAGTATCTGGTGATGAGTACAATCAAAGTGCATCATTAACTGATTGTGCGTACCCAAGTATGCATTGTCATAAATATGTAAGCAATGTTGCTTCTACACTATAAAGGATTGAGCAATAGACAGTGAAAGAATTACAAAATATGAAACAGATGTGATAAGGTACTGTGTGCATTGAGGGAGTATAGCTTTCTCTATGAGAAGAAGTAGGCAGTTAGTATACTTCTTTGGAAAAATAAACAGGGTCAATGACTTGATTTTGTGATAAAATGCATGAAGTAAAGAGAATGTTATTCATTGATAATTCTTAAGGGATCTAGACTTTAGAAATATGCTCCAACCATGGAATAATCAAGAAAATGTTTAGAGATATAGGAGAGTAGTGGAATGATCATCTAGAAGTTGGTTTGAGATATGAAGTAATTAGGCATACCAGTACAATTATTAGTGTTAACATTCATACAAAATTGTTCTAGAATATGTCAATAGATGGAAAAATGAATAAATAAGAGAATCACTTAAGTAATAACATACACTTAATTTGGTGAAAGATCATGTAATACTTTCACAATTTTAATAAAACAAAATTGCTTTGAATTGTTTATTTTCCCAATTAAATATTTGATTTGTAGATTCCTTGGGCCAATAATAGCATATGCTGAATATTAAATATTATTTAAAATAAAAATATGTTAAAATTTCAAATTACTATTTTATCAATCTTCATGCTGGTAAATGAGTGTCTCTCAGTATATTACATATCTATAGCTCTTCTAAGACATACTTTTACTGTTTTAATATTAATTTCCAAGGACTTTGAATGAAAAGCAAATTACATTAGAAAAAGTTTGAATAGTGTTTCTCAATCTCTCCAAATCATAAAATCTTATTAAAATGGACTCTGGCTTTTTATGTCCAGGGGAAGCTGAGATTTCCTACTTCTGTCATGCACAAAAGCAGTATCTGCGCTCTTGTCTAAAGACCATAATTTGATTAGAAGTCATCAAAATAAACTGTAAGCAAACTTACATTTTTAAAGCAGCATGATTAATGGAAATTACCCATCTTATATAAACAGAGACTGTATAAACATGTGCACAGTTAATCGTGGCTTTTCTTGCAGTACTTTGAAACTAGAAATGGCCAGATAAATATTCAGAGCTTGCCTGATTGGAAAAGACAGGCCAAATGGAAAGGAATCAAGGTTCTTCATATGCTAGACATCCCGTCATCTGCCAAACATATGACTGAAGGCATCTTAGGTCATCTCAGTACCAGCCAACTTGCAAATGGCCCACAAATTAATGAGAACACCTAGCTGAGCAGAGAACATTTAATTTGGCTGAGACAGTTAAACTGTACACCAAGTGACAACATTGTCAGACAAATAAATGGCTTGGATTTCAGTGAGTATCTGTGCAGAGTGTTACATGGAGATGGATAAACAGTAAACTTCTGCACCTAAATGTTTGTAATCATTACCACTGTACAAATTCTGTCATATCGATATTATCAACCTAGATTCTCTTTTACCTTACTCTTGTCTTCTACTAAAACCCCCCTTGCTTAGCACTTTAGTTCATAGATTATTCCTCCTTTCTGATTCATCTCTACAGTGCCCATTGTCTTAGTCTCTTTTCTCATGTCAGTTGCCTCCTGCGAGATCATGAGAAGAAGGGCTCAGATAGCTTCCTACAAAACTCCAGATATATGCGATAGTACATTAATTATTATATACTATACTAACATGATATTATAGAGTTATATCCATTACATGTAATATATAAAATATACATGCATACATATGGTCTTTCTGGTGTTCCTTGTTAAATCATATTCTTATTTTATATGTCATCCTTATATAGAATGGCTTGTTTTTCACTTTGTTCTTTCAATATTTCTCTTTATTTTCTGTGTTGATGGTCCTAGGTCAAGAGTTTATACAGGGCTGGAGAGATGGTTTAAGTGCTTGCCTGTGAAGCCTAAGGACCCCAGTTCAAGGCTTGGTTCCCCAGGTCCCACGTTAGCCAGATGCACAAGGGGGGCGCACGCATCTGGAGTTCGTTTGCAGAGGCTGGAAGTCCTGGCGCACCCATTCTCTCTCTCTCCCTATATCTGTTTTTCTCTCTGTGTCTGTTGCTCTCAAATAAATAAATTAAAAAATTTTTAAAAAAAAGAGTTTATACATTTGCTCACTTGGAGTTGTTGAGTTTCCTGTATGTCTAGAATAATAATTTTCTCCAAATTTGGGAACATTTCATACGTTTCTACTTTACATGTTTCTTTGACTCTTTACTATCTCTTATTCTAGTACTTCTATTACACATAAAGTTACTGGTCACTTAAGTATCTAGCACATTATTCAAAGCCTCTGTTTTTTGTTTCTTTTGTTTTAATTCATCCTTCTTTATTTTGTTTTCAGGTTGCAAAATCACTATATTCTTCTTGTTCACTGTTTCACAGGGACAGTGTACTCTGAGCACCTCTCACCTCATCCATTTGGGAGGACTCCTGAACCATCTGCTGAGGTTTCCATCTGCTGGGAGTGGTAACAAAGTCTTATAATCACAGTTCATGGCCCATCAAAGCAGGGGCATTGTTGCAATCTGAAGGTCAACTTTGCAGAACACAAAGGACATTCAGTGCCAAAACATGAGACCTTGTCTCAAAATACATAGGCACACACACACACACACACACACACACACACACACACACACACGTGCACATACATACAATATACCATATGGTGTGTATGTGCACATACACATGTCAATGCACACACTCTATCATCTATCTATCTATCTATCTATCTATCTATCTATCTATCTATCTATCTATTCTCTAACTATCATCTATCTAATCATATGTGATGCACAAGGAATTCATCCTGAGATGTTAAATTTTATTAGGAAAGTGGTTATAATTATTATAGTATAAAAATTTGCCTCAATTTTTAAGCTGAAATTTGAGCTGAAAGCATAAGCTAAGGGTGCTGCACTATCAGAAATGGGTAATACGTATCACCCATTTTTTTTAAAGTGTAAGTTCCAAAGGCAATAGTGAAAAGTGAAAATATAAAGATTATTGTATGTAAAATTGAGAAAGATACATCTATTCTGTAGTATATGTGAGGAGAATGATTGGTATAAACAATGACACTAATGTTAAATTTGTGCAGAGGAAAATAGAGGAATTAGAAGATAGGAGATGAAGGAGGACCAAAGAAGTGTGTGTGTGTGTGTGTGTGTGTGTGTGTGTGTGTGTGTGTATGGTTTAGCTCTATCCTTATGTTGGTTTGCTCACTTTCTACATATGTAAGTGTATCAACCAAGGCAAAGCATAAGTAAATAAATTTGCTTCTACCCATGAAGAAGCTGAATTGTAGTGTCAAATTTGTGAATATTTAAATTCTGTGATCTTTTGACAATAGCTATAAAATGTTAGGTACTTTTTAAAAAATGTGAAAATAAAATACAAAATAAGGCACTTATATCTAATCATGGGACTTATGGTGGCTTTCTTTCAATGCTGAATGTTGGTAATGCACACATTTTGGCTCTTTACTGCTTAAGTGTGACACATCTTCAAGATAAATTCAATATTAAAGAATGATCTACTGTTTCCTGGGAATTAAAATGGGTACTAACTATTCAATATTTTATTGATATTCATTGTTTTATTTCATGAATAGTGCTGGCATTAGCAATGTTCTGAAAAGTTAGAGTCATTCATAGTAATTCAAAACTTCATGTAAAATAACAGTGAAGAAAATGTAAATTTATGGAAAATTCAATAAACTAGCATCAAATGAATAGCATTTTCTCTGCTGTAGATTTCTGAATAGCATTTTAAGAGTCATATTTTGTGGAACAATCCCAATTTGTTGATTTTACTGAGTATCTTCAGCCAGTAAGAGAGCAGATGAATCATTTTTATGCCAGAAGGAAATCCTTTAAATAAGCTATAGTTGAACAGGTAAAAGTCATTGTGTGGGGAAAAAAGAAAAAAAAAAAAAAAACCTGCATCTACACCACTACGTGATCTGTTTTGCTCTTCTCCAAATTCACAGAAAAAACAAAAGTGCAATTTTGATTTAAGAATATTTAAAAATTAGTTTGTTGTATCTCTGTATGGTTTTGGTATTAGGGTGATGCTAGCTTCATGTCCCGCTACCAGAAATTGGTGTTACCCACATTGAGCTATTGATCAAACAGACATAAGAGGTCCCCAAAAGAAGATGGGCTTCTGCCAAAGCACTTGGCTACCCACTTAGGGTAAAAAGGTAAGAGCATATTTCTAAAGACACCTTATGCTGCCAACACAGAGCACAGAGACACTGTGCTGCGATCTGGAAGGGAGGCAGTCCCCAGACAGTTAGCCCAATTGTGCTAGAGAGTGCTGCATGAGCGGCAGGGCGAAAGTGCCCAAAAGTCCTAGGAGCAAGCAGGTGTCTAAGCCTCTCAGAAGCAGCCATCCTGACAAGATCGACACACCAGTGCAATGGTGGCACACACACTTAGTTGTTAGCCAATGACTTTCTGATTGGCAAAGAGATCTGCTTAGTGGAAAGGAATCCATATCTGGGTGTGGCAAACAGGTCAGATTCCTGTGGAGACAAAGATTATGCTCTCCAATGTCAAGCTCCCACTAGTCTTTGGCTAAAAGAGGGGTTACATCCATCAAAATCTCCCTAAGTGATAATGCTTATCCAATTTAACCTTTACTGACTTCATTCTCCATTGGGGAAATTTGTTTTCCTTTTGCAGAAGGTTGCAAATCCCAAGGAGATAAACCACCCTTCACACCTTCAGCAAAGGCCCAGGTGGAACCACAGAGAAAATGGGCATTTACTCTTTGGTTGTTGACATAATTATTGCATAATTATTTCTTTGTCAAATGTATGTTTGATGAACAATAAATTGCAGATATTTTTTCCTCTTCACTTTGATAAATGTCTCAACAATATGGAAACCCACAAGTATGGACTCATTTGACCTTAATTAGTTATGGGCTAATTCCAAATATATTCACATCTGAGGTTTAAACTTTAAGAAGTAGAATTTTATTATACACAATAAAGATAAAACTTATGTATAAACAAGATAGGGTGGCACTCACCTGTAATCCCTGCATATGGGAGGTAGGAAGATAAAGAGTTTAAGGACAGGTCTGGAGAAATTGTCCATTTGATGCATAAACAACACTATCAGTGTTCAAAATCCACATGAAAACCTGAAGCCAGGACAGGTTTATGTAATTCCAGCATGCTTATATCAAGAAGAGAAATATAAACAAGAGAATTTTTTGTATGCTGATGTAGTACATAGCCTGATGAATGGATCAGTGAAATACAATGGTTGGGTGACCCTGCTTCAAAATGAGGTACAAGGTGAGGGCCAATATAAATATTGCCCTCTGATCTCCATGTGCATGCTGTGGCACATGTACAAACTCACACACATGAACATAAACACACACTAAAATGATCGAGAGACAAAATGAAAGAAATTAAAGAAAGATGAAAAAGAGGGAAAGTAAAAAATATAGTGTAAGGACAGCCTGGGATAGGTAGTAAATTTGAGGTAGCCTAGGTTACAATAGTCTCTGTTACAATATAAAATGTATATATAAATGTCCTAAGGCCAGTGTTTGAGGCATCACATTTTTTCACCATTATAGTCTACTTTTAGTGCCATCATTAATTTTTCATTCTGGATATATATATACATATATATGTGCTACTTTAATTTACATTTTATTTTGGCTTGTATTTATTAAATGGATTATGGGATGTAATTTTTTATGTTTTCATTTGCTTTATAATATACCCTTTTCCCATTTTCTAACTTGATTTTTCAAAACTTCATTTCAACAATTATTATATTTTATGTGAAAGTTTTTTTACAGATACATAAATTTTCAAAGATTTTTCCTTTTATTGGCTATCTTTCTATGTTCATATTTAAATCTTTCACAGAAAAATGCTTTTTACTTGTGTTAAGGGTCATTTTCTCACCTTTACCTTTATTTTAGCATTTGTATAATGTTAAGTATTCTGTTTTTAGTAGATTTAAAATTTAGACAATGTGAAGTAAAGTTTTGCACTGCCATTTAAGAATTAAAAATACACTTAACATGTGATGCAGCAGTTTTAGTTTTGCATATATTCCAGAGAAATTAAGATCTATTTCCACATAAAAATTCTATATAAAATCTTGCAGCAGCTTTACTTTGTATGATCCAGAATTGGAAAATCAACAAATACCATTCAGCTTTAGTGGGAAAATGCTTAATTATTTGACAATGCATCAATCCCATGTGATACTATTAATCAGTAAAAGGAATGGCCTATTTATATACATAACCTCAAAAAAAAAAAACCTTCAAAGTTAAAACTAAAGTCAACCACAGGATTTCAATTATATAATATTTATGAAATTGTATAATTGTAAACATAATGAACATTGTCTTGATTCTAGATGCTAGTCATAAGTTAGAGGTTAAGATTTGGCTGTAGAGTATAGCACCAGAAAGTCTTTTCATGTTGATACGGCTAAAAATCTTGAATGAAATGATACTTACACAAAATCATACATGTGATAAAATGGTAAGGGTGCATAGATCTATCTATTCTAAAATATATAAAAATAAGTGAATCTAGAGTTCTTGAATTTGAAATAACCACAGTTTTTAAAATGTCAATTTTTAAAAAAATGTTGATACTAGACTATCATTATGTACAATAACTTTTGAATGTAGACTGTAGAATGGGAGATGGAATATCACTATAAATTCCCTTCAAACTTCTTTTTTTTTTTTAAATTTAATTTATTAGTTTTCTTTTCAGTAAATACAGGCAGTTTGGTACCATTATTTAGGCTCATCTGTGATCTACCCCCTCCCATTAGACCCTCCTTATTATTGAAAATGGGTCGTGCATTGTGGAGTTAGCCCCCAGTTATTAGTATGATAAATGTCTCTGAAAATCATGACCCAACATGTAACTCTGACATTCTTTCCGCCCCCTCTTCCGCAAGATTTCCCTGAGCCATGTTGGGTTCATTTTTGGTCTGCTTCAGTGCTGAGGTGTTGGGGGCCTCTGAGGCTCTGGCTCTCTGATTTGGTAGTTGATTTTTCTCTGCGTTGATCTCCTTCCCCTTTGTGCTGGTATCCAGTTCACAGGAAAACATCACCCTTGCTTATTTCGCCAGTTGTCCTTAGTTTCAGTTGGGCCCCTTCTGAGGTATGTTGGGGCAGCTCTCTTCTTAGGATCTGCATCTATCTGGAAAAGAGAAGCAGATTCTCCAACGGAGAGTGAGTTAGCACCCAGAAAATTGAGATAACACTTACTTTTTTGATAGACAGTTTGATAGGTGTAGGCCCTCTTATACCCCGTGATTGATGGTAGCTTGATATTGTAGAGTAGGCTTGTGTTTGGGTATGGTTCTGACTTGTTTCCCAGCTCCAGCTAAGGGTCTAGTACCACTGAGTGGATCAGTTAGCCAAATCAAGAGCAATTGATTCCTCACCATGGCTGTGTACCACTATTGCACTTGTATGGGTATCACATCCGGTTAATTGTTGCTACTTAGGTTAAACAATGTGTTGCTTGGACAGATCTTGGTCACTTCCCCCAGTCGCCTATGTAGCGCCTTCTGGCACTAGACACGCTGACTGTCTGGGGACTGACTCTCTCCTGGCTTCCAGCCATGTCATTCCATTTTACGTGTCAGCTGCGTATGGAGTCTTCAGCAATAGGGTCTTACCACTGGCCTTTGGTGGGTCATCAATTACTCTGACAGAAGTCTGTCATTGTTTTGGGAAACCTTGTAGGTTTCTTTGATCAAAAGCTCATTGTGGATTGTAGGCCCAAGCTGGAAGTGGGGGTTACAGGTCAGTGTCCACTAAGAAATTGAGGAAAAAGATAACTAATATACAAGAGTTAGAGAGAAGAGAGATAGAGGGGAGAGGGGGAGAGGGAGGGAGGGAAGATGTAGGAGATTTAGGTCAGTCTTGATCCTACCCTCTCCAGTGTCTTGTGGTTCATGTGTTTCCTGTAAGGGACTAGTGAAGGTTCAGTCATTTGGTCTGTCTTTTAGGAAGTAGAATTTTATGGTACCATAGTCTCACTCATCTGCAACACCTAACCTGAATTTGCCCAAGATGCCTTACATACCCAGCAAGTACCTCATGGACTAGACAATAAGATGGATGGGAGGGCGGGGAGGGAATCAAAGGGTGGAAAACAGTAATCCGGACCCAAACGGCAATGGTACCATAAAACCCTTCAAACTTCTTAGGAAATTGTACTACATATATATATATAAATAATATATACACACACATATATGTTTTCATTCTTGAATACCATATATATATATATATATATATATATATATATATATATATATATATATATATATTAAAGAAAAGAAGATGTCCAGTTGCCTGGTTTAGATTCCAGTTTTGTGATGCTTTATTCCAATTGTCAATGTGATTAGATCAATAAGGAACTAGGGCATTAATGAGGAATATCTTTGGGTATCTCAGCAAGGATCTTTCAAGAAAGAATAAATTAGGATGGAGGACCTGATCAGAATTTGGTTAGTAGCATCCCATAGGCTTAGATCACATACTGAATAAAAATGGGGGAAGGAGAAAGTCAGTTGAGTAGCATTTCCCTTTGTGCAATTCCTGTTCCACTGAGCTGTGAGTGTGAAGCCTCCCGTTGTCATGCTTTTGCTTTCATAATGTATGCCCCAACTTTGAGTCAAAATGAACCTTCCTCCACCATGTTAATTAGGAGTGCGGTTCTAGCTACTAAGTTCTGATCATGTGGTTTGGTAACTAGTTTCAAGAGAAATTTGGAAGATTTTGGAGCTTCATGTTAGAGAAGGCTTATAATTCTATAAGTCGATCCCAAAAGGCAAACTTAATGGGGGCTTGAAAAATAGTATGCAGAGAAAAATATAGAAAGCGATAATAGCTAGTCTCATGAGGTTTCAGAGGGAAATGAGTACTCTATAACTAGGTTGGAGCTCATCTTTGAATATCTTGTGAAGAATCTGGCTGTGTTCTAGCCATGATCTAAAATTTTGAATGAAGTTCAATTCAAAAGTAATGAATCAATTTGTTTGGTGGAAGAAATTTTGAGAAAACGTAATAGTCAGACTAAAGTATGGTCATTGCTTATGACAGTTGATATTATAGTGAAGATTCAAAGAAGGTAGAGCAGAAAGTTGTGAAAAATCTATAATTTATTGAGGAAAGAAGTCCAAGCAAGTTTAAAGTTGCAGACAAAGCCAGAAGAAGCAGGCATAGACAGAGCAAGTATAACATTTAGTGAGAGTAGCACACTCAATGAAGAACCTCACACTGGGTACTATTGTGATAAGAGTGGTACATTGAGGGATATACCTCACCCATTGATGACTAGGCTATAAAACTATAATTTGTTTGAAAGGAGAATGCATGAAAAGAAATTGATGACATTCTGAAACTGTGATAAATGTAGGTCAGGCTATAAATATAAATAGCAGAAGTTACCATCCTTTTTCTCACATAGTGCTGATTTAAAGCATAGAAAAATATAAGAGATATGGAATAATAAAGCTTGAACCAAGGTTACAGTAAGCAGCTGATGTGAGATAATAGGAACAGGGTTGGATATCCAAGTAGGAGGCTTTGAGAAAACACAGATTTAAGCTTTGAAGGCAAAGTCTGAGATGAATAAAGACCCTAGGATATTGGAAATGCCACACTGGGACATCTGCCAGTAAAAGTTGTGGAAACATAGTAGAGCCTGCTTAAGAAAAAGATTACATGTGAAGAAAGCATCAACATTGGAGGGCATGGACTTCTCAAGCTTGCTGGGACATAGATGATACCACCATAAGATCCAGAGGCTGTTTATGCAGGTGCAGGGTTTGGTTGTTTTCCTGTCAGATTTCAATACTGTTATCTGAAGTTTCCTTGGTATTCCTGAAATATTACCTTTTGGAATGCTTACTTTGTGACATTTTATTTTATATTGATATAGCTATTTAAAAAAAATGAACTTGAGTTCTTGTATCACTTTAGAACTGTAAAATTTTTAGGAGTGTTAGAAATGGATTAAAAATATTTTCCATTATGACACAAACATGAGACTTCAGTGGACAAGGTTGAATGTTATGATGTGAAATGATATGTTTGTTTTTCAAGTTTATAAGAAACTTGGGATGATTAATTTTAATTGTCATCTTGACTGGATAATTACCTAAGGAATTGGTGAGATCTACCTTTGGGTATGTTTGTGGGGACTTACAATCATAGAGGTTCAGCAGAGAAGGGATGACAAATCTTGAATGTGGAAATTATCATCCCCTACCTGGGGTACTAGATTGTGTAAAAAGAGAAAATAAAGAAAGCCATCTGTATGTTTACCTTTACTTTATTTGATTTTCAATTACCTCATATATCAGGAAGCAAATACCCCCTCTATGCCTTGTACATTATGAACTATATCTTCTGAGCTATGAGGAAAAATAAATCTATCTGTTCTGAAGTTGCTTCTTGTCAGATGCTTCGTAAAGTAGTGAGAAAAGTAAGTAATATACCTTTGTAAATATAAAGTGGTTTGGCAGCCTCTCTGTCAAGGGAAAATCTTTCCTAGTGGTTACTATTAGGATTGTAAATGCAGCAGTGTTGAGCTTGGGGCAAAAGGGGTTGGATACATATTGTTTTTTTCTTCATCTTGTTGCCAAACCTACTCTAGAAAAGAAGTTTTCCTAGTACTTTTTTTTTTCCAGTCCACTCTATCAGGTTTTTATATTTACAATTATCTCAGTAATTCCAAACCTCTACATAGAAAATGGTAACAAGTGATTAGCATCTACTTACCTATATAGTTTTGATTAGAGACACAAACTGTAATTCCTAACATTTGCCATACAATGTATTTTTATAGCCTAAAACCTATAAAGGTACCTGATCTCTTTATCTCTTTCTCTCTCTCCTGTCTTAATTTCTTTCTTTCTCTCAGAGACGCACATGTACACCAACATACACAAACACACAGATTTATTATATACTCATATGTTAAAATTAAATTCAATCTAAAAAATAATCCTATTAATTATAACCTTAGCTATCCCTCTCCTCAAAATTAAATAAACAGATTTTTACAATTTTTTAATCCAATAAAATTTCATGTTCTAGCATATAATGACTAACAACTGTTCCCAATTTAGGGAGATTTCTAATATAGGATTGCAAAAGATTATAGACATTCAAAACAAATTACAGTTGAATTTAAAGAGGGCTTTTGTTTGAGGAGAGAACATGGAGAGCAGAGGACAGATTGCTGAGTTGGCAAAGCAGACAGGATAGAAGTCATTGATTAAGGAGAGAAAGGAAATTTGGACAAAGAAGAGGGAAGTAAAGAAGTTCATTAAATGAGCATAAGAGAGGAATTCAGAAATTAAACTTTGAAAACAAAATAAAAGACTTGGTTGTCAGAAGGAAGATTAAAGTATCATTTTAAAAAATTCAAAATGCGACCTATCAACTAATTATCTGGAAGGGCAAGTCAAACAGTAATCTATTGGCTACTATTGCTAGCAATATAAGAAAGCATTTCTTTAAATATTAAGAATGTTTTGCAATAGTTGGATTGTTATGGATTTTCCCAAGCATACAATATGTCCACAAGTTATTTTTTTAAACAGGGAGCTCACAAATAAGGTGGGAAATAGAAAGTGAACACATGCTCTCATGGGTAAAGAATGTGAGAAAAGAGAATCTCATGGTAGAATGAAATAGTCTTATCATAAGTATTAGTAGGATAGATGATGAAGATAATAACCCCAGTACAATGGCTACCAGTGGATGTTACAGTTTGTACTCTGAGGATAAGCATGGCTGTTTGAAGTATGAAGGTATTTGAGTGGTTCTGAATTAGATGAAACCATAGGTTCCCCATTCAGCTGGTTCAAAATGAAATAATTCCTGACTTTTTCACACTTGGTTTAAGAATAGGATGAATCAAATGCAATTTTATAAAGTGAAAGGCATAAAACAGCAGTGACAGAAAAGTACAACTTTTCTAGAGGGTTATACATAACTGGAAATAGTATAAAAATAGCATAAAAATAACAAATAGACATAAAAATACCAATAGGAGTAAAGGCGTATCATAGAAAAACCACAAATCTATGATAATATGTACTATGTTAGAAATTCTATGAAGTATTAAAGTGATTAAATAATTATACTTAAGAAATTGTTGGGCTGGGATTTTACTTTAGTGAGGAGTGTTTGTCCAGCTTGATCAAGGTTCTGGATTTAAACCACATATTGCAATATACATATGAACATTGTTCTTCTGCTGTTAATACAGTGAAAACCATGACTATTTTATTTAGCACACTTAATTGAATTATAAAAAAGTCCACTTTTGATAGACTTATTTAAATGCCAGGAGTATCAGATTACAGGAATTAGATAATATACCTTAAGTAAGTTTTTAGATCTTTTATTTTCATTTCAATTCATACTATGTAGAAAACAGATTTTTCTTTGTTTGTCTGATTGAATTACTTGGACAAGTCATGGAATCATTGCATTTAGTTTCTTACAAGCACATTAAGTAAGAGATAAAATAATTTATAAAAAAATTTTAAAAAGTATTTTTGTTTTACTAGTCATAAATTTGGCCTGTCTCAGTTATTTTTACAAAACACACAGAGGAAACAGAAACAATATTCAGATAATTTTAATATGACAATAAAAGTATGTTATTTAAGCCAATATAGATGTTATTTAAATTTGAATTCAAAATATTCTAAAACTATCAAAGTCATGTACATTTCTTTTAGATTTCATTATACTTCCAGTTTTCCAGTCCCTTAGGCCCCAAAAGTTATATTTAAGCATAAAACAAATTAGTAACCAAAATTGAACTATTATTTCACTTGGAGAATAATAGCATAGAAAAGGTAGACCCATATTACATAAAGCTACCATTAGTGTATGCTCGAACTGTGTGCTTATTCTTTGATAATTTCCTTTCCCTAGTGGAAAAGTAACATACATAAGACCTACATTCCCCGCAGGCAAGAGCATCAGAGGACAGAATCAATATGCAAATTGACTCTGAATGTTTTGGCCTATCTCTCAGATCTTCTTGCATTTCTGTCTCCATTGAGTATTTTTCTAAGTCTGCTATTCCTTTATGGGGTAAGAGATCTTCTGATTAATATGCATTGGGGCACCACATGGTTGCCCATCTGTGTGGGTCAGTTTTGAATCACTGATCAGGGCTGAAATTGAGTTGAAATTTAGCCAAATAGTCAGCAACAATGACCTTCAAACCTGTCGTGGCTGGCTGACTGGCAGCTCTAGAGAATTTAATTTGCTTTAGAGCTTGTACCTCACATTCATGTCTGATTTTTAGGATGAATTTATTTATTTTATTGATTGTTTCTTTATTAATATTCAAATTGTACAGAAACTACTTTTGGCTTTTCAATAATAAATTGGTCTAGGTATTCTCAGTAGCTACTAACTTGAGGAACTCAATGAATCAATAAAATAATTTAGTCATGCTTGTAATTTTTGCTAAGAGAAAAGCTGTCTTCTTTATTCTTTCCATTTTGATAAACAATATTAATCTATGTCTTTGTTCCTATAATAACAGTTGACAGCAATTAGCAGTTATGTACTTTTGTTGTCTACATATTCAAAACAAAGTCAAGAGGCAGGAGGATAGATGTGAGTTTGAGGCCAACCTCAAGCTACAGAATGAGTTCCAGGTCAGCCTGGGATAGAGAAAAAATGTACTTCAAAAAATGCAAAAAAAAAAATCGAAAACCAATAAATAAATAAATAAATAAAAATAAAACAACAGTAAAAAGTCAAGGTATATAAGAACTAGGATATATTACCTTTAAAATCAAATTAAATTTGGGGGATATGTACATTTTCCACTCCATAAACTCACCATAATTTTACTGAAACATCTGAAATTCTAAGAACTAAATGGCATTGTATTCTTTCATATCATGATTCCTTATAATAGTTCCCCCTGTCTACTTATGGATTCACATTTAAGAATTTATAGCTTGAAGTCATATTTATACATACAAGATACCTAAAATTCACTGAGGTATAATAATACTAAATCCTCCTATAAGCCTCTCTCTCTCAGAAGACATTTAATGTCTTTTCTCAGATCTCTTGTTTCTACTTTGTCACAGAGTCTATTCTTAACACACTAGTCAAAAGAGTCCTGTCAAAATTCATAGGAGTATTATATTCTTCTGACCAAATCATTCCGATCATTCCTCACCCTAAATGGCATTTCTTTATTCTTTAAGTGCAAATAATTTATAGGTATAGAACTTAAAATAAATAACTTACTCTTTTAATTTTTAGCCAAAAAACATGTAATCAAACCCACTTTTCAGCACATAAATATTTAACATATAATTTTATTCTCACTACATTGTGTCCCCTTCCAACACAAATAACCAGTTTTGAAAAAAAATGTTATGCATCACCTACCATTAATAATCTATGAAGCTACACATAATCTGATTGTAACTCCATAGTGATTTCATTTGTGACTATGTTTTACAACTTACTGTGGTCCAGCCATATCCTGTTCATTTTACACACAGACACATGATGTATGCTTCAGGGATGTTACATAGGCGAATTCCTACAGGTACAAAATACTATTTTCTAGATTCATGCATGACTTAGCCCATTGTTTACTTGAAGGACTTAAAAAATATTATTCAGGGCTGGAGGGATGGCTTAGCATTTGCTTGTGAAGCCTTAGGACCCCAGTTTGAGGCTCAATTCCAGGTCCACGTTAGCCAGATGCACAAGGGGGCACACGCGTCTGGAGTTCATTTGCAGAGGCTGGAAACCCTGACTCGCCCATTCTTTTTCTCTCTCTCTCTTTCTCTCTCTCTCTCTGTCTCTTTCTCTCTCTGTCTGTTGCTCTCCAATAAATAAGTAAAAATAAAAACAAAAAGTTAAAAATATTCAACAACTTTTTCCATGATCACCTCACTTAAATGAAAACCATCCCCATCCCATCTTTCTCTTCTATGAGCTCCCATACATTTTAATATTTTACATAATGCTTATAATTATATGGTGTATAAAAGTTATATTGACTGATAAATTTTCTTGTCTAGTATGTTATACCAGGTTAAAGTTTCTGTATTTAATGTTTAGTTCTGCTTTACCTTGTAAGTATGTAAAAAGCACTTGCTGATTCTATACTTTATGTGTGTACATACACATAAACCCAAAATTTTGCACCTTAAATGTTTGCCTTCTTATGTTGTAGTTATTTGTATACAAATTGTAGTATCCAAAATAAAATATTTCAATATTTTTCTTCCTTTGGTAGAAAGACATAGACATACATAAGTACTTTGGCAGACAAGCATTTCTCATAATCTCATTGTAGTAGCTAGTCTTCATAGTCAAGTTGACTTAATTCAGATATGCCTAGGCGATTGGTGAGGTAAGCATAGGCATTTGTCTAAAAGGATGGTTCCAGAGAAGATTAAATAAAGGTTAAGATTCACCCCAACAGTGGCTATAACCTTACCATGGTCTGGAACCCCAAAACATGTTAATTATTTTTTATTAATTAATAAAATTATTCCCCTATAAGACATACTTTCTCATTTGTTGTGATTAATTGAAAAAACACTACTAATTTTACCCTAATACTGCATTTTTTTCCTGAAATATATCTGTCTTGATAGATCATTAAACATAATGACATACATTATACACTTGCTGGGACTCCCTTGTTAATTCTGATCGTATTTTAATAGATTTCTTCACTCATAAATTCTCTTAGGTTGGTATCTTGCTCAATAAAGTAGCATATCAGATGCTGGCTTAACATTTTGATTGAAATCAAGAGACCTCTTAAGTAATGATCATTTTGCAATCTAAGTTATGTCACTAATGGTAACCATTACACAACCCAAACCAGTTTATTTGGGGGAAGAATTTATTTTGGCTTATAGTCTCCAGGGCAAACTACATGTTGGCAGGAAAAGGATGGCAGAACAGAGATAGGACATCACTTTTTGTCTCAGCTGATGGAAAACCTCACTAAGAAAATGAGCTGAGCATGAGCTCTGGCAACAGGGAGCTGCCTATTACCTCCCAAAGCCCACCCCTGAGATCATACCTTTTCAGGATAGGCTTTGCCTCCCAGATTGCCACCAGTTGAAGACCAAATATTGAAAGTACATAGTTTATATGGAGAAAATATGCTTCAAATTACCAAAGCCACCAGCAAGTATAGCCATCAATCTGAAAATCCTCCACCCCATGAGAACTAGCCCTGGGACAAAACATGACTTAAAGGAAAATAGGAGTTTAGTACTGCTACTTTTGCCCTTGACATTTTCAACAATGAATTAAGCCATTTAAAAACATATGTGAGGATTTGGTATATAGAATAACCACATTGATCAGATTATGTAAAATGGGGTACGTGTGAGAACATCTATTACAAAAACACACTGTCTCACATTACAATGAATTCCTCCTCATTTTGTTCTCTGAGGAAATTCATGTTCTTTGGAATATGCACAGTAATTTTTCACTTAATATAAAAAAAAACTACATCTATTTAATTTAAAAAAAACACTCTTAAGTATACCAAGTTGAAAACATGTTTACAAGGAACCTAAACATATCCAGCAAACTAAAAATATCTACAGAACATTTTCATTCATCTCACTTTTTATTTCTTCTCATTTACGGACAACTTATACTGGCAGTTCTGTGTCAGCATTTCTCTTTATTGTCCCAGGTGTCCTAGCTTTCCCCTGTGTGAGCCTTTTGACCCTAAAATATATAAATGGAGTGTGTTCTTTTTGTCATGCTTTTTTAGTTACTTTCCCAGATCTGTTCTTTGCTACGATATGTTATAAGTTACAGAAATTAAATAAGGAAATATGTTGTATTGACCCACATAGAAATACTTCCTTTTTCTCTATGGTGCCTACCATGTTCTTCATCAGTTCCCTATGAGAAATGTCAGTTAATATAAAACCATTTGGGGGGTTTTTTGTTGTTGTTGTTCAATGTAGGATCTCATTATAGTCCAGGCTGACCTAGAATTCACTATGTAGTCTCAGGGTGGCCTCGAAGTCATGGCAATCCTCCTACTTCTGCCTCCCAAGTGCTGGAACTAAAGGGGTACACCATCACGCCCAGTGAAAGAAAATGTATTTTTAATGGAAACTTCAACTTGTATTCTTTGTTTTAGGATACAATCCCTTCTGGGTATAACTGCTGGCTTTTAAGTATCACTGCACACTCTGTAATTTTAAGATGTGGAAACATACATAATGTACTACTAAAATATTATTAGAATGGATGGGTGATATTAGTGTTATTGAAAGCATTTGTGTTATTCAACATTTAGGTTTTATATTTTCAGTAAGAAGAAAAAATGACCATAGCCATTATAAAAATGTTATTATTAAAATATTAAAAGTAATAATGTATATGCTAGAAAAAAATGGCATAGTGATCACTTTCTAAAACCATGTAACCACTAATATTGTGAATCATTCTCTGAGAACATAAAAATACTTTCAGAATCCTCTGTTCCCTTTTTGTTATTTTGTTGTTTTTCTAGTAGTCCTGGTGACTTATTTGTGAGTGCTAGGCATATATTCTACCACTGAAACATACATTCTGTTATCTTAGATGATATGTAGGTAGATAGATAGATGATAGATAGATAGATAGATAGATAGATAGATAGATAGATAGATGGATGATAGATGATAGAGCATGATCCCTCCCACTACCTTCTTTTGTCCCTTCTCTCATGTTCCTTCTATTGAACCCATTATTTTCAATGATTCCCTCTTCTATCTTGATTTCTCTTTTACTTTTATTTTTGTCTTACTTCATGATCTATTTTAAAATGTTGATCACCAATATTATACAGGTCTGGTAAAGATAACAACAGCCACTATGCAGTTATAAATGCAATGCCACTTCATGTGCAGAAGATATTAATACAAAGAACCCCTCCTTACTTTCTGGCTTTTAACTTATTTTCACCCGCACTTCTGTGATATGTCTTGAGCATTTAAGGGCATGGTAAAGATGTTTCAATTAGGCCTGAGCACACAGCTGTCACTTTTTCTCTGCACTTTGAGTCTCCCTAGTAGTCATGTCAATGAATAGAGGGCAATTTGATACATGCAACATATCCATTTAGACAAACATAAGCAGAAGCTTCTCTCCTAGGACCTATAATATTCCCAATCATATGATTTTGACTAGATTTTTCTACTAATCATGAGTTCTCTGTATGGGGTAGCCATGAATTCCAATCACAGAACAGTTGATTACCTGCCTAATAATTATGCAAGTGTTCTCAGTGGGTACATCTTGCCTTGCTGGTTGGTTGTATAGCATGCAAGGTAGATCTACTGTTGAGTAAGACTATTGAACATTTTTATCACCCACTAGTTTACATAGCATTTTCCAACAGTGTGAAAGATAGTCAGCAGGGAAGAGCCTTCCAGCTCAGTTTTATTTTGATGTTTCAGTGTCCTGCAATGAAACATATGGTGTATTTGGTAAAAGAAAGGTTCTACTACTTCACTCTGTTTAGCAGGCATATAAATTCACAATAGTTAGTATTATTTGGGGAGTCTCAGAGGCCTCCTTGACCAGAAGCTAACTGGGAGATATACATTCTTGGCATTGGAGTTTCCTTATAAACACTTATGGCTTCTAGAGGCAACATTATCAGTCCTGCAGGGTTCTTATTTCCAAACTCTTTTTTTCTTAAATTACAATTTTAATTAGCTAATAAAGAGGGCTTTCATATAGCTTCTTCATAGTGTCTTTAGGTTAATCCTCCTTTTCTCCATCCTTCTCCCTTGATTCCACTTTAGCCTTTTCATACCCAATGTCCAACTCTACCACACATACACCTACTCTTACCTCTTCTTCAGTGGCCCGCTCCTGTGGCTCCTTTGTAGCTTCCTGGCTTCTACTCACTCTTCTAACTTACATACATGTGCAAACACTCAAAGCTTGGGACACATATGAGAGAGAATATGTGGAACTTGTCTTTCTGAGTCTGGGTTACCTCATTTAGTACAATATTTTCCAGATCCCCCCAATTTCTTGTGAGTTTCATAATTAAATTCTTTTTTTTTTCTCATCAAAGCTGACTTTATTGGGGCGCCGCAGCCGCCGCGCACCCCAGCCACGCGCCTGCTGCAGCTCCCTCCCATCTCCCCTTCTCCAGTTACCCTGCGCAGGGGTCACGGGGACCGCTCACGGGCTCCGAGGCAGAGGCTGCAGGGGCGACGCCCTGCTCTTCTCATAATTTAATTCTTATTTACAACCTAATAAGCATAATAGAGTTATATTTGCCAGAAAAGGAAACTTAAATCATGGAATTCTCCTTTTCAATAGTATGCGTCGCCATCTTTTCATGTATGCTCACATGCAAAAACGTTACAGAATAATTTCTTCAGAATATTTTTGATCCAGTGGCATCTGTTATACTCTGCTACAGTTTAATGTGGTGTATCATTATAGCAATTAAAATATTAATATAATTTTTCATGTCTTTACTCTCTCACTTGGTGGTACATGTCTTTAATCCTAGCTCTTGGAAGGCAGAGGTCAGAGGATAACTGTGAGTTCAAGGCCAGCCTGGAACTACACCTGGGCTACACTGATACCTTACCTCAAAAATAGCAAAAAAAAAAAAAAAAAAAAAGAAGAAAATTAACTTAATGTCAGTTTAATATAATTTTCATAACTTTAAAAAATTATATGCATATATTAATAAACCAGTGAATTAAAAGAGAATGTTTACTTTCTTAAATATACTTGTCTTGCTATAGATTATTAAATGTAATGCCATAGTTTAGACTCTGTATAGTTAATTTTTGTTCTTGTACATTTCTGAAATGAAATCCTTGATGATTACTTTTATATTTTATCTTATTAAATCTTCATGAAGTACACAGAAATCAAAACAAGTGAATATTACAAGATCTTATAATATTATATAAATAGAAACATTCTTTTCAATGGCAAATCAACTTCCAATATCACCAGTGTTTCAGATAAACCGTTTTGGATGGATCTAAAGTGGATCATAAAAATATATACTCAATATCACTTCTTTCTGATATAGTATGTCACTACAAACTTTCAGCTTTTAATTTCAACCCACATGTTTTAAAATGAAATAATATTAGAACAGAGGGGGAGGGTCAACAAGATTGGAAAGTTGTTCAAGTGGGCCACTGTCTCTCTGTGTGGGCAGTGAAGCAATAATCCTGGACTGTGCTCTGTTCTATGGATACTGGTGGGAAGATCATCATGGAATTGAAATGTGTTCATGATATTCTTATTAGATATGTCTGTATAAGATTATGTATAATATAACATAACATTATATATGTATATTTATGTGCATGTGTGTGTATGTGAATTCTATGTGGACTGGTATGCAAAAGATTTGCTGGTTACAAAGAAGTAAGCATGATATAAAAAAACAACACGTGGCAAGTCAAAGTGCTGTTTTAAACTACATAAAAAATCAGTTAAAAATGTACTTTGGAAAACATTAATAGTAAGAAAATGATGATATATGTAATGCTTGTGTGCATATTTAAATTACATGTGTTTCCTTAAGTCTTTCAGAATGAATGGCTTAAAACATATTCGTTGTTCTCTCATCATACAATAGAACAATTTTCCATTCAAATATTAACTCCAACATATTCATATTTATACTACCAATATGTGTTTATAATTATATATATATGTGTATATATATATATATATGTGTGTATATATATATATATATATATATATATATATATGTCACTAAATTAAGAATCATTCTATGTATCCTCAAAACCATTAAGATTAAAAATAAGCACTGCATATATGTATGTGTATATGTGTGTGTTTATCTATTGATAATACTATATACAGTTGTGCAATATCAATCTGTATTATTCTCTCTAATGGAACAGACCAATGGAATGAATATGAATTATAAAGTGAATTAATTAGATTAGCTTACAGGATATAGGCTGGCCAATCATACAATGACTGCAGGCTATAGAGTCAGAGATATCAGTGGTTTCTCAGTTCACAAGGGTTAAATGCTTAAGCAGTTCCGATCAAGCAATAAAAGCCTGGAGGATTGCTGGAGAGCCACTGGTCTTCAGTCCTCGTTGAAAGGCTGAAGAAGCTGGATTCTGGTGTCCATGAAGGATAGCAGCAATAGGGTGCGAGGTAGCAGAAAGCGCTGTGGGAGTAGAACTCTCACCCCACCAACTCTCAAATCTCAGATTCTTACCCATGTTATCAAAGAATTGACTCAAGAGAAGGGTAACTTATGAGCTGTTTTAGGAAGAATAAAGATAGAGAAAAAGCAAAGCAGAAAAATATGGAAACCATAGTAATTCAAGTAATTCTTCCCAGCCTGGCTGTGGGGGGGGGGCAGGGAGATGGAGAAGTCCCTGTCACATATGGAATGAGAGCATAGCCTAAGAAGGATAAGGGGCCAAGAAGGGGCTCATGCATGTGGCTCAAGTTCAAGTATATGAATCAGACATCTAGAAAGGGCCACATCACCATGCTCAGGTGTGTAAGGGAGGGACATGGTTGGTAGATGTGCTGAAGAGAATGACTCAGGAACAACTAACCTGCAGGCTTTTAGCCCCAGAAAGTTTAAGGAGAAGCAGGAAGCTGATGCTGAAGTTGTTGCTTGCAGCCATCTTTGATGAGACTGAATAAGACACAAGTTCTAATCCTGCCACAGTAGCAAGGTGGTTTCCGTGTGTCCAGGGACCTGACCCAAGCTAACCACCTTCTAGGAGAAATGCTACCTTTTTCTTCATTTGTATCAGATGGATGAACCATGTAGTATCACTGGAAGCAAAAGGCCCTGTGTTCTCTTGGAGATTTTACATATACACATATTACACCAAAGGAAACACAGTTACTCTGGGGAAGGGTTACCTCCTTCCAACAATTATTATTATTATTATTTTATTTAATAAAAGCAAGCTATTGAGCAGAATTTTTTTTTTTAATTTCATGGTTCAAATTCACATCTTATGCATTAAGAAACCCCATCTTTTCTTTTTTTTTTTTTTTTTTTTGTTTTTGGTTTTTCGAGGTAGGGTCTCACTCTAGCCCAGGCTGACCTGGAATTCACTATGGAGTCTCAGGGTGGCCTCGAACTCACAGCAATCCTCCTACCTCTGCCTCCCGAGTGCTGGGATTAAAGGCATGCGCCACCACGCCCGGCCCCATCTTTTCTTTTGAGGACCCCTCCCACTCTTGGAAATCTTCCTTGATTTCTTTAATCTACTTTTGCCTTGCTTAATAAGATTTCCACATTGCATCAGAATTTGGAAAATTACAACTTAGCTAATTTTCCTTGTCAACAGCAAAATACGGTCTTCTGTCTAGTAAGCTGCTGTTGGTTCTTACTAACATTTCTAGATTGAGGGGCTGGGATATTATACCTCTCTCCACCACCCATCGTTCAGCTTCTATGTCACCTTTCAGTGTGGTTTTCAGATTGCAGAAATTCCACTAGTTGTCCCCTTCCTTGCTGCCAAGCCCAGGATAATAGATGTTACTTTCTGCCAGATCCTTTCGTTTGTCTCAATACATTAGTTTTCATGAGCCAATCTGCTGAGTTCAGCCTAGGAGCTGAGGCCAACATCTGAGTCTCCTCAGCACACAAGTTTGAGAGAAGTCCTAGCGACTTTGAGCTGACTGTCGCCTTGGAGGCTCGCTCCTGATCCATGAAGCCTCCCTCCCTTTCCAGGGAGAGCCGAGGTACAGATGGAATGCAGCCCACAAGCATCTCTGAGTGAGCGAGCCACTGAAGTCTCCTGCGTCTCCCAATTCTTGAAAATACCTTCCCAGGCCTTTCCAAGAGATGTGTTCCTTACCTGATTCCTAATCTGATCACAATCTAATTTGAAATTATTAAACATTGTATATTGTATGTATATAGAGAACCTTCCTGTTGTGAAATACTCTGGAATGCACTATTATAAATTGCAGAACACACTTAAAGAAAAATTGTAATGAGGATTGAGTCTCGTTATTATTTTCTTAATATAAATGATAATATAATGATTTAACCACTGTGTTTTATAAATATTTAAAATATATAAGGTAAATTTTTATTAATAGCTATTGTATTATACAATATCATGTAAAGGTACTACACTTGATCTTAGCCAACTGGCAGAAAAGTGATACATGTAAAGGTTTAGTCATTCAGTAGATATTTTATAATTTATTATTTAATATGGAATGTCTTATTTGGTATAGATTATCTATCATCTATCTATATATCATCTATCCAAAATTTTAGGTCATACACATTTCCAGAGATACACTCAGGATTTCAATTCCATACATCAACTTGCTGAAATCAGCTTATACTTATTAGAGAATTTCAAGTAATTTTGAATAGAATTTGCTAAGATGGGATAGAAAATCCAATATGTCATCGAGCTGATACCTAACAGAGAAAAGATGTAATGTGTTTTATTTGCTTAATTCACTTATTTTATTATATATTCTATTCTTTTTTTTCTTTTTTGTTTGTTTTTTTCAAGATAGGGTCTCACTCTAGCCCAGGCTGACCCAGAACTCACTATGTAGTTTAACTCCCAGAGATCCTCCCACCTCTGTCTACTGAATGCTGGGATGAAAGGTGTGTGCCACCACACCTGGATTATATATTCTATTCTTATGTAAATGTACTTAAAGAATTTTAGTTTTCTATAAATAAGTGGCCACATAAATCTGAAAAATTTCAATTCATATCCCAAATCACTGAGACCAATGAGGAATGAATGAATAAACAATTAGAAAATATTAATAACCTGGACCTACACATAATAAGTAGTGCAATATATAATTATCTAAATGTAGACCAAATTCCCTCTAAGTAAACAATAAGGAATCATAGAATTATAAAGCAAATGATTCTCTTTATATCTTCACAAATACATGCACAGATATAAATAACTCTCTAGGTCAGTTACTAAGAAGAAGAATTACTCTACTCAGTGCTTCACTTGACTTTCCTCTCTTCCTCCTTTCCTTTCTCTCTCTGTCTCTCTTAATATCATTTCTTGTCTACACAATTCAATAATTGTGGGTACATCTAAAATACAATAACATTTTAGTATCTTTTATATGTGTGTATGATGTGTGTGTGAAAAGTAGACTCACACATGTGGAGGTCAGAATACACCTTTCAGGCATAGTTTCTTGCCTTCCATATTTTTTGAGGTATTGTTTTTAATGGCTCTCCGTTTATTGCTCCTTTCTCAAGGCTGGATATTCTGCAGGCTGCCAGGAAATGGTCCTCTCCTGATTTCAGAAGCCCCGCCTATGGCTTTTGGCTTTACATCTGGCCAGGAGATCTAACTCATGCAGTCATGCTTATATGCTAAGAGTTTTATTCATTGAGTCATCTTCCAAACCCTATAATTGTTTTAACTTGTAGTGTAGTGTAATAATTATATTTTCTCTTAATTTGTTCAAAGAAAGATATTTTTATGATCATCTGTTCACATGATTTTAAAAGCTAAATTCTGCTGCTTTCTGCATGACTAGAAGGACATTACGTTCCCATAGTGTACATGTTCCTCCTTTGTGATGACGCCATCTTGAAGTGTATCTGAGAAGGTTACCCTTGAATTTGTGCATATCCTACGTTCTAGATTTTGTTACATGTATAATGAACATATTTTTATCTTCTTCCAATTTACTATAAGGAGTTAGTTACACCAACAGATTTAATCAAAATTAACTTCAAATTGTGGCAAAATACTTTTTGTAATTTATGTTGTGTAATTCAAGAAATATAATATTAATATATAGTTACCTCATTTTCTATAGGATAAATTTCATCAGTGGTTTAATATACATTTAGAGATGTCTGAGACATCCCACAGGTTATAATCATCCCATTCAAGGGTATAGCTATATTAGTGGAGAAATATTCATAGTACCTCAAACTCAGTCACCATCAGATTGCAACTCAATTGAGAAATGATGGTGACAGTAAGCTCAAATATGTGACAATAACATATTGTTGTCTTAAATAAGATATGAGAATGCTATTGTTACCTAGCAACTTAAAACTGAAACCTACAGTAATAGACCCGAATGTAATGTTTTCGTAGTCATTCTCAGAGAACTTTCAGTGAAGTTAGGAAGATCAGTCATTTCTTTAGAGCCAGGATATATCACAAACTTTATACTGTCCACAGGAAAATTAGACAAATCAATTGTTAATTTAGATAAAACCCTTAAGTAAACTTACATTAGTAAATCATGTCAGTGAACTCTTAGAAGATCTCAAATAATAAAGTTTCATGAATATTAGCTATTAATGTTAGCAATTGATTTATAACTTAATCTGTATGTTTCAAGAATAAAGTTAGTCATTTTTTCCATATTGTAATAAGATCTGAAGGACAGAGAAGATTAAATCTGTGTTAGGAATATCCACTTCCATATAGGTTACTTATAACCCATAAGTCACAATCCATCAATACCAAAGGACATAGAAAATTAAATTTTAACATAAGAGAAGCAATGGAAATTCAAAGAAAATAAATAATTTCTGATGTCAGAAAGCAAATATACTGTTACTGTTTATTTTAATAATTTTTGGAGTGAATATTGAATTGAATTTATTTGTGAGTATATGTAATATGCATTAAGAATGCATGATTTCATTCACAGTTTTTGTTTCTCACTAGAACATGTAATTTTTACTTTAGATGATTTTGACAGTTACCTGCTTCTACAATTCTTTTATTGTAATCCAAATAAACAGTTACAAGTATGACTTTTCAATGTCTTGTTTTCCAGAGTGCCTCAGTTTTAAAATTATATCAAGGCACCTTCATTATAGTCACTTAATAATTGAATGGAAAATGCTTTATAAAAGTATCAACCACATTTATGTTCTAAAGAATTCAGTACCAGCATTAAACAGTTAGTATCATTAATTAAAAATGCCTCTTTTCGTTATTCTTAGATTTGAGTAAAATCTAATTCTTACTGCACAAGTTGGTAACTAATCTATAGATAGGAATAATTTCTTTTCTGTTATCATTATACTTATATAATTGTTCCTAGGTTATATAAAATAGAATTAGTCTGGATTCTAGAGTTACCATTTGTAAGAATACTCAAAAAAGAGTATCCAGAAAAGTTTTCACTGATTTATGATTTAGAAATATTATTTTATACTTTAGAAAAAATACAGTATGTTTAACAATAAGGGGTACTAGTCAATTCTGAACTGTAAAGTTTAACTTTTTATCTGATTTAGTATTTTACCTTGTTGGGGTTAAGAGATGTAATAGTTTCTTTGCTCACTACTGTGGCAAATTACCTTACAAAAACAATCTAAGGTGGGGGTGGGGGGGAAGCATTTATCTGAGCTGATGGTTTAAGAAGGCACACAGTCTTTTGTAGCAGAAGAGCTATGGAGCAGGATCATGACACACCTGGTCACATTGCACCTGGAGTCAGGAAGCACAGAGATGAATGCAGATGGCTCAACTTACTTTTACTTTTTTATTCAGCCTGGGACCCCTGTTCATAGAATGGTATGGCCTGCATTCAGCGTAGGTATTTATATTTCCATAATGCCACACTAAATACACCCTTGCAGATATGCCTATTGGTTTATTTCCTATGAAATTGTAAATCCAATCTATTTGATAATGAAAGATAAGTAGCACAGGAAGTTATTTATTTTAACAGGATTAAATTGTTGGGTTATTTTTGAATACTACTAAGTTAGGACATTTGTTGATTGATAATTCTATTAGATTTATATGTACTAAACATTTTTTGTGAGAAAATTTTACATTTATAATTGCATTATATTCTTGAAATAGCAACCAAATTGTTTTAAATAAAGTCTCATTATTGCTAGAAATATTTATTTTAATAGGCATTATTTATGCATTATTCATGCAGATTTATATTTTTCCACTTAAAACATAAAATCATGAAGATCACATTTTGAAGTCAATACTTTCTATGTCTATAAGTATTTTAAACATTGAAATATCTACTGAGTGACTAATAGGAAAGCAATAAACAATAACAACTAGAAATTTACTAATGTTCATGTTGTCTGTGAAGTTATTTGTGTAAAATAAGTTTGTTCAATTAATTTCCTAAGAAAGAAAAGCTACCAAAGTTAAGAGATATAAAGTTAACTTCAAATATTTCTGCAGTGGTCTTCTTTTTTCCATGCTTATGATCAGAAAGAGGTGATTAACAAGTCATACACTTGTATTACTGGGATGTCACTAATGAAGTTAACTTTGATTTTCCACACATTCTAATTTTTAATTTGAATTATTAATATAATTTTGCATGAGAAGATAATATATAAAGTGTTATTATAAATTTTAAGATGTAGTCTGTTCTCATAAAGTATTATCAGTCCTCTTATATTTATTATAATAAAAATCCTCAGATGGAACAGAGGCCAGGTTGTTGCATGTGTAGTGGGCACCATCTGTGCAGTCTTAGTAGCTCCAGGCAATGGAATTGGTGAGAAATTGTAAAAGTCAAGAGAAGCACATGGGTATGGTGACATGGTGATACAGTGACATAGCATAGCTTTGATTTGCATATGGAGAAATTAGTAATTTTTTCTAACCCATCACAAAAAAATAGTAATAACTGTGAGACATCCAGTACCCCTTTTGAGAGATTTCTTGCTTTCTCCTCAAAGCAAAAGATAACTGGGCTCATGGAGTTTAAACATCTGCCCATTTGTGCCATTTTATATAAGAAGTTAATAGACCTTGGGCTTCTGCACAAAGAATTGATTTGGAAATTTGGATGGGTGAAAACTGTTTTAAAAAATGTGTACTGAAGACAATGACTACAATGTGCATTTGTGTCAGCCAAAATCAGTTGGGTTTTATTCATAAATGTTAATAAAATTAACTTCCTTTGCCACATTATGGAAATTAGTGAGAAAACAAAAAAAAACTGCATATATTTGAAAAGCAAAGTTATAGGTGAATGGAGTAGAGCCATAGATCATTTAAACAAAGTTATTTCAAAACTCTCATAAAATATTGATAAGTTCAAGCATCTATGCACCTCAAAAACTGATATTCTAAAAATGTGCAGGTTTTTTTTTCAAATGGTGACAAAATGAGGGAAATATGATGTTGATAAATGAGAAACATTATTATAATCAGTACATTGTGACATAAGTATCCCAACTTGCTGAGAAGAGTAAAGGTGTAAGTGGATAGAAAGAATTGCAGATATTGAGAGGTAGATTACAAGATAAGGAGATAGTAAAAGATAAGTGGAAATGGAGAATCAGTGTAGATATGCCATACCACCATGTTACAAAGTGTTTGGGTTCTTATAAAATGTCAAGCAAGTATTGTAATGGTCACATTATTGCCATCAATAGTCAAGCAGGGTGTTCCTCTAGGAAAGGTGATACTTTGGTGTAGCTTTGACACATAAGCTCTCATTAAGTCTCTATCCTGCTCTAATATTCACTTTATTCATTAGCATGTCATTCACTCAATGCAGTATGTGGATTTATGTATTTGGACATTTTGTTATTAAACTATATCAATATTAGCCGTTTTCTGTCTCACTATATTTGTTTTGCTTTAACAAGTGTCATTGACTTAATGGTATATATACAGATGGAAAGCTATTGCTTTCAGCTGGGACATCCAAAGACAAATTGATAGCTGGTGTTGTACCTCTTTTTAAATATTTTTTGTTTATTTATTATTTTATTTATTTATTTGAGAGCGACAGAGAGCGAAAGAGGCAGAGAGAGAGAGAGAGAGAGAGAGAGAGGGAAATGGGCACGCCAGGGCCTCCTGCCACTGCAAACAAACTCTAGACACATGTGCCCCCTTGTGCATTTGGCTAACGTGAGTTCTGGGGAATTGAGCCTATAACCGGGGTCCTTAGCTTAACAGGCAAGCACTTAATGGCTAAGCCATCTCTCCAGCCCTGGTGTTGTGTCTTGTGAGGGCTTCCCCATTGAGGGACTTTCACACTCTCACCTCACATGGCAGAAGGAGGCAACAAAGTTTCTCAGGCATATTTTATTAGCATGAATCTTGGTTCATCTAAGCAGGAAATTGGTGTTCTTGTGATCTAAACTCCCAAAGCAAAACTTCCTCAAATCTATCACACTGAGTGTCAGGATTTCAACATACTCCCTTGGGTGCATAAAAATATTTGTGTAATAGTCCCATTTTCAAGATACAGAGGGGGAAAAAAAAACCTAAGTATTCATCAATGGATAATTTGAAAAATTAGAATATTTTTCTCCCTAATTAAATAAAATTGTTCTATAAGTTCAAAGGATGGATCTAAAGGCAGCTAATATACTGGAAAAATGCAGACACATTAAAATACTAATTATCTCACTTATTTGTAGAATCTGTTAACAAAAAGTCAAATGAATAGAGACACTGTATTTAGGACATTGTGTACCAGTTTCAGAAAGGGAAAAAATATGGAGGCAATTACACCAAAATTCACAAATTTACATTTACATAAGAAGAATATTTAGAATTTTAATGGACTACATGGACAATGTAGTTACTAATAGTGCATTATATGGTTAAAAATTCGCGAGAGAGTATTTTTAGGCATACTTACTGCAAAACAAGATTGACTATGAAATGCTTATTATACTGATTGTTTCTTTATGTTATGTATGTAAACCTTGCTTCATAGAACAAATATTGACATATAAGTATATGATAAAAAAAATCCTAGAGAGACACAGAAAACAAACATTTCAATTAAGTTGTTATTATCCTCTAGATATTTCAACTAATTAATTCATATTTTAGAAAGCTGAGTGATCAGTTCCTGAACTAATTAACTCATTTTTCTTTTGAACTTGAGCAAGGTGAAGCAAGAAATAAAAAAGAAATGAATCCTCCAACATGAACTTCCCAATATTTTTCTGGTGTTCCAAATTTCTTGCTACAGCATCTTTTTCCCTGTCTCTAATGAGCATTAACTGCAATCAGGCAAAATGTTCTCTGGCAAGCTCCACAGAGCAATAGCCTTTAGCCATTGGCCTTTTGGAATGCTAGCCCTAAAACTGATTTGTTTTTGGAGGAAAACAGTGATGATTATAATTCTTTCAAAATGATACTAAATACTCAATGTCTCATAGAGATCTTAGAAATCATACTTCTTATAAAGAACACTTTTAAAAATCAAACCATAAGATCTTATAATCAACACAATTCTCAGTTACCCAATGTTGTGCATGAACTTACAACCCACACCATATTATAGTTATATCGACATTAAGAAATTGACATGACTAGGAAAAGTAGCAGTTGAGAAAAGATATATATCTGTAACCTGGGATTTGATTTAATGTGTTCATTATTAACTAGAATAATAAATTGCAATATATCTCTATTGGGAAAACAATTTATTATGTAAGATATAACATGATAATATGAAAATGATAGATTTAAAATGCTTTATTAGATTTGGAGAATGGCTTAGCAGTTAAGCGTTTGCCTGTGAAGCCTAAAGACCCTGGTTTGAGGCTCGATTCCCCAGGACCCACGTTAGCCAGATTCACAAGGGGACGCATGTGTCTGGAGTTCATTCACAGTGGCTGGATGCCCTGTAGCACCCACTCTCTGTCTCCCTCTCTCTCTCTTTCTCTCTCTCTCTCTCTCCCTCTTTCTGTCTCTGTCACTCTCAAATAATAAAAATATAAAAAACACAAATTATTAAAATGCTTTATTAGATAATATTAATCTACTTTATAGGTACTACATGTTGCCTGATTATATCACTGAAGGATGCCATAAGAGGGGGAAAAAGAGATGTTGACAAAGGTGGCAGGGAATAGAATAAGTTAATGTGTAAAAGGGAAAGAGGTTACTGGGGTTAGAAGAGTACAAAGTGGACAGAGGATACGGTGAGGTAGAAGGGAAGGAGAAGCTACTGAAGAAAATATTGTTTGAAAGCACCATAAGACACCTACTGGCTTATATGCTAACTTAAATAAACAATTATTTAAAAGAAGACATTAATCTATTATAGCAAAAATCAATCAATACTTTAAAAAATTGTCCTTTTCTTTATATACCTCTTTCCTCCTTATCTATCTTTTATATATTTTAATTATTTTCAAGCAAAGATAGGAAAAGAGCAAGAGGAGAGAATGGATGTGTCAAGGCCTCTTGCTACTTTCTACAAATTCCAGATGCATATAACAGCTTGTGTATCTGAATTTGTGTGGGTAAATGGGGGATCAAACTGTGGCCAGCAGGCTTTATAAGCAAGCTCCCTTATCTTTCACTCTGTTCCATCTTTACAGACTTTTCCCACTTAATTTATTTCTTTCTCTCAATTTTTGAAGCAGAGTTTCTTTACAAGTGCCATTAAACTTGTTACCCTCCCTCTGAGCTCCCCAGTTGTGGAGATTACACAAGTCAGCACTTGGTCTGGCTCAAAGTATTTTTGAGTATATGAATGCAATAAATAAGCTTTCTGTGAATGAAGTTAATAATTCAAACAACATTTGCAGCAGAAGAGAGCATCAGTGCATAAGACTGCATCCTGTACAAGCATGAGAGCTTGAGGGTGGCTGACATTGCCTGAGTTCAACTCTACAATGTATGTTCATACATATACATACATACATACATACATACATACATACATACATACATGCATACATACATATATATACATGTATATATATACATATACACACATATGTATATGTATATGTATATGTATATAAAATCAGGGCATGGTTATGCAAACTTGTAACACCAGGTCTGTGAGGAGCAACAACCTCAGAATCCACTGGGCTCATGACAAATGTAAGATCTGGAATCAGTGACAGACTCTATTTTAAGGAAACACAGGATGAGTGATGGATGGGGTCACCTAATTCACTTCTCTGGCTCCACTCTCATGTACACGGTGCAGGAACATCTACATATAAAACATGTGTATGTACCACATAGACACCATGTACTTATAGCATCATGCATACTACATATGTGCAAAAAGTAAATCTTTCATGTACTTTTCAGTATTTACTTGGTTATAAAGTTGTGGATTTCATATGCATTTCATTCTGAGAATAAAACTAATCAGCTGTAGGAAAATATTTAAGAATGTGAGCTATAGATTCTTGTGACAAGCTGTAAGAAAATTTATGTTTATGTCTACATGATGTGATCCTTTTGTTTATATTACCTAAAGTAAAAGTTAGCATTTTAATTTGCATACATTGCTAAAATTAATAAATCATGGCTCCCCTTATATTAGCCTTGTACTCCTTTGAAACAGAAAATAACTCCTTATCATATGGCTAAACTTTCAAAAACCCTGGAATAAAGATCTTTCCATGAAGATCTGAATTTTAAAAGATAGACTTGGATCAACTCATTTATAAATCTCTGTAGCATATAATTTGTTTTGCATTGGTTGATTACTGTTTTGTTACTCATGTTTAATTTGGTTATGATCAGGATATGTTATTGAAAAAATAGTTTCTTGCTTCTTTCACTTAGTATTTTAATCTGCCTGTCCATGTTCAGCAAAGTACTTAACTTAAAAGTACATGCATACCTGAACTTCAGTGTTTTCTAATGAAAGTATGTGGAGAATAATTATCTCCTGTGTAGTTTTTCTTTTATTTGCATTTGAGGTCAGCACTTAAGGGCAGATATAAAATAATCTATAACATACATTATATATCTTTTACAAATTGTATATTTATGTGGAGAGATGTAACTTTTTATGAGGTCAAATGTTGAAGCTTTTATGGGGTTTCAGTTCATTCTAATTTTGAACAAATTTTCATGCTCTGGGCCTTATATATTAAGCCCAACTATTTTAGTATATTATGTGTGGTAGATAGAAATTGAAGCTCAGTCAAAATATCCCTATTTCAGATGTCAATGTTCTTATTCAATTTTTTGCTAGCACTAGCTGAGTGTAAGTTGTACCTCATGGTGTTTTATTAAAAATAACAAGTGAGAGGTAATCACGTCTGTTACTAGTTTGAAAAGGTTCCATATTATTTGTAGACTCTTTATTGCCTTCAAGGCTTAGATAAGCTGAAGAGGCAAACTAATTTAGAAAAGTAAACTTTGTAAAATACCAAAGAAAATCTATAGCTTTTAGTCACATATGACTTTTAAGACCTTTTGTTCAAGTACATCTTTCAGTTAGCTTGCAGAAAACTGACTCCTACCTATAATCATGTCAGCCATTTCAAATATAGAGCATTCTATACTTATATCTCAAGATTATTGAGAATAATGCCTGTATCCAAATACCTAGCCAATAGAAATTAAAATAATAAATAAGTATTGTTTCAAACAACAAAGGCAGAATAATGTGTTAAGAATTGTTAATTCTTAAAGTAGGGCAGAGTTTCCTGCTCTGCTTTATTCTATAGGTTATGAGAATGTGTAAACTGAGAGCAGTTATATCTTGTCATGTGTTTCTTAGCCAACCTGGATCACATTTAGTGGGACCATTTGAATCTGCACTTTGTGTTTTTTCAAAAGATTTCCACCACATTTGAATTACCATTTTCATATTTGATGAGAGCATGTCTTTGACTGTTCATAAAACATGGGGTAGTAGAAGACATTGGGGAAACAGAGCTTCAAGCAACAGTAAAACAATTCCTTGGATATAATCTATGATAATATGTAGATAAAAGGGATGGAAAGATGAATTAGTTATCAGCTATGATCATTAGAAACCAAAATATACAACACACTCCATTCACACTATGTGGCCTGAAGATTCTGCTACAGTATGATAAAACAATAAGGAAATTTTGACTAATTATGGTATTGGGTATATTTCAAGAGAACTAGCTTAACTTTCCATTCTGTTATCTTATAGTTAGACTGTGACTTTGGACTTCTCTGGATCTATTAATATCTTATATGGACAATAGTCTCCACACACCTGGACATAAACTCAGTTTTATTTTGAAAGTTCATTAACTTCAATGCTAGTAAGTGTCACTAATTTTGTGAAAATGAGAACCCTGATTAAGAAATGATTTGTGGGCTGAAGGAATGGTTTAGCAGTTAAGGTGTTTGCCTGCAAAGCCAAGGGACCTAGGTTCGATTCCCCAGGACCCACATTAGTCAGATGCAAGCACAAGAGGGCGCACACATCGCATCTGGAGTTCCTTTGCAGTGGCTGGAGGCTCTGGCTCACCCATTCTCTCTCTCTCTCTCTCTCCCTCTCCCTCTTTCTCTGTCAAACAAATAAATAAATAATATATATATTCGTATATATATGAATAATAAATAAGATATGAATTATACATAGTCATATATTATATGAATAATAAAATAATAAATAAAATATATGAATAATAAATAAAATATGAATGATGAATGATAAATAATATATATTCATATATACATATGAAATGATTTGCACTGGCATCTCTGGTAAAGTACTCTAATAATTTTCTTTAGATATTGTTATTTAGCTTTAAGTCTGGATATCTTCATGTCAAGAAATATATGACTGGGAAGATAACTTTGTCATTAACACACTTCCTGTGTAATCAAGAGGACCCAATTTCAGATCTACAGAGTCCACATAAATGGATGTGCACATTCTGTAATCACAGCTCTCAGCATGAGATCACTGGCCAACTAATTAGACCAGTTGGTGACCTCTAGAATCAGTGAGTGATCTTGTCTCAAAGAATAATATGGAAAGTAAAAGAGGAAAACAGGCCAGTCTGCATCTGGTCTGCACATGCTTGCAAACCCACGCATATATGCACCAGCACACATACAGACATGTATGCACACCACACACACACACACACACACACACACACACACACACACACAAAGAAAAGACATTTAGATATCAACTTGATAGTTGGCAGAAATTGGGGTTTGATTTTATCAAATAACTTGCCATTGAAGAGACTGTTGTTTAAAGCATTTATGTCTTATGTAAACTTACGGAATTTCAAGAAAAATCATATTGTATGGGCTGGAGAGATGGCTTAGCGGTTAAGCGCTTGCCTGTGAAGCCTAAGGACCCCAGTTTGAGGCTCGGTTCCCCAGGTCCCACGTTAGCCAGATGCAAGAGGGGACGCATGCGTCTGGAGTTCGTTTGCAGAGGCTGGAAGCCCTGGCGCGCCCATTCTCTCTCTCTCTCTTTCCTGTCTTTCTCTCTGTGTCTATCACTCTCAAATAAATAAATAAAATTATAAAAAAAATCATATTGTATGATGAACCATATTCATAGTGCAGGATGTCACATAAAAGATTGATGTATGTAATCCAGTGGTCTTTTATATGTCATCACTCAACCCAGAAGGCTTTCCTAAACATCAGATGGTGCAGTGTTTTAGCCACAAATTTGGATTAAAGATTACTTCTTTTGACTTTGAAATGCTGCCCTGAAAAAAGTATAGTTATAAAGTATCAATATAATTTTTGATACAATTACATTTTAATTACTACTTTAGCCACTATGGATCAATTTTAGAACTTGATGCCTAATATTTTCACTAGGGACAATATTCATTATGAGCTTCACTGGACTCCATGGCAGAACTATCAATGGGTAATTGGGACTCCTCATGATCCTTGGCCTGGCTCGACTGGGACCTCACTGTGTAGTAGCCTAATTTGTCTTCAAATGTGTGATCTTTATTTATTTCTCCTTAGAGGCACACACTACCATGCCTGGATATATATGCTGTTTTATTACAGTTATCTCTGTGGAAGTAAGGAATTGAAGTCTACATATGAAAATTGAATCATACTTTCAGTATCATGTTATGCTAATATACTTAGATGGTAATCAGAGACTTCCCCAACCCTAGTCAGGTAGCAAAATCTTAAGTTTAGCCAAGTGTGGTGGCATGCACCTTTAATCTCAGCACTTGGGAGGCAGAGGTAGGAGGATCACCATGAGTTTGAGGCCACCCTGAGACTACACAGTGAATTCCAGGTCAGCCTGAGCTAGAGTGAGACCCTACAAAAAAAAAAAAAAAAAAAAAAAAAAAAAAAACTCTTAAGCTTAGACTCATTAAGGATAAATATCTGAACCACTACAATGGACAAAGTCCTTTGGTCTTCTAAGACTGCGCATACAGAATATGCAGAAATGGAAGATGAGAAAAGTATCTGTTTACATCCAGATATTTAATGTCCACATGTATATTGTTTTCACCCACATTCATTATTCACAATTTATTCTAAATATGAAGTTAAATCAATTCCTGTGGTTATTTTTGCATTTCTTATATCCAGTAAGCATTGTCTCTGACCATGTTTGGTGTATCTATGAGGTATTGCAGCTATCAAATTTACATTTCATTTCCCACACCTATGCCCATTATGTGATTTTGGACAAGTTACTTGGCTTTGCATATGCTATGTCTGTGAGACATATCTTCAGAGTAATTAAAATAAGTTATATATAATTTCTTGGGAAGCATTTGATGTTTGATAAATAATAAGTAATAAAATTACTGCAATAATTACAATCAGAGTAGGAGTAAATTTCTTCTGTAAGATAATAGCCTTTGAGCTGGGATCCCAGAATGATTGTCTCCTTTGGCAGAAGGAGTATGTCTTATCTGTATTATATAATTACACCATATAAAATAGGACTGTTGTGGAATTGAATGTGGAAGAAAAGGTGGTTAATTATATTTCACATCCATGATGATGGATAACAGTTGGTTGTTGAATTTTTCTGATTACATTCCAGCTTTCTTCCTTAAAATTTCACTTTATCCAATTCCTTTAGCTTGAGATGTAATCAAGTGGAGTTTTTTCAATTGCACTCTTTAGTTTACTCAATTTGAGTGTTTGTAAACACTTCACTCATACAGCACACTTGTATTGGTGACACAAATAGATAGCCAAAAGGCTAGTGAACATTGGACTTGAACCCACAAGGGATTCAGTCTCTGAGGGCATTTTCTCTGAGATTTTTCTAATGGTACTGTTTAATTAACCTTGTACAACTGTCTTTGATTTTGTCTCTATTCAAATATGGTTCTACAAACAGCTTTGACTTTCATGCAGAGTGATCTATTCTAGAAATGACTGTGTGCACAGGGTGTCTAGCAAAAGTGTCTGTATGTAGACCAACAGAGCTCTCTAAGCAATCCTTCATTCTATGAACTCATGTGTTCATATCATGTAAATACAAAATGTTTCTAAGTATAAATCCCTGTATAAACTTTTGAACATCAAACATAAAATGGGTAATATTGGGGCTGGAGAGATGGCTTAGCGGTTAAGTGCTTGCCTGTGAAGCCTAAGGACCCCGGTTCGAGGCTCGGTTCCCCAGGTCCCACGTTAGCCAGATGCACAAGGGGGTGCAAGCATCTGGAGTTCGTTTGCAGAGGCTGGAAGCCCTGGCGTGCCCATTCTCTCTCTCTCCCTCTATCTGTCTTTCTCTCTCGGTCTGTCGCTCTCAAATAAATAAATAAATAATTTAAAAAATATTTAAAAATATGGGTAATGTTAAGGAAAATTTTGTCACATAAATTCAGAATCTTCTTATTACATTCAATATTAAACATGATTTCAAATAGTTGTTTTGGGGCTTCCTTTAGAGAGGTGATTGTCCTGTTATGAGTTATATCACAGAGTACACCAAGCCAATAGGCCATGATAAAAATAATAGAAAACATGTAGAACTTTTGTTTTGTTTTGTTTTGTTTTTGTTTGTTTGTTTTTTGAGGTAGGGTCTCACTCTAGCCCAGGCCCATGTAGAACTTTGATGAAAGTGTCTTCAATATATGATCATATTTGTATGAGTGTGGTCCCTAAACAAGTGGGGTTAGCAACACAAATAAATAGTGAGTAATGCATATTAACAAGCCTACTCCAGGCCAACTGATTTAGAAGAAATCAAGCTGTTGTTCAAAAAAAAAATGAGTACTATTAAACCCTTAAATTATTCTAATTCTGTAATTAATTTTTTTTTAAGTTCTGGGGATAAAATTGAGGGGCTTTGCAAGTACCAGGCAAACACTCTACTATTGAAAATTTACTTTTCTTCTGGACAACTAACAAGAATTTCTGTGTATCTCGATTTATATGTTCATATTCTTGTGCTTTTAATATTAAATGTTAATTCTTTTTAATCCTGAATTGAAACATATGACATTCTCAGCTCTCACATGATTCTGTGTGTGTTAAAGTTGGAGAAATACTGCCATAATGGAGACTAGTAGACTGCTTCAAGAGGACCTGTAGGGAGAAATAAACTGTTTTATTATTGTTACAGAGGATGACATGATCATATTGTAGTATCCAAGGTGGAATTTTTCTGAGATGAGTTTGCTGAGAGGGAAGAGCCCAGATTTGAAGAACAATATTAGCCAAACAAGGGAAGCAGAATGGCAAAAATGACACCATAAGCCTGAAACCTGATAAGATCCAATTAAACTTCATGATCAGAAAGTGTTTTCCAACTTATAAAGCCTGAGATGTTTGCATATGGATATGCATGATTACTTAACATATTTAAGTTCACATTTTAAGTTATTCATACATGCTGTACAGCAAAATTAATAGTGTAATATGAAAGCAATGGTATTATATGGACCTACATTTTATTTGAAACAGTTTTCATTTATTTTTATTAGTTTGAGGAATTTCCTCTTGCTGTTATTTTCACGTTTCTTTTGGTACATTGATTTAAAAATGTGACATTTTAGGTATTTCTATGGGCGCTCCATCATGTGCAGATGGAAACAGTGCTTCTACCTTCTTATTTAGAAGTCGTTTTCATTTCCTTCCTCACTCTTCCTACTCCATTCCTCCTATCCCTCCCCTTCTCTCCCTTATTCTATTCCTCCTTCTTTTCTTCCTCCCTTCCTTCTTTCTTCCTTTTTTTTTCCGTTTTTTTTTTTTTTTTTTTTTTTTTTTTTTTGGTAGTGTCTCCCTGTAGCTCAGGCTAACCTGGTATTCACTCTGTAGGCTCAGGATGACCTCAAACTTACAGTGAACTACCTACCTATGCCTCCCCAGTGTTGGAATTTTCTTGTCTTTTCTTTCCCTTTCCTGCCCTTTCCCTCCCCTTTCCTTTCTGTCCTTCCCTTCTGTTCTTCCCTTTCTTTCTATTCCCTACCCTTCCCTTAAATGAAAGTGAAATAATTAGAAAGCATTGTGCTTGTATTGAATCTTGAAGTCGTTTTCGGGATTTCCTCAGATCTTAACATAATTTTAGCTCTGCACTCAATGTTTGCTGCTGCTGTTTTTTTTTTTTTTTTTTGTTGTTGTTGTTGTTGGTTGGTTGTTGTGATTGTTGTAGTTATGCTGGGCAGGCAAGTCAGAAATTCAGAAGTTGAGTACTGTTTGCCCATGATGCTGGAGGAATGACTATACTCTTATGATAAGGCTTCAGATTCCGAGACTGCAGTGCATCTCAATAATGGGTATATTCATCACACCTAACAGAAATATCTTTGTCATGAAAACTTTCAACCTTTTCTACGAGACATACTGAAATGTAGCCATTGTTCACCATTGTGACATGACTACATAGCAGCAGCACAACGTCTGCTTCATACCAGGCAATGAACTGCTCAAGTCCTCTCCATCCTTTCCCTGTCTTTAGCCAGCACTATTCTACTCTCTACAGTTGACATCGACTTTTTAAGTTTCCACATATGAGTGACAACATTACTTATTCTCTGCCTGACTTCTTTCAAATAACTATATAATTCTATTTTGCTTTAAATTGCACAATAATTATTTTTGTGGTCATACATCATTTCATTGTGACAGCATACCCCATTTTTGTTACCTGTCCATCTACTGAAGCATATAAAATATACTCAGTTTCTTGGCTATGGTGGCTAGTGCACTGATAACATGGAATACAGATGTCTATACCTTTTGGACTTTGGGTAATGGTTGTTATATGTAAAGTTCATGCAATTGAGTTACATAAAACAACTGGAAAAAAAGTATCATAACGTTTTAAGTAGCTTTGTGAGGGTATGTTGGGTCATATCTATAGCCATTCTGGGTCACAAGTGGTAGCATGTAGACTATGCATTTCAGTTTACCAATGTCTGCAAGATTTCTTTCCATTTCATACACAATACAAGCACACAGAGATACCCAGAAATGTAAACATAGTGCTGCATCTGCTTATATCCTGACTCACAAGCACTGGTGTTTTAGGTCATAAAGACTTCTGTACATTAAATCATGAACTCTTGGATTAAGATTGTGTTGGTCATTAATATTCATAGAGGGCACTATTATTCATTAAGGGCTGTTAAATCACCTGTAGGATGAAATTTCACCTGTAACTGGAAAAAAAAAAGTTGCTATTATTAGTCAGCCTCTGTAAGTAGAGATTGCATAGGTTGTAAAATAATGAATTTTACTAGACATTCTACATAGTATCACAGACTTTGTAATTATTAAAAAAAATAATGGAAATAAGACACCATAGAAATTTCTAGCATTCATATATCAACAAAAATAACTCTCTTCTCTACATGTCACTGACACCATTCATAATGGGATTTTAACAATACTCTGGAAAACATTAACTAAACTTTTAGCTCCAGAAATATTACCGGGTTCTGACTTCAGGAAAAATTTCCTTCATGAACAAGATGATGCATCAAGGGAAAGATGGAAGGAAAAAATAAACTAAAATTAAAATGTTATTAAGAAATTTTTATATATCTTTATTATTATTAACAATATATTTTGTATAGCTACATCATCATTGCTACTCTCTTTTCCCTTGTTCCTGCCCACATTCTGCTGGGGACTCTCCTCAGTGGGGTTTCAAGTATTTCCCATGGTGTTGTGGCTTATGTGTTGTGTGATCAGCAGTCAGTTATGTTTTTTCATTTCTAATTTGTTAATTTGAGATTTCACTTTTTTAACTTGATAAAATTGGCCAGGGATTTATCAATTTGTTTATTTATTTTTCAAAGAACTACCTATTCATTTTATTGATTTTAAAAATTGCTTTCTTAGTTTCCAATTTATTAATTTATGCCCTGATCTTGATTATTCCTTTCCTTCTGGGGCTCTTTGGGTTGGATTCTTCTTCTTTTTCTGATGCCTTTAGGTATGGTTAGGTTGTTAATTTTGAATTTCTCTGTCTTTGTTATGAAGACATTTAGCACTGTTTTTCCCTTAGGACTGCCTTTATTGTGTCCCATAAGTTTTGTGAAGTTTTGATTTCATTATCATTAAATTCCAGGAATTTTACAATTTCTGTTTTGATTTATTTCACAACACGTTCATTGTTTAAAAGTGTGTTGTTCAATCTCCAGGAACTGGTGGAGTTCCTTATGTGTCTCTTGTTGTTAATTTCTAGCTTTAAAGCATTGTGATCTGATATAATGCAGAAAGTTACTTCAATTTTCCTGAATTTATGGATGCATGCCTTTTGGCCTAATTTATGATGATTTTGGAAAATGTTTCCTGGGCTGATGAGAAGAATGGGTATTCTGTGGAATTATAGTGGAATGTTCTGCAGATGTCCATTAGAACTAGTTGATCTATGGTATTGAACTTTATTATTTCCATGTTGATTTTCTGCTTGGATGACCTATCTATTGATGATAGGGGAGTATTGAAGTTCCTAACTATGGTGGTGGTGGTTTTTATTTCTGTTTTCTTGTCAATTTGGTTTTATTTTATAAACTGTGTCGCCCCTGTGCTTGGCACATATAAATTTATGATTGTTTTGTCCTCATTTTGGATCATTCCCTTGATATGTAAGAAGTGGCCTTCTTTGTCCTTTTTGATTTTGATTTTAAGTCTATTTTATCAGATATTAATGTAGCACCACCTGCTTGTTTCTAAATTTCATTTGCTTGGAATATCATTTTGTATCCATTCACCCTGAGAAGGTGTCTGTTTTTAGTGGTGAGGTAGGGCTTCCACCCACTCATTGCAAACAAACTGTAGATGCATGTGCCCCCTTGTGCATCTGGCCTTATGCATACTGGGGAATTGAGCCTCAAATTGGGGTCCTTAGGCTTCACAGCCAAGTACTTAACCACTAAGCAATTTCTCCAGCTCTAAATGTGTCTTTAGATCCATATGCTAAGAACATTAATGTTTTACGTTGTAACTATGATGTTCAGTTTAATCCCTGCAATAATGTGGTGCTTTATGGGGTTTAATGCTTTCTTGGGTTTTGTACTTTTTTGAGCCTGTTGTAGTTTCAGTTATTATGATCTTATTGTGGGCTCTTAAGATTGGATATTTGATATTTCAGTGTGGTATTTTCCCTAAAGAATTCTCTATAGGTTCAGCATTGTTTTCATACAACCATAGAGTTAGCATTTTTCATGGAAAGTTTTCCTTTACCATCTATTATGAGGGACACTTTTACTGAGTACAGTAACTTGTGTTGGAAACTGTAGTTTTTAGACTTGAAGTGTTCCACTCCAGGTTCTTCTGACTTTCAGGGTTTCCATTAAGAAATCTGATGGTATTGCCTCTGTATGTAGTGAGTTGCTTCTCTCTTTCTGCTTTTAGTGCCCTCTCTTTGGTTTCATTTTTAAGAGCTTTAACTATGATGTGACTTGGAGAGTTTCTTTTTCATTCCTATTTGTTTGGTGTTGTTTGAGCTTCTTGTATCTCGATGGGCCTCTCTTTCAAAAGATTGGGAAAATTTTCTTAAATAATTTTGTTGAATAGGTTCTCTATACCTCTGGCTTGGATTTCCTATCTTTATGGTATGCCCATGATCCAGATGCTTGGGTGTTTTAGGGTATTGCACAGTTCCTTCATATTCAGACTGAATTGTTTTCTTTTTGAACTTAGCATAATATTTGGCCTTTCAATTATTATTATTTTTTCTATCTTGTCTTCCAGCTCAGAGGTTTTGTCTTTCACATGAGCAACTCTGTTAGTGAGGGGTTCTAGACAGGTTTTCAAAAGCTCTATTCGATTTTTGTTATCTGTGTTATTTTATATCATGTCCATCTCTTTTTTGAGGTATCATTTCAGTTTCAGGTATGATTTTCTTGATGCTTCCTGGAATTTATTCTTGCATTAAATCAAGTCTTCTTCATTAAGCTTAATCAAATCATTATTGAGTTCTTCCATGTGTAGACTCACCTTCAATTCATGCATATCTCTTTTGAAGGTTCTATGAGTTTCTTCAATTAAGTAAAGCCTAATGACAAAAGCTGAGTGATCTAAGAGAAACTTATGCTCAATTTCATTTATTCAGTTTCTGTTTTTTTGATGGCTTACTTCCATTTTAACAATTATTTTGATCAGGATCACATTGTTTTCATTTTGGGTTTCAATTTCTATTAATTTCTCTATGATGTTTTGCAGGTTCAACTGTGGGACTAGACATCCTTGTTGGAGATTTCTGTTTTCTGACTTTATTTTTTTTTTTTTGCACTGTGGTCTACCCCTCTTGAGGAAACATTTTATTTCATTAATTGTGAAGCAATGATTTGTCCTTGTAGAATCTTCAATGAGCGTTCTGTGTTAAATGTGAACTTGATTGGTGTATGATGTGTTATACCACAGATACCCAGATTGTGGAGATTGTAAGTACATGGAAGGTTACTGGGGAACTGGGAGGTGGGGAACTGGGAACTCTGTCCCAGTCAATTCTCTTGCACACACTCTTCAGCACTCCAGCATAATGGGTGGGGGAACCAGGACCTTGGAACCTGGAGAACCAGGGGCAAGAGTCTAGCTCCTACAGTGCACCCTGCGTACCTTCTGGCTCAGGGAAATAGGGATTTAGTTGCCCATGGACCAGCCAATGAGGAAACCGAATCAAAAGGCCTCCTTCCAAAGCCCACATGTAGAGACTAGGCAGCCCCAAGGCAGTACCAGAGGTATCAAGACCAGGAAACTGGGAGGTGAGGAACAAACCGAGGGCTCGGACTACTCAGTCTTCACACAGCCTCAGGAACAGGCGATCTGGGAGTTGGGAACCTGTTGGAGTCAGGTTCACATTGCTGGTAGAAATCACCCAACCAAGAGGAAAAAGAGGCTTACAGACTTGAGGGGAAGCTCCGTGATGACAGGAAAAAACGATGGCGTGAGCAGAAGGTGGATATTACACCCTGGCCAACATAAGGTGGATCATAGCAACAGGGTAGTGTGCCAAACACTAGAAAGGGGAAACTGGCTACAACACCTATAAGTCCATCCTGACAATACACTTCTTCCAGGAGGCATTAACTTCCAAATCTCCATTAACTGGAAACCTAGCATTCAGAACACCTAAGTTTATGCAGGACACCTGGATTAAATTACCACAAAACCCAAGGGCCATTCTGAGTAAGTTTTTTTTTTTTTTTTCATTTTTAAAAATGAAGATGGGGTACTCTGTTAAGAATACAACTTTTAAAAATATTCAATTTATTTTGAGAGAGAAAGAGTGAGAGAATGGGCACTTCAGGGCCTCTAGCCACTGCAGAGAAACTCTAGACACATGTACTACCTTGTGCATCTGTGGATACTGCAGAATTGACCTGGATCTTTAGGTTTTGCAGGCAAACCCAAACCCCTTCCCCACTAAGCTATCTCTCCAGCCCCCTAATAGGTAATTTTTTCCAATGAAATTTTACCTTAACAAAACATTTAAAAAGATGCAGAAAAAGTGAAAAGATAAAGCTTTATGGTTACTGCAGAGTAGAACTGAGGAGGTTGTCAATGAGTGTCTTTGTGTAGTGCTTTAAGACTCTCTGGCTGAAGAAATAAGTTGACTTTTAAGATAACTGAGCTGAGATAAAGAAAAGTGTAGTTCTTCCCAATCACCAATCTTTGTTATGTGTCCAAGGTTTTTTTTTTTTTTTTTTTTTTTTTTGCTGATCAGTGATTTTGTGATGTTCCTCTCTTTCTTAGTGATTTTGATGGGGGAAGAGGGTGGTTCACCTAACACCTATTCTTAGCAAAATATTGTTAAAAGGTGGAAATAAGAAGCAATTAGTACATTTATGTTTGAGAATACATATAAGAATTGAGATATTAAGTACAAGAACTTTAAAATATGAATTTTAGGAATATATTATATAATTAAAAATTAAAATAATGGTACCTGAAATATATCACAATAACAACTGCTATTCATAATTAATTAATATAAATTTTGCTCACAAGAAATAGCAATTGCTTGTCTACAATATTTCTTTTAATTGAACCTGAGCAGAAATTGACAAAGAGAACAGCTGGGAAGTTTCCAGAATTTGGCACTGTATATTTAAAAGTAGGAAAATATTACACTTTAGCATATTACATACATAATATGGCTATTTGATTTGTGTAAGCATTAATTTTTGGAACATTTTCTTCTTATTTTTAAAATGTTTGTTATAATATATGCATTGCACATAATGATGGGCTTAATTAAGACATTTTTATTGAAGTATATAAAGTTTTTTGGTGCATTCATTACTTTATAGACTTTTATTTTCATCACTTCTCTTATGGGGTCTCCTTCTTTTTCCCATATGATTCCAATTCTGTTTTATGTTGTGTATTTGTAAATTAATGTAAATATAATCTAGGAACCATATATTAAAGAAAACATGTGATATTTGTCTTCCTGAATCTGCCTCATCTGATTTTATGTATTCTTCAGTTCTATACATTTACCTACAAATGTTATACTTTTGTTCTTTTTATGGGTGTATAAAATTCCATTGTATGCATACATTATAATTTTTATCCAATTATATATTGATGGGCATATAAGCTTATTCTGCAAATTAACTTTTTTTTTTAAATTTATTTGAGAGCGACAGACTCAGAGAGAAAGACAGATAGAGAGAGAGAGAGAATGGGCGCACCAGGGCTTCCAGCCACTGCAAACGAACTCCAGATGCGTGCGCCCCCTTGTGCATCTGGCTAACGTGGGACCTGGGGAACCAAGCCTCGAACCAGGGTCCTTAGGCTTCACAGGCCAGCGCTTAACCGCTAAGCCATCTCTCCAGCCCCAAATTAACTTTTTGAATATGCTATAACTCTATACATAAGAGATTCTAAAGTCTACACCAGAAGACTGAGAGGATGAGAAATTTTAAATTTTTAAAACTGGCTATTCATTTATTGTAAAAACTGTGTTTTTCAAGCTTTTTCAAGGTTAAATTTAGTTTACAAATCTAAATCACAATTCCACACCTAAGGAGACCTTTGGGGTGGGGGACAGGGGGGCTAATGGAACAAAACTTTTGTACAAAAACAATAAATAATTTTTAAAAGTGTTAAAATTTGAAATGTTTCATGCTATCGTATACTAATATTGAAATCAGAGCACATATTTTTAAAAAATGTCATTTTACTGCATGTGTCCAAATTTCCAACAACTAAGGAGTACATGAGGTGAAGAGATGGCTCAGCAGTTAAAAATGTAAATCCAGCTACACAAAGTGATTCTTGTGTTTGGGGTTCATTTACTGTAGCAGGAGGTCCTGGAATAGCTATTCTCTCTCTCTCTCTCCCTCCCTCTGTCTATTTCTCTGTCTCTCAAATAAATGAATATTTTTTAAAAAGTATTTTTCTTGAAAGTTAAATAAGTAAAATATTAGTTCATATTAAACACTTTTATTTATAATTTTCATAAATTAACATACTGTAATTTGATCATAATCTTTTTCCCTTACCTTCTTTTGATTCCTATTCCTCTCCCAATTATATTGAAGTCTTGTTTTCAATTAGTCCCATTTCTCTCTGCTGTTATATTTTCTTTATGTCCACTTTTATCTTCTGTTAACTGTTGATGGACTCAATATTGTATAGGCCTTTTGGAGGTAACAAACACCACTATGAGGTCTTCTAATCTTTGAACCTTCTCTTCTGCAAATTTCCTCAAGTATTTTAGAGTGTGATATGAATGTCTCATTTGGCACTGAGCACTCAACAGTCATCTTTTCTCGGCAGTTTGATGAGTTTGGATCTTTGCAATATTCACTACCATCTGCAAAATGGAGCATATGCGACAAAAGGTGAAAAGGACATTATTGTACATGCATAAACACAATAGTTAGGGGTCAACTTGATGGACACAAGATATCCATTTAGTCCAACAAAAGTAGAAACTTACCCTACCCACCCTACCCCCAGGGTCTATGAAATTCCCAGCGATGAATTCCTTCCTGTGGAGCAGGCCTCAAAGCAAATAAAGAAAGCAACTGGTTGGCCCCTAATATTTATTTTACTGTTGCATCAGTAGCTGGATCTTGGTAGGCTGGTAACTGTTCAGCACCCAGAGCAGGCCCATCACTGCTTAAGAAAGATGGTTTTTCCTTCCCAGCAGCTTGCACAGCATTTTCCCACATGCTGGCAGCTAGCCCGCACTGCAGAGGCTTCCAGGTGAGGCTTCCAGTTTGATTATTCAATGCTTCACAATTGATGTATGCGATGCTATTAGCAAAAGAGTCTTGTCCTCTAACTCTGGCTGACAACCAAAAGCACTGGCAATTGTCTATATTGTTTGGGAGACCTCCAGGCTTTCTTGACTATTTAGTGGGAGGTATCCCAGCCCTTTTCTGAACTTCTCCTGAACAAACTATATAGCTTTATGGGGCAGCATTATCCACCTCCACCAGGAGATTTCCCCCACTCTTCCTCTTCTTTTAATCTTAATTATAATGTTTTAATTAGCTGGCAAAGAAGTGATTTCTATCTGACTTTTTTATAACATTTTTAGACTTGGTTAACACTTTCAAGGCACCTTTTCTCTTCCATTTCCTTCCTCTGAGCTCACCTATACCTTTACATACCCAGCATCCTATTGTTGTACATAGTGCAAAGGAATACTCATAAAAAGAGAAAAAGCACATGCAATAGAGTTTTATCATTTTTCTGAATAATTATACTTAACAATATGATTAACATTGTGATTCCTGGCTCATATTCTGTTCTGATTGTTTTGCTTTAAGCTGTCAGTTGAATTTGGATATATTGTACATATGTAGTATGTGCATATACTTTTATATATCTTGGGTAAAGAAGGTCATCCCCAAGGGAAATTTTAAGATTTGGCAGCAGAAAAGCATTATTTCACACCTTTTATTTCACATTTTTCACTTTATAATTTTGAAACAAATAACTCTGTTACTATTATAAATAATAAAAGACAATACTAAATTCCAGGGGCTTTTCATTATTCACTGAGAAAATATGCAGCATTCCTTTATGCATAGAAATGTATGAAGGTTTTTGTTTGCTCTCTTTGGCACAGGGAAAAAATAGCTTTTTGTTTTTCCTTTTATTTTTTTTTTTATTTTACAGGTAACACATTAAATCTTTTTATAGTGGGGACAGAGATTAAGAGAGAAAAAGAAACCTGCAAAGAGTTCTATATGTCAGTGTCTGTGATTATTTGTTGTGCCATAAACTACAAACTGTCATGGTCTAACAAGTGCTAGAGAATACATAATCAACAACCCACATTATCCTCTGACATTATGACAAGGCTTTTCATTGCCTAACACCGCAGAAACCAGAATATCCTTTTGCAGCCCAAATAAGATGGAACCTGGACTTGGATGTGACTGTACGATATGGTCAGAACTCCACCCATACAGAAAAATGTGACCCTGAGTTTAACAAATCCTGAGAAATTTTTAATAATACCAAATCAAGTATGTATATAAATTTTCATTAATTTATTAATTATAATTATTGAAGAAATACTTGATAAATTGTATGAACAATTTGTGATCTCTATAAAACACAATTCATTGGATGTGAACAAATATGAAAATACTTTATATTTCCTAATATGAAGAAAATGAAAAATTGTACAGAAAGTACAAGAAACAACATTTATGTTCTCTGAACATAAGCCTAGGCTTAACACCAATAGACAAACATAACAAGCAAAACACATTATCAATATTTTTGCTATATCCTGAATACATGAAAGTATGAAAATTTATACTGAGATTTGAACTTATTGGTCCACTAATTTCATCCAGTGTTTAACACACATTGTTAAGGGGCATCAATCATTCATAATTCTAGGTAGGTTGAACTGATAATATATAAAGCAACTTTGGTGTGTTAATAAAATTCTTGATTGTGCACATAGATGATTGGAGAATTTGAGGAAAATAGTTTGTTTCAGATATCCAATAAAAATAAATAATCAACTTTATTTCAAAATTAATTTTTGTGATAATTTATTAGAGTTTTCATACAATACCCATTTTCATTAAAATATTTTTTCTCGAAGAAATAGAAACAATGTAATATTTAGAACTTACAAAATTCAGGGTATTTTTTAATTTGCTTTAATATCTACATATTTTTCAGTTAAAATTTGGAAGTTGAAGTTCTCTCTTTTAATATTTATCTAAACTATATTATGTGCAAACAAATCTAAATTAATTAGTACTCCAGTGATGAACTGTCTATCTTCCTTTAGGTTGAGTCAGGTAATTGCATTTAGTCTACTCCCACAGCTTGCATCTTATCATGAAGTCCTCTAGCCAAAAAAAAAAAAAAAAGTTCTCAAAGAGCATACATGAAGATTTTCATTGTAACAAATGATTCTGGATAGGATAATCAGTATATTTGAATTACTAGCACTTCTTTAGAAAGCACATGAAGAAGAAATGAAATTGTATGCTCCGCAAAGACTCATAAAGGGACAGTTTTAAGACTTCTCTAGTGCAGCAAAACACTTTATTCTTTGTTATTCCAGAGCTAATCTGCTAGAAGATTAGTTTCACTTAAACCTCACATATTATCTATTACTTCTGTCCGTACTTCTCTTTCAATCTGTGGTTGAATTGAAGGATAATCATAGATCACAGATATTTACCTGGTAGTCCATATCTTAGATGACTTGAATTTTATTATATTTATTAATTTCTATGTTTTATTAATTTTACCTTATCAGACATATAAAAGCTTAAAATATGGATAAATACAATTTTTTCTCTGGTTTTCTCAAAAATGCCACAAATAAATTTTATCTTGAGTCACTCTATCATGCAATAGAGTATGAAATGGTTAAACTTAGTACCATTGTTCAGTATTTCCCTATCTCTCTCTTGACTCTTATATCCCTACCTTTTGATAACCAGCATTTGATCATCTTCTTTCTATGAGATCACTGTTTTTCTCTATATATATGAGGAGGATGTCACTCAGTGTGGAGTTTCTTTATAGCTTTCCTAACAAGAACACTCATCTCAGCTACTGGCCATGTTTAGTTATAGTTTGTTGTTGTTATAAATTCTCCTCTAATCAAGGTTCATTTTCTCCATTTTTATGAAGTTTCTAATTTTTTATGAAGTTCCTAATTTTTTCTCAGTGCAGCATAGTGCTTTATACTTAGGTCTTGTCATGTACATATTTTTTCTTCATTAAAACTGGATCATTGGAGAATGGTCAAGTATACATGATACTTTTTGCTCAATGATTACTTAGTAATATCAAGGAGAATCACTAATATATTTACATGAAATATTTCCCTCTATCATAATTGGGTACCTATATAAATTTTTAGTACATCTATTTAGAATCAATTCTTTTACTTCATATGCTGCTGAGGAGTTACTCCTAGAACAAAATGGTATAACTTTCAACAGAAGAAAATTAGTGGTGGAGGGATGGTTCAGCTGTTAAGTCACTTGCTTGCAAAGCCTAAGGACCCAGGTTTGATTCCCCAGTACCCATATAAATCTAGATGCAGAAGGTAGTGCATGCAATTAGAGTTTATTTGCAGTAGGGGGAGGTCCTTGCATATCAATTTTCTATCTCTATCTCTTTCTCTTTTTCTTTCTCTCACTCGCTCTCTCTCAAATTAAATTAAATTAAATTAAATTAAATTAAATTAAAAAGGACAGCCATAATCAACAAATAAGACAAGTATAGATAACTAACTCCTTGGCAGGAGATGAACCACTCCTCAGACAGCAGCCAGGGCCGTGGTGAAACCACAGAGGAACTGTCAATGTGAGCAAGTGGTGAGCCTGACCTAGGCCAGGGTGATGGAGACAGAAATTCAGCATTCTTCAAACACAGCAACAGAAATCCAGAAGCTGCTGAGAGTTCAACATTAAAGTAGTATTAAAGCAACCCATCAAGCCTCAGTGAATATTGTAGAAGAGGGGCAGAAAGAATGTAAGAACCACATGGTGGGAGGGAATATCCAGAAAAATAGCCCTCCCTACAATGACTGACTCATAACCCACAATTTCCTGGTGAATACCAGCAATCCCACTGGAAAAAGTCCTCAGCAGAGTGGGAGCAGGGAGGAAGGAAATGATGGTACCAACATAGGATGTGTCCATACAAAGATTCTACTTAATAAAAAAGTGTAAAAATAAATAAAAAGAAAAGTAAAACATATGATCTATTTTAATCTATTGTTAGACATAATATGAAACATGAAAGAGTGCTATTACATTGATCTGCTAGTACAGACCAGTGAAACATCAATATGAAATTTACAACATTGGTTCACTCATTTAGAAAGTTTACCTTTCTCCTTTTCTGTATCCTCTAGTAAATTTCAAACACGTATCAAGTCTGTTCACAAAGATGAGGTTTTTTGGTCCATTGATATGATTGGCCACTAAGAAGTGACTCCAATTAATGTAAATATATAATGTTAAGGAAAACCCAATTTAAAGTAAAAATGTTCTTTCTTATCTTTCATTATATTATTTGCTTTGTTTTTCTCATTCTTGACTTATGGAAGACTTAAGCATTTTCAGGCTTGTTGAAGTATAATTGATAAATAAAAAAAATTGCGTATATTCAAATTTGAACATGATTATCAGATATGCACATCATGATTAATTGATTATAAATAAATAAATTAAATGATTAATACACTCAGGTTAACTCATACCTCACCAATAAACATGTGAAGACTATGTCATTCACTGATCCATCTCTACTACTAACAATGCAGATAAGCTATCTTCACTGAAAAATATATCAAGCACTCAAAAGCGAAAGTATTAATTTCCTCAACTAGTGTTGATTTAAGTTATTTTAATTACAAGTTGCTTGCTATATTTAGGCATACAACCTAGATTAATTTACTATTGACACAAAAATTTGAAATAAAACAAAGTTAATGACTGAAGTGACTATACTGTAATGATATTTCTTCTTGTGCTACACTGACATTGATATCTGTAATTCAGTTCTGTATAAGTTTCATATATTTGTGCTGTACAACTTTAGATACAAGTAATATTTGTTATAGTTTTTTTAATGTTACATGAAGATTCATGAAAGTAGATGATATATATATATATATGTGTGTGTGTGTGTGTGTGTGTGTGTGTTTAGCCACCAGTGCAGAGACCTGGGAACAGTGTGTTGGCACGGGCTTTTTTGAAGGCCAGGTAAAGGACAGCATAACCTGACAGGAGAACTTGTGAGAGACAGCAAGGAGGCAGAGAGAGAGAGAGAGAGAGGGAGAGAGAGAAAACGTGTATCACAAGACAAGGGAAAAATCAAGACACCAGAAGACACCGAGCTCTTTGTTTTGTAAAACCTGCTCTCTTAGGTAGTACTCCACTTCGGTGTTATGTAACTCACTTCTCCAGACTAACCACACTCCCTTCCATATAGGTAATTGTCCTATTATTGATCCTATTATTCCATACCTAGCCCTATTTCTTGAGTATTTAACCTCAAATCCATTATATTAAGTACCAGGCTTTAGGGAAAAAAACTTACCCTAGCCACAGCATGAGCAGCCACTTAATGTTTTCATTACTTGTGTCTACTACAACTGTTGTAAAACAGGAATGATTGTTTAGCAAGGCATGGCATCTTTGACCTCACTCCTTTGGAATATGTTATTTACCTTAAATATTATCCCTCCTTTTCATATCTACATCACCTTATAATGCAGGGCCATGTACACTAATATGATACTAATAAAAACCAAAATAAGTTTAATATAAAATGAAGGGAATATATATTGCTTTCTAGAACATGACTAAACCAATAATCCAAAATGCTTAGAAAATACTTATATTATCTTTTTACTGAAATTACATGTTATTATAAATTTATAAAAATTTTAGATTTCATATGCAAATAGATATGTATTTTGTGTGTGTGTGTTTGTTAAGATTTGGATGACTTCATTTCTTCTTTAAGTCACTGAGAGATTAGAGAATGGCTGTGTTAGGCAGCTTTCATAACTACAATAAACACTGTAGAAACAGGAAAGGTTTAACTTGTCTCATATTTTTGGAGTACTCAGTACATAGGTACTTGGAGGGTGAAATAGAATAAGCTCACCTCACACCAGCAAGAAGCAGACAGATATATGAGGAGCCAGAACTCCAGTATCCTCTTGGAAGGCATGCCCCACTCCTGTTCTTACTTTTACATAGTTTCCCCACCTCCAATAATACCATAAAGTTGGAGAGCAGGCCTATCACACATGAGTTTTGGGGGACACTATAGATCTACATTATAGCAATGTGCAATAGAAGGAGCTTTCCATGTTGTACTGTGGCACCAGCAATGCATAACTTCTATGTAAGTGCTTTTCTGCAAAAGATATTTCATTAGTGGATGTCTATTGTCATACAGTTAATAGAATAATAAATTTACAAAGCATATGTCACCAATAGCATAGATGAAACTACAGTGTCCTATGTCAGTAATATCTGAAATATTGTGCTCATTGAAATAAACCATCAGAGTTAATACTTTTGCTTGAAGGAAATCTACATATTGCATCGAAAATGTTCAAGATCATTTAGTCTATCTTTAGCAGATTGTTATCAATTAAATGTTCCTCACCATCAAAGAAACTTGATTGGTTTGTGTTCCAGATGTGTCCAGGGACAACTTAAATTTTATGTCATTCAGAGCTATCTATAGTGAAAGAATTAGGGGCAATTAAATTTTCTTAATGAGATTCATCCTAAGAGAGTTGAACAGAACATTTGTGCTGAGAGACAAACTAGATGGTTTGACATGAACATTTTTGAATGTAACCCTAGGAAATATGCCATTCTTACAAAAGAGTAAAATTAAAATAAATAAATAAATTACCAAGAAGTATGTCTTCCCTGACTGACACTGATGCTTAATATTAAGGAGAATTTAATCTAGTGAATCAAGTAAATAAATCAAGATACATTTTATTTCATCAAATTATGCATGCATTCATGTACAAATTATATATATATTTTTTTTCTTTTTTATTTGAAAGCAAAGTGAGAGAGACAGAGAGAATGGGCTTGCCAGGGCCTCTAGCTGCTGCAAATTAATTCCAGATGCATAAGCCACATATCTAGCTTTACATAAGTACAGGGGAACCAAACCAGGATCCTTAGGCTTGACAAATGCCTTAACCACTCGACCAAATGAACCCAACATGGCTCAGGGAAATTTTGCAGAAGAGGGGATGGAAAGAATGTTAGAGTCACACCTTGGGTCATGATATGCAGAGACATTTCTCCTACCCATAACTGTGGGCTAACTCCACAATGCATGACCCATATACCTCAACAAGGAGGGGTCAGGGAGAGGGGGTAGGACATGGATGAGCCTAATAATGGTACCAAGTTGGTTGTATTCACTGAGTATAAAACAAATTAATAAAAAATGAATAAATTATAAAAAGTATGTTATGCATCATGAATTGGCAGCTACAGCTGGAAAACTATGTCCATCAGCATCAGAGCTCAGATAAATAAAAGACTTGAGATAAAAGATCACAGTTACTCTGAGCCACTGGCTCTCTACCCATGCATCTGTCTTTTCACACACCTTTTATCTCTCCGTAGAAGGTATACCAACTCGGCCACTGGTGGATTCTTTACTGAAAACCCACAGTCTGCTGTAAACAACTTTCCGCTTGGGGAAAAGAAAGAACATGTTGAAATTTCTAGCCAATTTCCTCCAAATTATATTAAATGTTTCCATAACTAATTTTTAGTGAATTATTACAAAATAATTTTTACTTCACATATTCTTTTTTAACAAACCTAGGTGTATAAAAATGAGTGCTAAATTATTACTTATTGTACTTATTAACACAGATCTATTAGTATATTAAAGAAATTAAAATATTTGGGACTGATCCCCAAGTGTAAATAGTCGTGAATTCCATTCACAAATATAGTTTCTGCCCTTTGCATGTTAATATCCTGTGAAACAATGACAATTGGAATTATTTATATCAAGGTTTATCAAAAATATCTAGATTTAGACATTTTTAATATGATAACACATAACAATAAAATGTCACATAGATAAATTGGTATCAGGTAAATATTGTCCAAGACCAAATATTAGTCTTCTCCATGTCTCTTTTATGTACAATCCAGGATTTTTTCCCTTATATGATATAATTTTTTTACACAAAATGAAATAAAACTCAGAGAAGTGCACAATGTTTTTGAAAGGATTTGCTCAGATGTATTGTAAATTACAACTGCTCTAATTCTTCATTTGCTGATTCTTACATTTCAAAATGCATGCACTGTATATCTGCCAATGGCACACAACTACATTGGCAATATATTCACCCTAAAACATTATTAAATGATTATCCACGTGATACCAATAAATGTTGACATATTTTGGTCATGTTTTTTCAAGTTTCTATAGTATACATATTCAGTCATTTACCAAGGAAAAACCTTAAATGCAAGGATTTTTTAAATATATATTTGACAAAGACCAGATAACCTTCTTGTCATTTTGGAGCTTATATTACAGTGGGAATTAACAAAAATACAGGTAAACAAGTAAAACAATGTTATAATATTAAAGAAAAATGCTTTGTTTGAACTTGGTAAGATATCATTGCTACACTGGGCAGACTACAATAGAATGAATGGCCAGGGAAGGCCCTTCTGAATATATTCTATATGACACGAAATATGTAAATTTTCATGAATGTCTATGCAACTAGGGCCAAATATTTGATATCATGTAACCTATAAAATGGTGCTAATATTTTTTTCTGTACTTAAACAGACTTTGCTCCAAGAAGAAACAAAATGTCTTTTGCAATGATCAATTTTAAAACTGTATGAACTGGCAATGCGGAAGGAGAATGCATACAGAATAGACTTCAGTTAGTTTACTAATGCATTCATTCATCCACAGGATTTCAGCCATGTGGTTGTACTGTACTTCATGGTTTGGTGAAAAGAACTAAACAGGATTTATATCTACTGAGATTTTGTTTTAGCATCCATGGGTGGTGGAAGAATTTAAGATAGGAAGAATATTTGGAGGAATATTTCATATAAGTATTGCATGCTCTGGATTGTGGGATTGTGCCACTGAAACTCTGTTGGAGGAATATTTCATTCCAAGGACAGGACAGTATGGGTATGTTACAAGATCTGATAATATAAAACATTTTTATATTAAAATTATCTTTAAGAAAACTTATCTTATTTGAGAGACAGGGAGAGACAGAGAGGGAATGGATGCTCCAGGGCCTTCAGCTTCTACAAACAAATTCCAGACTTGTGCTTTCTCTAGTGTGCATGTGCAACATTGAACACTTGCATCATTGTGTATCTGCCTTTAAGTGGGACCTGAAGATTTGAACAGCAGTTCTTAGGCTTCACAGGTAAACGCCTTACCTTCATCCCTCCATCCTGGGGTCTGGGAGGAAGAAATGTTTAAATTATGGTTTAACATACATGATATTACATACGCTGAAGAAAACTATATATTTACAGTTTTGTTTTTATTTATTTATTTATTGAGACAAGTTCTTGCTATGTAATTCAGGCTAGCCTGGCACTCATTATGTATTTCAGGCTGATTTCACATTTGGCTCCTCCTGCCTCAAATACTTGAGTGCTCAGATGATAGGGGCATACTATGACATGTTGAGAAAACATTTGAGGAGAAAGGATCGAGAAGTATATTCATGGGCATCCCAGCATTTAGCTTTAGCAAGAAGGTAAAACAACAACAACAACAAAAAAAATAAGAAAAGCTGTCTTGTTAACTTATATTATGAAAGAAATGTGTTTCAAAAAAGATGAAAGGATAGGTGAGTCAAATCATACCAGAAGTAAGAAATTTACTAAAACACAGGAGTTGAATATCACTCAGTCCATAAAATGTTTGCCTCTCAATCATGAGGACCTGATGTCAATCCCAATTTCCCACACAGAAAAATTTGGGCCTGGTAGCATACACCAGAACTGTGGGTGAAGTTTGGGGGATTTCTTGATATTTGGCGAGTTACAGACTAATGAGAGACAGCTATCTCAAAAAGCAGTGGAAGAGGTTCCTGAGGAATACCAGAAGTTGACCTCTGGCCTCCACACACATATGTGAATACATATGCACCATGTACACATGAGCACACCCCTCCCAACACACACACACACACACACACACACACACACACACACACACACACACACCAAACCAAAGCAAAAAGAAAGGGTGAAAAAACAAATAGAACAAAATTACAGTGCTCAGAATTTTGCAGTATGGAAGCTGCTAGACATGACAGGATTAGTTAGTTTCCTTGGTGTCCTTGACAAGTCAGGAAATTGAGACTAACAGAATGGAGGGAATGACTACATGAAAAATTTTCATTAGTCCTTCAAAATGCTTGAAAGCTTGCCATTTATGACAGTGTTAGATGAATGTGAAAGTAAATAGTGGAGTAAGCCAGACACAGAAAGATACACACTGAGCAACTTCCTGCTATGTGGACTCTAAAGCACTGATTAGAAGTAGTAAGTAAAGTGGTGATTACCAGGAGTTATGGTAAATAAAATAAGAGAGATTTTGGTAAAAAGATATGGAATGTCAAGCAGATAGAAGCAATAAGTTCAAGAGTCTCTTGTAGAGTATGATGCCCATCGTTAATAAAATTACATTTTACTTTTGAAAATCACTGGATTTTAAGAGCTCTCACTCTCCAAATGATGATATATGATCTAATTCATGTTAATTAGCTCATTGTAACCTTATTAATTCATGCATATTTAAAACAATAGTACAAAATAAGTGCACTAAATTATTTTCCATTAAAAATAAACCAATTTTTAGAATACATAAATTGAATAAAATAATTTCTTATGTAGGAATGTTATGGTTATAAATAATTCACAAAGAAAGAATTAAAAATTCAACAGTAATAATAAAATAATTACAGAAGCAAATTTCTTAAGAAAGCAAGGACAGATGTAGACCAAAAAATGAGCATGAGTTTGGGATAGAAGGTTTATCCTATTTTAAAACTAGATCATTTATTTATCCACTGCAACACTAAAGAAAGAAGATCACATGAAAGAAGGGAATATGTTTTGTAGATTTGGCATTATGTAGTACAGGCAGTTTCTGCCTGATTGCTTCCATTTTATTAAAAACTCAATGCATGTAAAGCTCTGAGCACAGGAACTAGCCTGAGTACGTATAATGCAATGGTAGCTATTAATATTTCTCAATGAAGTATTACACAGAGTCATCAGCTGAAAACAGGGGACTGAGGAAGGGAACTGACAAAGAATGTAAAATCATCGTCTTTTTGGAAGCAATGCTTCTTTCCTCCTAGAGGTTTTGGTTTCTTCCATTTTCCTCATGCAAAGGTTCTTATTGTATGCAGATTCCATCGTCCTGTCTCTGAGCCTGTAAGCACTCTACTCATAGAAAAGTAGGTAAGCATATCTTATTGGCAAATAGGTCATGTATGGCTTGCTTAGACCTGTTTCCTTTTGGCAATAGTCTCTTTGAAGTGAGCAGACAATCTCCTTTGATCCTCCAGGCTATAGTGGTAATTTAGCTGAATTAAATCTCCTTACAAGTTGACAATAGTACTGTTTCTTCACTATCATTCCTGCATGTGTGTTTCTGCCTAACACTGCAATTAATTCTAGAAGACTTAAATTGCTCCTAAATGTAAGCTGTGCCTTACATTGTACTTATTCATTAACAAAGTGAAATGTGGGATTTTTTTCTATTATTCCTTGGTCTTATTATCCATTCACCTTGCTTAGAATAGAATGAAGAAACAGAAGTTAATTGTTCTCCTTAAAGAATACTATCTTCCTGGAGATTACTAATGCTATAATCTTGGGCAAATTAATTAATATATTTTAAATCAATTTCCACATCAATTAAATATGGATAATAAGAGCATGGATCTCATGAGGTTGTTTGGGACACTTGTAATGATTAAAAGTATGCTTTCAGCTTAGTGAATACTTTAAAGCATGAGTTTTGTTTTTACAATGCAAAATCATTATAAGAACAGCAGTTAACAGAGTGAAACCTAGGACCCAAGGCAGAAAAACAATAGGACAGGAAATGGATGGAGGCAGGGAAGAAAGTACACTGCATTGACTTAGTGAATCTCAATTACTTTGTGGACATTTTTAGTCTCACTTCCCCAAAGTGGCACATCACAAATCAAAATCTGTTCTGCATTTCATTCTCCAAGTTGTTTATAGGGGAGATGACAAGTTCAATGTGGGAGGACTATAAATAGATTTTCCATCCAAGCTGGCAGCTTCACAGCACAACAATGACACGATTATGTGCAAGGATCCACGTTAGGCTCTTCTGTGCTATTTGCTAAGCTCAGTACTAAATATTCCTTGATGCCAACCCTCTGCCAACACCACTTATTGGTAGAGGTCATTGAGTTTGTTGTTAATGGAGAAATATTTAATGAGGCCTATACCTGGCACAGTGTGGAATGGTAAGAGGGTGAACAGTAAAAGCATATTTGTCTAGGCTTTGAGATTTGTTTTCTGTTCCCTTTCTTTCCTCGTGAAAATAACAGAAGGACTAGACATGAAAGAATATGGTACTTCTGGCAGGGGGAAAATATATGCATAGGCGTGGAGTTAAAATAAATACAAATATGTAGGAAATAGAATTTAACATATGAGCAGAGTCAACAGGCCAAAGTAAGGAAACTAGTTGGTTTTTGACCACAAAAGAATTTGAATTTTTCTTAAATGACAGGAAAATTGAGTAAGATATTTCATAGAGGTTGGTATGGAAAGAATTGTGTTTTACAATTATCTTCCTTTCCAAATATACCAAAGACATGGAGGACTATAAAGAGGTGGTCACTATAAATCACTTAACGTTGGTTGATACCTCTTCTTAGCAGATGGCCTTATCCCACACTTGGAAGAAACAATGTATTCATTGACCAATGACTTTCAGTGATTGCCTCTAACAACAGTGTGTTCCCTTGGCCCCAGACTGACTTGGCCATGTTCTTCACTCTCGTGAAATGTGAATGGTGTAGTGGTATTTGCCATCTGCCAAATACTTTAATAGTCTTTGGATGTAGTCTTTTATCCCACTCTTTCTGTAAGAGAAAAGCATGTCCCAAAGATAGCCTGTTTCTCCAGCCTAAAGATTAGCATTTGTAGATGTATGTGGCATAAGATCCAGCTATCTATCAATAGCCACTTATATACAATAAGGTTCAGGAGTAACCAAGAACACACAAACCACTCTGAGGCAAAGATGAAAGCTTTTATTCAGGACAAACTTGAACTGCCAGGACTGACCCTCAAGAGCGGCACACAGCCAACCTGAGATTCCAGATAGTGGGCTTTATAGGGCTTTTTCAGTTGGGGAAGGTGAGGAAGGGAAAATAACTCCTTTGTTCTTTGCATTAGCTGTTTCAAATAGCTAGGGTAGGAGACCAGAACAGTGAGCAGGGGGTTTATAAGATAAGGGGGCAGGAAATCATGACCTGAGGCATTGTTACGCAAGGAAGGGATAATAGCTGGGCAGTTTCTTGAGGGATGTGAATAAGTCTCTGTCACCATCCTTCGGTCCTTTATAACTCCATTTTGGGAGTGTGTCCCTAGCTAACACATACAACTTGAAAGAATTATGTATATTTGCTTTGAAGGCCAGTGAAGTATGTAATTCCTTGTTACTTCTATTGTATACTTGACAGAACTTCATGCATCAAACTGCATAAATATAGTGAAAAAAATCATGGGTTAAAAGAAACATAATCAAATGAATCTAAAGAAATAATTAATTTGCAAGCACTCTTGTTTTTCAGACAATAATCCAATAAGCCATAATATAAATATTGGATTTCCTCTTTTACAGTATTTTTTTGTTGTTTGTTTGTTTTGTTTTGTTTTTTTGATATAAGGTCTTGCTCTAGCCCACACTGAAATAGAATTCATCTTACCTCAATCCTCTTACCTCAGCAATCCTCTTACCTCAGCCTCCAAAGTTAGGGATTAAAGGTATGCACCACCATGTCCAGTTTACTGTTTCATACTCTAAAGGTAAATAAATGTCATAGTTATTTTTCTCATCTCTGTGATAAAATACCTGGAAGAAGCAATTTAAGGAAAAAAAAAGGATTTATTATGGTTTATGATTTAAGGGTAATGTCTCTCATGGTAGGGAAAGAACTAGCTACTGTCTGTGGCAGAAGGAAGTGTGAAACCACTTGTTCCCCCTAGGGAATCAGGAGGAAGAGAAAGAACTTAGTCATCATTTTTTCCTTCCTGTTTAATCCAGGCCGTGGCAACATATTTCAGTTTTTAAGAATGGCTGACAATATCAATACCACAAACTTAAAGAAGATGATCACCAAAGAAAATACCTAAAATTTGTTGAAGAAATTATATTGGATTTGTTTGTGCTAGGTCCCTATTTCTTGAGCCAATTACAGTATCTGAGGAATGATTACTCAGTCTATATCTACCAGATGCTGAAGATAATGAGATCTTAACAGTTAGTTCAACTCATGAACTATTTCAATGAAAATAATATCCCCATAAAATCTACACAGAGCTGTGCATGGTGCTACATGCCTTTAATTCCAGTACTCTTTATAATATTAGAGATGGGTCTTTTAAGTTGAATCTCTCTCAGACTTGTTGACCTCTTCACTTTCTCTGCCCTTCAGGAGGGAATAATTCAGTTAGGAGGAAAGTGATAGGCAAAAAAATGAGCTATCTTAAGGTTTCAATACATACAATGATTCAATCTTTTTTTGTCTCATTTTTTATTAACATTTTCCAGGATTATAAAAAATATCCCATGGCAATACCCTCCCTCCCCCCCACCAATTTCCCCTTTGAAATTCCAATCTTAAATGTTAATTATTTCTTTATGGTGAAAGCTTTCAACATATTTCTTCTTGATCTTTGAAATGTAAAATTATTGATAAATTGCCATCCTTCTGTATAATAGCATGAAGGATTTTTTTTCTATTACCTAATAGTAACATAATAAACGTTAATCATTCTTTCCTACTCCATGCCTCCTCTTTATGTTTCCCAGACTCTGATAACTCTACTTTGATGAGATAATATAGAATCTATTTTTTTCTATGCCTGCCTTATTTCACTTAACATAATGATCTTCAGTAACAACTACACTGCTTAAAATGAAGGGATTTCATTGTTTTGTAATGCTAATTAATATCCCTTTGTGCTTGTCTGCAAAGTAAAAGGACCTAAGTTTGATTCCCCAGGACCCTTGTAAGCCATGTACACAAGGTAGTGCATGTGTCTAGTGTTCATTTGCAGTGACTAAAGGCCCTGGCATACTCATTCTTTCTCACACACACAAATAAATAAATAAGTAATATTTTTAAAATGTATATATTAATAATATTCATTAAACAATGTAATTTACATATATGTCATTTTTTTCTGTGCACATTGACTTTCTGCCTTTACATTCTGGATTGTCTTCATAGTTTTCTGATGTCTAATATGACTGCTTTTCTTTCAGATATTAGTAATCTCCACATTTCTGTAAATATTATTAGCATTTTTAAATAATAGATATTTAAATTAAGAGTAATACTAGTAGAGGGTTGTGCATATATTAATATGAATTTGGTATTGTTTGAAGTTATTGCTGTTCTTTTCTGTTCCAAAAAATAGCTACAGTCAATAACAAAATGTAATAAAACAGATTGGAATTAGTAATATTCAACTTAGTATATTGCAACCTAGTGAGCCTATAGAGAACTAAACCTACACCTACACTATCGACATTAACATTGATCTAATAATTCCATTTTCAACAGACTTCTTGAAGGAGAGTTCACATTGATCAGCGAAGCTCTTAGGTAGAATGTAGACATGCTGTTGAGACCTGGTTATGAAACTTGCTCTTTGCTACACACAGTGCTATGATGCTGTTACAACATGTGGTTCTGCTGGAAGAGTCTTCACATCAGGAAACAAGGACCTTGGCTATGTAAGCAAAATCATAATTTTTAATAAGTACTCTAAGGGAAAGAGGATTAAAAAAAGTCAGAAACTAGCAACAAGCAAAGAAGCAAAACAAAGAAACAAAAAACCCTCCACAAATTCTGGAATTAAAATCCCCTAGAATGGGGCTGGAGAGATGGCTTAGCAGTTAAGCAATTGCTTGTAAAGCCTAAGGACCCTGGTTCGAGGCTCGATTTCCCAGGACCCACGTTAGCCAGATGCACAAGGGGGTGCACGCATCTGGAGTTTGTTTGCAGTGGCTGGAAGCCCTGGCGCACCCATTCTCTCTCTATCTCTTTCTGCCTCTTTCTCTCTCCCTGTGTGTCACTCTCAAATAAGTAAAAATGAACAACAATAAAAACAAAAAAAAAGAAAAATCTCCTAGAACAGATACAGCATACAACTTAGACACCACAATGTCCTTGTCAATTGACAGCTCAATAGCAGAAAACATCAGTGGGATACTCAGTTGTCCATTAAAAGATAAAAGTGTAGATTTCCTGCCTCATGAGAGAGCCTGGCAGCTCAAGTGAGAAAGGCAGAGAAGATAAGGGAGGGACTTGGAGGAAGTGACAAGAAAGGGATGGAGGAGACTAGAGAGTCAAAAGAGGGAGAGAGGGGACAGGAAAGAAGAGCAGGCCAAAAAAAAAAAAAAAAAAATCATCCCGATTTTAACCAGGATGACTGTATTTGTGAGAAGCATTGCAGTAATTCTAATGGATGTTGAAGCCCCGGCACACATCAGATTAGTCACATGGGGCGCAGAAATGTCCAACAGAAAATAGTTTTACGCACATCTACCTGGACATTTCTACATTTATTTTCCTTATGGGTAAGGTGATTTTGTGGGGCACTTTGTAGAGGCTGTGTATTTTATGTCAATATGCTAGAGCTAAGGATTTGGAACTGGAGTGATTAGAATTAGTGATATTTAAATCACGTTCTTATGTACAAAGTAGGTTCACTGAACACTGATTACCAAGTTGTCTGAATCTACCCAGAGCAAGTTACATGAGGAAGATTTATAACTTACAGTTAGGTACCAAGGGCAACAGAACTTAGATTTATGAGGAGCTGTCAACAAAGGCTTGGGAAAACAGCCCAGGGCAGATGGAATCTCATTTGCATATGAAGCCACTTGCAAGAGGCTGAGGGACTCCTGAAAATAAATAGCACACCCAGGGTTTTATACCCTTAAGAGCCTTGACTACTGGGCTCAAGCTAAACAGGGCATCCTGTTTCAAGAGGAACTGAAACAGAGTACCAGCTACCTTGTATGCCAGCATGTTGCATTTCCAGCAAAATTCAGTTTTGCTTGAAACATAAAAGTGAGTAAGGTTAGGGGGTGGGAGAGACCTGGATCAGTTCAGAGTCTGGACAGTTCACCTGAACAAGTGCCCTGTAATAAATAATAGGACATTCTGAGAAGTATGGATTATATTTAATGCCTACCTACTATTGAGCAAAGAAGTGGAGTCCAGAGGAGTGGGAGAATGCCTACATCTTATAATGACTAAAGTGTGTCTTTAAACATTCCAAAATGACCTTCATACAAAGCAAGTGTGACTGATGTTTTGGTCTGATTGCATCACTAGTCTGTCAGTAGGCAGTACATACTTCGAGTATGAACTATCTTCTTTAGATTGATGTGTGCTACCTTGCTGGGGACATTCTGGCTTCAGGAAGTGGGTAACGGGGGGTGGGGTGGGGAAGGGGGCTATATCTTTACAGTTAAGACTTGCACTTTGAAGTTTGCACTTGGTGAACAGTACCTTCATCTCATCACTTGCTTCCTAGCAACATTATGAGGTCCATAGACTCCACCACGTGTTCCCAGGACGAGGCTGTAAGATTTCACTACAGGCAGAGATACACAGCAGTGAGTGACCATGGGCTGGGCACTCTGAAACTCTGTGACCCCTTCCTTGAATTGTTTTTGTCTGGCATTTAATGATGCCAGCAATGTCCAATGAATGGCTTGCAGTAAAGACGCAAGGTAGCCATTCTCTTTGAGCAACATATACGTAAAAAATTATGAATACGGTGATTTCTTTTATTTATTAAATTAAGAAAGAGAAAATGTGCACTCCAGGACCTCTAGCCACTCTAAAGGAACTCCACAGACATGCACCACCATGTGCATCTGACTTACCTGGATTCTGGGGAATTGAACCTGAGTCCTTAGGCTTTTCAGGCAAATGACTTAACCACTAAGCAGCCTATTCAGCCCATGATAAAGGTAGTTTCTTGACCATTATGTTTAATGTTTATACCTTTCAGAAAGTTTCACTTAAAAAGACAGTCATATTTTTAGCATGCAAAGCATGAGTAAGAGTCCCACACATACTCTGAGATGCCTCCAAGTCCTTTTTGATATAAAATAAATCTTGGTTTATAAATTTTTATCCAATAAATTTTAAATTGAAATTATACAAAATACATTAAAAGATAAAGGATGGTGATAGCTTTCTCAACTAAGAAACTGCTATGCTTGTTCTAAGTTCATTTGCAGAACTCTTAAGAATGTAGGTTTTATCTATGCAGTAATGTCTATACCTGAATTAGAAGCTCCCTAAATTATTCATATTTTTTGTTGGTTTTGATAGCATTATAGCATATAGCACACATCCTAAATATCTTATAAAAATGTTTATAATTTCAGTCTAGAGTTTGGGTATAAAATTTACTGAATGAGTACATTTCACATCATACAATAGCCTTCTAGTAAGAAGTAGGGAATAGTGGTAAACAATACTAATAAGTATCTTAGGAATAATATTGAAAGGAAAAGCAAAGAGAAAAAAAAAAAAAAACAAACTTAAGGCAGTTAAATAAAATGTAGCTTGTGAATTTCACATACTAAAATCAAAATTACTAATAGGTTCTTATATAGAAGAATAATTTTTAGATGTCAGAGACACAGATTTCAGAAATTTGGATGATTAAACTGTCACAGGTCTGTATTATATCTTCATCTCCCTCCACAAATCATTCCCATATTTTTTTCTGAATAAAGGAGGCTTCACATTACTTAGAAAAGAAATGATCAAAAGACTTGAGTGGTGCCTTACGTGCATATCAGTAATAGTCCAGGAATTCTACTTTGAATGGATGTTTAAGATATTTTTTGTACAAAAAACAAACAAACAAACAAAAAACCAAAGAGACCAATGCAGAACCCAAGAAATTAAAATTCATGATTTCTCGTGTTACAATAAATAAAACTATGTGAAACAAGACACTCCCTAGAATGTGTTTAATTGGTTTCCTGCTAAAAGTTATTTTTTAGGGGGTGTTAACATCTTAGACCTATGTATTCTTATACTCAGGAACAAAAGTGTGTTTACTGAAAATATTTTTTTCTATTGTTTTCAGTGAAGGTGTTTTATCCCAAATCAATAGGTAATGTAATTTCAAATATGTTAGTTATTTAAATAGTATACTTAGAATTTTGACATGCATAGAAACATTTTTAGAATTCTGCTATGTCAAAAATATAATAGGTTTTAGTAATCTATATTTCAATTGTATAATTTTCACTTATAAATATTTTCTTAAATAAAGATCAATTTAACAAATATATATATGATTTTTGACAGAGGGAAAACAACACTGAAAACTTTTATAGAATAATTTTGAAAATCTACCAAACGCAGTGTTTGTTGCTCATTTACTTTCAGATGCACAGCTGCTTATATGTGCACTGCTTTCCTATACTTTTCATAAAGACAATTTGGCTTTATTTATTTATTTATTTTTTCAAGGTAGTGTCTTGCTCTAGCCCAGGCTGACCTGGAATTCACTATGTAGTTTCAGGGTGGCCTCAAAGTCACAGCAATCCTCTTACCTCTGCCTTCCAAGTGCTGGGATTAAATGTGTGTGCCACCATGGCTGGCTTAATTTGACATTTTATAAAAGCTTTATATTTATTTATGTAACCAATATTTGGAAAGGATTATCCATTCCACCGCCTCGTCCCACTACAAACAACTATGAGTCTGATGATAAAGCAAAAGTTAGGTTTGTGTGACTTTATTTTTTAAACAGGAAAGTCTGAGCTGATGACCTTAAATCCATTTTGAAAATGGTCAGGAAAGGAAATATATCAGATCCTAATAATCCCCAGAGCACTCACAGCTCCATGTTGGATGAGACATTAGGTTTCAAGGAAATAAGGTAGTGGGACTATACCCTAACTGTGAGAGGAAATAAAAATAGTACCGAAATCACATTACATATATGAGCAAAACTATTTCAAGTATATCTTAACAATACTCTAAATATTTTCTTTAAAAAATGAAGAGAACAAAATAACATGTGCCATCTGATGAGCTATTATATATACTTAGGGATCTACATAATTTTGACTTGGTAGGCACCATCTTTATTCTTATGAAGTATAATTCAAAATATGGCCAGAAAAAAATAAAATAAAAGCTAAGCAATCTTTTTGGAAAGTAATATTTATGTAATTGAATACAAACACTCTTAGATTTATACCTTAAATATAAATAATGAAATTTTTGTAGATGTACAAATGTCATATACTTGAATTGATAAATTTCACAGATGAGGAAAAACTATTTTATATAAAAATATTTTATACGTGCAGTTAATGGCCTTTTAGATCTGCTATAAAAGGAGATCAGACCCTTTAAAAATATTTGACCTCATGAAGTTACTTTATTGATGTAAGTAGGGCAATATTTATGTAGATTATCATACAATAATGTCTTGGAAACAAAAGTTTTGTTAAAATAGATGTGTCTGAAATATTTTTATCCAAGTATTTTCTTTTTGAAACACTTATCCAACATGTTGAAAGCATGCAATAGTGTACTATAGTATGTTGAAATATTTAGCATATATTCCGAAGTTACTAATGTGGATATCTTTTAATTCTTGCCTATTTGAGTATTATTTCTTATTGCATAGGATTTTCTTTCATCTGATGATTATCTTCAAGGAAATCTACAATATTCCCAGACACAATGGCAGAATGTTTAGCCTTTCCTCATGGTGACAGATCTGAGAACCATGTGTAGCAGAAGATAGAAAAGCAGTAGAAATATATTTCATACAAAATGAAGCAGTGTGAGAAAGATAGAACATGGATTTCTACCTTCAGGACAGCTCAAGTACTAAATGAAATGTGTTACCAGCCACATGCCTTAGCTCTACATTTCTTACAGTTAACTTTTGCCCGGCTCTTCCCCAGTGGGCAGGTAGTGCTGCGGAGGAACTAGGCCTGCTGGTTCCTCCCAAGGGGTTGAGGAGAAGGGTGGACGTCGGACGACTCAGAACCTCTCCTAGTCACCGGAGAAAAACCACACTGAGTCGGGAGTCTTGTGGAAGCAGGAACTCACAGGAACTCGCTTTATTGTTAAAAGAAGTAGCCTATATAATGTTGGGGACAAAGGTGGGGATTTTAGCATGGGGAAGAGGTAAGGGCCAATAGTAAACTGTGACTATTGAAATGATAATTCCAACTCCTGCACAGAAGTGGCAGGCAAGAATCCATTAGGCGTCTTGCAGAGTCCTAGCTGGCCAGAGACAGGTGGCCAAACTTTAGCTAGGCTCAGGAAGTTCCACTAAGCCTCACACCCGGGCCTCTCAAGGCCCAACAAACTTTAGCTTTTCATTCATTTTGTAGTTGCTTTGATTTGCAATTTTATGCCTATGATCATCATTATGATTTAAGGCAGTCTACCATTGCCTTCCCACACCCTCCTGCTCATGACTGGGTTCCACACTGCAATGTTGAGATAGTGGAGGTTATATGCTGACTTCATAGTCAATCCCTACCATACAGCCCTTTTCAAAACACACTGTCTTTACATATGCACTCAGTAATGATAGCAAACTGCCTAATACAACTAACCACTGTTCTAGCCAGAATAAAACAAACAAAGCATAAGGATTTTGTTTCATGGATTATGTGTTCATGCAGAAAAAGGGACAAATGTGGAACCTGAGGAAAGAATCGAAGTAATAGCGGCAGCCAATGGGAAAGCTGGCAGTGGGTAACCAAGCCATTGTTCACAGAGGTGGCATGACTATAGCAGTTGGGGCAAGCACTATGGCAGAAGACAGAAGGGCACAGAGACTGTTGACTGGATCACAGAGCTGATGCATGAAACCAAGTCTTTCTGATTTGACTTAATGAATAGTTATCACACATGGTGTCTTTTCTACGCTTACACTGCAATTCCTTTACATAGATGCACATCGTCTTTTGTTTGGGTTATTATTATTGTGCCCTCATTCTTACTCAGGCCTTAGTGACATATAGCTCCCACCAGAAGCTTGCCTTTCAAGTGGGGAAATTTGATTTCCCCATTCTTACCTGTTGCTTCCATTCTATTGTTCCTTCTTTAGTTGATCTACTAGCATTCAGCTAGGGGGGAAAAAAAAAAAAGATAAGAGGAATAGTATCTTACTTACAGAAATGCTGGTCCTCAGGAAGTCTCCTAGAGCAGTGTGTATGGTCTTGTTCTCACCTGCAGCCTCCTCTGCTGAACTTCCAGCTGCTTCTTCTTCTCCTCTCTAGTCTAGTTCTCTTTATTTCCAAGTCTTAGTTACTGTGTGCTTCACTCAATTTACTCCTGGGGCACCCCTACTGACGTCTAATGCTTCTTTTCATGTTCCCTTACAGTCTGAAGTAGGCATGCACTGGCTGTTTCTTCTTGAAACAGATTATTTGCCTCATTGTTCACTATAAACTAGAGTTTGGATCTTGTAGTTATTTTATATCCAAAGCAAGACCTTAATAAATGCATATTTTTCTTGAGGATAAAGATGACATGTCTTTGGCTTACTCTTTCCTTCTCAGAATCAAAAATTGTATGTATAGACTAAGTAATCATAAGCATTTGTTAAATATTATTGAATAACAAATTGTTAATGAATTTATTTCTAGGTTACTTAATGTGACTACATTATGAATCATATTCAGGGATGGATCTCAAAACCATAAAACTATGAATGAATGAAATTATGAATAATAAATTTCAGGATAACAATTTAAAAATATTATCCAAATCATATTAATGAGGTTTAGGTACAAAGTGAAGCTAAACACTCAGAATTTTAATCCCTCACTTTTCTTTACCATTTTTTAAAAATCAGAATTCATGCCGGATGTGGTGGCACAAGCCTTAATCTCAGCACTTGGGAGGCAGAGGTAGGAGAATCAATGTGAGTTTAAGGCCACCCTGAGACTCCATAGTGAATTCCAGGTCAGCCTGGGCTAGAGTGAGACCCTACCTCAAAAAAAAAAAAAAAAAAAAAAAAAGAATTCATTTCCTTTTTTAAACAGTGCATTGATTTGTCTTTATGCCAAAATGATTAAGAAAACTGAACAAAGACTTATCAGAAGCAGTGCCAGCTGACGTTAGCCCATTCCTCTGCAGAGTACAGTCCTTGAGTGCTCGGCACATCTCTTGGTTAACGCCTGCTACAGAAGTCACCACACATCAGATAACCAACTGACCACTAAGTTTTCTTCTTTTCCTCATTAGCATATCTACTGCTGACATTGACCACCTTGAAACAGGTTAAATCTTCTAAAAATAATGATGTAGTTTATAGTTCAGTGATTTCACAACCTTTTTTTTTTTTTGGCATATTTGATGGCAACACTTTCCAAGACTTACTGAACATCGATTGCTCATACTATTATGCCTTTCTAACACACAATCACCCTCATCAATCTCCAACTCTGTGGGTGATCACTGTCCTTTCAGAAATGAATGAATATTTTTCATTTAATAAGACTGAAAGTTTTATATGGCTTTTCCTTAAGTAAGTGATTTAATTTTTCAACAAAATGAATAATGGGTCATTTGTTCCCTGAAGATTAATAAGTTCTTATTATAAATGATAAAGTATCTGCATCCACGTGAAAGAAGATCCTCCCCATCACAACTTTCTTTAATTGCATTTGCAGCTATGTTACCATTCTCCCCTCTTTCAAGTAGTTCATGAGATTGTTGGTTTAAGTTAATCTCTCATTACTCTTTGGTATAATACAGTAAAATGTGCAGTTTGTCATTACTTTACATGAAGATATTATTTAAATTTCACAGTTTAAAGGATGTCAGTATATGTGAAGTTTAATAAGTAATATGTAGTTATTAATCATATATTTTAACTCTTCATAATTACAATGAAAGCACTCAGCCACTGATGTGTTTTAGAGAATATTTTGGTAAAAATGTTCTTCATCTTATGGGGGTATTCCAAAGACATCCCCTGAGAGTGTGATTATATAAAGTTCATAATAAGCTTCCTTTGGCTTAATATATTCTGTTTTGGGCTGTGAGTTGACATTGTCTTAGTATCCACCATTCTAAATTAAACAATGAAAGCCTATCTTATTCAAGTATAGAAGTCTTGTCATGGTGGTAGATTATTCTATACATGTTTAGCACTGTTCTCAAACCTGGTAAGGCAACGGATGGCTAAATGAAAGAGAAAAGAGTATTGTACTATGAAATATTAGAAGGAATACAGCTATTCACCTGGAACAAGCACAGTCATCTCCACTTTCCATGATAGATGCCTTAGGCTGACTGCAAGGAGAGCAGTGAGATATGAACCTCATTGATTAACAAATTTTAGTGATAAGACCTTTTTACCTGCCTACCCATCCTGACCACTATAATCTTTAATGCAATAGTTAGGTAAAGGCTAACCAGTTAAAATATCTTTTTGTAACAGGGCCAAGAATTTAAAACTAAATCCAGCAATTCTCAAGAGATGCTTAATTACTCACAGGTGATGTTGCTAGGCAACCACTTCACCTTCTGATTCAGTTGCTTTACCTAAGTGAGATACTTGGTACTTTCTATTGTTATTGAGTGTTCACAGAGATGGAGAAATGCAGTACAAAGAATTTATTTTAAGGCAGGTGAAAATAGAGATCTAGAAAAATAGCCTTTAAATTTGCTTTTGAATAGGAATATATGCAAGCATATTTTAAATATCCCTCTGGCTTGGGAGAATATTTTTAGTGAGCATATTCTTTTAGAATGGCATTTCAATAAGAATGAGATGAATGTTTGAGAAAAAGGTGTGACATTTGGCTTTATAACTGGTGGTGAGCAGATGTGCCAAGCAGCAGGATCAATAACCTGAACCACTGGCTAGGCAGGAGTCCAGTCCATGGCTTTAATAGGGTGCCAAGGACAGTGTTTTTCAAAAATATCTTTAGCCTTCTAAAACTATTTCTCTGCTGCCTTTAATTTACTGTTATCAGTTATTGACCTTAAACATAGAATCTTGATTATTTTCCTTTAAAAACTTACTGTCTCGTTTGAATTATGAATAATTTATCCATGATCATGCTCGTGACTTTATGTCAACATAAGTTTTAAATACCATTCCTATACCACCCTTAAACTGCTCAGTCATTTCACAAATTACCTTTCTTTGTTTTCAAAAAAGTAAAATTCATGGAGACCGTGTTCTTTGAAGTCTCATGTCCTACGATTGAGATGACTCTGAAATCATGTCTAAAGATTTTCTCTTAGAACAGCAAGGACGTCATAGTATATTTAGATGAGCATCCATCCAAAGAGTGTTTAATTACCTTCAGTGTTATTAATAATCATAACTTTAAAAATTATATCAATTATTTAATAATTTGTTCACTTAACAAACAATGATTGCTTAAGTGCCATATTTCACGCAGAATGTATTCAATGAGCATCAATCTGCTTTATGCATTGTCTATTCCCCTGGAGCATCTTGTAATATTTAAATTACTTGTTCCTTAAAACTTAACATTGGGGCTTGAGAGATGGCCTAGTGGTTAAGCGCTTGCTTGTGAAGCCTAAGGACCCCAGTACAAGGTTCAATTCTCCGGGACCCAAGTTAACCAGATGTACAAGGGAGCGCATGCATCTGGAACTCGTTTCAGTGGCTGGAGGCACTGGCGTGCCCATTCTCACTCTCTCTCTATCTGCCTCTTTCTGTCTCTGTCTGTTGCTCTCAAATAAATAAAAATGAACAAATAAAAATTAAAAAAAAACATTGGTCTTCTATGCTAATCAAAGCAAAATAAGGACAAGATTTTCCAGTTGATGCATTGTCCTTTGTCATGTAAACACATTCTGTACTATTTCTTCTGTACAGTAAAGGCATTTGGCTAGATATATTATTGGAGATATATATACCCCAATTATAATTTATCAAAAATTGCAAACTGCTTTTTATTCACAGTATATTTATGGTTTTTATTTGGAATTGAAATGATGAAATAGGATAACATATTAAAAAAAGAAAAAAATGGTCAGCAAAGAGAGATATATTTGACTTATACAGATGATATAGATTGATATAGGTAGTTTAGTTGATTACTTTCTGTGAAAGCATAAGTACCTGTGTTGAAATTCCCAGTCCCTGCCTAAGATCTGGACTTTACACCTAGAATGTGGAAGGTAAAGTCAAGAGGATCCCTAGGATTTACTGCCCATTTTTTATGAATCAGCAAGCTCTAAGCACAACAAGAGACCTTGTCTCAAAAACTAAGTTAGAAGTCAATTATGGAAGATATCCACTGTTGAACTCTGGCTCTACATGTGTACACACACAAACACACACACAAGCACACACACACACACACCAACATAAATATGAACATGTGCACACATATGCATATACACACAGAAGATTAAGGATGTCATTTTCAGAAAAAAATATGATTTATAATGTAACATTTTCTGATAAGTAGTAGAAGTAATTTTTCAGCACTTATAAAAGACTAAGATAAATTGTGAAGATCTAACATTCCCCTAGAATGGTGTCTCAAACATCTAAATTCAAAATCGTCCTTATAACTTAGAAATAAATATCAAAGACAATAAATTGTTCCTGTTACATATTTTCCTAAAGTTCTTCCATTACTATGATACATGGTATACTATTTACTTATAAATACTATAGTAAGTTAGAATTAATGTTTAATGCCAGGAATATTGATTGATTCATTTCTAAGTATTTTTAAGTGACCTGGACTACAAAATAACCTTCTTGAAAATTATAGTTTGTGGAAAAGTACATGAAACTTAATTTTTGAGTAAGACTTTAATATGATTTACAAAGAAAAAAAATAGTTGTTCAAATACGTTTGGGAAACCCCATGGATAATTTTCTTCTGCTGGTTTTATATCATGTAAATTCATCTTAGAAACAGTTCTCACAAATTTTATTTCTATCTAAGCAATTCCCATCATTTCTATCCATGCACATGGAAATGAATAACATGTCAAGAACTAGTCGTTGTGAAGCCATTTTAAAAATGTTGAGCTGCACAATAACTTCTGTGCATATTCATTAATGTCTATAATCTCTTTGAAACAAATCCACATCCATGTGGATGAATGTCAGCTGTAAATGAAAATGTGCTACTGAAGAAATTAAAAATGACCATACCCTATTGAGAAGTTTTTATTCAAAACATGTATTATAAAACATTCAATATTTCCTTTAAAAGCTTACACGCTGACCAAGTACAACACTGGGCTTGCATTTTGAGAAAGTCTGATTTGAAATTATTCTTTTATTCTCTTGTTCCTTGATATGTGCTATAAATGATAGAATATTTAAGAAAATGTCTACTTCACATTCTTCTAGAAATGTGTAAGCCTGTGAAGATCTTATAGTAAAGGGATGTGAAATAAATTGCCTCTTCCCACAGAAACACAAAATGCTTTGGATACTATTTAGGATGGGGGAGTAAATGTTGGTGAAAAGAGGCATTAGCATATAGACCTCAGACAAAGAACAGCCATGGACATCAATCTCTGTACCTTTTTCCTCATTCAAATGCAATTAATAAATGTAACGGGCACCAGAATAAAAGCATGCCTTTCACACTATAAATATTACAGTATCAGTATTCAATAGACAGAATATAAATATGCCCACTCGTCTGTCAGGCAGATCCAGGTTGATCCAAAGTGCTTGCCAGAATATGCATCTCCTCGAACATAACTACAGCTGCTGCCACATAAGTCATATCTTAATGCAAGACTTGGCACAGGTGGATTTTGTGGTGCGAAGAGAGACTGAGAACATGCACACTAAGCAATAGCCTTTTGATGGATAGCATAAATGAACTAGCATGTGCACTGTGGTAAATGACTTAAAAGTCTCCTCATGGACAGGTATTATCATCATCATATACAGCCTGGCAGGTGCTTCACTTATTTGGACATGAGCCCAACTAATATGATTAATCATGTTAATGTATCTATTTCAGTTTATAACTAATTTTACACTAAAGTACTGGCTTTATATTTCCCATTTATGAGAATATTGAATTGCTGCTTTAAATTCTTTGGAAATGTATTTGGTGGTGACTCTATCTATGTATGCACACACAAATGCACAGATATTATGTTATTCATGATTTTTGTAGCATATTTAAGATGAGAGTTATGGAAGAAATTTCATGAATTTAGAAAAAATTTGTGATTTTCCTATAAGATGTCTTTATCTCTATCTTTTTATCTAAAACTTTGAACACATTTGAAATTCATAATCTTTTAAACATCATATTGATGAACATCAATTGCTTAAAATGGTGCTATATTTTTCTGTTTATTCTGTATAATCCAGTTTTAGCAATTTCTTAATTTTTTATTGATTTAAAGTACACCCACTATTCCATAGTATTTATCATGTCCATTCTTATTTTTTTTATGAGAAAGAGAATTGGCCTGCTAATGCCTCCATCAGCTGAAATCAAACTTCAGACATGTGTGCCACCTTTGGTGCATCCATCATCTTCTGTGTCTGGCTTATGTAGGTTCTGTGGAGTCAAATCTGGCTCCCTAGCCTTCAGAGGCAAGTACCTCAAGCAACATGCAATCTCTCCCTTTTGTATTTGTAAGTAGAAATATATCCATGAATAAAAAGTTTTCATTTGAAATGATTTTAGATTTGCATATCATAATGTAGATTACTGTAGATCATATATGCTGCCTTCACATTTCATACATAAATAACATCTTACATAACAATAGTATTTTTGTCAAAACATCAACCCAGATGTCCATCATTAGAAGAATGGATAACAAAGATGTGGTATATCTACACAATGGAATTCTATAAAGCAGTAAGAAAAAACGACATAAAAAAATTTGAGGAAAAATGGTTGAACCTGGAACAGATCATTCTCAGTGAACTTACCCAATCACAGAAAAAAAATCGACACATAGTCTCGCTCATCTGCAACACCTAACCTGAATCTGCCCAAGATGCCTTACATACCCAGCAAGCAACTCATGGACTAGACAATAAGATGGATGGGAGGGCGGGGAGGGAATCAAAGGGTGGAAAACAGTAATCCGGACCCAAACGGCAATGGTACCATAAAATACTACTTCCTAAAAGACAGACCAAATGGCTTAACCTTCACTAGACACTTACAGGAAACACCTGAACCACAAGACACTGGAGAGGGTAGGAACAAAACTGACCTAAATCTCCTACATCTTCCCTCCCTCCCTCTCCCCCTCTCCCCTCTATCTCTCTCCTCTCTAACTCTTGTATATTAGTTAACCTTTTCCTCAGTTTCTTAGTGGACACTGACCTGGTACCCCCACTTCCAGCTTGGGCCTACCATCCACAATGAGCTTTTGATCAGGGAAACCTTGTTTCCCAAAACAATGACAGACTTCTGTCAGAGTACTTGATGACCCACCAAAGGCCAGTGGTAAGACCCTATTGCTGAAGACTCCATACGCAGATGACACGTAAAATGGAATGACATGGCTGGAAGCCAGGAGAGAGTCAGTCCCCAGATAGTCAGCGTGTCTAGTGCCAGAAGGTGCTACATAGGCGACTGGGGGAAATGACCAAGATCTGTCCAAGCAACACAGTGTTTAACCTAATTAGCAACAAATAACCGGATGTGATGCCCACACAAGTGCAATAGTGGTACACAGCCATGGTGAGGAATCAATTGCTCCTGATTTGGCTAACTGATCCACTCAGTGGTACTAGACCCATAGCTGGAGCTGGGAAACAAGTCAGAACCATACCCAAACACAAGCCCACTCTACAATATCAAGCTACCATCCATCACGGGGTATAAGAGGGCCTAAACGTATCATACTGTCTATCAAAAAAGTAAGTGTTATCTCAATTTTCCGGGTGCTAACTTACTCTCCGTTGGAGAATCTGCTTCTCTTTTCCAGATAGATGCAGATCCTAGGAAGAGAGCTGCCCCAACATACCTCAAAAGGGGCCCAACTCTGGAGAGATGGCTTAGTGGTTAAGTGCTTGCCTGTGAAGCCTAAGGACCCCGGTTCGAGGCTCGGTTCCCCAGGTCCCACGTTAGCCAGATGCACAAGGGGGCGCACACGTCTGGAGTTCGTTTGCAGAGGCTGGAAGCCCTGGCGTGCCCATTCTCTCTCTCCCTCTATCTGTCTTTCTCTCTGTGTCTGTCGCTCGCAATTAAATAAATAAAAAAAAAGGGGGGGGGCAACTGAAACTAAGGACAACTGGCGAAATAAGCAAGGGTGATGTTTTCCTGTGAACTGGATACCAGCACAAAGGGGAAGGAGATCAACGCAGAGAAAAATCAACTCCTACCAAATCAGAGAGCCAGAGCCTCAGAGGCCCCCAACACCTCAGCACTGAAGCAGACCAAAAATGAACCCAACATGGCTCAGGGAAATTTTGCAGAAGAGGGGGAGGAAAGAATGGCAGAGTCACATGTTGGGTCATGATATGCAGAGACATTTATCATACCAATAATTGGGGGCTAACTCCACAATGCACGACCCATTTTCATTAACAAGGAGGGTCTAATGAGAAGGGGTAGATCATAGATGAGCCTAAATAATGGTACCAAACTGCCTGTATTTACTGAAAAGAAAACTAATAAAGTAAATTAAAAAAAAAAAACATATCAGTAATGTATTACTTTCAATTAAAAATCTCAATATTTTATTATCAGACTCCCTGTTTTTATTCAATATCATTTTTCATATCCTTGATTCAATCCAGGTTATAGTATTTTATTTAGCTTGCATAGAGTTGTAATAGCTATTTGAAAGTCCTCTATTTATTTCCATATCTTTGTCATTTTCAATTTCTAGGGACATATTTTCTACTATTTCTCAGTCATATGGTCCCACTACTTCATGAGTCTGTGTATTAAAAATCATAATGGTGGCACATATATTTAATCCTAGCACTTGGGAAGCAAAGGTGGGAGGATCTCCAAAATTTCAAGGCCATCCTGAGACTACATTTTAAGTTCCAGGTCAGCCTGGGCTAGAGTGAAACTCGGGCTCAAAAAAATAATAATAATTTGGGATGTAGAGATGGCTTAGTGGTTAAATGCTTGCCTGTGTAGCCTAAGGACCCCAGTTCGAGCTTCCATTACCAGGACCCATGTAAGCCAGATGCACAAGGTGGCATATACATCTGGAGTTTGTTTGCCGCGCCTGGAGGCCCTGGTGTGCCAATCTCTCTCTGTCAATCTGTCTCTTTCTCTCTTTCTGCCTGCCATTTTCAAATAAAAAGTAATCATAACTTTATACTATAAAGACATAATATATAACAAAAATTAGTTTATCTCTTGTAGAGCCAGTTATCTCTAAAGATTATTGTTTTCTTTCATCAGACAATCAAGTCCTTTTTTTTTTTTTCCTGAGGCAGAGTATCATATTCCTTGCTGATCTGAAACTCACTGTGTACCCTTTGTGCAAATCCTCCTACCTCAGCCTTGCAAGTGCTAGGATTACAATATGAACCACCATGCCTGACTTTAATTTATATCTTTTTACGCCAAATCTATTTATGGTTCATGTAAGCCTTCTTTTGGATAGGTCTACAATACCCTTCACTTAAAGGGGCATCTCTTTATTTATTTACGACTTCCATAAATATAGAAAACATGCTATTATCATAATCCCGCACATCACCCTCCTTTTTAATATCTGCTCCACTGAATCCCTTTTTCTTTCTAAATAGTCTATCTTCTATTTTGATGTAATATTTTTCTCCCCTCCTATTATTCAGGTCTTGTTTAGGTAGCATCAGTCATTCTAGGGTCATTAATCTAGAGGGTACTTTATGTCTACAAGATGATAATGCAGATGTTTCAGTGTTGAACACTTCTGTGGTAGTTTGAATGTATGTCCCCCAGTATACTCAAATGTTTTATTATGGCTATAATTTAGATTTTCAGCCACCTGTCTGGAAGAGTTGTCACTGTGGGTGGATCCTGTGGTCAGCTCTAAGGTGTTACTGGGCGCTGATCTGAATTCCAGTCTAAAGGTATGCTGAGTGCTGCCCAGAGGGTACTTGCTTGTGGTGCTGATGGCAGATCTTCTTTCTGTGTGGACCTGGCAAAGGGGTCAGCTTCTTCCACCATCATGGAAATTCCCCTGGATCTGTAAGCCTGAAATAAATTCTATTCCTTCTTTAAACTGTGTCTGGTTCAGAGTTTCACTACAGGAGTGTGGAACTGGCTACAATAAACTCATTGTCTTTTCTCACATTTGGGTGAGTTTTTTTTTTTTCCTTTATTCATTATGTAAGTTCTCAATGTGTAACCAATCATCTTGGTACCATCATTAAACTCCTCCCTGCCCTCCACCCACTGAAGGGACCCTCATCCTTAGGAATTGTGGGTTATGTATTGTGGGGGTCAACATCAGTTATCTGGAAGAGGCAATGTCTATATACATTATGTCCCAACATGTGGCTCTAACAATCTTTCTGCACCCTCTTCTATGAATTTTCCTGAGCGATGTTGGGTTCCTCTTAGTCCTACTTCAATGATGAGGTCTTGGGAGCCTCTGGATATCTGGTTTGGTAGGAGTTGAGTGTTCTTGGTGACTATGTCCTTCACCCTTGTGCTGGTACCAGGTTCATCAAGAATATAGCACTCTTGCTCATTTCCCCATTTCATCTGAGGCCCTAGTGAAGTGTGATGGGCAGATTATCTCCTCTGGTTCTGTGTCCATTTGAAAAAGAGAAGGAGATTCTTGAGTCGCCCCTATGGTTACTACCATTTGAAAAGAGTGCTTCTCTAACAAAAAGTGAGAATAGCAATAATATATGGGTTTTGGGGGAAGCTTGAATTCCCTGATTAGGTTTTTCCTGTAACAAACATGCCACCACTACACCAGTTAATATATTTTACCTTTCTGGCCAGCAGTAAAACTTACAGGATCAAATGCTCAAATGCTGATTGAGAGTGTACTGGACTTTCCAGCATCCTGCAAGCCAGACAATCAGGAAGGGGTTCCCAGTCATCTCCAGCTTGATTTCTAGTGACCTGCAGTCCAAGCATAAGAAGTCTTCAGCATTACAGTCTTACCATCTATTTCAGGAGAACAACAAGAGACTTATCAATAGCCTATAATTTTGTAGGGACATGGGCCCCCTTGACAACAACTTGCTTGAAGATATCCTACCACTGGCACTGAAATTTTATAGTAATTGCCTACTTCTGGGTATATTATCCACCTCAAATAGCACCTCATAATTTTGAGATTTTTTTATGATATTTCAACTGGATTCTACTTATGCCAGTAATAATACAAAATAAAATAATAATCACAGCATAAAAACTGGAAATTCTGTTGAACCTGTTCCTAACTTACCTGTATTTCATCTGTATTTTGCTCATACTGTGGTCCCATCATCTATATTCTCAATCTTGTTTGAGAAAATCTAGGCTATGCATGGTAGATAAATATAAGTATAAAATAAGTGTTTTCCCCTCATCTACATCTCATATCATCCAGTTTCCTCTTAAATGTTACTTGTTTTTTTTTTAATTCCATCATTACAAGAAAGAAAGAATAATTACTGATAACATTCTACTTTCTTGTATGTACTAATGAATTATTATGTTCTAAGGAGACTGTGATATTATTTAATATTTCCCTCAACTGGGTATTCATATGTGTATGAAGAAATTAAGTTCCAATGAAATAATGAACAATTTAATGACCAACAGTAAGTGAGAGGTGAAAGTACAATGTGAAGACTATGTTCAAAAAAAGATAGTATAACACTAGCAGTAATGTTACATACTCCCTTACAGTACACAGAATATTTTTAAATATTCAGACACCATTGAACATACAAAAATACTTTTATTATTGTTTCCTTGCTATCTTGTTGCATTATACTTCTATTTTTGTATAAGTCATTAATTAGCCGTTGCATAGCAGCATTCTGCTTAATGCATTATGAGTGACTTCTCAAATACATTATAAGAAAACCAATCTAATGAACTCAGAATCATGGCTATGTACCAACAATATTTAGTCTATTGATTTTAATTAAAAAAAATCAAAGTTCATTTCAGTTTACACCCAGTATTTGATTGCTACTAAAGGGAATGAGTATATAAAGGTAAAAAACTCAATAGAATTAAATATACTTATGGAAAAAAAGAACAGCATTGGAAAATTCAAGTTGAATAAAGTACAAGCATGCAGCATGCATTTCTACTGTCCTTCCCTCCCCCAAAGAGAAATTAGTTTTTTTTTTCCTATTATTATTATCACCATTGTTATTAGCAGCATATTTCTTATGGACACATAATGTGTTGGTGCCCTCTTTTCCCTTGTCCCTTCCCTGATTCCATTGGGGATGTTCCTCAGGAGGTTGCAGGTATTTCACATGGGATTGTGGTTTATGTATTGTGGGAGCAGTAGTCAGTTTTTTTTTTGGGGGGGGGTGGAGAGAAAGTCTCTGGGCAGGATGTGTAAACCTGTGGTTCTTACTCTTTATGCCTCCACTTCTGCAAAATTTCCTGAAACATCTACTTCAGTCATGAGCTCTTATGAGCTTCTGGATCTCTGCTGTGGTAAGGGGTGAGTATCCTCAGGGTCTGTCTCCTGTGCTTTGGCACTTATTATGAGGCACAGCATGAAAGCAGCACAATTGCTTTTCTCCCCAATTCCTCTGTGGTCAGCTATGGTTTAGCTGAAGTGCCAGGGTAGTTATCTACTCAAGCCTTCTGAAAAAGAACAAATTTTCCAATGGAGAGTGAAGTCAGCATAGTTTAAATGGGATAAGCATTATTAATTTAGGGAGAATTTGATGTATGTAACCCCTCTTTTAGCCAAAGACTAGTGAGAGCTTGACACTGGAGAGCATATTTTTTATCTCCATAGGATTCTGATCTGGTTCCCAATTCCAAATATGGATTCCTTTACACTGAATAGATCTCCTAGCCAATCACAAAGTTATTGGTTACCCACTGAGGCTGTGTGCCACTAGTGCACTTGTGTGTACATCATGTCAGTGTATTTGTTTCTGAGAAGCTTAGACCTCTGGTTGTTAAAACCATTGCTGGCCATTTCCCCCTAGTAGGTCATGTAATACTTTTCAGCAGTAGACAGGCTAAGTGTCTGGAGGCTGGCTTTCTTCTGAATTCCAGCCAGGTCTCTCCATGGTCTGAATCAGCAGCACATTATGTCTTCAGCAATAGGGTCTTACCTTTTGCCTCAGGTAGGTAATCAAGTGTTTTTATGGAAAACTGTCTTGATTTGGGGACCTCATAGATACTTTTTGCATTTACATGAATATATAATTCGAGAATTCCTTTTCAAAACTTTGTGTTAAAAGACAATACTTTCCGACTTCTGGTCAAGATTGTGTCCACCTAACCACACTACACTTACCAGGGAAGGACAGACGAAACGATTAGTGTTCATTCGGGTGAGCCGACTCCAGTGGGGGGGCACAGAGGAGCAAAGTAGGGAAACCACTGATTCCCGTGCTCTGGGGTAGCCCGCCAATCCCCCAATTCTCTCAAACAGCTGTCATAGCCATAGTCCCAGTGGCAGCTTCCCTCTGCACTAAAATGCAGGCAAGGGGACCCAGGTCAGAAGGCTAGTGTAGCTCCACATGCACCTCCAGTCAGGAATGCTGTTCCACTCACCTCTGACCCCAACCCCAGTACATGGACCCCGGCGAGCAAACTAGCATTCCTCCAGGGGACCTCCATGCATGAAAGTCATCCTGCTCACTGCAACCTCCCACCACGTGCTCTGACCCACGCAGGCAGGCTAGCATTCCCGCCACCTCAGAGCTCCACAAGAGAATTACACCACTGCTTCACCCCTATTTATGGACCCAGGCCATCAGGCTAGCATTCCCCCAGGAATACATGTGTGAATGCTGTCCCACTTGCAGCCACCCCTCACCTCCATATGCAGACCCAGGTCATCAGGCTAGTGCACCCCTACCACCAACAGGGCCCTCCTCATGCCAGTGCCACAACGTGCATGGACCCAGGCCAGCAGGCTCGCTGCCCCCCTCCCTCAACTCCACCCACTACAAGGGACCTCCATACCCTCCCATATCACCTGACCCACAGGAGTCCCATATACCTGGATGAAATCATAGAACTGAAAGACAAAACAGAAGAAATAGTTCATGAGTCCAAGTGTTTCAATAAGTTCAAAAATTTCTGTGAACAGAACATGCGGAACTGTGGGACACCCTTAAATGTCCCAACATTTGGATCATGGGAATACCAGAAAGGGAAGAAATTCAGAACAAAGACATGGAGAACTTATTCAACAAAATTATCAAATAAATTTTTCCCTTCCTCTCAAAAGAAAGTCCCATCCAGTTACAAGAAGCTAGCAGAACTCCAAACAGACTAGAACAAAGCATAAATTCTCTAAGACATATTATCAGTAAGACTGTAAACATCCATACCAAAGAGAAAGTCCTAGCAGCTAGGGAGAAACAACACATTACATATAAACGTAACCCCATCAGAATTATTTCTGAATTTGGAAACCCTAAAAGCCAGAAGGGCCTGGATTGGAACATTGCAGAATCTAAGAATCTATGGCTTCAAATCCACACTGCTCTACCAAGCAAAAGTATCCCTCATAATAAATGATGAAAGAAAACTTTCCATGAGAAAACTCAGCTTTCAACTATATGTAGGCAAAACCAAACTAGCAGAGAGTACTACATTGAAGTTTCCACACAAAGAGTCAAGTAAGCAACTTCAAGTGCATACAAGAAGCAGATCACAACAACCAAACTCAGAGAAGGCACAAAAAACTTCAAAGCCCCCCAGAAAACACCAAACCACATAAACCACCACAATATGACAGGAATTAAATCAAACCTCACAGTTGTTACCTTAAATATTAATGGCCTTAATTCACCCATCAAAAGACGTAAGCTAACAGGGTGGAGCAGAAAATTAGACCCCTAAATTTGCTGTCTTCAAGAAATCTACTTCACCAATAAAGACAGACATGCCTCAGTGTGAAAGGGGTGGGAAATTATATTCCAAGCAAACAGAAATAAGAAACAAGGAGGCATAGCTATACTAATATTGGATAAAATAGAATTCAAACCAAAAGTAATCAAAAGAGATGAAGAAGGCCACTTCTTACTTATCAAGGTAATGATCCAAAAAGAGGATATCGCAATCATCAACTTAATGCACCAAACACCAGGTTACCATAATTCATAAAATAAAACCTACTTGACGATAAAACAGAAATAATGACCAACACCATCATAGTTGGGGACTTCAATACTTCACTATCAGCAATAGATAGAATATCCAAAGAGAAAATTAACAGGGAAATAAGAGAGCTCAACAAAACCATAGATCAATTAGACATAATGAACATCTACAGAACAATCTACTCAAAATCCACAGACTGCACATTCTTCATAGAATCCTATGGGACCTTCTCTAAAATAGATCATATACTGGCTAATAAAGCCTGTCTCCATATATTTAGAAAGGTTTCATAATTTCTTCAATAATATCAGATCACAAAGCTATATTGCTAGAAATTAATAACAAAAGATGTGCCAGGTACTCCATCAGCTCCTGGAAACTGAACAACACACCTTTAAATAATAAATGGGTAGTAGATGAAATAAAAATAAAACTGTGAAATTTCTAGAAATGAATGACAATAAGAACACATCGTACCAAAACATATGGGACATAATGAAGGTGGTCCTCAGGGAAAAATTCATAGCACTAAATGGCTTCATGACAAAGACAGAGAGATATCAAATCAATACCCTAACCATCCACCTAAAGGCAACAGAAAAACAAGAAGAATTTAACACAAAAAGCTCCAAATGGAAAGAGGTAAACAAGATAAGAGCAGAAATTAGTGAATTGGAAACTAAGAAAAAAATAATAAAATTGATGAAACAAACAGATAGTCCTTTGAAAAATAAACAAGATTGATAAACTCTTGGTTAATTTTTTCAAATGAAAAAATAGAGACCCTTCAAATTTAAAAATTAGAAATTAAAAAGGGGAGATCACAATAGATGTAAGTGAAATTGGGAGAATCATCAGGACTACCTTCAAATACTTCTACTCCACAAAATTGGATGATATGGATGAAATGAATGAATTCTTGGACACATATCACCTACCAAAGCTAAACTCAGAGCAGATTAATCTCCTAAAATAACCTATCACAAACACTAAGATTGAAAGGGTAATCAAAAAGAAGACTCCAGGACCAGATGGCTTCTCAGCTGAATTTTATCAAACCATCATGGAAGAACTGAAACCAATTTTTCTCAAATTGTGCCACATAAACAGAAAACAGGGGAAACTCCACAACTCTTTCTATGAAGCTACTCTTACCCTAATAGTAAAATGAGGCAGGGATGCCACAAGCAAAGAAAATTACAGGCCTGTTTCCATGATGAACTTAGATGCAAAGATCCTGAAAAAAGTCATCGTAAACCAAATTCAACAGTACATCAAAAGAATTACCATGCCCCCCCCCCATATCAAGTAGGCTTCATCCCGGAAACACAGGGATGACACAACATACAGAAATCTGTCAATGTAATATACCACATAAATAAGCTTAAAGACAAAAACTATATGATCATCTCAATAGATGTAAAAAAGGCCTTTGACAATAGAATATCGCTTCATGATTAAAACATTGGAAAGAATTGGTATGGATGGTCTATACCTCAACATAATAAAGACTATATACAAAGATCCTGAAGCCCAGATAATACTTAATGGGGAGAGACTGAAGGAATTCCGATTGAGATCAGTAACAAGAAAGGTATCCACTCTCACCTCTATTCTTCAACATAGTACTGGAAGTTCTAGCTCAAGCAATAAGACAAGTAAAAAATAAAGTAAATAAAAGGGATACAAATTGGAAAAGAAGTTGTTAGCCCTATTTGCAGATGACATAATTCTATACATAAGTGACACAAGAACCTCCATCTTAAAACTCTTAAAAGTGATTAACTCCTTTAGTAAAGTAGCCAGATACAAAATCAATGCATAAAAACCAGTAGCCTTTCTATATGTAAAAGACAAAGATACAGAGAAAGCAATAAGAGACGTCCCATTTTCAATAGCATCAAAAAGAATAAAATACCTCAGAATAACATAAACCAAGGAGGTGAAAGACCTTTACAATAAAAACATAAAAACACTCAAAAAAGAAATTAAGGAGGTCTTGAGAAAATGGAAAGATATCCCATGCTCCTGCATACACAGAGGTAGCATTGTCAAAATGGCATTCTTATCAAAAGCAATACATAGATTTAATGCAATACCAATAAGAATCCCAATATCTTTCTTCACTGAGCTAGAAAAAAATGATCTCAACGTTTACATGCAAAGGCAGAAGGCCTTAGATATCCAAGCATATCCTCAGGAAAAGAAACACCTCAGAAGGCATCACCATACCTGATCTAAAGCTATATTACAAAACCATAGTAATAAAAACAGCATGGTACTGGCATAAAACAGGAACATATACCGATGGAACAGAATTGAAGACCCAGACTTTGGGTCAAGTAACTATAGCTACTTGATATTTGACAAAGGCCCTAACAATGTAGGCTGGAAAAAAAAAACAAAAAAAAAAAACAGTATCTTCAGCAAATTGTGCTGGACAAACTGGATAACCATAAGCAGAAAAATGAAACTCAATCCACACATTTCACCATGCACAAAAATCAAGTACAAATGGATCAAAGACATCAAAATAAGACCAGAAACTCTGCTACTACTGGAAGAAAAAATAGGGGGAACTTTCCATGATATAGGAATGAGAACAGACTTCTTGAACAAAACCCCAGTAGTTCAGGAAATTAAACAATCATTCAACCATTGGGATCTCAGGAAGCTGAAAAGCTTTTTCACAGACAAACAAACAATAAGCAGATCCAATAGATTTCCCACAGAATAGGAGAATATCTTTGCTGAATACACATCGGACAGAGGCCTAATCTCTAGAATCTACAAGGAACTCAAAGACCTAAACAATAAAATGTCAAACAACCTACTCACAAAATGGGGCAGAAAACTTCACAGGGAGATCTCAGAGGAAGAAATACAAATAGGAAACATACATTTAAAAAGAATGTTCAACATACCTAACAATCAGGGAAATGCAAATTGAAACAACTATGAGATTCTACCTTACCCCAGAAATGATAGCAAACATTAAAAAAAATCTAGTGACAATTAATGCTGGTGAGGTTGTAGAGAAACAGGAACCCTCATTCACTGGTGGTAATGTAAGCGGTACAACCACTATGGAAGAAATATAGAAATGCCTAAAAAGGATGACCATCGAGGTACTAACAGACCCAGTTATTCCATTACTTGGCATTTATCCCCAAAGCGCCAAGCCTCAGCTGAGATATATTTGTTCAATCATGTTTACATCTGCTCAATTCATAATAGCTAATAGCTGGAATCAACCTAGATGTCCATTGTTAGATGAATGGATAACAAAGATGTGGTATATCTACATGATGGAATTCTATCCAACAGTAAGGGAAAATGACACAATGAAATTTGATGAAAAATAATGAAACTTGGAACAGATTATTCTCAGTGAACTCACCCAATCACAGAAAGATAATCATCACATAGTCTCACTAATCTGTGGCTCCCAACCAAAATCTGTCCATGATTCTGGCATACCTAATAATCCTCTCAAGGATTGGACAATAGGGATGGTGGTGTGGAAGGGGAGGGCAAGGAGGGGGGGGGGAGGGATACTGGACCCAAATGGAAATGATACCATAAAATCCTACATCCTGAAAGACATACTAAAGAGTCAAACCTTCATCTGGTGCTAAGAGAAAATACCTGATTCACAGAGGCCTGTAGAGGGTATGATAATGACTATCCTCAATCTTCTCCCATTTCTCTTTCTCCCTCTTTTGTCTTTCTCTTTTATATTACCTATATATTTCTTCCTCCTTCTCCCTTGGCACTGACTTGTAACTCCCAGAACCAGCATTTGGGTAACATCCACAATAAGCTGTTGATCTGAGAGACCTACAAGGTTTCCTAAAAGAGGACAGAATTCTGTCAGGGTACTTGATGCCCCACCAAAGGTTCATGATAAGACCATACTGCCAAAGACACTATATGATGTTGGGTTGGAACATGGAGTGACCTGGCTAGAAACTGGAAGAGAGTCAATCCCCAGACAGTTAGCTTGTCTAGTGCCAGAAGTTGCTACATGAGTGACTGTGAGAAAATAACCAACATCTGTCTAAGCAACTCTTTGCTAAGCTACTCAACAGCAATCAAAATGATGTGATGCTCACACAAGTGCAATAGAGGCACACAACCATGGTAGAATACCAACTGGTCTTGATTTGGTTAATGGATCCACTCAGTGGAATGGAACCCATAACTGGAGCTGGGAATCGAGTCAGAAGCATATCCCAAAATGAGCCCAATCTCCAATAACAAGCTCTCATCAATAGTGGGCTGCAAAGGGACTTACACCTGTTAAATTCTTTCTGAAATAATAATGGGTATCCATGTACCTTAGACTTAAGTCACTCTCCATTGGAGAATTTGCTTCTGTTTTCCAGATAGATGCAGAACCTGAGGAGAGAATCATCCCATTGCACCCCACCTGGGCACCAGCTGAAGCCATATAGTTAGTGGGGTAATGAGCAAAATATTCTCTCTTGGTAAACCTGGTACCAGCACAAGGATGAAGGAGACAGACACAGAGTACACTCAACTCCAGCCAAATCTGATATACAGAGACACAGAGACTCCCAAGACTTCCCATCACTGAAATAGACCTAAAATTAACCCAACATGGCTCAGGGAAATTTGCAAAAGAGGGAGCAGAAAGATTGTTAGAGCTATAAGTTGGGTCATTATGCACAGGGATAGTGCCTCTCCCCCATTACTGAAGGCCCCTCCCACAATGCAACACCCACAATCCACAGGGTGGGGACAACATGGAGAAGGCTAATGATGGTACCAGCATGGCTGTATGTACAATATATACATAACTAATAAAACATAATAAAAATAAATGCATTGACAGTTTTCCATGATGTCATCAATCAAATAATTCCACTCTTGGTAGTGACAAAATATATAAACAGCATGACTTAAAATCATGGAGAAACAAGGCTACAAAGATTTCAGAGTATATATGTAATGTAAATTTGGGAAAAGGGGAAGTGATAATCTTCATACACTTTCATATCCATTATTTTATTCTGCCTTTGGTTTTCTGTAGTAAAATGAGTTGCAACAAAATTAGGCCTACTCTTTCTGGTACACATTTTCATTTGATTGTTTCTGACAGCACCAATCTAATGTACAACTCAGATGGCCTCAAACACGATATGCTGCCTTGGTTGTTATACTGCCCCTATTTTCTGAAACCTGGGGCCACAGGCCTGCACCACAAAATCTACCTGATTTCTTAATTTGAATAGCTTTAAATATTTTTTATCTTTGTAGAAAACACACTCAGTGTATTTTTGTGCAGGCAGATGGTTATGAAATCCCTGTAGTTACTTAATAGTAACATAGCAGAGGAGGGGTGTTTCAGTCAGGTTCACATTGCTGGTAAAAATTACTCAACCAAGAGCAGCTTATGGGGGAAAAAGAGGTTTATTTTGGCTTAAAGACTTGAGGGGAAGCTCCATGATGGCAGGGAAAAATGATTGCATGAGCAGAGGGTGGACATCACTGTCTCTAGCATAAGATAGAGAACAGGAACAGGAGAGTGTGACAAACACTGGCATGGGGAAATACCCATAACCTGATCCCAACAATGCACTGCCTCTGGGAAGTTTTAATTTCCAGTTACCGTCAGCTGGGGAACCTAGCATGGAGAACACCTAAGTTTATGGGGGACATTTGAATCAAACCACCACAAAGGGGATGTACCCGTTTAAAAAGCTGACTTTTTCACTTCTGTATATAATTACAGAATCAGAAGTTGGACATACAGATTTAAAATATATATATATTTCCTAAAATGCATGTCATTAGTATTCAGTTACTTCATACTTTAATAAATAAACTAGAAGAAAATGGTTCAATTACCCCAATTTATTACATGAATTTAAAGGAATGTGTCTGATATTGCTTAACAATTTATGAACAAAGTCTATATAATTTTGTAACTTCAACACCTTTGATTTTGTGTAATTGTTTTAAAGATAGGATCTGTTGTCCTGGGATGGCTTCAAATTCATGATGTAGAGGTGACCTTAAGCTTTTTTTCTGATCCTCCTCCATCTCCTCAGTACTAAAATTACAGCTATGTGTTTATGTGTTACCACACCTGGTGTATGTGGTGCTAGGGAAAAAAAGCAAGGGCTTCATGTATACTTGAAAGCACTCCTTGGAGAAAGCTTTAAACCCAGTTTTAATTTCAGTGTTTAAGTGTGTTAAATACACATTAAATCTACCTTCATAACATACTATATATTCTATTGTATTAGTATCATTAATATTTTAAAAGATATGACTTAAGTATGCAATCCTGAATATTTTCCTTTTGTTTCCACAAGCTTGTTTATTTAAAAAAAGTCATCTATCATAGTCATCATGATCTAAGCTACTCAGCAGTAAACAACCTGATGGGATGCTCACACTTGTGCAATAGTGGCACACAGCTATGATGTGAAACCAACTGCTCTTGATTTGGCTAACTGTTCTTCTAGTAGAATGGAACCTATAGCTGGAGCTGAGAAACAAGTCAGAATCATATCCAAAAATGAGCCCACTCTCCATTATCAAGCTCCACCAATTGTGGGCTACAAGAAGGCCTACACTCATTAAATTCTCTCTTAAAAAAAAAAAAAAAAAAAACAATGCTTATCCCACTTATCTGGTGCTAACATTACTCTCTGCTGGATAATTTGCTTCTCTCTTTTTCAAATACACACAGATCCTAAGGAGAGAACCATCCCATCATACCTCAAAAGGGCCCCAGCTGAAATTAAGAGTATTTGGGAAATAAGAAAGAGCACTGCTTTCTAGGTGAACCTCGTACTAGCACAAGGGTGAAGGAGACAGACACCGAGAACAAAAAACTACTACCAAACCCAAATTGGTATCCAGAGACACAGAGGCTCCCAACACCTCATCACTGAAGCAGACCTAAAATGAACCCAACATGAATCAAGGAAATTTGAGGAAGAGGGGGTGGAAAGAATATCAGAGCCACATGTTGGGTCATTATACACAGGGACATTGCCTCCTACCCATAACTGATGGCTAACCTCACAATACACAACCCATATTCCCCAATGAATGTCCCTGCAGAGGGGGAGGACAGGGAGTAGGCTAACAGTGGTACCAACTTGACTGTATACACTGAGTACAAAACTAATAATAAATAAATATATAGTTAAAAGTAGTCATCTGCTTCACCTTGCTATACTTGTGGTTCTGTTCATGATATGCAGCCATCTGCTTCATGACACGTTCTCACACTGTATGTGCTCAAGGACTTTCCCAGTTAGTGGACATGTCATAACTCAGTTATGCATAAAGAATATTATAAAGTAAAAACAACTCAGTGAATCTTGTTTTGTAAGATATAAAATGGCATGTTTGTTTCTGTACCGGGACTTTATGTATACAAGAACTGTGTAGGGGGGCTGGAGAGATGGCTTAGCGGTTAAGCGCTCACCTGTGAAGCCTAAGGACCCCGGTTCGAGGCTCGGTTCCCCAGGTCCCACGTTAGCCAGATGCACAAGGGGGCGCACGCGTCTGGAGTTCGTTTGCAGAGGCTGGAAGCCCTGGCGCGCCCATTCTCTCTCTCTCCCTCTATCTGTCTTTCTCTCTATGTCTGTTGCTCTCAAATAAATAAATAAAAAATGAACAAAAAAAATTAAAAAAAAAAAAAAGAACTGTGTAGGGGATATTGTTTAAGCTGGCCGTCATTGCAAAGGTCATTAGACGTCTCTACCATCTATCATTCTTTATGGTTGATGCAACAGGCATTTTCTGATAGCCTTGGAGCATAGCACTACATGACCATTGTATATTCAAAAAATTCAGTTTTCTTTGAGGCTGTTGTAATCAGCTGCAAGCTGCTGCAATTTTTCTGTGTCTTCATATGGTCTTGTTACAAACATGTGGCAAGTATTTTCTGACACGGGCACTCATATTTCCATGCTCAGGTCTTCTGAGAGGCCTTTCCTTCAAATGAAGCCACACTTTGTTTTGAGACTTGACCATATGCATCTAGCATGATGTAAGCTCTCTAAGAATCTCACAGGTTTCCAGGTGATACACATGAATCATCTTTTCTGCTTCCATACTCCTTAGTCTTTACTATCAAATGCTAAATTGTGCACCTCCTTTAATTAATCAAGGAACGGTAAAGTAATGTCATTGGTATTTATGAGTCAAACTTAGTGGCAGATTTCTTCCCAAATTTGAAGTCTGTTAACCCAAATCCTGGCTGTTTCATGAAAAAGGTTGCCCTGGAAAATAAAATAACTTTTGAAATGTTTATTCTATTAAGCATAGTAGGTAAAGAGCTGCTTATTTCTACTCATCTGAACTCATGGAAAACTATGTGAAAGCCTGGCATGGTGGAGCACACCTTTATTCTCAGCAATTGTAAGGCTGAGGTAGGAGGATTACCTTAATTCAAGGCCAGCCTGGAGATATGAAATGAGCTCTATGTCAACCTGAACTACAGTGACACCCTGCCTCGAAAATAGGAGTTAATTAAGAAAGAAAGAAAGAAAGAAAGAAAGAAAGAAAGAAAGAAAGAAAGAAAGAAAGGACAAGAAAAGAAAAAAAAACCATGTGAATAGTCAACTCAGTCTGATATTTTGGTCTAACCTCAGATGATATATAGCATACCACCTAGTCAACAGAAATATAATAAAAATTCTAACATTATTATAATTCAAATACCAAAAAGAAAAGTGATCAAAGTTCAGTTGAGTTGTATTACAATAATCTTTTAAATACAACACTGATCCATTCTATTTTATTTTACATTTGCACTTAAACATTAACTATATAGAATTTTATGTTTACAAAGACCAAGTCTTATACATGTTATTTGACATAACTTAAGTATAGCAAAATTACATGCAAGGATTCTATGGAAGTGTAAGAAGTAGACATTTTATAAGGCCAAAAAAATCTTTCTAAAAATAAGTGGGCTAATGTTGATTTTCATTTGCTTCCTGTTTCTCATTTGTATGTATTACTTAAAGAGGTTGCTATATCTCTAAAAGAACATGGTTTCATGCCATTGTATGCTAATAGGAAAGTTCAGAAAGTATGAAGGTTTTCATGATCTTTTGTTTCTTGTTGAGGTATAGCCATACTGTAGTGCAGTCTGAGTTGGAACTCACTCTGTTGTCTGAGGCTGTCTTGAACTCACAGCAATCCTCTTACCTCTGCCTACAGAGTGCTGGGAATAAAGGAGAGCATCACCACTCCCAGCTTGACTAAATTTTTGTTATACTTGCGTTTTGATTTATATGAATTTGCATAAACCAGGACAAATAATTTCATTTTACATCCCTTGCACATAATATTACTTATTACTTCAACTTTAAATATTAAAGAATTCTAGGAAAGGTTAGAAACTAATAACATATTTAAAGCAAATGACTCATATGTATTATCCTCTACACACAGAGGTTGACCAAAAATTTAATATTCTTTCTGTCCATTTGTCTCAGGTGATAACTAGAAGAGGAAATTGCCCTTCTTTTGCTTTTATTGAGGTGGTGCTTTGAAAAGACAGGAGTCCCTAGATCTCAAGGAGATTCAATATAATGCAGAAATATCTGTGTAATTATTCCATTATGCTTATGTATTAAAAAACATTAGTACTTCAGTTCAGTACTGTGTGGGTGTTCAAGCATGATGATGAATGGGAGGTAAGGTATTACAGTCAGGTTTACATTGCTGGTAGAAATCACTCAACCAAGAGCAGCTTGTGGGAAAAAGACATTTATTTTGGCATATATGCTCAAGGGGAAACTCCAAGATGGCAGGGAAAATGATGGCATGAGAAAAGGGTGGACATCTCCCTCTGGCCCACATAAGGTAGACAACAGAAATAGGAGAGTATGCCAAACATTAGCAAAGAAGAGCTGGCTATAACACCCATAAACCCACCCCCAAAAATACATTCCCTCCAGGAGATGTCAATTTCCAAATCTCTACCAGCTGGAAACTTAGCATTCAGAACACCTAAGTTTATGGGGGACACCTGAATCAAATCACTGCATAAGGTAACTGTAATAAATTTATTTGCTAAAAGGTTAAAAATCTTTGTGCTAAGATATTAATCAATTAAATATATGAAAGTTTTCTGTTTATTTTATTTTAATTTTAAATATATTTTCTTCTGTTAGAAAAAAATAACGCATTATTTTAAACCTATTACCAAAGCACAACTTGGGCCATCTGTTTGTGTAGCAGATGGTAAATATTTAATAAAGGAATACCCCATACAGTCTCTAGTTATTAATTATAAGTCATTACACTTTTTCAAGATCTTGTCTGTTTATTCTCAGTGCTGGTGTCTAGATGGTACACTGTGATAAAGATTAAAGAAATTTAATACTATTCTTTTTATGTAAAATTCAGTAAGATTTATTCCAAGAAAAGATAATTTTATTTGCTAAATAAGATATGAAAGTAAGAATGATTTTATTTGGGACTGGGTTATTTTCCTTTGCATGTCAAAAACCTGATCAAATGTGATTTATTACTTAAAATGAATTCAGCGAAACTCTGATTTGTTTTTAATCTTCTGTTGGCTTATTGAAAATATACTGACAGTGAAGTGACATAGTGTTGGAACGCTGTGAATTTCTAGTTACTAAGAAGCTTTACTAAGGCAATTTGTTTTTAAGGAAAAAAGAAAGGTTTTGCATGTAAATATCTGGGCTATTAAGTAAAGTAACTGTTTACCTTACCATAAATTTGTATTAATAATGCCTTGACAAATGCCAATTAAGCAGGAATTGATCATGTTTCACTTATACAGGATCCCCACAAATAAGATTTTCTCATGAGTTCATTTTGATAAATTAACTTAGCTCTGTCTATTGTTAAAAGGTTTAGCATACATGCACCCTGTATATTTTTATGTGCTTTCACAATTGTTATAGTGGTCTCAAATACCAGGAGACTTTCATGGGATAAACAATGAATGATGGAAATGGGAAAATTGATAATTTCATAAAATACTGGCAAAGTGTTAGAGGTGACATAGAGATCAAACAAGTGGCCTTTGTGATGAGGAGACTTGACTTCCTGGTTAATCATTGCATTTGTGTGTTTCCTCAGGTAGAAAATGATGATAGGCACAATATGCATGTGCATCTTTCTGCAGGTAGAAGATATGATGGCAGAATAAAATGATTTTACAGTTTTCTTTCACTTATGTAGCTTATCTTGTGTCTAACATAAAGAACTTTGCATTTATAGCAGAACTTCAATTTTTAAGGCTTGAGGACTGATTTGTTTTATGCAAATCTTGTATGATATTCCAAATGTCATAAAATGTGTATCTTTTAATTCTTCAAATTTGATTATGATTCATGACTCAAGTGTAATGTGCAGGTGACCATACTAGAGCAAAGAAGAGAGAATTCCATTCTTAAACCCTAGCTCTTCATTGATTCAGTTAGTGGCATTGTTAGCATTCATATCTTGTTGAATTTTATTTAAATACAATAAATCAAGTTGACATTTTAATATTAATAATGGTATCAAAATATGTATTTTTAACACAATGGTTATAAAAATGTGCACAATTATATTTTCTTCAAATTTTTGAAAGTAAGCATGACTTAAAAACTCATTATGGCATACACACACAATAATATCTTTGAATCCTTGAAATCTGAAAAACTTTTCCAGATGAAAACTATTCTTAATTAAGAAATGAAAACAAACCAAATATTAAAGCATGTTCAGTCATAGGGTTATAGGATTGACTAGTTACACATATACCATCCATTGCTTATTATTTTATAACTATTTTCTAACATGCTCTCAGAAATCATTAAAATTTAATATGATTTGGAGGACTCTGTTCTATCTCTGTCCTCTTTTTAAAAATGTATTTTAAGTGGGTAAAGAGATTTTGACTGTTTTAAAATATTTTCTTTACTGAAATGATATTTGTAAGTAAAACTACTAAATTTTATATTATTACATTAAATTTAAAACTCAACTGGTGATAAGAAATCAATAGTGTTTTAAATTTTATTTTAATCAAACAGAATTAACTTTCAAGGGAAATATATTTTTTTCCTCTGAGAGATGAGACATAGGTACCTTCTCAAGGCCAATGACAATCATGTAAAAGTTTAAGTCTCAGAGGAATGAAATTAATAATAAAATTGATAAAATGCTATTAGAGTATTATTTAAAATTTGTGGAAGAACTAACTACAGAAAATTCTTCAAAAACTATGTCATTGCTTGATGCATGGTAGACTTAGGGTAATAGCTGGGATTTTGTTTGGTGCTCTAGTGTTTTACTTAAAACCTAAAAGTCCTCTACCAACAGAACTACCTTGACAACTTATGCCTTTTTTGTATACATATACATTTAATATAATTGCATATTTGAAGCACAGTAAAGACAAAATGAACCATTTATTAATGAGGCATCTCTGAGAGCAGCTTTCTATACTGTGACACAGATGAGCTTTTCAAAGCATAAATGTTCCCAAGTTTGTAAGGGCAGAAAGTTACACCTCTGTCATGGGAAACTTTCCCTGGGGAGACATGAACACCATCCAGTCATTCCAGATAGGACATTTTCTTTCCCAAGTATGTTTTCCATAGTGAACATTATTAAGATTGTGAAAGTACTGAATAGAGTGCTTCCATTAATGTACAATTCTGCAGTTATATGTTTTGAATATGTTTCTTTGCTTTTCAAATAATAAATGTATATTTTATAGTCTAAAAATGGGCATGAAAACCTTTGGGGTTTTAAAATGGATGAATGACACTTTAGGATAACAGTGAAGGGTCAGATACATATGAAATTGACAAGAACAACTTTGTTACCATTCTCTCTTACTTGAAGCATCCCCTTTTGAAGTAAAGAAGGAGTCAGGTACAGAGCAAGAGATAATGGGAATGGAAATAAATTTTACTGTTTTTTTTTTTTTTTCGTTCTACGCTTCCAAATCACACTGATACTTTGATTCTAATGGCAGGAGACATTGATAATGTTATTCACATGTATACTAGATTTGAAAGTATGCAAGAGTCAGGGGGTAATGGAGGCTTGCATCAAGGTTCCTGAAAGATGTTGAGGTCTGTGCACTGCTTTTAACTTACTCATTCTATTTTCCTCACCAAACTTCACATTTTTCATCTTTCTATTCTACCTCATTATAGGGTTCAATAAAAGCAGTGAGTACAGATTCAGAAAGCCATGCAACAGCCTGAATAAGATCTTGACTTGGAATTTCTTCAGTTAAATATATTAGTCTGTTACATTTGAATTCAGTTTTTCTCATTCAGATTCTCCAGACATGGGTAGAATGCAACCAACTTATTAGCCTGAATATTGCATAAATAGAAACTAGCCCGATTCTCAATATAGCCTTCATTCCATTCTGAAACCACATGAACCAGGAATCTATGCACACATTTTCATCCATTTCTCTCAGAATCGTGATCTTACAGTCTCCCACAAAAATTACCATTAGATTATACTTGCTGAATTCTGGGACATTTCTAGCCCATTGCTCCACTCTCACATTTATTCTAGTTATTTCCAAAGTCCTAAGAACCACATGGTTAGGTTTATCATACCAATAGCCCTGTTTGTTGATACCAATTTTCTGTATTGTTTGTTTTGTCAATTTAATGAATGAAAGTTTTATTTTTCTCTCATAGTTTGGGGCTAAAGGCCAGCATCTCCAGGGAGACCTGATGGCAGAGTCATGACGCAGTTGGCACACTCAGGAAGTGCATCAGACAAACGCTGGTTCTTTGCCTGCTCTCCTTTCCATTAAGTCTGGAACACTTCATTGCCACTCATATTCATTCAAAGTTTGGCTTCCCTTGCTTACTTAAAATGCCTTGGAAACACCCTCATAGACATACCCAGAGATATATTTCCATGGTTATCCCAAATACCATCAAGCTGAGAATGAAGATTAGCCATCACAACTACCAATAGTAAAATCATTTGAATGGCACTGGATTTCTCAAGGCAAATATTGGAAGCCAGGAAAGAGTGTGTTTGTTTTTAATATTGGTTTTGTTTTGGAGAAGGAAATAAAGCTGTGGACCAAAATGCCACATTGAGGAAAAATGTGCTTTGGACTGATGAAGAAAAAAAGATACCATCAGATGAGAAAAAAGAAAAAGACAATTTGTAAACTACAAATGCTTCCAAATAATTGTTGAACAAAATCCTCCAGATGGATAAAAGGTTTATAATGTTAAGAAACTTAGAAAATCTAGAATAAAGGCGAACGCATAATTATCCTATAAACATGGAAAATGTAATAGAAAGTACTCTATATCCTGACTCTTCAAAGTATTTTTTTTTAAATTGAAGGTAATAAATTATCAGTGCCTCATGAGGTTTTCAGTATACACAAATGAATAGACATAAAACAGAGGACAAGTACATATATTCTAAGTGAAGTGCTAAAATATTTATTTGGAGTAGTTTATATAATGGTGTAGATGTGTTTTGAAATTTCCAATAACAAAATATATTCATTCAGTGAGTAGGTAGACTAAATATTTATAATAGCCACAAAATGCAACAGTAGTCATCAATAATAAATCTATGAATTTCACATGCATTCTGCTGAGTAACAGAAGTATTCTGAAAATATTCTTAATCTAATAGAAAAAAATAACAGCTAATGAAAGGATAACAAATCAGCCATTCCCAGAAATCAAAAATATGTGATATAACGAAGGTCAATGAAAAGCTTTAATAGAAGTGATAGTAATGTTTTCTATAAGTATTAAATTGATGATCATGTGAAATTTATCATAAGCTAAAATTTATTAGATTATTTAGACAAAATATAAAATTTAATTCTGTCATGTTATGCTAAAATTAAGTAAAAAAATAAACCTTTTATAAAATATAGCCATCCGAAATATTTATTTTCAATTTCTCTAACTATATCTTCTTTAATAATAGTCAATGCATCTATCTCAGGAACATGTTATTAATATAATTTTAAAATTGCAAAATATTCTTGTTAAAGATTGTATTTTATGAAAAAGACTTTTCCTTTAAATGGCTAAAATTTCATCTATGTATATTACTTATGCACATATTTTCTTCTTACATTATATTCAGAATGCTTGCAACAATGAAAAGTTCAAAAATACATTTTCAGTGACTTTAATTTTATATTAAAATGCTTATTGGTCAAATTTGTCTTTTTATGTATAAAATATTGCAATTTGTGGTAGTTTGTCTCTAAACTAATGAATCACATTAATGTGTAATCTGATGTTATTACAGGAAACTTGAATTTTAATGAATCCTGCCTGATTTGGATGAGTCAAGACAAGCATAACACAATTGAGTCAATTAGCACGAATTTTGTAATCAATGTTGATTAAGGAAATGGGATTGATGGTATGTGCATAATTTGGAGGCATTCTCTGCCATGAACATTAATATAATGGAATAAACATTAGCACTATAAAAGTAGCATACTTCTCTAAAAAAAATGGCTCTTGCAAACATTTTTTTTGTATTTTATCATTCATAAGTGGATATTTTAAAGTGTATCTAAGGAAGAATAACAAATGGGTTGGCTTCTGTCTTCCAGTAAATCATAGCTATTAAGCAGGCTTTTGCTAAGCGTGTAATGAAATAAATCTAGCATACAGACATGTAATTATTGTTATTATATATATTTGATCTGTACTTCAATGATGAGTGTATATACTCATTTTAAAGTTGTCTTTGTTTCCTGCAGTTTGTATAATAAGAATAGGACCTTTTCTGTTACTACTATATTGTGTTTATAGAGGAGCCATGGCATTTAATTTCTTATGTTTACAGATAACAGTGTACACTTTTTTGTTATTAATTCTTGACAGCATCAGCTATTACTCTACTTGACATTAGTTTTATGTATGTTATACTTAAAATATATCTAAAATTATATTATGTATATAATATATTTTTAAATTATAGTTAGCCTATTATCCTGTAATTTAATATTTCTTTATTAAAAAATTTATGTGACACTGAGTGATTTCATGACATAGAGCTTATTATTCTACATGAACTTTCTTATGAAAGTAAGAATTGGAAGGAATAAAATCATTAAAGATGGATGGAAAGGTCAACCCAGATCTGAGAGGAACATTTTTTATTAATGTATAGGAAAGAATTAATATATCAATACATGTGTATATATATATCCAGCTGGTAATATTGAGAGAATTAACAATTAAATGTGTAATAAAAATTAAAAACTAGAAAAATAAACTGCAATGTTCGCAAATTTATTTGATATCTATAGTGGTGTTAGCAAAATATCAGAACTAATTTGTTGTTGTTGTTTTGATATAAGGTCTCCCTCTAGGCCAGGCTGAACTGGGTTTCAGTATGTAGTCTCAGAGTGGCCTCAAACTGAAGTTGGTCCTCTTACATCTACCTCCAAAGTGCTGGAATTAAAGGAGTCTGCCACCACACTCAGCCCAGACTGAATCTTGACTAAGTATACTTTAATATGATTTTATTTTTATATGTGTTATTATTTAGAATCATCTTTGCTTTCCAAAATTTTATAAACCAATATAAATATACCATTTGAGGTCATAATGAGTAGTCGTCATGTTAGTTTATGGGGATGTACTAGAATTTATTTGTTTTACTAAACTTAAATCTAAGTCTTATTAGATATTTTCATATATTTTGATGGATTGTGATGTTTATTCTTATTTATCATTTATTAAGTGACTAGCTACAGTGTATCCTATTATATTTACAAAGTTATTTTTACAAAAAGAATTTAGAGGGCTGGAGAGATGGCTTAGTGGTTAAGCACTTGCCTGTGAAGCCTAAGGACCCTGGTTTGAGGCTCAATTCCCCAGGACCCACGATACCCAGATGCACAAGGGGGGCACATGCGCCTGGAGTTCATTTGCAGTGGCTGGAAGCCCTGGCACACCCATTCTCTCTCTCTCTGCCTCTTTCTCTATGTCGCTCTCAAATAAGTAAATAACAATTTTAAAAATTTAATATACCAAAACAAATTACTGAAAAAAGACCTAAATCCATGTATCCATGTATAGTAGATCTATTTCTAAAAAAATTCTCAGTATAGAATCAAATTTCTTATGTACTTTTTCTAGCTCTATGATTGGTTTAAAAGAAATGACAGCTTATAACAGACAATTGCTTCAGCACTGGGATTCATTGAGGAAATAATCAAATACTTTCTGATGTAAGCATAGAACATAATCTCTTATCAATTTCTAATGTACTCAGTATCACAAAAAGGAGAAGTACAGATCTATTATGGAAATAGATGACAATGATTAAAGGCATGCACCCATGCCTGGCTTACACCTCTAATTTTTATATGCAGCTATTTTACCCAAATGTTGATAGGTGGTCTTCACTAGCTATTCTGCACAATAAAATATACTTTAGTAATTAAAACAATGTAACATTTCACTAACGTGAACTGATATTTATTTACCTATTTTATGTCAGAGAAAAGTACTAGTAGGGAAATTATATCTATAATAACATAGAATTTATTCATATGCATGGAAACATGTTAGTCAATTTAAATTTCACCTCAAAAAGGTCAAACCAATTAACCACAATTGACTACAAAATTATTTTATTGACATACTTATAATTTGTTGTTGTAAAAAATACCAAACCTGGGGATGGAGGGATGGCTTAGTGGCTAAGGGACTTGCCTGCAAAGCCAAAGGACCCTGGTTCAATACCCCAGCACCCGCGTCAGCCATATGCACAAGGGGGCGCATGCATCTGGAGTTGGTTTGCAGTGGCTGGAGGCCCTGATGGACCCTCTGTTTGTCTTCCTCTGACAAATAGATAGATAAATAAATAAATAAATAAATAAATAAATAAATAAATAAATAAATATTACAAAATATCAAACTACATTGTAGGATTATAATGAGAAAATGACAAATTCATTGGTATTAGATTAACATGAAACATTATAAAAATGTTAAAAACTTAGATTATTCTTAGCTTTGTATATATTTTTAAATTAAAATAAATCAGTTGTTTAAAATCCAATTTCAAAATTTAAGTGTCAAAATAATTAACTTTATATAAAAAATCCTGCTGTTTATACTGATTTGTGTTCTTTTATTTATAATTTTTATATGTCATTCAACATTACAAAAAATTAGTATTAATGCAGTGATGAGAAGTGTTATTGTTATTGTTACTAGTGAATACAATGGTCATATTGCTATTTAGGGAAAAATTCCCCTCAAAGAAATAATTTGACAGTTGTTTAGAGTCTAAAGTGAAAACGGAAGTGATCAAATATATTCTCCACAAATTCATATCTATCTAACTACATCTATATGTGGAATTTAGTAGGTGCTAAATATTACATAATTTTCTTGGCTGCCTCTTGTCTCAAGTTAACTATATGTCCAATGTACACATGGAAGTGTCTACTTTACATGATTGTGATAAGATTAAAGAATTTAAGTCAAGTCAATTTATGACAAGTAGTTACAAAAGTCTCCATCAGACAAGCACAGTATTATTTTTAGCCACATGTTTTCAACTCCATTGAATACTGCATGTTCTTGGTCAAATTATTTGGTGTCAAAAGTAAGTGCTAGAAAACATTGTCTTCCATTAGTGTGTAAATATATGCTAGATACTTACTAAATCGTATTTTATGTTATCATGTATTTAAAATTAAACATTATATGATTATTATTCATATACATTTAGATTAGTTTACATGTGAGAAGGAATGGTATATCTTTAATCCAGCTTCTATTCATTGTTAGACATCATTCTCAAATATTTATTCTGGTACTTTAAGCAGATGTTTAACACAAAACAGGTCCTTTATATATGAGATGAAATTTCTAGCTATAAAAAGGAAGATTATTTGCATAGATTTATTTTCACATATAAATCAGTTTCATGATCTTGAAAAAGTATTATTATATTTTTAGAAAGTCTTGAAAATGGCAAATTAAGCACATGCTCTATTAGTATTTATCATTGTAGCAATATATGAAAAGACAACTGAGGAAAGGAAGGATTGGTTCTGAGTCAAGATTTCAGAGGGTAGAATTCATATTCAGATGTCCCATTTTTTCTGAGCCTATAATGAGTAAGAACATCATGACAGAAGGCCTGGTGGAAAAGAGCTTCTTCTGATCAAAGTGTCCAGAAGCAGAGTCAGAGTGTTATTACTTACCTAAGTGCAATAAGAAGCAAGTTATAGGAAGAAGACTTCGGCTTTCAGTTAATCATGGTGGCAGGAGTTGTATACACATTTTGAGTATACAATATGAGTGATGAATGTTCACTCAGCTCATTTCCTCTTTTTACTCAATCTGGAACCCCACACAGTGCAATGGTACTGCCCTTCGTTACAGTGAGTCTTCTCACTTGAATTTTCCTAGTGTATAAACTCCTTCACATGTCTATAGATTTGTCTCCTATGTGATTCTAGATCACATCTATGAGGTATCAATATCAAATGAGCTATCAATATCACCATCACAATGTTATCCCTTGTTGGTTTGACAACTAAACATAATATTTAAACTATAAATTTCAATCCGTTGTCTTCTAGCTTTATTATTTTATGAATACAACTTCAAATATCCCCATAGTCTTTCATATTCCCTTCAAAAGTCAACGTTTTTTTTGCGACTAAAAGCAATTACTTAACTGATAGCCTCTATAAAATTGATTTTAAAAGCTCCAGAATTCCAAAATACAATAGCACAGAGACATTCACATTCCCAAAAGGAGGAATGAGGATACAGCAAACAAACTCTGGGCCAGAGCAAAGTAAAGCTCAGCAGGGCAAACACCACATCTTTCCAGGTCCATGTGTGGCATCAGTGGCTTGTGATGGAATCATCTGCGTTCCAAAGGGATTGGGTAGTCCCTGCCTTCTACTCTATATGCTTGAAGAATGCATAACCCAAAGACTCTTTGGGGAGCATAATTGCTCAGTGTCTACAACTTGCATTAGCAGATATCCTATGAGTGTGACATCTCCAAAACCTGTGATCTCCTTTCCATCAAAGGCTTCTCCTTCACAGCATCACATAGTTCCCCTCTGCTTCTTTGCAAGGCCTCTGGCCATGCCACACATTGTCTGACCACATTGTATCTCAGATCTGGTGGTGCATGGCTCTATGAAACCTATAATCTTGCATCTTTCATACTTCTAAAAATCAGTCCCACACTATGAGTGTGCCAAGATTTATTTCTAGCTCTAGGTGGAGTTGGACCCCCTTTGGACCACAGTTGCATGCACCTTCCATTCTGTACCAGCAAGAACACATCCCTTGGCTGATGTGTAAGAGCAGAAAATCCCTTTGTTGAAATTCTAAGTTTGACTCTCTTTCAAATTATATTTCATTTTCACAAAAACCTTTTCAGGGAACCCACATATGAGGATGAATGGGGTTTTTCCCTCACTGCTCCTTTCCTTTTGTTACAGTATAGTACAGAATGTTTCTCTTTAACCAGACTGATATCTTTATCATTTACCTTTTATTTTCACCATGAGACTCATTTTTACCTTTAAACTCCATCATTCCTGGCTTAATAAAATATTTATCATACCATTTAGCTTCATGTGTTCTTCTCTATTGCTGTGGACCTGTGAACATAGATTATAGCAGTGAGAAGTATCCATGACACGGCCTAAGTGCCATTCTGTCTTGAGATTTTCTCCACCAAACAAATTAGTCCATTACTTTGGAACTTAGCCTCACTCAAGGTCTCAGGACATGAGCAGAATATCAGCATGTTCTACAAGCTGCTTCTAACCTAGTTCCTGATAGCATCCTTATCCCCTCCACTGCCTGCTTTTTCTTTAGCATTCTGCTCCTCCAAAGTCCTGAAAAAAATGGCTCACTAAGCTCTGTTTACATCATTCTAGGATTTCTCCAGCCTAAATGCCTTCCTCACAAGTGGTATACATAGCATATGGTCAGGTATATCACCCATTTCCTAGTAACAATATTCTTTGTTACTTATTTTTCATATTGCTGTGACAAAATACCTGACAAATAGTTGACAAATTATGTAGGCTTATTATTCTAAGAAATACAGCCTAACATGGCAAAGAAGTCAAGGTGGTAGGGGAAGGAGTTCATATTAAGTCCATAGTCAGGAAGAAGAGGTTTGTGAACATCCATGCTCATACTGCATTATCTTTTTCATAGAGTACAGGAACCCAGCCCTTGGGATATTGCTATGTAAAGCCCATAGTTTGGGTGAGTCTTCCATTTTATTTAGCTTAAGCTAGAAAATCCTTCAGAGATATGCCAAGAGATTTTTCACATAGGTGATTCTTGGCCTTATGGAATTGAAAATAGATATTTCTACTCACACGGAGCAGCTTCTAAGGCTGCCAAGACTTGCTTTCAGTGTTCAGTGAGCCACTCCTACAAAATATGTACCAGCTCTTAAATATGTACCATCACCTCCTGATAATATCATAATGTGTTGAATCCATTAGAGTAATGATCAACTGATTATGTCATTGCCTGATCCAAAAACCTCTCAAAATGGGATCCACCACTGACTTGTGGACTAAGTCTTCACCAGGGAGGCCTTCTGAGAAAACTGTTATATCCAATGCTAACATCCTATGCCTGGTATACGAAAGGCCCATCTCAAAATGCAAAATGCATTCAGTCCATCTCTGAGATTGCTAAGTCATGAAACTTCCATGTGGCTCTAAAGTCTGCTCTGAGTCTCAAGAAAACTCTTAGATTTGCATGCCTATAAAAAGAATGTAATAAGCTCCCAACATACAACTGTGCACTGTAGACACTCCTAAATAGAGAGAATAGAAGACCAGCAAAGAAAGGATCAAACTGAGATGGAGAGATGACTCAGAAGATAAGATGCTGGAATGCAAAGCCTAATGATTCTGAGCTACATTTGCCAGTACCCATGTAAGCCAAATGCTCAAAATGGTGCATTCATGTGGTGATCATTTACAGTAGCTAGAGATTGTGGCATGCCCATACACTCTCATTCTCTCCCTTTCTCTCTTCCTCTGTGTCTCTTGCTTTCAATTAAATTTAAAAAAATAAAATAAAAATAAAACTGAAGCAAGAATGAAACAAGAAGCCCAAGAAATAATCAATAGTTCCATGCCCAGTATCTTAGGCAGACAGGGACATTTGATGGGTTGCACTGGGCTTGGCAGTCCTGTCTAGATGCTATTACTAAAAGTAGTTCACAAGAATCCTGGGGTACCTGCATGTGGTTAACATCCACAATGAGCTGTTGATCAGAGAGACCTACAAGGCTTCCCAAAAGAAGATAGATTGTTGACCCACTAAAGATTAGTGATAAGACATCATATGCTATCTGTATGGAATATGGAGTGACCTAGCTAGCAATTGGAGGAGAGTCAGTCCCCAGATAGTTAGCTTGTCTAGTGGCGGAAGGTGATACATGAGCAACTGGGGTAAAATGACCAACAAATGTACAAGCAACTCATGGTCTAAGCTACTCAGCAGCAAACAACCTGAAGTGATGCTCACACAGTGTAATAGTAACACACAGCCATGATGGGTAACTAACTGCTCTTGATTTGGCAAACAGATCCACTTAGTGGAATGGAACCCATAGCTCAATTTGGGAAACAAGTCAGAACCATATCCAAAAAAATAAGCCTGATCTCCACTATCAAGCTCCCACCAATTGAAGGCTACAAGAGGGCCTACACCTATTAAATTCTCTCTAAAATAGTAATGGTTATCCCATTTATCTGGTACTGACTTCACTCTCCATTGTAGAATTTGCTTCTCTTTTTTGAAAGGACACAGGTCCAGAGGATAGAATCAGCCCATAGCACCTCACCAGGGCCCCAGATGAAACCATAGAGTAATTAAGGAAATGGGCAAAAGTGCTGCTTTCTTGGTGAACCTCATATCAGCACAAGGGTGAAGGAGATAGACACAGAGAACACTCAACTCCTACCAAACCAGATATCCAGAGACACAGAGACTCCCAAGACTGCATTACTGAAGTAGACCTAAAATGAACCCAACATGTCTCAGGGAAATTTGTGGAAGATGGGGCAGAAAGATTGTTACAGCCACATGTTGGGACATTATGCACAGAGACATTGCCTCTATCCATAACTGATGGCTACCCCACAATGCACAACCCACTTTCCCCAATGTGGAGGGTCCCTGCAGAGGGGGGAAGACAGGGAGGTGGCTAACGATGGTACCAACATGGCTGTATACACACTGCGTACATAACTAATAATAATATTTAAAAACTAGGAATCTGGGGCTGGAGAGGTGGCTTAGCATTTAAGGTGCTTGCAAGCAAAACCAAAGGGCCCAGGTTTGTTTCCCAGTAGCTATGTAAAGCCAGATGCACAAGGTAGCACATGTGTCTGGAGTTCATTTGCAGTGGCTGGATGCCCTGGAATGCCCATTCTCTCTCTCTCTACCTGCCTCTTTACCTCTCTCTCATAAAAATAAAATATTGAGAAAAACACCCTAGGAATCATGCAAGTATATATAAAATATAACAGAATAATATATTAATATACATCATAATATATATTAATATATATTGTATATTATATATATTTGTATATTACATATAATATATATTATACATATATATTTATATATATTACATATATAATAATATATAATATATAATAATATAATATAACTTTTATTGTCATCCCCCTTCTGAAAGCATTTGAATGATTATCATTGTCTGTCTAGTCTATAGAAAGATAGAGATGCTTGGTTTCAAACATTTTTCCATAGGTAATACTGTGAAAGTGTTCCTATTTGCATATGTGACACAAAAGGAACTAGGAATCAATTTTCTTAAAAATAAAATATAACCTACATCCAATCCACATTGGGAATACCTGCAACCCCACTGTGGAGGGTCCCCAGTGGAATGCAGACAGGGATGAGGGAAAAGAGGGAAACAATACATGATGTATCCATGTGAAATATGTTGTTAATGATAATAATACAGTTTAACTAAAAAAAATGAATTCTGGAGTAATAAATTCTAAGGAAGCCCTTGCAACCCCAGAGGCATTCTTTTAAATAAACTTTGATGAAGGACCTCATTCTTTTATACCCAAGAACTGGCAACGAATGCATTCTTTTTTTTTTTTTCATTTTTTTTTTTATTCCTGAGATACTTCTAGGGCATCAATGCTGTTGTCCCAGTAAACTTACATAACATACAAATATTGTTCATTTCCTCACAAATTAATATTTCCTTCACCTCAATTTCACATGGTATTTTTCTGACCTAACTTGAAAAATTTTGAAAATTTTCTACTCTGCTGTTCTTGATTTTCAATTTAAACCTATGTAAAATCAGCAAGCGATTGATCCTAAGCAATGGTCCTTCATGGCCCCTTTGAACTATTGGCTTTATGCTCAAACTACCACAAAGTTTAGTGAGGGCACATGCAAAATATAGACAAATCATTTGTCAGAAATAACCTGACTGTCTGGAATCTCAAAGCCATCTCTATTGCTTACATTTCTTTCAGTGTCTTCCTCTGCACCTGCCACCAAAATTGACAATTGGTGCTGGTTGTAGCATTTGAGACCTTCTCCAGCCCATATCTCCAAATATTTCCAAATTCTTCCAACACATTAGTCCCAAAGACTCCCCATTTAACTATTCCTGCACATTTACAGCAAAACTATGGTACTTGGTATCAATTTTCTGTGTTAAATTTTTGCTGCTGTGACAAATACTTGAGAGAAGAAATTTAAAAAGAATTGTGTAGGTATATATAAATATACTTACGTGTCTTAGGCATGAGATGAAGCAGGATATCTAGGCAATTCAAGCACATAAAATAAGAGTTCTCTTGTGTTTAGGCATGTTATGAGCAAAGGAAAGAGGAAAGATAGGAGAGAGAGGAGAGACAGGAGAGAGAAGAGAGAATAGAAAGAGAGAGAGAAGGAGAGAATAATAACTTAATATTACCACCCACCATCCGTGGGAAAGCAAATGTTCATTGTGTGGATCTTCTATTTACCTATTTTGAGGGTGAATATTTCATATCCAATATCCAAATAATAACACATCTGACTCCAACTGGAAGTCAAAACAATTCTGCTTTTTATGTATGTATATGTTACATATGAAAACAAATACTCATACCACAGTGCTATATTTTTTACATAGAAAACATTAAACTCCACATAGCCTATAAAACAATTAAAATTATTAGACTCACATTTTCTTAATTTTAATTTAAGTAATAACATCTTTAGTATTTTTACTAAAATGTTAAAACAGGACTGGAGGGATGGCTCCCTCCAGCAGTTAAGGCATTATCCTGCAAAGCCAAAGGACCCAGGTTCGATTCCCCAGGACCCATATAAGCCAGATGCATAAGGTGGAGCCATGCATCTGGAGTTTGTTTGCAGGGCTACAGGCCCTGGCATGCCCATCCCCCCCCTCTGTCTCTCTGTCAGTCTTTAACAAATAATAATAATAATAAAATAAAAGTGTTAAAACAGGTAGCAAACATCAGCTATATGCATTCATAGTCACCTAATTAAATTTCAGTCAGTGGTGGACAAATATATGACGGAGAAGTCCCTTAAGACTATCATGGAGCTGTGAAATCACGTACTATTGCAGTTATGTAGCATAATACATTATTTACGTTTTTGTGTTGATATGGGTATAAATGAACTTGTCTTGATTAGTAGCATTAAATGTGGTAGTACTATTAAATTGGTAATAAGAACAATTTTACCTTTTAGTGTTTACTATATTTTTAATCATTGTTGGGGTGTACTCTCACATAATTGTCAAAAAGTAGGGTATAAAGCAATCTCACGGAAGTCTTTTGGATATGTTAGCATGCACCTGTCATAGGAAATGACTGCTTTTTCTACCTTATTGCTCCTGAAGACCTGGCTTAAGATAAAGTATGGAGGAGGAATATGTATATTTTTATATAGCTGGGCAATATGCTTATTCTTCAAGTTATGTGTTATTATAAGTGAAAAAGATAATGATTATAAAGCATAAATATATCAGTATACCAAATTTATTATTGAATAATGAGGCACATTTTGTAAAGGTAGTATACACTGAAATTGCACTTTTTGAGGTTACAATATTAGAGTACTATCTGAGATCTTCACATGAAAATAAAACACTAGACAATTAACTACAAATCCTGAATGTTCCCTTTATAATAGATGTGTTCTACTAGTGTACTGTACTTTTTAAAAAATATTTTTTAAATTTTAAATATTTTATTTATTTATTTTATAGAGAAAGAGAGACAGGCAGAGGATGGGTGCACCAGGACCTCTAGACACTACAGACAAACTCCAGATGCAAAGGCTAACTGAACCTGGGCCTTGGGATTTGCAGACAAGTATCTTAACTACTGGGCCATTTCTCATCCCTTAATTATAATCTTTACATATTATGTATTATTTTGCTGTATAGAATCATACTTCAGTTTCCTACAGTACTTAATACAGTAGTATGACATATAAGTTTGAAGCCTAGGAGCAGTTGTCTTTCCCATACAGTATAGGCCTACAGCAGACATAACATCCAGAATGAATAAATTATTATGGTCTCACAGTGATGAAATCATCTTCTGACACATTTCGAAGAGTATAATCCTTACAGCCCCAAACTGTTCACATGTTTAGAAAATGCTTGATATGTAAGGTAAAGTAATACTAACTTTATCACTTCAAAAGCATCCACTGTACAATGTCACTATCTCTTAATGAAGAAAGATGGCACTATCTAACATTTGAAGTCAGTTACTCTCCCTGAGGTTAGATTTTTACACTGTAACACATATATTTATATACACACACATAGGAAGTATGTTCATAAATATTTTATAGTGAATGCCTATTCTTAACTATGAAGCTAAAGTATGAGTTTACAATAAAATATTTCTTGACAAGAATGAGATGAGAAAGTGTACTATTCATTATTCAGCACACTGAGTAATCTTTTATCTCAACAATGGTGTCATGTTTTTCTTTATAATGCAAGTAAACACTTTATCTTGCTTTTCCCTTGTCACATAGTTTTCATAGACATATATTTTTTATTAAGTTGAAACTTTGTGTACACACATCATGTGTTGGTACCATCAATCCCCTCTTCTTCCCTCCTCTCAGACCACTGAGGACCTACCTTAGTGGGACTGCAGGTATTCACCATGGATATATATGTGTGTGTGTGTATATATATATTTGTTTTTTCAAGGTAGGTCTCATTCTTGCCCAGGCTGACCTGGAATTCACTATGGAGTCTCAGAGTGGCCTCAAACTCACGGGGATCCTCCTACCTCTGCTTCCGGAGTGCTGGGATTAAAGGCGTGCACCAGCATGCCGAGCTAAAACATATACATTTTATACTCATTTACTTTCCCTAAAACAAGTGCATAGAAGTGAAATTACTAGCAGAAGAGTCCTAATTATTTGGGAGTTAAACACGTAAAAATGAGAGAAACACATCCCTGAAAATCTTCCAGCACTAATGTTTTCACTGGTGGTGTAAGTGAGAACATATTTTATTGTAGGTCACCTGACTTTAATTTTCTTATTTCTTTTCTCTCTCTCTCTCACTTTCTCTTTCTCCTTTCACAGTTTCCTTCCTTAGAAACACAATGTGCTTCTAATTCATATGATTACTTATGAAAGTTGTTCACTTGTGGTAACTTTATTATGTTTAATTATAATCTTTACCTGTGAGCTTTGTAACCTGGTTGTCAATGAGGAAGTACACAACGTACAGCATGTATAAGTAAAGTCAAATGTGCTAAGCAATTATGAAATTATTTTATTTTGAAACATTTCTCATATATACCAAGAAGAAATTTTAGCAGGTATTAAGCACAGATCCTTCTTTCTATTATTAAGGAATACCAAAATATTATAAAATTTATATATAAATACACAAGGGTTTTAAAAGCGTAGCTGTAGGTGGTTTTATTTTATTGTAGATTTTTAAATTATTTATATTCTCTGACAACATTCCTTTGTTCTGGAATCTCGTAATATCACTAGTGTTTTCAACCAAAAAATAAAAAAATAAAAAACCAAAACAGACAACAATAATTGTGATGTAGAAAAACTGAAAAATTAAACAAAAACATGTGCAACTTTTACCACTTCATAAATGTTCATAATTGTGTGACTCTAATTTTTCTTACAAATTTCTAATAGGTATTTACTAATTGCTAGAATATAAGTGGCTATAATATTTCAGATTGCAATTAGTTACGGTACCTGATTCAGATTAAGGACTGGGCCATCAGCTGTTAGACTAGAAATGCAAGACATTACTTGCTCTCTTGCAGTCAAGGCAATTTATTAGTTATGCTGTTTGAGAGCAGCTGTACCCTCTGAGAGGTGATTTACGCAGATTCCCTCAATATTACTGCAGAAACATGGAGAGATAAGTGATGTGATGAGGCTGTGTATTTACTGTCAGATGCTATTATGTTTTGAATGTGCAGTGGCAGGGATATGAAGCCTGTGCTTCAAAGACAAAAGCTTAAATCAAACGAGGAGAAGCACAGAAAACCCAAAGGTTAAAAAAAAAAAAAGGATGCATCCCATAGACATTTATTGTTAAGGAACATGATAGAAATGATTAAATTTCAGGTTTATGTTTTAACACTGAGAAGAGTATATACATTGTTTAAAATATAAGCAAAGGAATCACAATTGCTACATGTGTAATATTATCCAGTTTAATCCCCTGAACATAACTATAATTGGTCTGTATATGCTGCTGAAATTCAACAACATGTGCAATATGTACTTCTTAAAAAGAATAAATAAAAGATAAATTTGATTTGAAATTAATTATGTATTTATTATAGGCAATTTTAGGAGTTTCTATTTCTCTTTCACTTTCTCCCTTTCTATTTTTTTAAACATGGCCTTTCAAAATAAGCCAGGCTGCCCTGGAACCTGAAATCCTCCTGCCTCACTCTCCCCAGTGTTGTACTTACTTGGATATGCCACAATAATTTGCTGAAATAATCTCACTGGTATGGATGTTCAACAGAAAAATTAGGCACTTGTTTATTATGTTTCCTCTACCTCCACATATAGTATTACTTAATAGTAACATTACTAAAATACATACTTCTATATACATTCTAGTGACTAATGACCTTAAATCAAAGTAGTACAGTTTTCAAACATATGTTATCATAACCTTTTACATTAGACTTTTAAGCATATTTATGTTGTATATATGGTATATACCTATATACATATGTACATATACACAAGATTGTATATGTAATTTGATCTATATGTAGTATGACTTACATAGTTTCAGGGAATTAAAAAATATTTGAGAGAGCAAGAGAAAGAGGCTGAGGGACACACACACACACACACACAGAGAGAGAGAGAGAGAGAGAGAGAGAGAGAGAGAGAGAGAGAATGGGAGTGTCAGGCCCTCCAAGCACTGCAAATGAACTTCAGATTCATGCTCCACCTTGTGCTTGTGTTGGTCCTGGGGTGTGGAGTGGAACTGAGGTCCTTTGGCTTTTCAGGCAAGTGCCTTAGCTGCTAAGCCATTTCTCCAGCTCTGTTTTGGGGGAATTTTGGAGACCACATATTTTTCCTTTTGGCTTCTCCAATTCCTAAGGCCCTGCTGAGTCTCAAATGTCTAAGTCCCTGATGGCTATTTATATATTTTATATATTTTTTCTTTTTCTTGATTCAATATTTTTGTTATTTTTATTTATTTATTTGAGAGTAACAGACACAGAGAGAAAGAGACAGATAGAGAGAGGGAGAGAGAATGGGCACACCAGGGCCTCCAGCCACTGCAAACAAACTCCAGATGCGCACACCCCCTTGTGCATCTGGCTAATGTGGGTCCTGGAGAATTGAGCCTCTAACTGGGATCCTAAGGCTTCACAGGCAAGTGCTTAACCACTAAGCAATCTCTCCAGCCCTATTTTTTTCTTTTCAGTATTACATTTAAAGGCTACTATCATTAGGACAGATAAATCTAAACTCTGTCTTTTTAGTGAGATTTCAGTGCACCATACATTATCAAGTATTATTGCTGAATGATAATAGTATCCAATAGCAGATTTATGTTAACCCACTGCTCTAAACTACAGCATCTGTCACAGAAGTATGATGCTCGTGTCAGCAGTTACAAAGTCAACAGAATCTGGGGTTTGAATACAGTCTAACACTGTGCTCTGAGTTCAAAACATTTTTTGAAGTTCCTTTAAAGGAGAAAAGAAATACTCCAGTAGATATATTTCTCAGATCACTTCAGATCTGAAATCAGAAGACTCAGTAATGGCTGCAGTCATTTCAGCAGTTCTGTATAGAATAATCAAAAAAGAAATTTAGTCTATAATTACTAAGTTTATGGACAATTGGCTCCCTTGCATAGCTATGAATACTGTTCTCAACAAGATGGCCTCAGCGTGCAACATATGATTAGGAGAACTCAGTAGCTGTCGGGAAGAGAAAACAAGGAGGAGGAAAAGTTCAAAGGCACAGGCCATGGGTTACAGGTTGTTAAATTAAAAATAAATAAATAAATAAATAAATAAATAAATAAATAAATAAACAGCAACAATCCAAGACCTGAAGTCATCTAAACTAAATATGCATGGATGTCACTTATAGGTGTTTTATATGTCCTTTTAAATACAATATATTTCTCAATAACACACTCTAAGGGGAAGTATATTTAAATACATTAACAGGAAAATAATAACATATGTTTTCATAAAACACACAGAAAATTCTGATTAATTAAACTTGAGGTTATAGAGCAATAGAAATTAAAGCCTGGTGTGGGGGTACATGCTCTTAGCTCCAGCACTACAGATGCTGAGGTAAGAAGGTTACTGAGAGTTTGAGGCCAGCCTGAAACTACAGAGAACAAGGGGAATTAGCTTTGGCCTTGAAGGAGAAACACATATTCAATAGAAACTTAGGATGAGGCCCCAACAAAATGTAGTAGGGGGAAGGATATGTTTTCTCAATAAAACACCAAGGAGCTATCATTATAGAAATTGTGCTCATAATACAAATAACCTTTGAATATGGCACTATGATACAGAAATAGATATAATCATTATTTCATAATCATTTTAAAATATTTATTTTTATTTATTTATTTGAGAGAGAGAGAGAGAGAGAAAGCAGCATATATAGAGGATGGGTGGACCAGGTCCTCTAGCCACTGCAAACAAATTCCAGATCCATGTGCCTCCATGTGCATCAGACTTATATGGGTACTGGGGAATTGAACCTGGGTCTTTACGCTTCATAGGCAAGTGCCTTAACCACTAATCCATCTCTCCAACCTTTCATAATAATTTTTAAAGACATAATTATGTCACAACTTTTATTAACTTATTCTCTCTACAAATTGAAAGTCTGGTATAATTGTTAGAACATGCTCTTGGCAAGAAACTGAAACAAAGGATAGTTAAGGATTGTTTTCAGAACCATGCAACAAAGGTGGTGATATAGTCTGTCTCACATTATGTTGTAATTACTTAAGAGCTGAGATTAATAGTATAATACTATGTTCCATTTAATGAATAAAGAAATGAGTGTTATTTTACCTATATCATCTATGCTTCTCATGACATATTAAAATATAAAACTTACAGTGATGTTTCTCAAACCATCACTGACACACAGCAAAACACAATAAACACAATTAAAAATGAGAATTTCTGGACCTAGTGAGATGGATCAGTCTATAAATTGCTGATAATATTTTCTAGGTCAATATTAATAATATTAACATCAAAATAAAGTATATATATATATATATATATATATATATATATATATATATATATACTGAGATCCATGGTTCATCCTCACAGCTTCATCAGGTCTTCATGCAGACATCCAGCAAACCTGATTCACACTGCCAATGGCCATTTCTAAAATACAAGACCATGTTACAAATTCAATGTCCCTCTCTTTCCTGCATTTCTTACACTGCATAATACCAACTAGGGTGTCAATTTTTCCATGGGAGAATAAAGCTGACTTTGAAGAATAGGAAATTCCTCCAGCATTCAGGCCTGCATTCTTTCTGTTTTCCCAATGCAGGTCAGCTGGTCCAATCTCAGTGGCTGTGATCACTGAATGGGCAGCAGTTCATTCAGGGATTTCTTCCTGTGTCATATCCTTCTGCACAATCAAGTCTATTTCTATGCACTACAACCCTGCACAAGTTCTCAGGACATGTGTATGACAGCAAGTCTCTCACACAAACTGCCTCTAGCCCAGTCCAGACAAAGCTCCCTTTCATCCTCATAAGCCAAACCTCACAGTCCATAATTCTTACTACATTCATGTCTTGCAACTCTGACCAGAAGAATCCACTAAGCTATATTTACAGAACTGAAGGTGTCCCCTTGGCCACGGTTTCAGATTCATCCACATTCCTCTTGAAAATCAGCTCCCAAAGGCCAAAGCCACAGAATTAAGTAACAGCACTCCTTGGTACCAAGATTATTATTGCAGTCAGGTTCACATTGCTGGAAGAAATCACCTAACCAAGAGCAGCTTTTGGGAAAAAAGGAGGTTTATTTTGGCATATAGATTTGAGGGGAAGCTCCATGATGTCAGGGGAAATTATGGCATGATCAGAGAGTGAATATTACCCCCTGGCCAACATAAGGTGGATCGTAGCAACAGGAGAGTGTATGAAACACTGGCATGGGTAAACTGGCTATAATACCCCTAAGACCACCCCCAACAATACACTGCTTCCAGGAGGCATTAATTCCCAAATCTCCATCATCTGGGAGCCTAGCATTCAGAACACTTAACTTTATGGGGGGCACCTGAATCTAACCACCACAATGACTCTGCCATGAAATAGTCATGAAGTTATCCTTTAATGTAGCTTTTATCAAGGTGCTAGAAAAATATTGAGGTTCCTATAACTGTGGGTCATCAGGTAGAAATTATAAGATGGGGATCATCAATGCTAAAGTCTCAAATTAAGTCATAAATTACATTTAACTGAGAACAAACAGCAGCCTCCAGAGTGTGAATGCCATGCCATATGAAGAAATTAACTAGCATCTCTTTATAACTTGTTTATGTTATATCATGTCTTAATTTGTCAAAATAGGACTCTAATATTCTTTCCAGTTACTTCAATGGGAAAGTAATAAGTATGGCATGCTTTTGGCTGTGCTGGCACATGGTAAGCTCTCAAAACAATACATTTAGTTTTCCAGGTTATCTTAACAATTTATGGTAACAAGAAAAGAAATACCCAAAGATGTCTCTACTCTTGGACCCTATGCCAGCCTCATGACTTGGGAAACCTTTGCTTCCCAACTACCCATTTTTGTCTTGGAGTCCATGTTAAGCTCAGCAGTAGTCATGATGATATATGGTAATGGTTTCCAGTGATCAAGAGTCTGTAATATCCATTTGCCTCCTCCAGGCTTACTTTCTACTGGGTTCCAGAGTTCTATGGCATCTGTAAGTGTAGACACAGTAGACTCCTAAAGATTTCCAGAACATGCCACCCTTTCGAAGGTGGGCGTCACAGTCACCATATCTATCATTCCTGGATAGTTTGAACTATTCAGAAACATAAAGTTTTACTTGTCTTTCTTTCACAAGACACATTTGGAAATGCAAACCTGAATTTAAGGGAAATGCAATGAGGTATAACAGAAGAAGGAGAACCCCAAACCATCCTCTATGAAAGAAGCAGAAAACAGCCACCTGCTGTAAACTCACAAGGAGCCTGTCCAACCGCCAGATGCCACCTTGAACACTCACAGGTGGCCAAAATATGATATCTTTCATTATCTTTTTCCTACAATATATCTCACTTCCCTATTTTGTTGATTCAATTCCTCCAAATTTGAAAAGTATATATGTTACTTCCTCTGACATGTATTTTAATTTTCTTAAGATTTAACAGAAATGTTTGTATAAAACCTATTAACAATAAAGGAAGGCTGACTACCAGATGCTGTCAAAGTGACTACACTCATGCTGAAGGGAATATCACATGAACAATAATAAGTGCTCACTACACACTTGGAGATGTCATGTGAAGGCTATTAAGTGATTGTTAACAAAATGAGAAATCTCTGGGCTCAGTCTCACATCCAACTATATTTGCTCTAGTACAAAAATAATTTACTTTAGAAAATTTTTCTTCATGGTTTTCTTTCTGATTTTTCCAATTGAAAATCTCTGCATATTCCAGCACTTCTTTATTCAGTTACCTCACCTAAAAAAAAATGAATGAAATCTATGCAAAACACAAAACAGACAGTCTGGCATGCTTTGAGGTTTCTTGCACAGAAATGGCTTTGCACATAGTGAATCAGATCAGGTGAGACTATAGTAGGAAACTATTGATGACTAGGTCTGCTCTAAGGATTGGTTTCTCAAGCTTTTCTCGCCAGAAGATTACTCAGCTGGCTGTTCACATCAGGGATTTGAAAGCATTGTTTTCTCTCCCTTGTATGGGCAACAATGATGAACATTTGGACCTCATACATAAAATGTATCCAGGGCTCTACGAACTGATGCTTTAGTAGCATGTTGACCAGAAATCCTATTCAAATTTGCGAAGTATGCTTTCAAAAATTATAAACACAAGTTGGTGTAAATCAGTTTGTTTTAACTTTTATAGAACAGGGTAGGCAATATTTTGAAATTTAAAATATATATAAGCAAGGAGCTTATACAATCTTAAGGTATATATATCATACAACAATATTTGGTAGAAATATGATTAAAAATTTATTATTATTATTATTTAGTCATCTGGTTTTCATTAGAGATAATAATGATTCATATTATTTATTTTAAAAAAATCATTAGAATTTTTTAAGAGGAAAATCTTCACAAATTACTATGTATTAATTGACTAATTACACAACCTATGTAAATATTTATTATAAACCAGCAGATAGTGTGATTTTTACATACTAAATAGGGAAGCTTTACATGGTTATAACTATTTTTTTAAATTTAATTTGTTAATTTTCTTTTCAGCAAATGCAGGCAGTTTGGTACCATTGTTTAGGTTCATCCATGATCTACCCCCTACCAATGGACCCTCCTTGTCGATGTAATGGGTCGTGCATTGTGGGGTTAGTCCACAGTTATTGGTACGATAAATGTCTCTACATATCATGACCCAACATGTGACTCTGACATTCTTTCCGCCCCCTCTTCAGCAAAATTTCCCTGAGCCATGTTGGGTTCATTTTTGGTCTGCTTCAGTGCTGAGGTGTTGGGGGCCTCTGAGGCTCTGGCTCTCTGATTTGGTAGGAGTTGATTTTTCTCTGTGTTGGTCTCCTTCCTCTTTGTGCTAGTATCCGGTTCACAGGAAAACATCACCCTTGCTTGTTTTGCCAATTTTCTTTAGTTTCATTCGGGCCCCTTTTGAGGTATGTTGGGGCAGCTGTCTCCATAGGATCTGCATCAATGTGAAAAAGAGAAGCTGATTCTCCAAGGGAGAGTAAGTAACTATTAATCTAGGTGCTATCCAATTATGTGACTTTTTATTTTTAATTATGATTTTTTTAAAAAGGGTTGTAATCTTGGATCATCTTACTTCCACTGTAATTATGCTGAATGTCTCCTACAGTTGGGTTATTGGTATTGTTGTGGGACCAAGAGGCCTCAGTCTGTGGAGAGGGGAAACAGTGCTTCAGGCTATTCTCAGCCATCCTAAGGCTCTTAGAATATTTCTGGGCCCTCTTCCACAATGTAATTTTGGTTATATGCTGATTCTAAAGTGTTACATTTTCAGAAAGACCAAAATATTTCACATATAACTTCACAGTAATAATTTACCATTTGGTAGACATTCACCTTTAAAATTTTTTAATATTGGGCAGGAGAGATGGCTTAGAGATAAAAGCACTTGTCTCCTCAGCCTTAGGACCCATGTTCTACTCTCCAGATGACTCAAATTAAAATAATATGTGATAGAGTTTATTCTTAATTTATCATTTGTTTCGCAGGATCATTTCAATACATACCTAAAGAATACTGATACTTCAAGAAAATTTAAATATCCATCTTCTCCCACAACTACCCAGTGTTTTTCCCTATCTACCAGTGTATTCTAAATTTCATGCATTTCCTTTTGTATACAACCTACACTTACACAATCACACATTAAATTTCTAGACATTCATCCTACTGAACTGTAATTTTGTAACATTTGCCAATCTGCAATTTACTAGTAATCACTTTCTAAACTCTGCTTCTTTAACTTTTTTTTTTTTTTTTAGATTTGGCATATGAGGTCATGCAGTTTTTTTTTTTTGGGGGGGGGAAGTATTTATGTCAGTAGCAAGTTAGGAAAGGCATTATAAAAAACAATGTGGATATTTATTGAAAAATTAAAAATAGAGCTGTCAGAAGAGCCAGCAATGTAAGTATTCCCAGATTCAAACCAGTATCACATAGACTTTAGAGCTCCTGTGTTCATAATATATATAAAATATATTTATTTTTAAAGATACTTCATTGTTATTTATTTATTTGACAGAGAAAGATTATATATATATGAATATATATATATTCTATATATATATATATATGTATATATATATATATATATATATATATATATAGAGAGAGAGAGAGAGAGAGAGAGAGAGAGAGAGAGAGAATGGTTGTGCCAGGGGCCTCCAGCTACTGCAAACTCCGGATGCATGTGCCCCCTTGTGCATCTGGCTAACATGGGTCCTGGGAAATTAAACCTCTGTCCTTTGGCTTTGCAGGCAAACACGTTAACCACTAATCCATCTCTCTAGCCTGTGAAATTTATTTTATATGGCATTTACCATAAAAGTATATAGGTGTTAAATAAAAATACAACATATTAAAATCTGTGTTTTTAAAATATCATTGCAGGGCTGGAGAGATGGCTTAGCGGTTAAGCGCTTGCCTGTGAAGCCTAAGGACCCCGGTTCGAGGCTCGGTTCCCCAGGTCCCACCTTAGCCAGATGCACAAGGGGGCGCACGCGTCTGGAGTTTGTTTGCAGAGGCTGGAAGCCCTGGCGCGCCCATTCTCTCTCTCCCTCTATCTGTCTTTCTCTCTGTGTCTGTCTCTCTCAAATAAATAAATAAAAATTAAAAAAAAAACATTTAAAATATCATTGCAGAAATTGTAAGAAAATTAGATACAATTTTGAGAGTTAATTTTAACTATTTTGTGTATATATGTACATATATATATATATGTATAATATATTTTATAGATATGACAATGTCTTTGGAAAGAAACAAGAATAAAATAGCTGGAATTTTTTCTAATAAGATGCTTATATTTTCTTTTGTATTCATATAGATATGTATATGTAATACATACATATACATATTTTATAATATGTCTATTTATACAAAAACACCCACAAATATACTTATGTATATGTTTGTATATGTGGATATAAACACAGTATATTTATTTTAAACACAAATGTGTCTTACAAATCTGAAAATAAGGAAAGAGAATATGAAAGTAATTAAACTATGTCACATATAAATATATGTATTGCTATTTGTGTAGATATGTATATTACTATTTATATATAATTTCCCATGGGATTAATATTTTCTATTAGACATCTATTTCTACTGAATGCAGATATCATAGTGTTTTCTTTCAGGAGAGACAGACTACAATATCAAAAATTTTTACTAGTAAATATTAAATCATGCTAATGTGAAATGCTAAAATTTTCTCACATGGACCATTTTGAAACTTAGAAATGATTCTTTCCCAATATATTTTCAAGTGTTCAGAAGAAGCACTCGATTTGTTTAGTCATTTCTTCAAACCTTTAATGTTGGCTGTCTTTCCAGTGGAGTCATTTTGGAGATATTTGCTCAAGCTCAGCATTTTCAAACTCTCTCTTTTTTAGACAACACACATAATGTGTAATGTGTATTTTAAATACTATGGGGAAAATAATTATGAAAACTAAGATGAACTAATACATAGAGAAATGCATTGTTAATTTTATCTACAAACAGGCCACTCCATCTGTTCAAACACAATGCTCCAAATCAAGGAATATGTTCCAAACCAAAGAGCATGATATTTGACAGATGGAGAGGTCCGCAAGTCTGACTGGAACATGGATACTATTCAGTGTGTAGCTGGGTCCAGATTTCTACACTAAATCAAAGCTAGTAGAATCTTTTCCCAAATAAACACCAAATTCAGAACAAATTTTACCAATTGGTAGGAAGCATAGACCAACTCATTCATATACTTTTTTTCACATAAAGGAAATCCACATTTACCTTCAGAGTTAATTTTATCTTTTCATGGTTGATATCCTTCATAGACAAGAACAATTGCAAATATGCAGTATACATAATAAAAACCACCAATAAGTCAGATGTGGTATACTTTACTCCTTAGAAAAAACAAAAAAAAAAGAGAGATCATTTGAAAATTATTTTTGGTATAATCATTTAAAGAATGCCATAGAACACAGGAATGAGAAAAGTCTATGATAAATTTATTTGATTTATTAAGCAAATAATAGGTCAAGATGGTAGTCTTCCTGAAGCATGCATCTCATGGGAAATTGAGTTGATTTTATTGCTCTTGTCCAGGTCTGCTTTCTAAAATCTAGTAATCTGTTGTGCAATGAAAAACATGGTGCATCATTGCTAATATTCCACTGTAATTAAACTAGACACTACTTTGCCAAAAATTCCAGGGTCATATAAGTTGTAAGGAACTTAGACCACTAAATGCAGGTATTGTGGGCTTATTAAATAGAGCCCAGTGGTATCCAGTGAGAAATCCATAAATAACATAGATGAACACTGATGGTGTCACATGAAATTTCAGTACTGGAAATTGATACACAACTGAATATGTTATTTCAACATGTTTGAAATTCAGATCCATCTAGGATTTTGCATCATGGCTAACTTGTAGTATTAATGCCCACTCTAGCAAAGCTTACTCTCAATACAGTCAAGAGTATGTTCAACTAATGTTGGTGGCTCTTAGCACAAGCCAATACATCATTGACAGCAGAAATTTCCATCAGTAATTTCAAAATGAGCCAAATTTTACCTTCCTCAGAGGTACTATCATCATGCATAAACTTCTTTTATAATGATGCTTTCTTTAATTCTACCACAAAAGAAATGGCATATTCAAGCAAATTGATCTCCACTTCTAAGGGGAAAAGAGTATTCTTCATCTATTGAATTTAAAAACAGTGATAATATAATGTAAAATTCCAGTGAAATTGCTACATATCTATGATTGAGCTTTTCCAATATACTTATCTTCCCCTGTCATGAAATAAGTTATTACTTAAATCAGATAATCTACTAATAAACAATTGCAAAATCATTTTCATAGTCATTTATTTTACCACGTTATTCCCATATAAGATTTTTGAATCTTCTATTTGCCAACTTTACATGATTATATTATATGATACGTAGTTTTAGCATGAACTACCTGTCATACTCTAAAATACTGAATATGAGTTTATTTACCAATTAGTTGAACTTTTATAGACCTGTATCTGTCTATAACAATGAAATAAGGTTGAGAGGCTCTTTGCTGGTTCCAAATATGACGTTAGCTGTTTCTACAAATATGAGGGTAAATCCAGCTTCTTTTAGGACTTTCATATTAGAATGTTTCTACTCTCCTGCCACATTTTTTATTTTCCTTAGAATTTCTAGTCTAATATTCATGTTGTGACATTGAAACCATTGTAGATAGATGTGGTCTGTGTGTGTGTGTGTGTGTGTGTGTGTGTGTGTGTCTTTGTGTGTTTGTATTGAATTCAATTTTACCTATGAATTTGAGAAGATATAGAGTATTTGAAAGAAAATATAAGTGTTCCTTTCCAAGAAAATATCTTGTTTTCATTTGTACTACCAGATTGCCCATGTGGAGCTCTCCAAAGATTAGCTTTAAGCACATCTTTCCTAATGCATTGACTATTGTAAATCTAATAGATATTGCAATCTTAACAAATGTAATGAAATTATTGATTCTCTTACAACAATAAAAAAAAAGAAAAAAAAAAAACCTAATGTCTTTCATTGCATCCCATCTCAAAGCCAGTGCTAAATCCAATTCAATTTTCTACAAAAAAAAGACCCATCCACTCATTCACTCTTGTATTTGCTCCACTGTCCTTCATTTGTAATTTCATTTTGAAAATGAATTTCTAATCAGTTTCAACTCTAACACCAGTGTCTAAAATACAGGCAATCATTTTCTCTTTTCTGTGTTAATGCAATTGGAATTTTCCATTTGTGATTCTATCCTCTCTTTTCTGTACTGCAGTCTGCATGTTAGGTTGGTTATTTCTTACTCTTCTTCCTTGATCCTTCAAACCTCTCTGTCTTTTATTATTATCTCTCTCTCTTTCTCTTTACATCTTTTTCCATTTTTTTCTTTTTCCTATTTATATTTTTCTTCCTTATAAGTGCATCAAATTGTACATTACATTTACTTTAATATTTCTTATTGAATTTAGTTATGGAAAGAATAAAATTCTAGTGCCACCACTATGGATCTATCTAATTCTCCAAGCTTGCCTATGCATATCTGGCCTTGGAATAGTCCAGGATATTATAAATATAGTTCAGTCTAATCTTCAGTTTGTGCACACATGTTTTCATCTTCCCAGACTAGTCTACCTTGGCTTTACAGTATGAAATTTCTTTATGTCATTTTTTTATCAAATGCTGCCTTCCAGAGAATCATGGGCATTTTAACTATTGTTCCTCACTGTTCCAAATACACAATTATCTTCTATGATTATTTTATTTTATTTTATCATTAATTAGTTTGGTACTCAGTAAATACAGTCAAGTTGGTACCATTGTTAGCCTCATCCAGATCCTACCCCCTCCCCCTCACCCCTCCTTGTTGAGGTATATGGGTCAGGCATTGTGGAGTTAGCCCACAGTTATGGGTAGGAGAAATGTCTCTGCTTATCATACATGACCCAATGTGTGGCTCTGACATTCTTTCCACCCCTTCTTCCACAAAATTTCCCTGAGCCATGTTGCGTTCATATTGGGTCTGCTTCAGTGATGATGTGTTGGAAGCCTTTGTGTCTCTGGATATCTGATTTGGTAGGAATTCATTGTTCTCTGTGTCGATCTCCTTCACCCTTGTGCTGGTACCCAGTTCACTGAGAAAACAGCACCCTTGCTTGTTTAGCCAATCATTCTTAGTTTCAGCTGGGGCCCTTTCAAGGTATGATGGGGCGGTTCTCACCTTAGGATCTATGTCTATCTGAAAAAGAGAAGCAGATTCTCCAGTGGAGAATACAGTTAGCACCAGACAAAGGGGATAACCCTTATTTTATTTTTTTTCTATAGAGAATTTAATAGGTGTAGGCCCTCTTGTAGCCCAGGATTGGTGGTAGCTTGATAATGGAGAGTGGGCTCATGTTTGGATCTGATTCTGACTTTTTTCCTAGCCCCAGCTATAGGTCATGTTCCATTGAGCCAATCAGTTAGCCAAATCAAGAGCAGTCAGTTTCTCACTGTGGCTATGCGCCATTATTGCACTTGTGTGAGCATCATGACGGGTTATTTACTGCTAAGTATGTTAGACCATGAGTTGCTTGGACATATATTGGTCATTTTCCCCCAGTCTCCCATTAGCACCTTCTGGCACTAGATACGCTGACTGATTGTCTCTTCCAGCTCCCAGCCATGTCACTGAATTTTACATGCCAACCACACTTGCTGTCTTCAGCCGTAGAGTCTTACCACTAACCTTTGGTGGGTCATCAAGCACTCTGACAGAAATCTGTCTTTCTTTTAGGAAACTTGTAGGTCTTTCTGATCAAAAGTTCATTGTGGATGATAGCCACATGCTGGTACTGGGAGTTACAGGTCAGTGCCCACTAAGAGAAGTAAAAAAATATAACTAATATAAAAGAGTTAGGGGTGGGGGGAGAAACTGTAGAAGATTAAGGTCAGTCTTCATCATAGCCTCTCCAGTGTCTTGTGGCTCAGGTGTCCCCACTAAGGGCTTTTTAGGATGTAGAATTTTGTGGTGTCATTGCCATTTGGGTCTAGATTTGTTCCCTCAACCCCCTTCTTTGCCCTCTTCTCCCTCCCCACCCACTCTATTGTTTAGTCCTAAAAGATGTTTGCTGGGTATGTTGGCATCTTGGGTAGATTCAGGTTAGGTGCTGTAGATGAGTGAGATTATGTGGCAATTATCTTTCTGTGATACAGTAAGTTCATTGAGAATGATTTATTCCAGGTTCAGCCATTTTTCTTCAAATTTCATTTTCATTTTTTCTTACTGCTGTGTAGAATTCCATTGTGTAGACATAGCACATCTTAGTTATCCATTCTTCTAGTGATGGACATCTGGGTTGATAATTTTACTTGTCACTTTGCTATCCATGGAGTACCTGTGTCCAAATATCTGATTATTTGATGTGTGCTTTAGAGTGTTTTGGGGTGAAATAAACATTTGAATAAGTGTATGAAGTAAAGCTGGTTTTCCTCAGTGTAGGTGGGGCTTTGTCAAATCCACCAAAGTCCTGACTAGAGTAAAATAGGTATCCACATGTGTGATGCTCTTGGACATGGAATTCTTTTCTCCTGCCTACAGACATCAGACATAGATTCAGATTAGAGCTTGCACTGTTCACTAATTCCCCTGCTTCTTCAGCCTTTGGCATTAGACTGGAAGGATCCCACCTGATCTGGGTCAAGGTTTCTCAGACTCCAGAGCACACAGATAATAAACTTCATACTGAGGTCCAGTTTTACCATCCCATACCTCAAAAGTTTCTTCTATTTCATTCTGTGTTGAATTTTTCTGTGATAGATGAAGGTTACAAATTCACCTTTAAAACTTTTAAATAAGGGAACTTAATGAACACACACACAAACAAACACACACACACACACCTCTAATTGTTTAAATTACTAATCACAGATTTATTTCCAAGTTTTTGTAAGCTCCTATTGCATATTTGCTTGCATATTTACTTAGAATTTTGGTAGTCAGACATTTTAAAGACCATATTCTTTCTTAGGGTTTTTCCTTATTAACTTTCATTTTAACTATGGAAAGACAAATTTAATTTAACTATGGAAAGACAAACTGTGATGATAAAACTTAGATGACTTTAGAATTGCCTTGGAGATTGGAGAAACACAATTGTGGGAGATGGACTGAGTGGGAAAGAACCTTTGAAAGTGTTGACACATTTGCATAGTCCAGTGTTCTCTTTCCTTTCTGTCCATCTTGATTTGAATACACCTCCTCTACCACTCTTTCCCATTTATATTGAAATGAATCTCATAAATTATGAACCACACTGCGTTTCTTTCACTAAGTTATTTTGGTCAGATATTTTACTCACAAAGATGAAAAATAAGTATTTCTGAAAAGTGACACCAGAGATCGTGGATGATTACAGGGACATAACCTAACCATGTGGTTCTGTGCCCAAAGAATTGGCTTTAAGGGAGGGTAATTTCGATGAGTATGGAGATGTGCTCTAGAAACACCCTAGAATATTATAAGCAGAACCTACAGAGTGATTTTGGTAGGATTTTCGAGTATTAAATGAAGACAATAAAGACAGAATTCATAAGGTTGTTTGAGAATTAATGACAATTGGATGAGAGACCATTTGCATTACATTCTGACAAAGACTTTGTCTAGATTTTCTTTGTGTCATGAAACTTTGGGAGACTGGCATTAAATTTGATTGAGTAATTAATTTTCCAGAGAAAATTCCAAGGCAACCTAAAATTCAGAGTGTGGTGTGCTGGCTCATTTTAGCCTCATTTGTTGTAACATTCATCATAGAAATTCAGAGCATAACAGAGTAAACTTGGAGTCTGCCCAGAAAATAAAAACTGAGTTGATACTTGTGGGTAAGGATTACCTCAAAGATCTACTCAGTGAAAAGGAACCCATATCTGGAACTAGGAAACAAGTCAGAATAGTATCAAGATAATGATTTTGCTTACCAATGTCAAGCTCCCACTAATCTTGGGCTTATCAGAAGGTCTACACCCTTTAAATAATCTCTAAATTAATAATTATTACCCCACTTTACCAGTGCTGACTTCACTCTCTGTTGGAGATTCTGCTTTTTTTTTTTTTTTCAGATGGGAACAGGACCTGAGGAGACAAATGACCCAGTGCACTTGGCCCCGGCCCCAGCTAGAACCACAGAGAAAATGGGGAAAGGAACAACAGTGCTGCTTTCTTGGTGAACCTGCTATCAGTGCAACCGTGAAAGAGATAGACACTGAGGACACTTAGCACCTACCAAAACAGAGATCTGAAAGTTCCTAAGAACACATCCCTGAAATAGACTTAAAATGCACAGAACATGGCTCAGGGAATCTTGTGGAAGAGGGGGCAGAAAACTTGTTAGAGAAACATTATGCAAAGTGATATTAACTCTCCCCACACAATGAATAATCCATAATCCCCATGGTATTGACTTTCGCCCCCAATGAGGAGGGCCTTTTGGAATAGGGGCAATGAGGAGGGAAAGGATGGTATCAACATGTGTTGATTACATATTAAGTATGTCCATATCTAATAAAAATAAATTTACTTTGTTATTTTATTATTATTATTATATATGGATGTATCTTGTACATAAACCTCACATGTTGTTACCATCCTTTTCATCCTCCATGCCCCTTTTCTAAAGAGGCCTTCCTTATTGGGAATGCAGGTCAACCCTATGAGGATTGTGGATCATGCATTATGGGGGTAGCAGTCAGTTATGGGGGAGAGATAATGTCTCTGTGCAAAATGTCCCAACTTGTGTTTCTAAACTGTCATTCTGTCCACTCTTCCACAAAATTCCCTGAGCCATTCTGGGAGCATTTTAAGTCTGTTTCAGTGATGGGCAGTTAGGATCATCGTAATCTCAGTTTGGTAGGCGATGAGTGCCCTCAGTATCTTTCTCCATCACCCTAGTGCTAATATCAGCTTAATTAAGAAATCAGCCTTCTTGCTCATTTCCCTAATTTCTCTGTGGTTTTAGCTGGGGCCAGGGTTGATGTGTGCTGGGTCATTTATCTCCTCAAGTCCAGTTCCCATCTGAAAAAAAAAAAAAAAAAAAAAAGAGATTCTCCAATGGACAGTGAAGCCAGCACCAGTAAAATGGGGATAACCATTATTAATTCAGAGAGAATTAAAAGGGTTTAGACACTTTTATAATGTAAGGTTAGTGGGAGCTTGACAGTGGAAAGCAGAAAAAATTATCTGGATATGATTTTGGCTTGTTTCCCAGTTCCAGATATTGTTTCCTTTCCACTGAGCAGATCTCTTAGCTAGTCCAGGAACCCACTGTGGCTGTGTGCTCCTCTTGCACTTGTGTGTGTATCATGTCAGCTTGTTTGCTTCTGAGTTGCTTAGACTTTGAGTTGCTTGGACGGATGTTGGCCATTTTTCCCTGGTAGCTCATGTCGCACCTTCCAGTGGTAGGTGGGGTAATTATATGGGGACTGGCTCTTATCCAGATTCCAAACAGGTCTCTCCATGGTCCGTGCCAACAATGTTTGGTGTCTTCAGCAGTAGGGTCTTTCCATTAACTTCTGGTGCGTAATCAAGTGCTCTGATAGAAGTCTGTCTGTTTGTTTGGGAGATCTAGTAGGTCTCTCTGATCAACAGCTCATTATGGATGTAGACCACATCCTGGCACAGGAAATTACAGGCCAGTGCCAAGAGAAATGAAAGAAGAAAAAGCCAGAGGAACAGGAGAAATTTGAGGTTAGGTTTCATTTCACTCTCTCCAGGGTTCTTTGATTCAGGTGCTCCCTCTAAAGTCTGCTTGAAGGTTTGACATTTTAGTCTGTTTTCCAGGATATAGGACTATGGTACCAGTTCAACTTGGGTTCAGATTTTATGTTCCCCCTGTCATTTCCTTTCCCCCAAGCCCTACCGTCCCTATTGTCCAAGCCTCAAGATTCCATTCAGTTATGTCAGAAACATGGGCTGGTCCAGGTTAGGAACTGCGGATGAGTGAAATCATGTGATGGCTGTCTTTCTGTGATTGTTTGAGTTCACTTGGAATGATCTGTTCCAAGTCCAGCCATTTTTCTACAAATTTCATTGTGTCATTTTCTCTTACTTCTGAGTAGAATTCCATCTTGTAGACATATCACATCTTGGTTATCCATTCTCCAGTGATAGGTACCTGGCTTGATTCCAGTTTTTAACAATTATGAATTGAGCAGCTATAAACATGGTTAAGCAAATATTTCTGAACAGAGGTATGGAGTTTTAGGGTAAATGCCCAGTAAGGGAATAATAGGGTCTGCTGGAAACTCTATATTCATCCTTTTCAAGAGTCTACAAATTGCTTTCCAAAGTGGTTTTACCAGCTTACATTTTAGAAACAACAATAACAACAAAAAATACCTTGGAATAGCACTAGCAAAGAATGTGAAACAATTATATAATGAAAACATAAAAATACACAAGAAATAAATAGAGGATGACTTGATAAGATGAAAGGACCTCCCATGTTCCTGGAAAGAAAGAATTTATATTGTGAAAATGGAAATTCTAGCAAAAGCAATATACAGATTTGACACAATACCAATAAAAAGGCCAGCATAATTCTTCACTGACACTGAAAAAAATGTTCTCAAAATTCACATGTAATGGCAGAAGGCCTCAGATATCCAAACATATCCTCAGCAAAAGAAATATCTCAGGTGGTATCAACATACTAGATCTAAAGCTATGTTAAAAAGCCATTTTGACAAAAGCAGCATGGTACTGTAATAAAAACAGAAGCATAGACCAATGGTAAAGAATTGAAGACACAGGGGCTGGAGTGATGGCTTAGCTGTTAAATGCTTGCCTGCGAAGCCTAACGACCCCAGTTTGAGGCTAGATTCCCCAGGACCCACCTTAGCCAGATGCACGAAGAGGTGCACATGTCTAGAGTTTGTTTGCAGTGGCTGGAGGCCCTGGCATACTCATTTTTTCTCTCTCTGTCTCGCTCTCTCTCTCCCCTTTTCTCTCTCTATCACTCTCAAATAAATAAATAAAAATGAATATATATTAAGAATTGAAGATACAGACTTTAGATCAAGCACCTACAGTTGCTTGATCTTAGACAAAGGTCCCAATAATGTAGATGGAGAAAAGATAGCATCTTCAACAAATGGGCAAATTAGATGACCATATGTAGAAAAAATGGAATTAGACCCACTCATTTTACCATATACAAAACTCAAGTCCAAGTGGACTAAAGACCTCAGTATAAGACCTGAAACTCTTCAATAATTAGGAGGAAAAAAAAAAAAAAAACAACCAGGAAGCACTCTCCATGATATAGGACTAGAAAAACCCAGTAGCCAAGGAAATTAAATAAGAACTCAACCAATGGGATCTCATGAAGCTAAAAAGCTTTTGCACATGCAGACATGCCATAAGCAGAGCAAATAGATTATCCATTGAATGGGAGAAAATCTTTGCCAGCTATACCATTGACAGAAGCCTAATATCTAGAATCTACAAGGCACTCAAAAAACTAAACAATAAAAAAATCAAGCAATCCACTCTACAAGTTGGGCAGAGAACTAAATAGGGAGTTTTCAGTCAGAATTACAAATGACTAACATACACTTAAGAAAATTTTCAACATCTCTAGCCATTAAAGAAATCCAAATTAAAACAACTATGATAAACCACCTTGCCCTAGTAAAGATAGCAAACATTAAAAAATCAAATGAAAACAAATGCTCATGAAGCTTTGGAGAAATAGAAAAATAAATTTTAAAAAATTCAACTTAATAAAATACCACTTACGTTATTGTCTTTTAAAGTACTTTATTGTCTTTTAAAGTTCAAACCACTGAAAGACCGAAGGTCATAAAAATTGACTTCCTATGCTCTTTTCCAACCTGGATATTTCATAACTTCAGGATCTATGGTCCACTTGGAACTCATTGCATTTAATATAACTAATTGTAAAAATATATGCTATTACATATGCATCTTCTATTTTCCCAAGTTCATTAATATTGTTATTGACTCTTAGTATCATTTGCAATGCTAGTAAGTATCAAATGAGGACATAAAAACATATTTCTTCCTTTTTTTTCTAATTTGTTCTATATGATCTATGTGTTCATATTGTCTTGATAATTGTAATTTGTAGTCATTCTTTAGACATTCTTGTACAGGTAAATAATCAAGATTTCTCTTCCTTTAAAAATATCATTGTATTATTATTCTATCTTTGTATTATCCTAGATTTCTTTTTGGACTAGTTCTTCAACATTTATACAAAGATTTTCCTGAATTTTGATAAGCTTAAATTTACACAGTTTGAAGAACTGATATTTCAACAAGGTTTTTGTTTCAACTCATGAGTACATAGATCTAGCCACAAATTAAGGTCTTACCTTATGATTTTTCTCAATAATTCTTTTACATTTTCAATACAGTAATCTTGCACAGATTTTGGTTGTTTTGTCTCTTGTTATTTAAAATATGGTAAGGTTATTATATTTCTATTTTGTGTAAATTGCAATTACTGATATTTTTTACTAGATAAAAATATAAGTGACTTTTAAAAACTCAATCTTTTATTCCATGATCTTGGTGAACACTTGAAAAAAACAGCTCTTTGATTCTATGAACTTTTCAACATAGACCCACTAGAGTTCATGAATAGAGTTCATGAATTTCTTTCCAATACACTTAATTTCATTTTATCTAGTTTTATTATCAAGAAACTCCATTACAAATTTTAAAGAGAGTGTCTGGAACAGGAATACTTACTTTGTTTCTGTTTACAAGAAGGTCACTTGATCTTTGAGGACTCATTATTTAGCTACTTGTACTTTTATGAGCTATCTTTCATCATATTTAGTGTCATCTTCTATTGTTGGGTACAGCTATTTTCATAATATATGCAACCAAACCTGAAATTTGTCTAATATTGTGTATACTAAGATTATTGGTCATTATTACTCCATATTAATCATAACTGTTCTTATCATTTATTGCATTAAGTATTTTTTAAAAGTTGAACAAATATCCTCAGTAAATTATCTCTGAAAATATTTACTTGTGAAGAGGATTAAGTAGAAGAAGAAATGAATAAACAAAAATCAAGCTAAAGGTAGTGTAATGATTTATATTGATTGTCAAATTGAGAAGACCTAGATTCACCTCTGAGAGATCATGCACATTAGATTAGACTCTGAGCTAGCCTCTGAGGGGTTATCTTGATTATGCTTCTTAGAATAAGAAGAACCACCTGAGCTATCGTGAGTATTATTCTATGGGCCCAGGTCCTGAACTATACAAACAAAATAGCAGACTGAGATTGAGCTTTTCTTGTGCTCTGCTTCCTCAATGTTGGCTGAATAGGACCTGAAGCATCAAGCCCCTGCCCCAATGCCTTCCCAAAAGTGATGCAGTGGAACTGTAAGGTGAAATATATCCTTCCTCTCTTAATCTAATTTTTGAGGTATTTTGTCCTTGAAGTGGCAAATTAACTAATACCAATAGCATGGCTTTCTTTATATATGAGAAGAATGTTACTCCAATTTTCTTTCTTTGTAAAATATGGTCATGGCTTTGATAATGATGTAATTTAACAATTAGAAAATTAGTAGGGAAGTACAACTTTATTCACTTTTGTTCTCTAAAAATTTTGTGAATGTATTGTTATCTACCATATGTAACCAATTTTGCCAGCATAGCCAATTCAGCCTGGGATTAAACTGTTTAAAGGATTTCAACAATGAATTCAATATTTTTAACAATAACAATAATAGCACTGCAATACATTCTTTCCAGACTGGCTGTGGTGATGTTTTACTATTTTAGTGAGTGTGCTTTTTCATAAAACTTTTTTCAATTTGTTAAGTTTGGTCATAATGTCCCTGTGTGGACCTTATGATGTCAGAAATCTGTGTGATTCCCTTGTTTCATTTAGTCATTCTACTAGTAGTCTATATTCTATGTGTTTTTTTTTTTTTTTGATTGATTGATTGATGTTTTTTTTTTTTTCTGCTCAATCTCACTAGGAGTTTGTGAATGATAAAAAACTTTCCTAAGAACATTTTTGTTTGTTTGTTTTTTCAAGGTAGGGTCTCACTCTAGCTCAGGCTGACCTGGAATTCATTATGTAGTATCAGAGTGGCCTTTAACTCATGGCAATCCTCCTACCTTTGCCTTCTGAGTGCTGGGATTAAAGGCATGTGCCACCCAGCCTGGCTCTAAGAACAAATTTTTAATGTTATAGATTTTCCTTTAGGACTTCTTTGCTTAATTTCCGTATCATTTCTGTTTTCTTCTTTTGTCTTATGTTGAGTTTAATTTCTTGCCACCACATCGAGCATTTACCTGGGTACTAAGACCCAAAATTGTGCCCACTTTCTCATGAGACAAGCACCCTTGCTTTATTGAATTTTAATTTTGATTCTTTTTCTGGTCCCAGTGTGATGTGATACTTGCACATGATGCTGGGCAGACAACCAAACTGAGAATCCTCATCATTGAAGGTAGGCAACAAGCCATTCCATGGTCGTATCCTTTAACCATGATATTTAGTAGTTAAAGTTTATTAAGTGTATTGTTGACTTACTACATATTCAGCTTTTCATAAATACATGAATATCTGATTATTGTAATGTCCAGGTACATAATGCAGGAATACAATCGGTGTTCTCAAGTAATTTTTTTTTAATTTTTATTTATTTATTTATTTGAGAGAGACAGACACAGAGAGAAAGACAGATAGAGGGAGAGAGAGAGAGAATGGGCGCACCAGGGCTTCCAGCCACTGCAAACGAACTCCAGACGCGTGCGCCCCCTTGTGCATCTGGCTAACGTGGGACCTGGGGAACCGAGCCTCGAACCGGGGTCCTTAGGCTTCACAGGCAAGCGCTTAACCGCTAAGCCATCTCTCCATCCCTCAAGTAGTTTTTACTTGAGAGTTTTTTGTGGTATAATATGATCTGAAATGATCTATAGTAATAATTTTATTACCTTCCAATGGTCATACAGCTTTAGGAATTCAAGAGGCTTTTGACAATTAAGATGCTAACTGTCTTGGATTCAAAACCCAAGTATACATAAGTGTAGTTCTGTGCCGTCGGTCTTCATTATTTGATGAATTATTGCAGAAATATACAAGTAGAGAACATTCTACTCAGAGAAGGTATTTTAAAGCTAATGGAAAAAAGATTTTTTTTTTAAATTACTAGGGATATTGCTTCAGACTGAAGTGAAAAAGAAAAACAGGTATGTCTTTAAGTGAAGTTAAATAATTCTTGTGGGACCATACTGATGATTTTTGCTGTGGTTATCCTAAGTAGTTTTCACAGAGGTTAGGAGCCAATCTACCCACATAATATATCAAATAACAAGTGAAAGGTAGACTAAGAGACAGTGACTGTCTTTCAATTGCTATTCAAAAAGAACTATCAAAAATCTTAAATAATCTTTTATAAAACTAAAATTTATATATGGTTAATTTTAAGCTTATAGCTCTCTCCATTAAAAGATAAAATTAAGGGATGTGGAGATTGATGAGTTGATAAACTCCCTGCCTTGCAAGCATGAGGACCTGAGTTCTATGCTCGGGGCCCATATGAAAACATTGGGCATGGCATTGTGCACCTGTAATGCCAGCTATGAGAATATCAAGACAGCTTAGCCAAATTGGTGATCTCTACATCTGTGAGTACTTTACCTTAAAAAGGGTGAAGATTGGGCTGTAGAGATAACTTAGTTGTTAAGTCACTTGCCTGCAAACACTAAGGACCCAGGTTTGATTCTCCAGGTTCCACATAAGCCAGATGCACACGGTGGTGCACACATCTGGAGTTCAATTGCAGTGGCTAAAGGCCCTGGCATGGCCATTCTCTCTCTCCCTCTCTCTGTCTCTAGTAAATAAATAAATAAAATAAAAGAGGTGAAGATCTTTTCTGAGGATGACACCTGAGGTTTTCCTGTGGTCTCCATATACACATACAATACACATATACACATATTATAGAAAAGTCATGAGACTAAATTAGAAAAAAAAAGATGTAATATAGAAATCAGATTTGAAAGTTTCTATAGCACAATTTCTCTATGTTGAATAGTATTTCATATGGATAAAAGAAGCATTCATTGTTATTCCTGTTGTAATGTAAAATAAAAATTATATTTTTCAACAATGTAGTATGTAGTATATATGTGCCCTGTTATGTTTTTAAAAAATATATTATAAAATGTTTTAATAACAATACATCCAGATTATTATAGCATGGTAGAAATTGTTAGATAATAATTAATGATTTTTGTTTCTTTGTTTTTAAGGTAGGGTTTCACTCTAGCCCAGGCTGACCTGGAATTCACTTTGTAGTTTTAGGGTGGCCTTGAACTCACAGTGATCCTCCTACCTCTGCCAACAGAGTAGGGAGATTAAAGGCATGCACCACCATACCCAGCTTGGTTTAGCTTTTTAACATCAAATGTTAAGATAATAAATATAAACTCAGTAAATCATTTTTTTTCTTAATATTTACTGGTTCATATTTAAATATTTTCAAATATAAAACTACCTACTATACCTATTTTATTTTCTAATCTGCCAATAATAGCAAATTATATGGTTTGTCTTACATATGCACACACACACACACACACACACACACACACACACATACACACACTTTTCCAAAGGTATTATTGAAAAATAAGTATAAGCTATAATAAGTGATTAGTATAAATGCAACAGTGAACATTTACACAAAGACTGACTCATAATGACTTCTGATTTGACCCAGTATTTTTCTAAGGTTGCCAAAGTTGGAAGAGTGTCTGTGTATTACAATAAACAGGTAAAAAATTATTAACATAATTGTGTTCAAATAAATTAATTTTAACTTGAAGATAGTTTATGTTATATCAACAAATATTTGAGTTACAAATACCTGGTAAAATAGATCCCTTTTACTTATTGTTTACATCAACTGAGTTCATTATGGTAGTAGAGAATTTGGTCTATAAAATATTATAAATAAAACATAAATTTATAACTCTATCACAAAATAGTAACCAATGCTACTTTTTCTTAATATTTATTTTTATTTATTTATTTATTTGACAGAGAAAGAGGAAGAGACAGACAGAAAGAATGGGCATACCAGGGCCTCCAGACACTGCAAATGAACTCCAGATGTGTGTGCCACTTTGTGCGTTTGGCTAACATGGGTTCTGGGGACTTCAACCTAGGTCCTTTAACTTTGCAGGCAAACACATTAACCACTTAGCAACTTTCCAAGCCCGCCTCATGCTACTTTTGATGTACTTAATAGCCTGTATAATTGTTTTATCAAGCACATCAACCTGAATTTAGATAAAATACAATTTATTACATAATCACAGAGTTATTAGGTAGGAAGTCTTGGCTAGAAGGATCTTTAATGTCACAAAAGTTTAGCAATTGGACTGGAAGTAGACTTGGATTCACGTTCTCACCTGATCCTGTTTTTCTTGATTAGTCATTGCTATTTCTGTTCTCCTCTACATTTATCATCAGTGTACTTCCTCAGTCTGGTAATAACGCAAAGAGACAGGAGAGAGAACCCTTCTATACACTACAGGTGGGAATATGACTAGCACAAGGATCTACAAAAGTAAGTATAGTGGTTCCTCAGCAAACTAAAATAAGTAGAATTGCATATGACCCAGTTATACTATCCCTCCATATATTCCAACTGAACTCATTATCATCATACCACAGAAATTCTTGGATATTCCTATTTACTGTAGCACTATTCACAATAACAAAGTTATGGAATCAGCCTTGGTGTCTGTCAAAAGAAATAAATGGATAAGGAATATGTAGTATAAATACACAATTGAGTTTTATTCAGCCATAAGGTAAAATGAGATTATATCATTTACTAGAATTTAAGACATGACCAGTGACAATATTAAATGAAATGGGTGAAACACAGAAAGACAAAAATCATATGCTTTCTCTTATTTGTGATTCTTACACTTTAGATAATGGCATAAACCATATATGTCAATATATGTGATGTGAAATCACACATATGTATGCATATGTTTATACATATCAAACATGAAAGGGAAGGAAGATAGAGGGAAGTAAAGCCACTGGCAAAAAGATGAAAGGAGAGAATATGGGGAGTGAATATGGTCACAGTGTAGTATATATTTGAATAAAATGTCTGTAAAACTCTCACTATTTAAATTCAACATGATGCCAATAAATTTTTTGTTGTTGTTGTTAAAATTATGGAAAACATGTCATATAGACCTTAACTATCATTTTGAATTATAATATTTAAAAGTAAAATGATCAGCAATTTTAATGAAAAAAAGTTTCATAATATTTGTGTAGAAATATTTTCTATTTGTTTTTTTTTTTTTTTTTTTATTTGAGAGCGACAGACACAGAGAGAAAGACAGATAGAGGGAGAGAGAGAGAATGGGCGCGCCAGGGCTTCCAGCCTCTGCAAACGAACTCCAGACGCGTGCGCCCCTTTGTGCATCTGGCTAACGTGGGACCTGGGGAACTGAGCCTCGAACCGGGGTCCTTAGGCTTCACAGGCAAGCACTTAACCGCTACGCCATCTCTCCAGCCCATATTTTCTATTTGTAATTAATAAGAGGAGATAGAAAATCAAACTATGGGGCTGGAGAGATGGCTTAGCGGTTAAGTGCTTGCCTGTGAAGCCTAAGGACCCCGGTTCGAGGCTCAGTTCCCCAGGTCCCACGTTAGCCAGATGCACAAAGGGGCGCACGCATCTGGAGTTCGTTTGCAGAGGCTGGAAGCCCTGGCGCACCCATTCTCTCTCTCTCCCTCTATCTGTCTTTCTCTCTGTGTCTGACGCTCTCAAATAAATTAATTAAAAAAAAAAAGAAAAGAAAACTATGGTATATGGTTTAGACTTTCCTGCCTCGTGTGTGGTGTATATATGTGTGTGTCACTATTCAGCCCCCTCCCATGCACTTGCCTCTCATTGTTTGGGAGGGACATCAGGTGTCCTGCTCCATGATTCTTTCATTCACTCTTGGGTTGGAGTCTCATGCTGATCCTAGAATGTGCAATTTTCATGTGTTTTCCAGCAATTCTTGGGTATAGGCCCCTCCCCCATTGAGACTGGTTTTATGGAAACGCAGGGCCATGTGTAGCTACTTTTGTGGATCCTGAAATCAAACTTGAGTGGTCTCTCAGATTTCTTCAGTTGTCCATTCTTGCATAGGAAGAATTCTTAAGTGCTGAAACGTCTCTTCAGTCCTTAGCTTATTTATTTTTTTATTTATTCGGAGGCATCCTGTACACATGCTAGCAAGTTTTGTGGCTATTAGGAGTTATTGGATGGTGCTTGGTGAAAGGAGCAGAGGGGCTAGGAAAGCCTCCTGAGGAAGACAAAGATCATCTTATCTTTAGACATGTCACTCCAGCAGCACTTTGCATGGCTACTGCTGAGCTCCTGTCTTGCAGATATCAGAAGAAAAATTAGAGATGGGAATAATTCAAAAACAACCATTTAGTAACAGGTAGGAGTAAAAGTAGGAAAATCCATCATCTTCCTGCTATATAATATTAATTAATATTCTGCCTGTTTTTAATATTTTAATATAAAAACTTTAAACCACCTACTGTTATTAGCTAAACAACCTATTGCTACTATTAAAGCTTATATAAACTTTCAGTTGATGACAAATACATATGCTTCATATATACCTATGTAAAGTATTTTGCATTCATTTGATAATGTTATTAGTTTAACATAAGTGTATTTAGTTATTAACAATTAGATAATTATTATTTTATGGAAATATTGGTTAATGTAAATTTTTATATTTACTACTTCAAACATAGGTTTCTATTACAGTATGAGTTAATTTAGTATTTTCAATGTGTGGTGGTTTGATTCAGGTATCCCCCATAAACTTAGGTGTTCTGAATGCTAGGTCCCCAGATGATGGCAAGTTGGAATCAAAATTCCTGGAGGCAGTGTATTGTTGGGCCTGTCTTATAGCTATTATAGCCAGCTTCCTCTTGCCAGTGTTGTTTGGCATACTCTCCTGCTGATTTTGTCAGTTTGATGTTGGTCTAGGAGGTGATGTCCACCCTCTACTCATGGCATCATTTTTCCCCTGCCATCATGGAGCTTCCCCTTGAGTGTATAAGCCAAAATAAACCTTTTCTTCCATAAACTGCTCTCAGTAGGTTTTTTTTTTTTTCTGCCAGCAATGCAAACCTGACTGCAAGACACACACACACACACACACACACACACACACACACACACTTAGCAAAAATATGCGTCTGTGAAATGAAGCTGAGTAGAAGTTCATTGAATTCCAAAAAGATTAATGGTAATGTGGCAAAGTGTTTGAATTTTGTATATTTTCTTCTTGTGTCAGATCCTCTGATAGTTGGCCAGGAAGTAGTACAGAAACCTGCCTTCTATACAGTATATTTTGTTTTTACAGGCAGCTCAAGTTACATTGATTTACTCCTATATCTTATGTGAGGACTCCAAATGTTTATACAATGCATACTTTATTTTAAGATTGAATATAGAAAAGATGTTTGGCATAAATGGAACTAAAACCATAAAAATTTTCACATAGAAAATTAATATACCTTTGAGTTATGGCCCATTGTGTTCAAAAAGTATCTTGCTTAGATTGAATTACTTTTCTGCAGATGAGACACTGAGAAGTTAATGTTTTATTCAGTAAGTCAGAAAAATTTCCTGACAGACACCTAGCCAAGTACTAGGACTACAAAAGAAGTTAATGAATAAGAAAGCTGCTGACTTCTTTTCTGAAAGAGATTAGAGTTAAATAAAGCTATAAAAAAAAAAAACAAGTACAGATAAATTCACTGTCAAAAATAAATTTGGAAAGTATTATATAAATATGATAATGATATTAGAGGATACCAAGATATATAATGATATCAGAGGATACCAATGTCAATCTATGGAGTGACTGTTTGGAACATGGGTGTGGTGGTTTGATTCAGGTGTCCACCATAAACTTAGGTTTTCTGAATGCTATATTCCCAGCTGATGGAGATTTGGGAATTAAGGCCTCCTGGAAGGATTGTGTTGTCAGGGGCAGGGTTATGGATGCTTCCAGTTTCTCCTTGCCAGTGTTTGGCACACTCTCCCATTGCTATGGTCCATCTTATGTTGGCCAAGGGGTGATGTCCACCCTCTGCTCATGCCATCGTTAAACCCTGCCATTGTGGAGTTTCCCCTTGTGCCTGTAAGCTAAAAATAAACCTCTTTTTCCAAGAAGGTGGTCTTAGTCGGGTGATTTCGACTGGCAATGTGAACCTGACTGCAACAATGGGAGAGGTAACACTTCCTATATGATTAATAGTAGCTACTGGTCAGGTGAAAAGCTGAAGGTTTGGGACACTTATATTTAAAATATACTACTTATCTGAACTTCAGATTTCACTAGGTGTTCTTCATTGTTGACTGAGAATTATGATAATTCAGGTACTCCTCCTACAAAGAAGAAGATACCACATATTATTCAGTGTGATAGTGTTCTGAAAAGACACTGAATATTGTAGTCATTTAAACCAAGAGTGACCCTACTTGCTTCTTACTGCCATTGCTGCTGCAATCATATCTGATGTTATTGAACAGCAACAACAGCAACATGTGAGCAAAGAATCAGCTATATGAGATTAAGGATCAAGAGACTTTGTCTCCAAAAATTTCCTTAAATGATTGCATAAAGAAAAGGAAGATTTAAGAGGAGCAGGGCCATTGAACTCCATTAACCAAGAACACACAAACACACCATTTACCATTCAACGATGTTATCACCCTAAGCCCATTAATTGCCTTCAATATTCTTGTGGGCAATTCATTGCTTTAAACATCCACTATATTTGTCAGGGTTGTCACTATGTCTCAGGCATGCACACATTGTTCTGGGTCAAGGAACACAACAAGGACCCTGGGAGGTAAAGCATGGGGCATGGCTTAAAATCCCTTCAGCATGTCTGCATTCCTTGTCAATACTGATCACACAAGATGATCAGGGACATGGACAAAATAAGGAGTAGGAAATTATTACATTGTTTTAAGCATTCTGAGTACTTGGTTATAAATGATTAAAGAGCATAGGATTAACTTAGTTACAAGATCAAGACAAGAGCTCAAAATAAAAAAGTGTCCCACAAAAATCTCAGAAAAGTTATTTGTAAGGTTCATAAGAAGTATTTCTACAGTTCTTTCCCACAATTCAGCAATTTATCTGTACTGGAACAGCTGACATAATGAGAAAGATTAAGAAACATGTAGAAATCAATATGGGATATGTTTCCACGACTAGGAATGCATTGCATATCATTTGAGTGAAGTAATAGCACAAAGTAGCATATTTTTTTTCATTTAACACACGAAAGTCATTTGGAAGTATTTTCAGGTAAGATAAAAGCTGATATAAAAGAATATGGCAGTCTCGGTATTCAGGGACCATTCCTATTCCTAAAGGGGAAAAATCAGGATTCATTTGCTTCCAGGTTTATTTGATAAATGGCTTGATATCAAACATGATTCCTAAACAAAGAAATGAAATATCATTAAACCACATGGAAAATATTTGGACAATCTAGTGTGGAACTTGAATTGAGCACACAACATCAAAATATCATGCATTTTATGATACAAATCAGTGAAGCCATATTACCAAAATAATAGGAACATTAGACAATATGTGATGCATGAACCTCGAAACGACAGAGATCCAGTAGAATAGCACCATTGTTATGATGTCAGCAAAATAGAATAGTGGAGGTCTAGTGAATCTAGTGTCGTTTCTCTGATGTCTGGAATGACAGATTCTTAGCTTAGACAATCAATGGATCACAGAATTATATAAAACTTATCAAGTCAGTGAGTAGACAGTTTCCAAGTTCATAGAACTTGTGTTTGTAAATATTACACTAGACCACGTTCTATATTCAGTTACCTGATGGAAAAAAATTGCTGGAGCATCGAAATTTTTTGGTCTTTATTAATTTTTTTCTTAATTATTCCCCTTCTCTTGTCCTTTTAGTAAACAAATCAGTTGATATGAGTCCTGTTAATCCATTTTCTGATTATATAAAGTCCTAATATCTTAACATATAGCAATAGATTAAATGGCACAAACTTAGATAATAACATAACATTACTTATATTTACATATGAATAAACATAAACTTAAAAGTAATTTAAGTCCAAACAAGCTTCCAGAACATTTCAGTCTCTTAAATATTCATTCACTAACTGTCCAAAATGTTCTTCCCCTATAATCCTTATAGTCCTTTTCTCTTTGTCTTTATTGTAAAATGCATGCCAGATTATTTAAAGATTGATATTTTCTAGTATTACTGGTATCAGACTCCAACCATCTTTTTTTTAAAAAAATATATATTTTCTTTATTCATTTGAGAGAAAGAAAGACGTGAACACAAGAGAGAGAAAGAGAGAGAGAGAGAGAGAATGGGCATGCCAGGTCCTCTAGCCACTGAAAACGAACTCCAGATGCATGTGTCACCTTGTGCATCTGGCTATACATGGGTATTGGGGAATTTAACCTAGGTCCTTTGGCTTTGTAGTAAATGCCTTAACTGCTGAGCCATCTCACCAGCCCCCCAACCATCTTTAATACAAGAATGATCCTATAGAATCTATTTCAGTCTTCTGAGGCAAAAAGATCATAAAATAAATGAAGTTCATCTGAGGCAAAAAGATCATAAAATAAATGAAGTTCATCTGAGGCAAAAAGATCATAAAATAAATGAAGTTCAATAGGTATATTTATCATGATTATTAACTTTATGATAGATAAGCTAAGAATTGTTTTTATATGGTTAAGGGGAAAAGTAATATTTTGTGACATTTACATTTTGTCATCAATAAAACTGTATTAGAATATAACCAGTAAAATTCACTTATGTATTATAGTGTATAGCTGCCTTCACAATGAAGTTGACTATTTTCAGGAAAAAAAAAAAAAAACCTGATTACTTAGAGTCTAAAGTAGTTATTGTGTATGGCCTTTATAGGGACAGTAGACTAAACTCTGATTTAGAAAAATACTACTCAAATCATCAGTCTGTTGTACTTGTGCAAGCTTGTGAAGTCATGGAGAAGTTCCTATGTCAAAAGTCATACTATGAAAACATAAGTGTGGCTCAAACTAAGCAATATTTTATTCTGTGGAGATATATATTAATTCAAGTGGATTATTTTCCCAAATATATTGAGAGAACAGTTTCAGCACCTCTTATCAGTATACAGATGAGATTTGGAGTATCATGTTTCAAAGTCTGCCAGATATAACAGCACAAAACAGCTATTATAATCAAAAACTTTGTTACAGAATTGTTGCTAACAGAAAACATAGAGGCTGAGAATCTGAGTTCCACACACAAAAAATTATAGATTCAGTGGAATGGGCTTACAGTAATTTGAGTAAGTAATAGCAAGCCTCCAGGACACTTAAGGAATATGGAGACATGTGGATCATTGAATCACACTGGACAGACAGTCAAATTTTATATACATGGTTTGATGCTAACATGTTTTAATTTAAAGTTGAATATTTAAAATATGTAAGTGGTGAAATTTTATATTAAATTGATCTAAACAGAGGAAAATAACTTAATAGGATATGCAATATCACTTAATTCTGTGGATACATTGTTCTGCCAAAGCCAATTAAATTGGGGTTATCATGAAGAAAATATTTGGAGACTGAAAAAGCATGCTACAAGATTCAAAACTAGCACATGAAGTTCCATGTAATTCATTAACTTCAGAGTAGGCACAATTATGACTAGCTTCACTATGTACAATACCTTTTTAGATGAAATTTGTAAATTCTTTCAAAATCAGAATAATAAGATATTCATATTCAATTTATACTCATTCAACTTGTAACAGCAATAGTCCCCATTTCTGTCTCTTATCTTGCTATTTTCTGACAGAAGCATATAGAATCAGAAAACATAAAATTTAAGATAATATTGGTAAGAACTACTTTATTTTTATTTTATTTTTTATTTTACCAAGAGAGACAGAGAAAGAGAGAGAGAGAGAGAGAGAGAGAGAGAGAGAGAGAGAGAGAGAGAAGAGAATTGGCATGCTAGGGCCTCAGCCACTGAAATAAATCTCCAGATGTGTGTGCCACCTAGTGGGCATGTACAGCCTTGAGCTTTCCTCACTTTGTGTGCCTGGCTTATGTGGGACGTGGAGAGTAGAACATGGAACCTTAGGCTTCACAGGGAAGCACCTTAACTGCTAAGCCATCTCTGCAAGACAGGTAAGAATTATTTTATATAACTGAAACATAATTTACTAAAATATATGTAAAGACCATGGATTCTGAAACACAAAGAAAGCCACATTCTGTATCAATTTTAATATTTTTTAAGAATCATAAATGTTGTTGCTTTTGAAAAAGACTTCATTGTTTTTAATAAGCTTTAAAATTATATTGTCATTTTCTCCTTTGATTTTAAAAACACTTCCTGTGATATTTTATTGAAGGCATCACTTCTTCCAGATAAGAAATAAAAATTAAATTTCTTTTCATGGTTTAAATGGTCTTTCCTTCTACTTGATAAGACCCTATCTTCAAGTCTTTAAAGGAGAAGTATTCCTTGTAATTAATGTTTTGCCACCTTACCACATATATTCCCATTATATTATCACATGATAAATCTCCACAACTTTATTATTTATCTTTAGTAAAATTGTTTTCATTCTACACTTAAAAGTTGTTCTTAGGGCTGGAGAAATGGCTTAGTGGTTAAGTACTTGCCTGCAAAGCCAAAGGAACCATGTAAGCCAGATGTACAAGGTGGCACACACGTCTGTAGTTCATTTGCACGGGCTAGAGGCCCTGACATGCCCATTCTCTTTCTCTCTCTCTCTGCCTCTCTCTCTCTCAAATAAATATATATTTTTTTAAAGTTGTCCTTAGAAAGCAGAAGGCTTATTAGGAACAAAACAAATAATAGAGCCATTAAGAAATGTGTGTCCTGGGCTGGAGAGATAGCTTAGTGGTTAAGTGCTTGCCTGTGAAGCCTAAGGACCCCGGTTCGAGGCTTGATTCCCCAGGACCCACGTTAGCCAGATGCACAAGGGGGCACACACATCTGGAGTTCGTTTGCAGTGGCTAGAAGCCCTGGCACTCCCATTCTCTCTCTATCTGCCTCTCTCTCTCTCTCTCTCTCTCTCAAATAAATAAAAATGAACAAAAAAAATTTTAAAAAAGGATTCATTAAAAAAAAAAAAAAAAGAAAAGAAATGTGTGTCCTACCCAGGTTTGATTCTCTAGGTTCCAGGTAAGCTATGATGTGGCCCATTCATGATCTGGAGTTCATTTGCAGTGGTTAGAGGCCCTGGCACACCCGTTCTCTCCCAATCTCTCTGCTTCTTACTCTCTCTTCCACCCTCCCTCCCTTCCTCTCGCTGTCTCTAATAAATAAATAAAAAATTAAAAAAACTTAAAAAAAAGAAATGCACATGCTAAACGTAGAAGACTAATAAAAGATGGCAAGTGGAGACTATGCTGCATGAGCTAATGTGGTCAATCTGGTACTAGAGGGCAAGTGAGTCCGGGAAATATGTCTGCTTCAGGAGGCTCTTTCTTTATCTGCTCTGGAAGATACAAAGCATGACCTTCTGTTATTTATTTTTGCACTCATTTTGTGAATAATGTGACCTTTTACACATCATGTTAAACGATGGAGCTGGTGAACATAATGCTGAGTGATGGGATACAGATGCAGAAGAGCACATGCTGTGTGGGGCCTTACACGCGTAGTTCTAAAGCAGAAAAACAATGGCTGTGACAAAAAAAATCTAAATGAAAATGATGCATATTTCAATGAGTGTTTGGTTAAACAAATATATTCATGTGTGAAAAGGCATAAAATTATATTTTAAGTTTTGTACTTTTATTTGATGTAATTTTTATTTAACCACACCTCACTGAAATATGCATCATTTTCATCTCTACTCAAAAGGTCTTCCTGGGTTTTCACTTTAATTCCTTGAAGAGCTAATCATGTTGAAAATATTTTTGGGGGGTGGGATCACAGTCATTTTAGTATTGCTGTTTAAAGAAAAAGTTAAGGAGTTAAGTAAGCAAAAAGTTAAGTAAATTAGTACACATATAAGTCTGTGTTACAATCACTTGCAAAACAGTTATCAGTGAATTTTAATCTATTAAGGATATTTGATTTATTTTTAAC